>NC_140506.1:48037614-49237614 GCF_964339955.1 Pipistrellus hanaki | reverse complement strand
TAGGCAAGAGATAACTACATTCATCTTATCCCATATAATAAAGAGGTAATATGCAAATTAACCCTCACAAGATGGTTGCATATGACCAGGCTGGCAGGGGCTTAGTGAGGAACAACCAAAAGAATGAACAGCAGGCTGCATGGGGTGACCAGGCTGGCAGGGGGATTAGTGAGGGATGATCAAACGACTGAACAGCAGGCTACGTGGGCAACCAGGCCAGCGAGGAGGGGGGGATGGCAATTGGGGTGATCAGGCCAGGAGGGGGGGGGCAGTTGGGGCAACAGACTAGCAGGGGAGGCAGTTAGGAGCAACCAGGCTGGCAGAGGGGGGCAGTTGGGGACAACCAGACTGGCAGGGGGGACAGTAAGAGGCAACCAGGCTGGCATGGGGGACAGTTGGGGACAATTAGGCTTTTGGGGGCAATTAGGCTGCCAGGGGAAGCAGATCGGGGTGACTAGGCTGGGGGGCAGTTCGGGGTGACCAGGCAGTTAGAGGGGGTAAGTTGGGGGTGACCAGACCAGCAGGGGTGGGGGGGTGGGGGGGCAGTAAGGGGTGACCAGGCCAGTAGGGGGAGGGGAAAGTTAGGAGCGACTAGGCCAGCAGGGATGGGGCAGTTGGAGGTGACCTGGCTGGCGGGGGAGGAGGGATGGGGGGGAGTACTTAGGGGCGATCAGCCCAGCATGCAGAGACAGTGAGGGGCAATCAAGCCAGAGGGGTGGCAGTTAGGGGCGACCAGGCAGGCAGGCAGGTGAGTGATTAGGAGCCAGCACTCTAGGATTTTTAGAGAGATGTCCTGGATTGGAGAAGGTGCAGGCTGAGCTGAGGAGCACCAGGCCTCTAGTAATAGATAGATAGATAGATAGATAGATAGATAGATAGATAGATACACATACATACATATACATATATATATATACATACATATATATATATATTTTAAACTCAAAATAATGTACGTTTTGTGATAAAGACTGTAATAGGTATAATCTTTATCCATTTCCTTCCATTAGCATGTCCTCAACCCCACCACGATATATGATATATGTTCAAGGTTTTGACTAATAAAGAAAAAGCACATTTTTCCAAGTCACCATTCTGCTCTTTCACACATAACATCCTAAATGTTAAAGAATTGTAGTTACTGTCTCTGGGGGGGGGGGGGGGGGGGGCAAAGGAATCCATATTGCAGAAGTCTCACAGAGCAAAGAAACAGAATTATTTAAGAGGGCTACGTACTTTTTCGTATTATGTTCATCTGTGTAAGAAAGTCCATAAAACCCATAGTAAGAGCTAGATATATTTGCTGAGTACTCTATCTTCAAGGTATAATTTTGCCCCTTAAGAAGGGCTTCCGGGGCAACGATGGCGATTTGTTCATGAGTTGGATATTCCAGAACTTCAACTTGTTTTTCCTGGCTTGAAACTGCTGACATAAAGGTCACTCTTGAAATGTTATGGCCTGTGCTGTGAAGAACGATATTCCATGTGGCCTGGAGAGCCTGAAGCGAGATCGCCACAGAACCCTTGAATGTCATTGTGGTCAGGTTTGGGTGCAGGTTCAGTTCATAGTGCAGAGGCAGAATGGCAGTGGGAAGCCTGACTTGCGCCCATGGAAACAGCTTCCCATTGGTTGCGAATGGCTGAATGAGCCCCATTGATTGGTTTTTCTTGTGGCAGCCTTCTTTGGTAAAGGTACATCTGGGCAGTAGGTAAATCACCATTATTACAGAAATGGCAAGCAAAATGACAAAAGCACAGACCAGCATGGTCCTTGCAGAGGGCACTGAACAAGTCCCATCTGAGCTCTGCCTGTAGCCGGCTGCACTGTTCCGAAGGCCTGAGCTTCTGTTCATAAAGGACATGCCCAGCAGCTTGGCAGACGACTCATAATCCTCTTCCTCCTCATCCATCTCATGCTCTCCCAGACCCCGCACCAGCAGTCGTGAACCCCGCGGCTCATATTCCACCTCGTCCGGCTCTAAGGGATGTAAACAAGGCTCTTTGGCTAAATCCACCACATCTGGCTCTTCCTCAAACATGCTGTTTTCAATCATATTCCTGGGGAGTGGAAGCCGATCTGAAAAACCAAAACATAAGGGCAAGGCACGGAGTTAGGAAGAAAAGCTCATAATAAAATGTCTACTAGCAAGACTGCATTAAATCTAAGAATTTTTTTATCACTAAGATTTATTTCCATCTCAGAGCTACTGAACTAATAAATAAGATGCTGTAATTTTCTTGTATCCATTACAAATTCAGGCATAAATAAAAGTATACTAGTCATAAATACAAAGGTTAGTATATTAAAAAAAAAAAAAAAAAAAAAAGGTAACTGAGATTAAATACTAATTTCCTTAATACACTCCTGCCCAACAACCTGGGCCCTTGTCCTGAACTTCAGAGGGCCCTGCTTTGGCCTAATTCTGGCTGTGCATGCCCCCCAGGAGGAGGAGTCAATAAGAACAAAGAGATGTGCCCTGCCCACCCACAGTCCATGTCCCCCTTCTGGGGTACTGGCACCAGAACCCAGAATCCCTGCTTTTAGGGTCTCTGTGGGTCTCTTCTCTGGCTCCCTAAGGAGAATCACTGGTGTGCTCTATACAGGCTTAAATAAAAGCTAAGCAAAAGGTTGGGTTATTTTTTCCTCCTGGAAGAAGGATGTTCCTGTACCACAGCAAACTGAAAGTAGTAAATTATATAGAAAATTTCCATAATCAAGATATACTAAAAATAAAACAAAAGAATAGTAAAAATCAGATAAAACTATAATCCAACCTATTTTCTCATGCTTCCAGAGCATTCAGAAGTACAACATATACCCTTCTATAACAACCATTTTATATTTGCTCTGAGTATAAGTGGGCCTTTTACTTGGTAGTGGTAAAAGCTTTTATAAACTACAAAGAACCACAGTCTCCAACTTGCTAAAAGTCACTGAGTAAAAAAAAAAAAAGACCCAAAAAGTAGATGAGTAAATAATCACACATAGATCAATAATTCCTAGGATCAGATCATTCAATGTTCTATTTTTTGTTGTTAGAATCCTTATCCAAGGATATTCTTCCATTGATTTTTAGGGAGAGTAGCAGAGAGAGGGAAAGGCAGAGAGAAACACTGATGTGAGAGAAACACATCGATTGGTTGTCTCCTGTTCAAGTGCAGACCAAGTCCTAGGCCTGGGAGGAGCCTGCCACCAAGGTACATGCCCTTGACCAGAACTGAACCCGGAACCCTTTGGGCAGGCTGACTCTCTATCCACTGAGCCAAACCGGCCAGGGCCATTCAATGTTCTTTACTTAAGAATCACACAAATTTAGCTTTTAAGGGATCTCAAAAGTTTGATCATTGAAACTCCCATTAAACTTTCCTACAAGGTACTTTATACATATCATTTCTAACTCTCACACAATTCTATAAAATGGAAAGTATTATACCTATTTCAGACAAGAAGGGAAAAAAAAAATAGAAAGAAGGATTGGGTTAATTTATCTTCATACAGTCACAGTTATTTAGTCACAAAACTGAAACTGGAGTTAAATTCTAAAAATCCGATACCAAATTTTAGATTCTTTCCATTATAATGTTGCATTCCCTTTTTCAACTAATTCAATAAGTGATGAGAGCTTTATATAAATTATTTATTTTGTGTTTGTCAATGAAGTTGCTAAGAGTATTATTTCTCTATCAGCAAACTTACATAAAATTACTTAATATCTAGCTTAACAGAAATGCCATGTTTTTTGTGCTATTTAACGAACACTAAATAACTAAACAGTGGCAACTCATGAAACAAAGTATCAATAAATGTTAAGACAAAATGTACAGTCTTGCTGCTCAAAACTGTAGCTTTTTAGAAGAGCAGACTCTCAACTCCCTTCCCTCAATCTGAATTTTAATAAATCCTCAGGAGATTTAAGTGCCCATAAGTTTGAGAAGCACTGGTGTAAGCCTTCTCCATGATCAGCTAGACACTAGTCACTCCATGCCTGGGTGTGCTCCTGCCTTCCCATCTACTCTGAGAACAAGCTATGCCGCTATTTCATGCTGTTTTCCACATGCCTTCTCTCCTCTCTGTTCCCTTCGTCTACAATGTCATCATTTCTCCTTTCCATCCAGTCCACCTGGTGAACACCTGCTATTCCATAACTCAGCTGAACTTGCTACAATGTAAATTAACTAAAGTTATTTATTTTTTCTTTATTATCTTTTAAAATACATATTCTTTCACTTTATCTCACACCCTCCCCCCCTTTTTTTTCCTTTGGGAGCATAGAAATACCAGTTAGGTTGCCTTTTCCTCCCTCCTCTCCATCCTACAAAAGCTACACTAGTTTAAGTTTTTTTTGAATAAAACTGTTAATCACTTTCTGGGTGTGGGTTTAGCAAGTTGCCACCTATCCACCTCCTGTGAACGATCTGAAAATGGAAGAAGGGTGATAGTTATAACATCCTGCTTTGGGAATTTAGTCTCCTAAACTTCCTATAGCACCCCAATTTCTGTGACAAAGTTTTGTTTTGATAGTTTACCGTGTTTGAGAGTCTAGTTGATAGCAAATATTGCTTTAATTGAATTAAAAATTTTTTCAACTCTTAATGAACACTTAATGGTTAGAAATACTCTGTGGTAATTTTTTAGTACCTGGCCATGCTGTAGATGAGTTGCTTAAATTTGCCTTTTCATTTTAAAATGTCTAAAAGACCTTCTTTTATGATTTTTTTTTTTTTAAAAATCTCACATAGGAAAACTATGTTCTCTTAGGCATCTGTCCATGTGTTTGGTTCTGTGTCAGACCTACCTGATACAGACAATAATGAGGGTTTGGGCAGTATGGTTTCATTTAATAAATTTCTAAACTAACTCTAGGTATGATTTCAGCTTATATTTAGAGCATTTCCATCCCTGAATTCATCTATCCTTCTAAAACTTCATTTTTGAGTTTTTGGATTCCTAAGCCATGCCCTGTTTAAAGCCAAGGGAAAATCCACAGTCTGACCATTTTAGCATCTCCTGTCCACAATTCATCAACTTCAAAACTTTGACAAGGACTTAGTCATATGCCTGTCAAAATCAGGTTAACTTTATTATTTATCACTCAGTCAGATTAATACATATATAGAATTTTAATATTTCATAAATGAAACAAATCAACCCACCTGCTGTATTTTATTGCCCATTAGAAACAAACTTTTGTATATGTGTGCAATCATATCAAGTTAAATATATCAAATGAGGGGAAATCCTGTTATTACAGGTAGCCCATGAAGGCTATACTTTAAGCTTATTTAAGAAAATGTTGCTTTAGATTCTGAAGTTGGTAAACTTTGATCTTAGCATTAAGCTATAATGTAACACATGACTACCCCTTGCTCACAAAGGGATTTATTCACATTGAAAGAAGGCGTCTTAAAGAAATGGGAAATTTTCTAAAACCTCTTAAATCCATATATCCAAGCTCTCTATAAGCCAAAAGCAAAGAATCTTCTAGTTGAAATATTTCAGTTTTAAATAACATAGGCTCATGTGGTTATAATCTGAGAAAGCTGAAGACATTTCTTTTCATCAGATATCAAGAACTGGTGTTCCTCAATGTAGTCTATGGACCAGCGCCAATCGGCAAATTGTTTATCTGTCTGTGACAGGATACACATAGAAAATTAGTATTTGAAAACTACAGAAATTTCAGAATAATTTTATATCTGTCAAATTCAAAATGAAACATATTTTTCATGTCTTTTTTCATTTTAGTTTTCTCCAAGGATTCATTTTTATATGCTTACAAAATTTCTGCAACAGATTAAAAACAAAAAAGAAAGCTTAGTTCTTCATGTCAGATAATGTGAGCAGCAATGAGTTGGTTTGTCACAATAAAGGGAATCCAGGTCATTATAAAGTTCTCAAACTGTCACAGTAGCAGTGGAAGTAAAAAAGGAGAACATGACAATGAGTCATGTTGAAGGAGAATTACACAGGAATTGTTTGACACCAGCTTGGGCTGGATGGGCCTGTAGGGTGGAGAGGCAGAGGTAAGTGTATGTCAATTCTCTATACAATTCTGGCTTGGATAACTAAAAGAAGAAATGCCATTCACTGAGATTGGAAAATACAGATTTTCATACTCTTTTTTTTTTTGGAGGAGGGGTTCTTGGGGGGGGGGGCATTGATAGTGAAAACAGAGTATGAGATGGTATTTGGTATGGGACATGGGACATGACATATTTAATATCTGTCAGATAGCCAAGTGAAGGTATTTGATTAATAGCATATTATAGAGTTAAAGGCCTAACTTTTTATTTTATTTTATTTTATTTTATTTTATTTTATTGGCCTAACTTTAGACAGAGGTTAAAATCCTGGCTCTTTCACTAAATGCTTGATCTCAAACAGGTTACCAAGCATGCTTTAGTTTCACCTTCCTCACCTATAAAGGACTGTTAAAAGTAAAAGTTGAGTAAAGCTATGGCAAACATGGTGAAGAACTTGAATTAAAAAGAGCAAACTTCCAACAGACTTTAATTCCTTCAAATTACCATCATATTTTCAGAGAAAATGAAATGGAGTGTTTTTCCAAATCAATAAGCCAAAAACAATTTTACAAGAATAGGGCTAATAAAAATAAGGCTTCTTGGGCAGATACAAGATTTACTATATTTAATTAGGTAATACAGCAACCAAATTAGGCTCTAAAAATAAAAGATTAGTCTTCTGAGGCCCCACTGACACATTTAAATAGAGCTAAAAACTCCAAGCCTGAGACAGAATTTAAATCTTCTAGATCATCTCCAAATGGAAACTTCATTAAATTTCTGAAGTGATGGCTAATTACCAAAAAAGGTAATTATTTGCCTATGAGCAATCTTCTTTCATCAAAAAGAGATTTTATTTTAAAGACATTTAAGCTTAAAAAGAAAAGATTACAATTTAGAACAAAAGAAGGTGACTTTTTGGAACAGCTCTACTCTGACAAAAAATTCTCTACCCACCCCCAATTCCAATGCTTATGGTTAAGTTACAAGTTTAGATATGTCATCATATCATCAGATATGTTTCCACCCTAAAAATCTAGAAAAGAATAGCAAATTAAATAGAAGTGGAAGAAATAATAAAGAATAGAGCAGAAATTAATGAAACAGAGAAACAGCAGAAAATTAATTGAGAAAAAAAATGCTTCTGGAGAACAGTAAGGCTGTGTTATTGGCTCTAAATCATATTCTCCTAGAAACTGGCCTAAAGATCCACATAAATCAAGTATAGCAGATCTCCAAAACTAATTTTTCATATCTCCCCAAAAGTTTTGTTAGGTTCATTAAAGAGACAAATCAGAATTGATTCCTTGGCTATAGACAGAGACTCTCTTTTACAAGCCCAACAGTCTTATCTGTCCCTCTTTAAGACTAGCTGGTAAACACAGAATCATTTAGCTAGTGATAATGCTAGTTATACTCAAATTTAAAAATACATATTTTCTCACCGTACTCTTAAATAAAAAGCTAGGGATTTTTTTTAATTTTTTTTTGTAAATGCAAGTATTTAAAATGAACCAAAGAAATTCCTTTGAAACCTCATATGATCTCTTTAAAAGTAAAAAAAAGTATTCCTAAGAAAAAACACTGTACTTAACTCATCTATTTCTGAATTTAAATTTTTGCATATTTTTAAAAAATAAAAAACCTTTTTATTTTAAGTGCCCATTTAAAATTTTAACTGAGTAATTCTCAACAGGAAAATCTAAAGTTAAAAAAAAAAAAAAGGCCTCATTTTTAAACATCTGAATTAAAGTGCTTACTTCATTTAGGGTAGTCACAATTCTGAGGCTCATTCTGCAGAAATACAACCATCTTGCAATAGTTCAGATTACAATTATATGAAATCAATCTCCACAGCTAACACCTCTATTCTGAATCTCAGTGACCTAACAACCGAAACCTATATATAAACTAACTAAATTGGTCCTTGGCTCTCAGCCACATTTCTGCAAATCCCAAAGGACACACAACCACGCACATTGCCTGCTCTGCCTTTGACTAGTATGAGACCACACACACACACACACACACACACACACACACACACGTTACAAACTTCTCAGTTTCTCTCAAGCATTCATGGCTGCTGTGACCACTTCATCATCAGACCCTTATCCCACCATCTTCACTCTCCTCAGTCCACAGGCTTATCTTTTCTCCCTCTTTAATTACACTAATCCAGTGTAATGGTTTGAAATCCCTAGTTTCTTTTACCTTTTAAATATCAATTCAACTGTTATTGGGGAAAAAAAGTCCCACTCTGACTCTTTCTCTTACTCTCTCTTGAACATTAAGATGCCAATCTGTTGTCTTAGGATGAAAAGGTTAGAAGGACTGTAAAAAATAAATGCTATGTGGGCCCTGAAAAAAATAACCCAGTGAGACATCCACAAATATCATTTCCTCCCTAAGGTAACTCTTTAGACAATCTCAGAAAAGCTTGATTTAGAGTAAACTCCACTTTATCTAGTCATTATTCTAAAGTAATTCTGCCAAGTTACAAAATTATCCATTGCAGGCTTGCTTCTCCCTAGCTACTGTCCACAGATTGTGTTTATAATTAGACTGTGCAGTGTTAATTGTGCTGGCTGCCCTGCCAATATTCTACAGAAACTACCAGGAGAGATCAAAACAATCATTCCCCAATTATGAGTCACCTCTCTCCACACTACACACCACTCACTGGCAGCTTCTGAAACCTGGAAACTGGAAGCTGTGCATACTACGTGCTTATACAAGTCTTCCACATTTACGATGAAATACTAAGTTCCAAAACCTGCTTCTGATACTTTTCTAGACTAATGGGTACATTTTAATCTTAGTAACTTTCCACTTATTAAAGAATTACACTCTGAAGGACAGAAGGTTTAGAAAAATTCAAGGCCTGGTATACCATAGGGAAGGGAACTGTAAGTAAACTACAATTATAAATTTTGCTTCACACTTAGACAATGCCTCTGTATCTCTGGTACCTAGCGGGGAAGAAGCCTGCAATAAATGTTGAAAAGTTTAAATGAAAGTAGCAATACCCCATACATTAAAAGGCAGTATTAATTAATGAAAATTATCTCCATGTCTGCTCATAAATTCTCCAGGGGCTGAACGCAGGTTCCTGAGACCTGTAAGAAGATAAAATTAACATGCTGGCTATGAGGGTATCAAAGTCCTTCTAACACCTACTGTGATGCAGGGCTTAGTAGTTACCTCAGTGATCATGGGCTCAGAGTCACCTCACTTCTTCACCAGTGAACAGTGATTTTTCAGACTTCTTACTACATTTCCTCTTGTTTTCTCTAAGTCAGTATTTAACTTAAATTCATTATGGTTTAGGAGGCATAAAGTGTATTAAATGGAAACCTGGGGATTTGAATTCTGGCTCCACCACGTAAGTGTGTGTTGAAACTTCAGTTTTCTCGCTTTAAAATGGAAATAATAACTGGCTTGCCAGTTATTAGATTATCATTGCCCAATAAGTGGGTCACACCACTTTGCAGACTATAAAGTGCTATATTAATAAAGCATTTATTGCTAATATATTAAGTAATTAGGGTAGGAGCTTCAAACACATAAGCAAATAAACACTTTTACTTTTCAGCCAAGCACACTAGTATTTCTCTTTAAGATCCATCAGAAAAATTTCCCCCCATACTTTAACTGTAAAAGATGATGCTTAAATGTTGCTCACAACACTTATCAGTAGATACTAGTAAAGGCAGAAGAGTCCAGAAACCTCATTTTGTCCTTGGGGCCATAAATACCAAATAATAACACAGGCAACAACTTTGGCCTCTTGAAGTCTTTCAGAATCAGCACCAGCGGTGTCCATGGAGGACTTCAGGCTGAGTGGAACAAGGTAACTTCAGATAATCCTGTTTCAGAGATTTTAATATGCATGTTTTACATCTGCCTTCTAACACATTTGTCCATGGCTGTCTTGACTGTAAAGACACTATTACTATTCTCAAAATACCCGTAGGAACTAGTGTATCTAAAGGTTATGCTCATTTGCTATAATTGGATTCACACAATAAAACAGGTATTAAATTTGTTAAGGCGGCAATTTAAATTTATATACTGCTCAAGATTTTCTAAGTGAAATAGCCTAAAGGGCAGCATTACATAGACATTGATTTTACCTTATCAAACTAAAATATTCAGTCAATAAAATTTCCACCATCTTCAAATTCTACGCTGTATTAGATTTACTCTATCTAATCACGATTGCTATTTTCTGTGCAGTTCTGCATTCCTATGAGCAAATATCAACATTTTAGTGCTGGGAGGAAGATGCAAAAAAAAAAAGATGAACTACTTGCAAGTTTAATGTTGTAGATCTGAAGCACAATTTTTTTATTGTTTAAATTATTACATATAGTATTAAATATGTCTCCTTTTTTCCCCATTGACCTCCCCCCAGCCACTCCCACCCCCAGGCACATGCCCTTACCCCCCTAGTGTCTGTGTCCATTGATTATGCTTATATGCATGCATACAAGTTCTTTGGTTGGTCTAACCACTCCTCCTTCCCTGCCTTCCCACCAAACTTTGACAGTCTGTTCGATGTGAAGCACATTATTTTAAATACCTGTCAAGGAGAACATTTAAGAGAAAAAGGAGGCATTCCTGCTAGAGAATGTCAATGACCAATGAGAGTACCAAACAAAAACAAGAGCTGTGGCTACATAAAGAATCTGCATAAAATGTTTCAGATACAGAGTTAATGTCAAAAATCAAGGTGTAAAACAAATAAGTACCTGCAGTTTAATGCAAACCTTAACTTGTAAAACAATAATAAAATAGTAAAGGAGGATTCATTTCTTTCAGTAAAAGATATATTCCATTTCAACAAACAAGGTGGATGTTCTTTTAACAAACCTCCTAATTAACCAATGTTTTCCATTTCCTCTGAAAGACATTTTCTGATGTCAACTGCCCGGTGAATGCTTACAACTAAAGGGTTATTCTCTAGAATAGGGGTGTTGAACTCAATCAGAGAAGGGGCCAAAATCTAAAATCCAGCCTAAATCGCGGGCCGAATGGTTTACTAAACAGTCATAAACTGACAATGTCATAAACTGACAGCGGAGTGCAGTGATGACAGTGCGGTGCTGGCCACATTGCAAGGCCTGGCGGGCTGGATTTGGCCCGCGGGCCTTGTGTTTGACACATGTGCTCTAGAAAGTCCAAGCAATTATGCCCCCAGCAGAACAGCTGCATTCTTACCGAGAGAATAAGCCAGCTTATGCTATTTAAAATTATAATTATAGTTATGTAATAATTAAGTATTAAATGAAAAAATACAAAAATGAAAAGTTTATATGAAAACTGGGTTATGTATTGGAAAGACCCTACAAAAGCAAGACCCCAAAATAACGCAGCTGCCAAATTAAGTATTAGCAAGAAAAGCAAAAAGATTGGGAGACAAGGGTCCTAAAAGAATTTTTGCATCCAGGCTTCAAAGTGTTTAAGTTCTCAAACCACTTGGGGGAAAAAAAGGACCTAGAAATTACAGATGCAATATGGGCAGCATATATCATATACAAGAAAGACGTAGAACTCTAATCAATGGTCCATATGGAAAACAAAACCTTGAGTCAATATGATATTATCAACTAAGTTTATACACTTTGACTTGAAATGCTAGAGGAAAGTATTTTTATGGTTTCCATTTCCCCCTAGGTTTAAAAAGTATTATGTTCCATGTTAAAGGGAAACTAATGTAAACCACATCTAAGAGTTCATCCTGACAGTCAAAAGAATATACCTAAGTTCCTCCAAACACAAAGCAATGAGTACATTTACTTGTGCGTGTCTGAAGAATAATTTTACTAAGGTACTTAAGAACCTACATCTGCAAAATTATACTCATTGATAAATTTAAACCAGAGACTTTAAAAAATTATGTCTCATCAATACGTGTCAAAAGCCCAAGAAACTCCTTTGACCAAGTAACTCCACAAGAAGAATTTATCCTGAGAATCTACACAATCATATATAGAGTGGATGGCAAAAGCAGGCTTATAGTTGTGAATACATGAAATTGCGTTTATTTGTATTATTTTTCATACAAATAACTGTAAACCTACTTTTGCCCCACCTATATATAAGAAGGTTTATAACAGTTTTGTTTACATAGCAAGAAATATGAAACAACCTAAGTGTTTAATGAAAGGGGATAGGTATATTCATACCCAATAAAATATTATGTAGACATAAAATTATTTACATATATTTTAAACATGGAAAGCTATTCAAGATATAGCATTGAGAGGCAGGCTATAAATTTTTAAATAAATAATATTTGTCTAGTTGTACACACTGTAAATAAAAGTGTTAAAAGTGTTAACAGTATTTCTTTGAGGTGAAGTTGTGGGTATGTTGGATGTTTTTATTACATTTTCTTTTTAATGTTAATTAATAGGAAAACACGCTCAAACATGTACAGATCATGTTTTAATCTGTTCAAGATGTAAAGTTAATAAATTAATGAAAAATTATCAAATGTTGGCATGTCTTAGAAATGGTCCTGGCCAGTAAAATCAGAAAACCTGGATACCAGGATAGAATTTGCTAATTAATCTCCCATGTGCTCTCCTATTAAGAGGTGGAATCTATTGTCTCCACGCCTTGTATTGGCCTGGTAATTTACTTGAATCAGTAGAATGCAGCAGAAGTGACTAAGTAATATTTCCAGTCCTAGGCTCAGAGGCCTCATAGCTTTCACTATTTCTCTTTTGCTGACCTGAGAGTCATATGAGAAGAAATCTGAGCTAGCCTCCTTGTGGATGAGGAACCACAAGACAAGCCCAGCCAACAATCAGTGCCAACTGCCCGATAGGTGAGCAAAGCTATCTTAAATCTTCTAACTCCAAGTTAACCTGCCCAGATGACGGCTATTACAAGTGACCTCAGACAAAATCAGTGGAAGAAACACCTAGCTGAGCCCAATTCAAATGATTGACCTACAAAAGCATGGGCAAATAAAATATTTGTTTTAAATCATTATGTTTTGTGATTTATTATGCAGCAATAGATGACTGATTTATCCATCATCCATACAGTATACCTTTAATATTTTGGTGTGTCTACTATTCTTATAGGCTAATTTATCCCCTAAGACAAAATTGATATATGCTATAGATACCAGTTCTATGACTCTGTGGCATCTTTAAACACATGCAGGGTCTCACGGTTATTTTGGACTTCAACTCAAACACTTAAGGAGAGAATGGAACACATTTTGCATTCTTCATACAAAAACTGTGTGCAGCTGTAGCTTTTCCTCCAAAGCTCAAGGGCCTTGATGTACATGACTTCATACTTTCTCCCTCCCTCATCAAATGATGTGAAGATGCTCTCTGCTTGAGGTCCTAGAAGGGGACCAGGTTAGACATTGGGAAAAGTAAAACCAAAATTCATCATCACCATTACCATTTCAATACCACCACCAATCAAAGCGGTGATAAAAACCAACTCTCACTGAGGGCGTTAGCATGTGCTAATAATGGGCTGAGCACAGCGGGTAGTTAAAAATGTCTCTCGAACCTGAGATATTCTCTGCCATTTCCTGTGTAACACTGAGCAAATTATTTCACCTTTCTAAGCTCAGTTTGCTCTTTTGTAAAATGGAGATAATAACAGTACCTCTCTGATTGAATTGATAATTCAATGAGAAACCTGTAAAAGTTTTAGAAAAGAGCCTACCACATAGTTTAGTGCTCATAATTATTAGCCTTCTGTATTATTAATCAGCATTTTACATGTGTGAGCTTATTTAATTTAATCCCTATAACATTCTATGGATGAAGACGTGAGAGTGTAAGAGGTTAAAGAACTTGCTAGTAAGTAGCACAACCAAGTTCCAAACCCACATTTTTCTGACTGGTAACTTAACTCTCCAACAACATACGATATCACTTAAAATAGCCCAGGAGTGTCAAACCAGGCCCCTCCTGCTGGCAAACGTTTCCTGTCTTCACAGCCTCTAGAGGAGGGGTGGTCACAGACCCACCTCCAGGTCAGAACTGAAGAGCTGCAGGGAGCTTTAGGATAGCCTCAAAGATTAAAACAACTACCAAATGTGTCAGACACTGACAGCTGGTTTCCACAACTCTCTCAGCCAGGCACAGAATAGGTATTCAAAAGGTGCTGCTTGATATTGCCCAATTACATTCCCTGTATTACTACCCCATCATGGGCAGTAAGTTGGACTTTCCTCCTTTCTCATTAAGATTATGAAATTATCCAAATACAAGACAGTCTGTGTTCATTTTACTGAAACTTTTGATTTTTTGCTATTTTAGAAAACTACCAACTTTTTTAGAGACCTTCTAAACCTTTATATTTGCAGCTAAAACAATTAACTTTGGTCTAAAGTTATCTAGCTGGTTAGTAAAAGTGCCTGGAACCAGGGAGATTTTTAAAAATTTTAATTTCTCTACAGGAAGATGGAAATGAAACAATAAGTGGGTTTTGCCCACAGAATCGCTCAGCTAAGTTTAGTTCTCCCCAAATTCAGTTTGGCGATTTGAAAACAACTACTTTCTCAGACTTACAGGAAATGGTAAAGTAACCTCAAAGAAGTCATTTATCCTTGCACCATGGTAGACAATTTTTTAAAATGAATCCTCTTCAGATACCAGAATATCCTAGCATTGTCCAAGCACTCATCAACTGAAATAGCAAATCTATGAGAGAAGGTATTACTCTATTCTTTAAGACCAAACCAGAAGAATAAAAATCATTGCAAGGAACAGGCAAACTGACAGCTCAGTGCTAAGCAACACGGTTCCATCCTGATCTCAGACAAAACAGACCCAGATATGATTGAAAAATTATTATTTTAAAATAAATTTCTCATGTTGTGCGATAGCTTATTTTTTGAGAGAAAAAAAATTGTCTCATTTTTTATCCTATAGTACTAGCTGAATTCTGGTACAGTAAAATGTCACACTTAGGATGAGAGAATCTGTATAATTATTAATATTAGAGTTTTCTGGCTGAATGATAAAGTTTATTTGCTAATTTTTAAAATGTTTTTGATGCAAATATTTCTAACAAGTTTTATTACTTTCCCATCTCCTTACAAAGAATAGTTTCAACGTATGGTTATTATTGAAAAATAGTAACTATACTGCTACTTGCTGGGACACAGAACTCAGTGTCTTGGCTGATAAGAGTACTACTATAGGAAATGGCACCGTATACCCCAGGATTTGGCCAATTTGCTTCAATGCATTTTAGCTAACAACTTAAAATTTACAGCAAATAATATTGCATGAGATTTTTTTTCAGTTTTAGTTTAGATTTATTTATTGAACCAGTGTTTCATTGAAAACAAGTTTCACTGCAGCTGTTTACTACAGCTATTTTTCAGGAGATTTCTAAGTTCAACTGATGTTCAACTTTAATTATGATTCATATATCATAGAGTAATAATTTCTTAAAGATAAATAGAAATTATTCAAACTGAATAACAGGGAGAAAAGAAAATGATAAAAAATGAACAGTGCCCCAAGGACCTATAGGACAATTATAAAAAAGACTAACGTACATGTAAAATAATATTGGGGCAGAAAAATTATATGGAAAAAAAAAACAATGGTCTAAAACTTTGTAAATATAGTAAAAGATACAAATTTACAGATTCAAGAAGTTCAATGAACCAAACAAAAGGATAAGCTCAAAGAAAACCAAACCAAGACACAAAAAATTAAACTGCTGAAAACAAAAAATAAAAAAATACCTCTGAAACCAGCTAGAAAAAAACAACATATTAATATAGATAAAACTACTCAAAGTACCATGGATTTCTTAACAGAAAACTACATAGGCCAGAAGTTCATAGAGCAGCATCTTTGTTTTATATTCATATATATGTGTATATACATACATATACAGACATATTTACATATGTTCATGTGTTTACATGTTTATGTGTTTATGTGTATACTAGTGCCCCAGTGAACACATTCATGCATATTGAAAGGAAATTAATTAGAAGGTGGCCAGTGTGGTGGGACTGGGTGAGTCTGGCTGGACACACTCAGGAGCCAACCTCACTCGGTCTCTTCCTGGCCAGTTGCCACAGCTTGAAGGTCATCTGCGAGTGAGCGGTGTCTCTTTGACAGGTGGGGTCCCTCGGCTTGGAGTGCAGGGATCAGGCTGAAACCAGCTCTCCAACATCCCCCAAAGGGTCCTGGATTGCAAGAGGGCGGTTCTCAGGTTATGCACCCCGGAATCGGGCTCCCTCCTCTCTGGTTCCGGGTGTGTCATCTGAGAACCACTGCTGCCAAGTCACCCCAGCTTGGCAGCCTCTGCATTGAGCGTCTGCCCCCTGGTGGTCAGTGTACATCATAGCTACTGGTCAGAGCATCTGCCCCTAGTGGTGTTTGTGCATCACAGCTATGGGTTAAATGGTCGCTTAGCCTTTTATATAGATAGATATAGATATAGATATAGATATAGATATAGATATAGATATAGATATAGATATAGATATGTAGAGATAGATATAGATATAGATATAGATAGATACAGATATATAGACTAGAGGCCCAGTGCACGAAATTCGTGTGTGTGTGTGTGTCCCTCAGCCCAGTTTGCACCCTCTCCAATCTGGGACCTCTTGAGGAATGTCTGACTCCCCGTTTAGGCCCAATCCCTGTGGACAAATCTCAAAATTATTATGCTGATCAGAAAACACTAGGCCAAAAAGATAGTATATTGTTCTATTTATATAAAATCTATATAATTCCACTTATATAAAACTCTAGAAAATATAAACTAATCTATAGTGACAGACAGCAGGTCAATGGTTGCCTAGGGACAGAGCAGGGATAAACTGTAGTTTTTTTTGTTTTGCTTTGACTTTAAAAAATGTAACACGAGAATCAGGAATATGCAACACTCTAATTTTAATTAGACAAAGGCCAATTTGAGAGGCTTATTCATTTAAACAATTATTGTACATTCACATGCCAGACTCTAGGCCTTTGTTCCATAATTACTTTTTGTTCACTCACACAAAGGATCCATAAATGGTCTTCTGTTTAAAAATATTCCTAGCACTTACGATGAACACCAACTGAGTAAAGAGCTAATTCTTTATAATGTTAGTATTTCTAAGTACTTTAAATGTATGAATTACGACGGTTGGTACGTGACCTACTTTTATAGAACACTAGTTGGCTGAACTTATAACTAACCTACATCACTGTATAAGTTTAAGGTATACAGCATGATGGTTTGATAAAATGATTACCACAATAGGTTTAGTTAACATCCATCATCTCACACAGATAAAGGTAAAAAGAAAAGTGTTCCTTGTGATGAGAACTCTTAGAATCTACTCTAAAACAACCTTGCTACATATCAGACAGCAGTATTAACTACAGCCATCATGTTGTACATTTCATACCTAGTACTTATTTATCTTGCAACTGGAAATTTGTACCACCTTCCTCCAATTGCCCCTCTTCCCACACCCTGCCTCTGATAACCACAAATCTGTTCTCTTTATCTAAGTGTTTGGTATGTTTTTTGGGGTTTCAGTGTTATTTTCTTTTTAGATTCCAAATGCAAGACAAATACAGTATTTGCCTTTCTCTGATTTATTTCACTTAGCATAATGACTCCAAAGTTTATTCATGTTGTTGCAACATGGACACTTAGGTTGCTTCCATGACTTGGCTATCTATATATATAAAAGGCTAATAATATACAAAGTGTCCCCTCAGGAGTTGGACTGGAAGACTGGGAGTTCAATCACTTGCTATGACATGCACTGACCACTAGGGGGTGGCAAGTAATGAAGGGAGGCCCCAACAGGCAGCCAGCATCTAGGGGAGGGAGGCCTCGGCCAGCAACCGGAAGGCCCTGACTGGCCCTGATTGTTGGCCAATATAAACAGGCTTTGGGATCCTACCCATGCACAAATTTCGTGTACCGGGCCTCTAGACCTCTATAATAAAGAGGTAATATGCAAATTTACCCTCACACCCTCACAAGATGGCTGCCTATAACTAGGTCAGCAGGGGGGTGAGTGAGGGACAACCAAATGACTGAACAAGAAGGCTGCATGGGGCGAACAGGCTGGCGGCGGGGGGAGGGCAGTTGAGGACAACCAGGTCGGTGTGGGAGAGGTGGGGGAGGCAGTTAGAGGCAATCAGGCTGGAAGAGGGAGCAGTAAAGGGTGACCAGGCCAGCAGGGGGGACAGTTAGGAGCAACCAGGCCATCAGGAAGGGGGCAGTTGGGGATGACCAGGCCAGCAGAAGGAGCAGTTAGGGGCGATCAGGCCAGCACGCAGAGGCAGTGAGCAGCAATCAAGCTGGTGGGGGGAGGGGGTGTTAGGGGTGACCAGGCAGTCAGGCAGGCAGGCAGGCAGGTGAGCTATTAGGAGCCAATGGTTCAGGATTGTGAGAGGGATATCCAATTGCCGGTTTAAATCAGCAGTAGGGCATCCCCCAAGGGGTCCCAGATTGGAGAGGGTGCAGGCTGGGCTGAGGGAACACCCCCCTCCATGCACAAATTTCAGACCTCTAGTTATAAATAATGCTGCTATGAACAAGGCGCTATAGACATTTTTCAAGGAAAAGACAGTTTTAAGTAGATTCATGGCACTAGAGAATAAAAAAGAGGGTTGATTCTAGTTCTCATAAAGATTTAGATCACTCTATGGCAAGCAGTACAGATATGGGACAGAGGGTTTTAGATCATTCTGGACTCCATAGATCAGAATAAGTTGTAAAAAAAATTGAATTTAGCCATGTAGGCCTTGAATTCATTAAAATAAGTCTAAGAAATCACTAAAGGGCTACGAAGTTAAATGATATTATGTGAATGTTGGAGGAAGGGGGTTTGAGAAAGAGGGGCAGAGGTTGAAAACTCTTCAAGTTTAAACATAAAATAGATAAAACTTACTTCTTTTTTTTTTTTTAAGGTAATTAAATAATTTTCTAAAACTTTGTGTCCTCTCTAGTTTAAAACTAACCAGGGCTGAAATAAATAACTGTAGAATCCTCGTATAACTAAGGCACCTAATAGTGGTTTGTCAGATCTGCCTGGCTAGAACATTTCCTTCTCCTGTGACCTAGATCTATCTTAACAAACCTGCTGCCCAATTCCACTTTCTACCCGCTGAGGATTCCTAAGGTATTCCTCTCCCGTCCCTGTAAAAGGAAGATTAAATGTTTAAACAGTTCTCAAGATGTGGTATGGGTGTGGTATACTCTTTCAGTGGGTCTTCAAGGTGCAGTTTTCCATAGGTACATGACATGTGATATAACAGACTGAATGAATGCAGAAGCAAATCTGAAAATCGAGTTGCCTTTTGTTAGGCCAGACACTGAAGAGATTGGCAACAATATAAAACAATGCTTTCACTAAGTGTCCTGTTTTGGAAAAGTTATTTTCCTTTAAAGTATTATTTATGTTAACATGTAAAAGTTTTTTTTATTGTTATGTAATAAACTAATATTCTAAAAGTTGTTTCAGTGTTAACTTCTAACACAGCCAAGATCTAGAACTCATATAAACAAAAACTTTTAGGGGTCCACAATAATTTTAAGAGTATGAAAGGCATTCTGAAACCAAAAAGTTTGAGGAGCATAATTTTCGCCTTCAAATATAAAGAAAAGAATCCCCAAACTCTCCAGACATCTTGGTTCAAGAATGGAAGTTTTAATATATTGTTTGAAAAAGTATATAAATACATAAAGTAAAAACAAATATAAAGGGTCTAAATCAATCTCTAGTAGGGCAGGAAGGGTTTGGGAACATCCTGGATTTCTGGGTCCAAAAATAAATCATTGAACTTAAATTAACAATATATGCTCCTTTGAGCATCCTCGGGCAGGAATGTAGACTCCAATAATTTGTTCCTATGAAAAAACATAATCTTTACCTAAAGGTAAACAAATCATCCATAAAGAAAGCTGCCTGTTATAGATTGCTCTGAGCCCGCCTGCCCCACCCCCTCCAAAAACTCTTATGTTGAAGCACTAGCCCCCAGTGTGACTCTGTTTGGAGATAGGGGCCTTTAAAGACATAATTACAGTTAAATGAGGTTATAAGGGTGAGGTTGATAGGACTGATGTTCTTACAAGAGGAATCTGAGACACCACAGATCTCTCTGCAAGCGCAGGGGAAAGGCAGGCGAGGACAGAGCAAGAAGGTGGACATCTGCAAGCCAGGAAGAGTCACCAGAAACCAACCATGCCCAGCACCTTGATCTTGAACACCTAACCTCCAAACCACAACTGTAAGGAAATGAAACTACTGTCGTTTAAGCTACCCAACTCAGTCTGTTGGTATTATGTTATGACAGTATGAGTTGACTAATACACTGCCTATATTCTGTTTCCATATAAGTACTTCATAAATATACTGAGAGGAGGGGGAAATGGAGGTTTTCTTGTTTTTGTTTGTTTTTGTTTTTTGCTTTTGCTTGTTTAAGAGGGAAAATACTGAATTAATGTCTTCACAGTTCACACACCATAATTTATGTTACATGGCCACTAAGGAGCTGTATTGGTTTTGTTCTTCTCCAAATGTCATTTAATTTTTTTTCCTTTGATTAATATGACAACAGAAACATCTACATTTTCCCTCTTGGTTAGTTTCATGCTTTCACATTCCAGCTCATGTTGTAACTAATTCACACCACTAGTTATTCTGTCATACCAACTAATAGAGAATCTTGCCTCCCAATGGCTTTGCCTCATTTACAGCAATGATGTAAGGTCACCTCCTTTAGTCTTCCCATAAGGTATGTGGGATATTAGGAAAATCCCTTTTATAAGTTGAATCTAACTGGCTTGGGAATTGTTTTTGGCTAATTAATGAAGGCAAAAATTCCCCAATAGCAGGTGAGCAGAAGGCCCTACAGCACTGCCAGAGAGAAACTGATATAACAGCACCATTTTAGTCTCAACTGCACAGCAGCTCTCTAGCTATGAAGGAGGGAAATGTTAAACAATTCTTTTGATTCTAAAAATGCTTCAGAGTAAGAGATTCCCTCCTATTAGCCATCATCTTCTTCCCTTCACCACTTCTTATGCAGCACTATCTTTCCCATGTTAAACACTTGCTGTGTCTGAAATACAGCAAACACTCAAAATGCATTTCAATAAAAAAGAGAAGCTGAATGAACACTGATAAGAATATTGCCCCCAAAAAGTGATTTTAATTTACTCTGTTGCTATTGAGAAATTTATAGAAAAAGGAAAAGAGCACTGAAATTCAACTTTACTTGGGAAAAAAGGTGGAGGGTGGGTGGGGGGACAAACCTCTAACTTAAAAGAAAACGAATAAAATTGGTATTTAAATATTTGTTTCAGAGTTATCTGAAGCAATATTAGCCTTAGATAACATTTATTAAACATCTAATATGTGTGGGATACTATGTTAGGTGGCAACTCTAGTAGCAAACAAATAGGAGAAAATTGTGTTTTTATTTGATGTAATTGATGGTTTTTAGCTAATAAGTGTATATAATCTTTATACAGAACTCAAAATGTGGTTTTAACCATTTAGAAAAATGGCGTCCTAAACAACTGGTACTTCAGCTTTCATAACATACCATTTGTGTTTCTTTGGGCAGCTTTGAGCAGAAGTATGGGCTCCAATAATTTACTCTTGTGGAAAAACACTATCTTCTTAACCCTGAAGTTCCCCGGGGACAAATGAGGCCCAAGATGAGACATGCCCTTACCCTCTTTCCATGCAATCCTTCCTTAGAACCATTTGAATAATTTTTCCTTACATTCTTCAGCTGGCTTTTTGGTCAAAATCACTGCCTGATATGTTTTAGAAGTTGAAAGTATTATCTTTGCGAGGGGGGAAAAAAGGAACAGTTCTGGAGACTCCTGGCAGGGTGGAGGTAAGCAGGCAAACTGCCATGATTCATAACAGATTCTCAGAGCCAAAAGCTGCTGCCAAGTTACAATCCTTCTGCAAAAATAATAATAATAAAATAAGGTCGTCAGTCACTAGCAGAAATACAAATTCACTAGTAAAACTAGCTACTTAGTAAGCTTACTGTGAGAAAACATAGCCAAATAGGTATGAATTTAAACACAGACATGTTTGTTTGCATGCCTGGTGCCTATGAAATGAAGGCCTTGTTACCAGTTAATGAAGTAACCTTATTCTGTATCTTCATG
Source organism: Pipistrellus hanaki (assembly GCF_964339955.1). Taxonomy (NCBI): domain Eukaryota; kingdom Metazoa; phylum Chordata; class Mammalia; order Chiroptera; family Vespertilionidae; genus Pipistrellus; species Pipistrellus hanaki. The sequence goes on along the minus strand of NC_140506.1, from coordinate 49,215,426 downwards.
TTAACACTACCTCTTTTTGTATTAAATTCCTAACTACTTCAACCCCACCTAATAGATAAAATGTACTTAATACCTAATCTAAGACTGAAACAAGTTCTACTTGTATGAATAATGAGGTGTTACATATTACATTTGCTTAAAGAACCAGAAAAACACATCCAAGCCAGAATCAAATTGAATATTGAAATAGTTCCTGTACTCTTACACACTTATCTGAAAGTGTTACAAATGCATGATAATAGTTAATAAATATGAAATGGAAAGTATCCTTCTATACTAGCTTCAAGCCTTTACTAAACAAGATGAAGAAATACAATTTGTTCTCCAATTTTGAAAATCTCACTATGGCTGGAATGTCAAACCACCATATATCTTTGACTTCAGCTAATAACATGAAGAGTTTGAGTTTCTGTGCACATTTTAGTTTTTAAACTAAATATAGTACAACATCTTGCTAATTTCCTTAATTAACTATCACAGAGCTAGTTCTTGAGGAGCCAGGATCTGAATGCTGCCATCTGAACGGCTCTTCTCTATTACACTACACCAGTGGTCGGCAAACTGCGGCTCGAGAGCTGGCTCTTTGGCCCTTTGAGTGTGGCTCTTCCACAAAATATCATTTGGGGCACACATGTGCAATGTGACTGAAACTTTGTGGCCCATGCACAAAAGTCGGTTTTCAGCCTGGGCGAGTCTATTTTGAAGAAGTGGCGTTAGAAGAAGTTTAAGTTTAAAAAAAATTTGTTCTCAAAAGAAATTTCAATCATTGTACTGTTGATATTTGGCTCTGTTGATTAATGAGTTTGCCGACCACTACGCTACACTATGCAGTAGTCTTACAAAATGAGATAGACAGATAGAAAGATAGGTAGATAGGTCATCATGACAGATGTACAAAATGAAAAAACAAAAGTACAAAACCAAGCGTTAAGGAAAGTGGTAGAAGGGACCTGTGCTTCTTGAAGCCAGGCCATTTTCTAAGAGAATGCACTATTTTGTATGTCCATATACCTTTAAAAAAATTAATTCTGCTGGACTCCAAGCACCTCAAAAACAAAGACAATGCTGCATTCACATTTTCACTCCAGCTTAAAGAACAAAGCCTGGTACAAGTTAGCATACAGGTAACCTATATTTTAATGTACTTATTTGAAGGAGGGATCTTTTTAAAAACTATTATCTTTTTAAAAAGAGGTAAATAGGGACATGTCAAAAACAAATAAAAAATACTTAATTGAGGCAGTTTAAAATGGTATGCAAGAAGAATGTGTACTAAACCATTCACTCTATGCTTTTTCTCTGACTCTCCTATCCTGATTCCCCAACAGAAAAATAGAGCAAGGAGACATGAAAACTAATTTTAGTTGTGATGATAAAAATAAGAGCTAAAGAAAAGCTATTAGCATGGTTTAAAAAGAAAGAAACTAAAAACAAACATGGGGAAAAGAAGAAAAAACAGAATTAAGTAGACTTAAACCACAGTATTAAATTCAACAAATCAAAACTGAGCCCAAAGCATTCCTTTTCAAAAAAACTTTTTTTTTTTTTTTACAATATATTCCAATAAATACATATTTCTGTATTTCTTTTCTCTGGTTGTTATCTCAGTCAAATTAATATAGAGCCCAAAGAAGAATAAAATTTACAACAATGTACAAAGTTCTAATAACAACCATTTATTTCTACTGTCAGCATTCAAAACCATTATAGATTCCATAGAAAAAAAAATATTCTAGTTAAATTTCTGGCTAGAGGATATTTAAAAACCATCAAGTTAACAAGTGGAACATAATATTCCATGGACTAAAGAATACAGCCACACAGTAAAGAATACTGAGAGTATTTGCATCCTTTATCCTTATATTTATCATTATGAAAATGATCAGATATGCCTGTTTTTTTTGTGGGTTTTTTTTTTGTTGTTGTTGTTGTTGGCTTTTTTTTCCCCCCCACTTAAAAGTTAGCCAATAGCCTTATGGGCAAAATAAAATTATTTAATCTTAAATTTCCTTTTTTTTTTCCCCTTTCCTAGGCTAAATTATAAAACCCTAATGTTTATATCAAATTTGTTTATAATATTTTTTAAAATCTTCATAACATAGGTCCCATAGTCCTTGACAATCCTGATGGTACCACCTAGAAAGATTCAGCTATAAAAAGCAATTGAAATTGCAATGATGCCTAAATATTTATGCTCATTAATCTCTTAGGCTAATACCTTTCAAAGAGCTAGTTAAAATGTTTATTTTTAATACCACCCAATAACTGGATATAGTTTCAAAATAATCTCAATCTACCATAATCCCTTATTTAAAATGAAAATGGCCTTAGGCTTAATGAATACCTAGAAGTGATTTAGTAGAGAATGTATATCATTGAAAGACATTTATAAGAACCCTTCAATGTATACAGAATGCTTATGAGTTAGAAAGTACTTCAATTGGTGAATGTATTTGTTAGACTTGACCTCATCAGACTGATAAAATACAAGCAAATGATAGTGTTAAATCTCTATAGCAAAAATTTTGCCCTCAATTTACAACTTACTAAGGGTCAGTTTATCATTAACCTATTTTTTTTTTTTTTAATAGTGATGATTATCCAAAAGTCTGGGACTGTAACCACATTTTTTTTCTACCAATCACCACTGTCATTCAATTATCTGTCAAGAAAAGTTTCTATGCATGATTTCTTCAGGTTTTTCTCTCTATAGTATTTCCCAAATTGGCAATTAATTAAAACAATGCACCCAACTGCAACAAATAACTGCACTTGAACCGAACAAGAGTAGCTGCACTTTAGTGAATGTGTACTCATTTCTATCTAACTCCACACACTAAATTTATTATCGAAACCGCATGTCAGACTAGCCCCTCTTTTCTACATTCAAATCATTTCTCTGTGTACTTCCTCCAACTGGAAAGTTACCAAACCTCACAAGCCTGGGTGGATGCAGATGGCAGTGAAGCTGCTGTTTTAAAGAGCAATGCATTTCTTATTCCCCTTAACACCCAATACCCTACGCTCTGAGTTGTTTTCTTAATCTAGCCATCCAATCTAGATACTGTCAAGGACGATGCCAGTGGCCCTAAGGGTTAGGAACTTAGAATTTAGTTTTTAAAGCAGAAAAACTACTGTTAATACATGTAAGGGGGAACCATCCCAAACTCATGGACATAATCTTGATAAACCTAATACACTAGCTGCTCCCACCAAGCCCCAAGGTCCACAGCAGCCTCCCTTATTTAACCATTGAGGCCCTTTCAACAATTATAAGAGAAAAAGAAACGAGACAAGTATTACACTACTTTCTATTTTCAAACCACATGACCAAGACCAACTTAAAGAAAGATCTTTTAAAACATTACTCAATCACTCCCACTAATCTCCACGCATTTTTCCTCTAAAGAGAATCTTGAGATGATACAATGTTGTTGAGTTAATGAATATCCTAACAACTTTTTAAAATCTTATAAAAATACTTGAGACCCAGTGCAAGAAAATTCATGCACTGGACGGTGGAGTGCCTCAGCCCAGCTTGCCCCCTCTCACAGTCTAGAAGCCCTCAGGGGTGAGAGGTGACCTGGCAATCAGGGGAAGGCGATACACTCATTACACCTCTGCTGCTGCCACTGCTGGCAGTGCAAGCCTCGGCTGGCCCTGGTTACCTGAGCCTTGGGTGGCCCTGGGCGGCTGGGCAGCCACCATCAGAGGCTTGCCTGTGCCTAGGGCCAGCCCTGGGTGACTGGGGGACTGAGGACAGGTCTGCCTGCACCATATGCCTGCTGCCCCCTCCCTGCCTCCCCCCAGTAGAGCTGAAAGGACTGGGACACTCCGGAGGGGCTGAGGAGACTGGGTGCTGCCATCTTTGTGATGGTGTGATGGTAAATTTGCATATTCCCTCTTTATTAGATAGGAAGTTTCAGCTGTGAGAAATACTATGGCCCAAGGCCTCCTTGCCCACCAGAACTTCCTCTATGACTCCTAAAGTAGCTGTCTGGGAAGCATTGCCACATAGTCCTGGTCATCATCGCTGTCCTATCCAGGAAGAAAAGGAGCACACTCAACCACAGAGATACTAGTTCTCTCACTGCACTTCCCATTTTCCTGTTCTCACAGCTTATGAAGCTTTCCTCACAGAAAATCAGGAAATCTTTTACTCCCTTCATTCTATCCTCCCTCAAAAGCACAGGGGGACTGGAGAAGACTTTGGACCACCCAGTCCCCCAACCTACATAAATCCTGACAAGTGGCCTGAGTTATGTTTTGGTGAGTGCATTTTTTTTTTTTTTTTAATATATTTTATTGATTTTTTACAGAGAGGAAGGGAAAGAGACAGAGAGCCAAAAACATCGATGAGAGAGAGTCATCCATCAGCTGCCTCTTGCACACCCCCTACCGGGATATGCCCGCAACCAAGGTACATGCCCTTGATCGGAATCGAACCCGGGTACCTTCAGTCCCCAAGCCGACGCTCTCCACTGAGCCAAACTGGTCTGGGCAGGTGAGTGCATTCTTAAATACATGGAAGGAATGACCAGGAAGACTTTCATTAAGAAAAATACTCTAAAAGGAAAAGAACTTCAAAGGATCTTCTATAGTTGAACTTGATTCTCCATTGTTTTCAAACTCCCTTGGGAGCCTGATTTTTTTTTTACTTGGCAAATGAACTGCTTTAGATGCTGAGGTTGGAATTTTAAAAAGTTAATTGGCTCATTGTTCAACCATAAGCTTCAGGATAGCAAAGTGAAGTAAAACCGGGCAATAAAGAACTGTCACTGCTATTAGGAAGGTCCCACAAGGCCAGTGGCTCTACAGTCCTCTAAATTTTTTTTCTTGAAATCTAAAACTTTCAAGAAAGTGAACAGTCCTGTCTTACAAGTGACTATACATTTTCTGACTATGAAAAAGAGAAGTGCATCATATGTTTAAACTCATGGCAAGTATTTTCTATTTCCTTCTATGGCCTCCCAATGCCATTCTTAACTCATTTATCTCTTTCACCCCTCAATTTCTTTTGTCTGACTAGATCCACCAGATCTACCTACTGCCCCCTTCCAACTCTGATTCTGTCTTTCAAACTCACACAACTGTGTCATGCTTCCCAAACGAGGCTCATTTCTGAACCAAAGATTTGCAAGGTTCAAAGTATGACCATTTTGAAAATCTCTACCTATCAGTTTCCTCCTTTACCTTCAATCTCAACATTTCTTTCATCTTCATCATTCATTCTGTTAAGTCCCAATTTCCCCCAAAAAATCTTTACAGCCTAAGTCCTAAAGGAACTCTGAGGACAATCACAAATGAATTACAGTAATGAATCAAGTTACAGGGGGATCCTGACCTCTCTTCCACTGACACAGGAACTCTTACTGTCACATTCACTCTTCAGAAACACTAGGACCATGGGCAGCCTTCCCTACAAAGGCCACTAGATATACAAGGAACTGTACCATCAAAAGGGCTCCTAAATTTCCCTCCATTCCCAATCCTGCTTTCTGTGAACACAGAAATTATCATGTATCTGTATTATGTACCAGGCTATGTGCATATCTATGGATTCAAATGTAAAAAAAAGATAAATACTTTCTCTTGTTGATCCACTAATATTACGATAAGGCTTAGTAGTATTATTGTCACCACCACCTCCTACAGTTTTCAAGACATTGAGTAACAAATTTACAGAACATGGTTGCACTTTCATCTGTCACGTCAACTACCACGAACCAGGCTCCATCCCAACTTTTGGGATTTCCTAACACTTTCATGGGAAGGGTCAAAATGCTACTGTTTTCTAACAGGAGTAGTCACAACAGAAATGTGAAATTATTGGTGATAGATGTTATATGAACAGGCTTTAAAGACAACTCTGTACATTTACATTTATTTCACAATTAGAAAACTTTCTTGAGGTTTTATTGCTTCTTTGCTTCTATATTTTTATGTTAGCATGAAAACAAAATTAGATTCTTCCATTTCACTTCTCTCATTTTGGTTTGCATTATCTGTTGACAGGTTTGTGGGGTTTTTATAACTGTGTTTAACAGAAAATCTACTTGTAATGGGCATTCGAAATATTATATCTGACTGAATTACTGAGAAGGAAATTACCCCTTGCTTATTTTCTATGTGATAATTTCCTCATAACCAATCTTTTTGGTTATATAGCTTTCAGGCTGAGTTATCAAGGATCATCTATAGATAAATGATAAACACTGGTTTTAATTGCATCTAAAATATGCTGTTTATCTTGTCTCAAGACACTTTTTTGGAGGTTGTAACAGCCTCAACTTTAGATTAAATGATGTTAACACTCAATTCCTAAATAGCTATTTCCCTTTTCTAAAATAAAAACTTAAGGCAGGTGGATTAAAAACAGAATTTAACTTATATTCCATCACAGAGAAAAAAAACCCTCAGATTTTCCATTTCTTAAGGGTTTTCTCTCAATGTGGTAATTTGCCATATAACAAAAGAAAAAAATGTATAAGCAAAATGTGGTAAGCTCACATTTTTTATAGATGATGCTAAAAATGTTTTTAAATGTATATTGTAGGACAATTATTATTTACAACTTGAAAAGATGAAATCACAATTTTATACTGCCTTCTAATCCATGAATATCTAACTTGTTGTACAGACTTCTCATTTTGGAAGTTGGGAAATACTTCTAATTGGACTGCAGTTAAAAAACAACAACAAAAATAATTTTGTAAGACAGGAAAGTCCCCCTGTTTGATTATGTACCAGGTTATAGTACTTCAGTGATTTCTGGGGGCTTTGTTCAGATGAAAAAAAATGACAAACTGTTAGGTTTCCAGTTCTGGGGCTTAAATCAATGCTTTTTTATCTTCTAGATTTCCTTCAGACCTAGAAAGCACAGGGGGAACACACACACACACACACACACACACACACACACACACACGAAGGCTAAGGAGTCCTCTGTCAATATGCCTCCAAATTCTGAATTTGCTCCCTTCTGGTGAATACTTCTAATATCCTCAAAATGAAGTCACAGATTCTTAAGCCCAACACCTCAGACCTCCTCAATCAGGTTCTGAGGTTGAATCCTGGCATTTATATTAATTTAACAAGAATTTAACTTACCCTGAAATACCTCAACCCTACAAGCACATGAGGATAAATAAAGTCATCAAGTAATTACTTGCCCTATCACGTCACTTTTGTTTGTTTGTTATGGTAAAACATAAACCACTACTTCCTAATAGTTTCAGCTCCACCTGCCTAACAGGACATAGCAGTTACTGTTAAAACAATCTTGAGTATTGGTCTAGCTCTAGCATATCTCTCTCCCCACAAAAACAAACAAACAAAAAAAACAAACAAACAAAAAAAAGTCACCAAAGATTCAAAGCCAGAATGGATAACCAGTCTTTGGCATAAGAGTCAGTAGTTCCTCCCAAGGGCAAGGCCAGAAATATCTCCTGAGCCAATGGGAATTCCGGGCACTAAGATCCCTCTTTACAAGTCTTTTCAGGAGATGTGCATATTAAATGGGTTCCAGCAGTCTTACCTGGACAGGTTAACATAGGATGTTCACATGATCAGCAGCAGGCAGAGAGCAGGGACCAAGAAAAGTGAACTAGCAGCAAGTTTTAACAGGAAAAGGTCAGAAAGTCCTACTGGAATAGATGAGTACTAAAAGCCAGAATGATAAAACAGAAACTAACTTTGCCTCCTTTACAAATTTATAGGTCAGAGGGTGGTGAAACCATTGACAAGATTTTAACTGAAAGATATGTTGTCCTGAATTACCAAAACTGTCTTTGTTAAGCTCCCACAATTCTTTCCATACACTGGGATCTCTGAGAAAGTGTAAGTGGTGACAATTTTACTAAAAGAGCATGAGTTTGTAACAAAAGTTAATACCAAGCTTAATAATTCCTGCAATCATAAATTCTATGGATAATAAAATACTCTGTATCAGAACGCCCAGATCAATGGGAGAATTAAATAAACATATGCTTTGCACTCAAAAGGATTAAGTATAAAGATGTCCTGTTTGAAGACACTAGAAAATTCTACAGCTACCCTTCAAAAGTTCTGAAATAAAAAAAAGCCCACCTTAAACCTAAAAAGCTAAAATTTCATGTTGACTTTAGATACTGTAGTTTCTATTCTCCTTGTTAAAGAATGCTAGATAAGGCTCTAATGAGTGATTAAAACACTAACTAAAATGATGGATTGCCAAACTATCTCCAACACAGACTTTGAAAATCTGAAGATAGAGAGGAAAGGATCAGAAATCTAATTTTTCACATGAAAGTTGAAGGGTTGCTTCTTTTTTGTTCTTCTCTCTAAGACTTTTTCACTTCCCAAATGCGGCAATTTGTCAATATTCATATGTAGGGGAGCCTGTTCTAAGAGGGGAGGAAAGGCACCCATTTTAAGACTTGAAAATGTGTTTTAGTTCTGTAGACCCAGGTTAACCCAATCAGCTAGCAATGATATTGACCAAATGATGATTCAGCCGTGTGGGGATTTTTTTTTTTTTTTTACGTTAAATGACAGTTCACATTCAAAATCCTCCAAAGATGGAAGCTCCAAGCATTCAATTAGAACAAAGAAAAGGCCTTAAAATAATCATTTGAAAGGATTTAATGACTTATATTAAACATATTTTACCCTAAAGTACTTAGGTGATCTTTAAGGTCCTTTTCTGTTCAAATCTGGTTTCGGTAAATTTCCTAGACTCTTCTCAGAGCCTTTGTGATTACAAGCAGGACATGAATGAGAAGATTCAGAACTAAAGTTGTCATCAGTTAAACCTGATTAAACAGGACAGACAGAAAGATGGCAGTAGAAATAAAGCATTCTGAATTAGGGACCGGGAGAAGACAATTAGGTAGCTCGCAGGCCCGTGAATGAATCCCAACAGACACCCAAGTCAGGATGACGGTTGAAATAGTTAAGTGAACCAATGTCTGTCTTTTGGGTGACAAATGACCCACACAAACAGTAGACTATTTGGGTGGGTTATTTGTCAGGGGTAGACTCTGGCTTCTATTAATAATGACAAACCATCTATCTACCTGAAGTAATCAAACCACCGCAGGAAAACCCATGTCAACTAGAGAATGGATTCTCTAATTAAAGAGTAAACCATCCCTTACTGGCAGTTTTCCTACTTTCTATCCCAAAATAGAATCCATACATATACTCATCGTCGCAAAATGGGTAGACATCTCATCCTTAGAGTGGGACTCTGGCACTTGTGCTCCAAACAAAAACCATCCTTCTAATGGGGTGGGATTTATTCCCTCCCTTCAGGGGAGGGCTGTGGCAGTCTGCAGGGCATCCTGACTGTGACATCGCGCTGATGGACTCTGGATACTGAGGACCCTGGATACTAAGGATCTGGATACTAAGGAACCTGGAGATTAGAGACCCTGGATACTAAGGACCCTGGAGATTAAAGACCCTGGATACTAAAGATCTGGATATTAAAGACCCTGGAGATTAGGGTCCTGGATACTAAGGACAGCTGCCTTTGGGAGCCTGGGCACGCACGGGAGCCAGGCTGCCCTGGCACAGCCTCCGCAGCAGGCGGGAGGGTGGCCAAGCACCTTCGGGGCGCCGGGCAGATGAATTAGAAGCAAAAGCCGCCTCCAAGTTTCCCCTCCTTCCCCTCCATCAACCGGCCCGGCGCCCCGCCCCCGCCCGTCCTATCGGGGAAAGTCACGCCGGCCGCTCGCTGAAGGGCAGGACGCGGCTCCGGGGCGCACAGGAGTGGGGTTTCTTAGGGGCCGCGGCGGGCACCCCCTCCCACGGGGCAAACCCGCGCCGCCAACTTTCCGCGGCCCCTTCTTCTCCCCTCCCCGGCGAACAGCAGCCCAAACTTTGCCTCCCGCCCCCTCGGCCGCCCCTCTCTCCCCGCGCCTCGGGCCGGGGCCGGCGGCGGCGAGGACCTCCGCGAGGACCTCCGCCCCGGCCCCGCGCCCGCCGCGGCCCGATCCCGCCCCCCGCCTGCGGCCGCCGCCCCCAGACCCATCTCTCCGCCCCAAACTCGCGGCCGGGTCCCCGCACGCCCACCCTCCGGGCTGTACGACTGCCCTCGGTCCTCCGGGCTCCCCCGCCCTCCGCCCGCTCACTCACCGCCGGTCAAGGGCTCCATCTTCCCCCCGGCCCGGCGCCGCGCCGCCCGAGCGCCCCAGCTTCCTACTCCGAGGGCTGGGGCGGCCCCGCCGACTGAGCATGCCCAGCGCGGCCCGGCCGGTGCGGAGAGGCGCGGGGCGGCGCCCGTCCGCCCCGGGCTCCGCCACTCCGGGTTTTGGCGGCAGCTGCGGAGAAGGCGAGGGGCGGGGCGGGGGGCGGGGCTCCGGGCCGCCCGCTGCCCTATGGGGGAGGGGGAAAGATGGGGGAGCGGAGGGCTGGGCTCGGGCGGGGCTGGGACCTAGGGGTGCTGGGGCCAAGGTGCAGCCACGCCCGCCAGGAGGCAGGCCCTCCCCCTCCCGGGGCTGGAGCCGCAGTGGATCTCTCCGCAAACTTGCGGTCCTAGGTGCCGGGATAACGGGCATCGCAGAGCGGGGCGGACATTCCCCCCGCAGCAGACTCCACACAAACGCAGGACACCGCGAGCCTGAAATGACTGCCCCGCTGAGCATCCGATGGGGCGGTGTGTGCGAGAGGGAGGGGTCGCTAGCTAACCCGATGGCTGCTGGAGAGGCCGCGCTCGGGGCGCCCCCGCGGCCAGGTCTGAAAGGCAGAGCGGGTTCCCAGGAGGGGAGAGGGCCCCGGGGAGCGCACGGCGCCCCGGCTCCGAGGAGGAGGCGTTCGGGCGGTCCCCATGGGGTGCCCGCCCCCAGCGGAGCAGTCCCCGGGGAGCGCGGGGACCCCGGGGACCCAGCCCCCGGGCTGAGGTTCGGGAGCGGCCCCTCCCGGCGGGCGAACCACAAAACCCGGCGCTGGATGTTCCGGGCCTGCGCTCGCAGCAGGATGTGGGCAGAAGGCCTGTGGGAGCCGAGCCCCAAATCAACACCTGCGGCTCTGGGGGTGCCGCCGCCGGAGACCGCAGCCGGGCCGAGCGGAGCTAAGACCCGAGCAGCGGAAGCTCCCTTCGTCACCCCTGTCTTCCCCCACACCCCCTCCCCCAGCATTTGCACCTTTGCCTCCAGCCCCTCGATACCATTGTTTCCGATGTCAGATCCGGGCAGACCTGGCAAACCTTGGGGATGGAGCCCCTGGGGGCCCCGTGAGCCCCGGCGAGGCTTGTCGGGGCGGCTCCCTCATCCCCGGTTCGGTGTGCGCATCGCGGCGGAGGCCTCGGCCTTTCCAGGCGCTGCCACCACCTCCTCTCCCGCCTCTTCCGCATCCCCTGCAGCCCCTGCAGCAGCCTGGCTCCCGGAGCCTCCCTGCGCCGCCAGCTGTCACCCTGGCCCGGCTGTCAGCGGCGCGGCCCCGCAGGACGCGGGGGGCGAGCGCGCCCGCGGCGAGCGCAAACCGCCTGGGTAAACCAGTGTCCTTGGACCCAGCCGGGAATTAGAAATTAGATTGCAAAGAAATAAAAAATAAATAAATAAATAAAAATCCAAGTGCAATATTGTCTATTAAATGTCAATTATATCTCTAATCGCGCACTTTCCACCCCACTTTAAAACCTCCAACGACTAACAATTGAGCTTAGAATAAAAAGCGAAACTCTTCAGCCCTGGGACCTCATCTCTCCTAGCATGTGCTCAAGGCTTTGGCCACAGAGGGTTTCTTGCAGTTCCTGGAAGTAGGCAAGTTCCACCCAACATGTTCCTCTTGCAGGAACTGTGCTTGCCCTGGTACTTTGCCTGCTGGTTCCTTCTTGTCATTTAGGTCTCACCCCAAATGTCACCTCTGCAGAGAGCCTTTCCCCAACCACACAATTGAAATTAAGAAACATGGTCTACTGCTTAGTTTTCTTAGAGCACCCATTACTCAGTAAAACAATGGTTTTGTTCGCTGCTTTATTATTATCAACCTCCCTCTCAAGAACTAAAGCTGCATGAAACAGATAGGGTCTTTATCTTTATAAGGATTGTATTCCCAAACAACTGCAGTAATTTTCCAATTGATACTGGAGTGGATGCAATGGTATTTAGAGTTCTAGTTCACTTGCACTGTGGAACACCCTTCCAGAGAACATCTCCATAGTGAGTGATGTGCTTGTGATCAGTACAGGGAAGGTGTCTTCATCAAATGACACCTCAAAGCTGCTCTCTCCCCACCCTTAAAAGATAATCTCAGCTCTCCCTCGAGCTCTCCTTTACCCCCACTCAAAGGAATTGAACTGAAAATCAGAAGTGAACCATAGGTGGTGCATCAGTGTTCAGATATTTTATAGTATATGCAAGGCTGGGTTTTGTTAAGAGTACCCCACACATTGTGTTGCTTGGATAAGAGGCTTTCCCCCTATATTTTAGGTCATGTCATGTCCCTTTGGAGTTATTTTTGCAACCAAAGTACTTAGTATCAGAGATATTTAAAACTCCACAGCTCGTTAAATCCCCTCACCTCACCTGTAAGCGAGTCTATCAAGCTTTTAAGTGTGGAACACATTATCTTGTATTTTGTCTTAAATATTTCATTTCTGCAGAGTCTTGTGATAAAAATGCTTCACCATGGCACTACTAAATATAGGTGGGTAATCATGTCTTTCAGTGATTTCTTTGACAAAGAGACAATAATTTCAATAATTTTTTTATCCTCTCTTTGCCGAGAGAGAGAGAGAGAGAGAGAGAGAGAGAGAGAGAGAGAGAGAGAGAGAAAAGAAGAAGAAGAAGGAGGAGGAGGAGGAGGAGGAGGAGGAGGAGGAAGGGAGGGAGGAATATTAAGGAGCATTTAAAGACATGTGGATTGGGTTTGTGATTGGAGATTAAAGTATACAAACCTAAAACACTTCAGGATTCTACCTGCCCTCAAATAATGAATTTTGTTTTGTTTTATTGTGGGTTTGGTTTATTGTGTTTGTTTGTTTTTTAAAACATGTTGCATTTGATTTCATAAAGCCAGTTTCACTAGTGAAACCCATTATGGTTCAGTCTTTAATTGCCTCCAAGCCTCCCACATAGAACTTCCTCTTTAAGGGCATAATACTTTAAATTATTATGAAGTTACTATTGATAAACAGAGGCAATAGTGAGACATTGTTTACTATACCCATTTACTATTTCAGAATCTCTACCATTTAACATTTGAAAACAAAAAAAAAAAAACTGGAAGGCTAAGTATAACATAATAAATAGCATAAGCAGAGAAATATGAGCTCCCTGAGTAACAAACAGCATTTATTTATAAATAAGCAACAAACTTGCTAATCAATGAATATAGGAACTCCCCCCCCCCCCCTATCAAAATAAAGCAATTGGTATGCCATGAATGAGTTAATGCAAGCCTCAGTTTGTCTGGTGCAGGATAGGAGGGAGGATTTACTCACAGTCCAGTGGCAGCCACAACTCAGGGGGCCTGTGTTCTAAACCAGAGCTCTGAAGTCTGGTGTTGCTTCCCTGTTTCCACAGGGACAGTAGGATCGATGACAATAGTCTGTGAAACGGATATGGAGTGAAGAGAAATACAACTAACTTCAGGCTAATTACCAGACAGCTATCCCATTAACTAATTGATACCCCAACTTAATTTCTCGATAGTCCCTGTCAACTTTAGGTTTAGCGTTATTAAATAATCTTTCTAATTACCCTGAAATAAGCAATAAACAATACATGCATTCAGTGTACACATTTGAAACTACTGGTTCAGGACTCTTACAGAAACAGAGGACGCTGTTTGCTGCCAGGACACAATGAGCCTTACGAGGTTTCCAGCTACGCCCGACTCTACTCAGCCACCCCAAGAACCAAACGAGTCAGCTTCTCACTACCCCTGTAACCCATTTGCAGCACGCACGCTCAGCATCTATTAGTGATTTTTGAAGTTATACCAAATTAAGCAATGTTTAGAGCTCCAAAAACAAACAGGATAATTATCCAACAGAGCCCTCGTGTAGCTTAGACACTAGCAAAAAGATCCAGCCAAATAAAGTAAACGGAAAGAACAGTTCTATAGGCGTTCAGATGCTTTGGCAAACAAACGCAAGATGCTGATAAACTGGCTTAAACATAAAGAAATGTATCATCTCACATGACAAGTCCAGAGGAAAGGCAGTCTCCAGTCACCGCTCCCCAACCTCATCAAGATCTCAGTTTCTCACTCAGTCTCTTCTGTGAGCGGTTTTCTGAAAGACTGAGTATCCTTCGGCCAAAAAGGCTGCAGGGAGGGAGGAAGGAGGAGCCTTTTCTCCAGTGTCTCTTTCTTCAGAATGAGGAAACTTTTCTTGGAAATGCCCCATTAGAATTCTCTTTAGGTGTTATTTGCCAAAACTGTATTTTGTACATTTTTACGCAAATCACTGGACATGAAAACAGGGTCACCATGATCGGCTTCTTAGACAAAGCAGTTTAGGAGTGCCGAGTTTAGAATCAGTTTTCTTATATCATATGGGGTGCGGGATGGGGGGATAGGGGGCCTTGGACAAAATCATTTAGCTTATTCAGAAGGGTAAAAGGGGGTTAAGCCAGCAAAATGTCAGGTAGGCAATCTAAATGTTCACCAGAGGTTATCAATAGTGAAATATTTCAAGAATACTTTGATAATATTTTTAAACCCTAAGAACACTGTACAAAGAAATTAAAAATAGAGTCCAATTTGATGCAATTTTTATATAATTGATAAATAGGGCTAGGGTTACAAATGAAGAAATGATATATTATTAAACCTTGAACCTTGACCTGAAAGCAACTACTACCGTGTTTCCCCGAAAATAAGGCCTAGCGCATGGAAAGATAAGACATCCCCTGAAAATAAGACCTAGCGCAACTTTGGGAGAAAAAATTAATATAAGACACTTACTTATTTTCGGGGAAACAGGGTAACATGGAAAAATAAATCTTAGTCAGCTGCATTAGTTTGCTAGCACTGCTGTAAAACATTATCACAATCTGAGTGGCTTAAACAACAGAAACATTTTCTCTCATAGTTCTAGAGGCTAGAAGGTGGGGACCAACATTCCAGCAGGGACTTGCGCCTGGAGGCACAGGCCTTCCCTCTGAAGGTACGTTTCAGCTTCCCTCCTGGCTTCTAGTCATTCTTTGGTTTGTGGCAGCGTAACATCCGTCTTCACCTGGCATTCTCCCTGTGTGCATGTCTGTGTTCATATGTTCCCTTCTTATAAGAACACCAGTTATACTGGACCAGGGGCCTATCCGACTCTAATATGACCTCATCTTAACTCACCACATCTGCAGCAACCTTATTTCCAATAAAGTCCCATTCTGAGGTGCTGGGAGTTACAACTTCAACATGTGAATTTGGGGTAGACGCAATTGAACTCATCATAATAGCATCTTTCTAGAAGAAATAGGTTGAAGATAAGTATCAAGAAAAATCTGGTTTTCATGGATAACATAAAGAAGTGAAAAAAAAGTAACCCACAGAATGGCAGATGATATTTGCAAATCATTTACCTCACAAGGAATTTGTATCTAGAATACATAAAGAACTCTTACAACTCAATGATAAAAGACAAGTAATCCAATTAAAGATGAGCAAAGGATCAGATTTCTCCAAGCAATATACTAGTATATAAATACCCAATAAACACATGAAAAAAATGTTCAATATCATTAGCCATGAGGGAAATGCAAATCAAAACCACCATGAGATACCACTTCAGGGTATGGCTACACCCAGTTATGGATGGCTAGAATAAAAAAGCCAGAGACTAATAAATGTGGGCAAAGCTGTAAAGAAATTGGAACCGTTATACGCTGCTGGTGGGAATATAAAATGGCACACCTGTGCTGGAAAATCGTCTGGCAGTTCCTCTAAAGGCTAAACATAGAGTTGCTGTAGGACTCAGCGATTCCACTCCTATGTATATACCAAATAATTAAAAATTTCTTTCCATACAAAAACTTGTGCATGAATGTTAACACAGCACTATTCATAATGACCCAAAAGTATAAGCAACATAAATGTTCATCAAAGAAGCCAGTTTCAGAAGACCATATACTGTACTATTCCATTTATATGAAATGTCCAGACGAGGCAAATCTGTACAGACAGAAAGATTGGTGCTTGCCTAGGACTGAAGGGAGGCAGGAATGGGAAGTGACTGCTCATGGGTACAGGTTTCTTGTTAAGGTGATGAAAATGTTCTAAGATTGACCACAGTGATAGGTACATAACTTTGTGAATATACTAAAAATTGTGACCTCTGTGACTAGCACATTGCTTAACCTCCCTGAATTTTATTTTTTCTTTTGTAAACTAAGGACAAGTGCCCCATCTTAGGGTTATTGTGAGGATAAGATGAATAAATACACTGAAAGTACTTTGAACAGAGACTGGCACAAAGTAAACTCTAAAGAATGGATTTGCTATTACTTTTAAGTGTGAATTGTGAAACTTCAGTGCCATGTAGATTACATGCAAAATAGCTTAGACTCACAAAGCGTAACGCAAGAGCAAACGAGTTTATATAATGCTGACATATTCCAACCGGAGAGTTTAAAATAATGAGGTCCTGAGAAAACCAAGGTCTTGGTGTCAGGTGGATGCCTAAGCCAGCGTCAGCTGGGGCCTCGCTGGGCCAGGAAGCGGCAGGGAAGGTGGGCTCTGCTCCAGCCAGGAAAGCCAATCCTCGGCCCTCTTGCATAAAAGTCAGGAGATGTAAAAGATATTTTTAGAAATGATATCTAGCTGGAATTTTTTGACGTTTACACTCCTGAAGGTACTGATTCAGTTTTCATTTCCCTTTATTTCTTAACATCTGTGCTGAAAGAGAGCCTGTCCAAGGTTCATTGCCATAAAATGTGTCCTTCGGGGTTTTGTCCGTTTTTGAGCATGAGAAAGACCTGTAATATTTATGCCGAAAATTACACTTGACTGTGATTCTTGGCTGCTTCTGGGCTGACTCAGATACTTTCCTCTCCCCCTGGCCGATACCTGCCAGCACAGGCTGTCAGTCAATCAGCAATATTTGCGGCGGGCCTTCGGTGTACAGAGCACCAAAGAGAACAAATAACAAAACAAGAGCTGAAGTTTTGCTTTGAAGGCACTTACAAGGCATTGGGCCAGTCAGGACAAGCACACGGGATGTACACATAATAAGACATGCCACAGGAGCCTACCATCATGTTCTAGCAGGACCAGCCTGAGGCAATATTTCCAAGTAGGCTTATCTCTAAGTTCTTCTGGTACCATTTTTTTTTTTTTTAATTTTCCTCCCTCATTTCTAACTGCTGCTTCACACAGTCAATAAATATCTGTCAAATGCCACCTGTATGCAACTAGAATAAGTGACAGATACTACCCTCCAGAGCTTTCTACCCAGGTATTGCCCTCATTCCAGAATCTATCCTCCACCCTAGTCCTCTCCCCCAGATCAGGGCCTTTTCTCTCTCCTTAAGGCCCTTTTCTCAAATAGAGAAAACAAAAAATTTTAAACTCACACTAAATCATGACTAATAAATTATAGTTTAATATGTTAACACTCTCAGCCCAAAGGAATAAATCTGTAATGATAAAATGGTAGAAGAAAAGGCAAGTGGATAAGGAGAGATGTATTGCGAAACAAAACCTATGAGATTTGTTTTTCAGACAGCACTTTTTAAATTTGGATTTGCAGGTGTCATTTCCTTCTAGGTCCTCAAGTGAGACATAGGAACCAACAGTATACGCCCCTTGGCCTTCAAATACAAACAGCTAGGCTTCCCAAAGAAACAGTTATCTGAAACAAGAAGAAGAATAAGTTTTTCCTATTTGGTAATGGCTTTTCTAGAATTGAATAGAACACACACACACACACACACACACACACACACACCATTAAAAATAATTTTTTTAAAAATTGGTTTCTAGAAAGAGAGGAAAGGAGAGGGAGAGAGAAACATCTATGTGAGAGCAAAACATTGACTGCTTCCTGCGTGCAACGGGCAACTTTTGGATGCCCAAGACAACACTCAACTGAGTCACACTAGCTCGGGCTAGAACATTATTTTTTAAAACAGTGCTTTGATCAGTAGTATCATGACTACTATCTATATAGAGATAAGGCACAACTTAGAACAAATAGAAACATTTAATTGCTTTCCATCCTCTTTCATTAACCAACAACTTATTCATTGTTGTGTAAATGACCCGAATTCAGCCCGAGTGTGAGTTGATTCCTGTGGACTGTGTCAGGTTCACAGATTGTGCATAGTTGTTCCGGAACAGATCCTATCACCTGTTTACCTGATATGCTAAAAAGTTCAATTTGTCCTTTTAAGATTCCTGCTTTTGTCTTTGGGTCTACATGCCAACAGCCTTATGCCATGGAGACAATTATTTCTCTTTTAGAAAACGTTCCCCCATTCACATCCCACTTCTTTCCATATTTGAATTTTTAAAATGTCCTGTTCATCCTACTCTCAACTCCAACTTAACGTATTAGAAAGGAGTGAGAATTTTCAAACTCAGTTTACTAGAAAATAATTTTAAAGGGAAATAAGGTTTCAAAACATAATGTCCTTGATGTATTTTTTGTCTTAGACAATTTACTCTGCCTACTTTAAAATGAGATTTGTAATTATAACGGAGGCATTGTTTGGATGATTAAAGGGATATGCCAGATTGTTTACATGGGTAGTCCTTACAGGAGCATGAACCTTTAATGTTGTATTAAAAGAATGAAGTATGGCATAATTCCACAGAGGGCGGCAAGAACTTTAAAGTGTGGAAATTCATATGTCTAAATACCTACAAGTGAGAATTAATGAGTCATGTACTGAGAACAGAAAACTTTTTTTTTTTCTTTTTCTGGGAACATGATAGAAGATGAGGACTTTTAGGGAAAGAACAAATTAGCAAAAGATCTTGAAGTTACAGTTGCAAAGTAAAGTTTGCAGAAGTGATTGAGACATAGAAATGTTTTTCTATCTTGTTAGTGAAATCTGCATTTCTCAGACTTTCTAAATCATTTCTCCCTATGAATATTGGAAAATTTTTCTGACTTAAGTTCTGACTAAATGACTGTTTACACTGCTAGCTTCCTAACTATGAGGCATCTCACAATCTCATCTATGAGAAATTGATACTATGCAGTCAATACAGCAGAGAAATTTCTATAGGAAGGAGCCTCATATGTAAAAGTGTTAGGTATTTGCATATTGGAAAATAAATTATTATGGCCTTTGAGAATATGCTAGACCAGGTTCCCTGGCTGACTTTCTTGTTAAAAATGATTTAAAATGTAGAATAAAGTATATTTTAAAATTGTTTTAGCACATTGATGTCCTTCAAAGTTATTAGACTCATGGATGAGAAATGAAGTGAAGGCAGGAACCCTGAGGGGTAAGCAGAAGGCTGAAATCAACATTTTCCTTGAGGGTATCAGCTTTTATGTATTTGAGAGTAGAGGAGACAGGTAACAAAGCCCGGGCCTGCCCAAGTTGGAGAACATAAAGAAAGCAAAATTCAAGTATATTCTGTTTAATAAAAGACTCAACAGAAACTAAATGATATAGAAAAATTCAAAGTAGAATACAAAAAGTTTTACCAGGCAGATACCAGTAAAAAGAAACTAGTGGCATAGCTACGTAGACATCTAGTAATTCTAGATATAAAAGGTTAATGTTTGGTACTGACAAGTACAGAATATAGCAGTAAGAAGAAAGTGAATTAATATCCCCTTTCAGAGAAAGGGCCTGGCACTGTCTTTTAAAATATTAGATTATATAAAATACAATATGCTTCAGCCCCACAAACCCATGTCTTTCATAATCTTTTCATCTTTCTTCCTTATGATTTAAAGACGTGATTTTGATGAGATTAAGGTTTCAGGAAGCAAACGATATAATAGATGATTGATCTAAAGTATATAATATTCCTAGAAGTGGATATTAAAAAAATAAAAAATAATAAAAAAAAATAAAGTATATAATAATTTTTTTGTTGTTGTTAATCCTTATCTGAGGATATTTTCCCACTGATTTTTAGAGAGAAGAGAAGGAAGGGGGAGAGACAGAGAGAAACATTGATGTGAGAGAAACACATTAATTGGTTGCCTCCCACACAGCCTGCAACCAAGGTACATGCCCTTGACTGGAATGAAACTTGGGACCCTTCAGTCTAAGGGCTAAAACTCTATGCACTGAGCCAAACTGGCTAGGGCTAAAGTTTATAAATGTAAAGGTGACACATAGTCAAATGGAAGAAAGAAAGTCAATAATGAATATAACTAAAGGAGGGCTGCAGAATTAAAACATGGCCATTTTAAACAACCTGTGTTGGGCAGATATTAATGTTCAAGTGGAAAACTAGCTCCTATGACTATTTGGAGGTCCCCCTTGTGGCTTGGAATAAACCCCTCCCTAACTCCAAAAACAAAACAAAACAACAAAAACCCATTCCCTCACTCCCTCCAGGAATTTCCCCCAGAAAATCAAGATCTCTTGTAGTAGTACTTCCTGGTCAGGCTTGCTTCTCTGGAACCTCAAATAGACCCAATGACACAACAAGGAATGAAATGCAGAAGTGTGCACATGAGACAGGGCAAAGTCCTGTCATGGTGTTAGGCTGGACTCTCCAGGACTGAAGTGCCTATTCTCCCCACTAAACCCTGAAAGGGAACAAGCCATTGGTTCTTTCACCCCCCTCATCCCCCCGCCCCTGATTTGGAAGGTTTCTTGTTCTGAGAAGGTTGCAGAGATCACAAACTTCTCCCAGGAGGCTCTGTGGGGAATCAGGGAGGCACAGAGAAGCTGCTCATTCCATCAACTATTCACCATGTGATAACTTTCCCACAACCTGTTTGTTCATTTGGGGTAAAAGTAACTTTAGCCAAGTCTTATTTAGTATTGGGGTTCTGGCATGTACCATAAAGCTTTTGAAATATCACACTAGTAAGAACAATACATTAAAAAAATCTATTTGTCAAAACATTATTGATACATTAGTTCTCATGTTTATTCTCATTAAATAATAAAATTGCTTCTTTCTGACCTCAATTCTTAAGAATTTGAAAAAAAATTATAAATGTACATAAATAAGGAACTAAAAAAAGAGAGTTAAGAAAACATGGAAAATTATAATATACTAGGGGCCCAGTGAATGAATTTGTGCACCTTCGAAGGAACTGTGGGCCGCAAGGCTGTAGCAGGCACAGGGGCAGGTTTTGGTCCATCCTTTGCACCCCTGCCCAGGCCTCTCCTGCCTCAACCTCACCTCTTCCCGGTTATCTGTCTACCAGCAGCCCCGCTCCAGCTGCCACCACTCCCACGCACTGATGGTGCTGGCCCTGCTAGCAGCTGCTGAAGGCGCAAAGCAATTGGGGCTGGCACCATCAGTGGGTGCAAATGGCAACTGCTGCCCTTATCACCCCATTGATGGTGCCAAGTGATTGGGACCGGCACCTGGTACTGGCAGCAGGTACAAATGGCAGCTCTGGCACCAGCTGTGGGTGGGAATGGGGTTGGCACTGGCGGTGGGTGGGAGCAACTGCTCCAGCACTGGCAGCAGGTTCAAGTGGGGCTGTCACTGACAGCAGGTAAGAGAGGTAGCTTCCAGCCCTGATCTCCCCTCAGGAGCAGGGGGAGGTGGAGAAGCCCTGAGGGGCAATTGAGGCCAGCAGCACTGCTCACATCTGCTGATAGAGCCAAGCAATCAGGGCCAGCACGAGGCGCCAGCAGCAGGTGTGAGCAGGGCTGGTGCCGGCATCAGGTCCAAGCACTGGGTGGGACCGCAGTGCATGGGAGCAAAGAATTTTCAGTAACCACCAGAGGCTCGCCCCAATGACAGCAACTGGTGCCCCACCTTGGTCTGGCACCCCCGTTCACCTGTTCCATGCACGCCCCATGGTGATCAGCTCACATCATAGCGACCAGTTGTTCGATTGTTTGGTTGTTCCACCGTTCAGTCTGTTTGCATACTAGCCTTTTATCATATAGGATAAAGTATTGTGCAAAATAAAGAACTTTGATTATTTATGGAAATGTTGATGGCACAGTTCTACCAAAACTCATACACATTTTACTAATTAATTTATATATTGTCACAGTGCGAAAAAACAATAGTCTTTACTCTTTCAATTTCCTTATGCAAAAGTTTGTATAATTCCAGAAGGATATCAGCAGGGGTCTTCAAACTACGGCCCGCGGGCCACATGCGGCCCGCAGAGGAGTCTGATCTGGCCCGCCAGGTTTTTTGGGCAGTGAGCGCAGCCGAGGTGTTACAGTAGAAATTAGTAGTTCATATAGTCTGGCCCTCCAGCTCTCTGAGGGACCGTGATCTGGCCCCCACTTTAAAAAGTTTGAGGACCCCTGCACTAAGGTGTTATACAGATCTTGGTGGGACCCTGACCAGGTCCAATCTATAGTCAAGATGCTTCAAAGATTCCAAGAAATTATTTGAAAACAATCTTAACAAAACGTGTATTGGGTCATGCCCACGGTCCATCTGAATTATATTCTGTCTCTGACTGAGAAAGGTCATAGACTTTATGATATCACTCCAAAAGGGGTTGTATAATACCCCCCACCGACCCCTGGCCCATTATGCCAGCTTCCCTTAATAACCCAGACAATTAATCATTGCTTCATTTATTCACAACTTTTTTATAACTTATTTATACACCAAATTGATCCATATGTGGGATCCTTAAGTTATTACATGTACTGCCTGGATGTAGAGGGGTGTTTTCTTTATTCCAAATATCTTATTCAAACAATTAAGAGAAGCATTTAGAAAAGCATTTAGAGATCAAGAGGTTCCCTTAAAACACAAAGAAATACTAAAATTGGGTTACAAAAAGATGATGCATTTAAATATTTACATTAAACCACTATTTAACCCAAATATACACAATATAACCTAATTACTTCAAAATATTTATAAATAATGCAACTGTGTATGGATTAAAGTGGTGTGGTATTTCCTGTTCCTCTGTGACTACAGATTTTACTTCCTTTCAAGGTGACCTCAAAAGGTGATCCTTGAGGCTCTTCATGAATGTGAGGCTCAAGCCAAGAGGCCCTCCTGGCCTCCTGGATAAACTCTGACATCTAGTTTCTAATAATCTGAGATTTGGTGACAGAGCCTCTGTTATTTTGGTATTTGCTTTATATTTAATTCAGATTTTCCATAAATGGTAATAATTAAACTACTCAGGCTAAGTTCAAGGACAGGGAGAGTGGGAGATAGCAGGATGCAAATGAAAGATTTATTTCATGGATTTGCAGTAAACTGGTTGGGGAAACTCCAGGATACGAGGCAAGGTTAAAAAGCAGCAAAATAGCAAAAGAGTGGCATGATGTGAGGCAATGTGGACAGTTTGTGCTGCAGATAAACTATTACAGGTGTATCTCTATGTCTACATCCACATCTCCCCATATCCTCAGGAAAGTTTACTTTTAAAGGGGCTATGAACTGGCCTCACCCTGCCTTCAATGCCATACCCTGGTCCACTAGAGACCATAGCTTAGAACAGGCAGCTGTGCTGGCTGATTTCTTGAGGCTTCTTAGAGAAAATATCTGGAACTCTAACCTGAGCTTTGCTAATTCAAGCCGATGTAATGTGCATCTGATGTGCTGACCATTTACGTCCTAGCCAGTAGCCAAGTCCTTAGAGTGGGAAGATTCTTCTCCAGCCACTTAATATTTTTGGATATGGTTTCCAGAACAATTTGAAAAATATCCAGATGTAATCCTTGAGCTTTAAGAGAATTAAAGAACAGTTTCACCTGAAAAAAATAAGCAAGAAAAGAATTACTGACATGGTTAAAAAACACTTTCTCTTCCAAAGGGTTTCAAACAGCTTGTAAATTATACAGACACAGGTGCAAGCATTCCTCTGTCAATCTCTAAAAGGTTATTCTTTTTTTTTTTTGCATAGTTAGTACTTCACTTTATCTTCAAACAATAAAGACAGAAATGATAAACCCTCATCTTACAAGTGAGCACACTGTGAGAAAAAAGTTGTGATTAAGCCAAATCATTGAGTTTGTAGTGAGCTGGATTAAGTTCTAGAATTCTGAGTTTGCTTAAAGTGTAAATAAATTCAGGATTTATTGTGGAAAGAAGATGTAAAACACCAGAATGCTTTAAAAAAGGACAAGTAGAATTACCAACAATAGGAGTTGTTAAAAACCTTTAAGAACTCTTTCAATCTTCAATATAATCATTCATGATGCTATAATAATGAACAAAATAACACAAAAGGACTAATCTCTCAAGGGTAATTTTCATTTCAAATGCTATATATTTAAAAAGGTTCTAGGCCTTTGTCTTCCATTTACTTGCTACATAACATTGGAAAAATAAATTATTTTCTTTCAATAAAATGAGAACTTCAAACAAGATTGCACCTGTTGACTTTCAATTCAACCACTTGAACATTTATTTTTAAACTAGAGGCCTGGCACATGGATTCATGCACCAGTGGAGTCCCTTAGCCTGGCCTGTGGGGATCAGGCCAAAACATTCTCCGTGGAGTCCCAGATTGCAAGAGGGCACAGGCCAGGCCAAGGGACCCCCACCAGGGCATGATCAGGGCCAGGGAGAGACCATGGGAGGACTCCAGGGCATGTCCAGCCTATCTCGCCCAGTGCGGAAATGCTGGACCCCAGCTGAAAGCTAACCTACTGGTCAGAACATCTGTCCCATGGTAGTCAGTACATGTCATAGCAACTGGTCAAACGGTCGAATGGTTGGAGGGACAATTAGTATATTAGACTTCTAAATATATAATTGGTAGCAATAGTCACAAACCTCTTGTAACTCATCCTTAGAAGAAAAGTGAGATGTTGTGCCAGAGATGATTATTCTCATATCAAATGAGCCCAAGCCAAATCTGAAAATAAAAGGGAATTTGAGTAATAGAAATACTGACCTTATATTTATTATATCATCATATACTTTTTAAATGTATAACATTAATAACTATATGATAAGCTTGTATACTTACAATAGGCAGTATTAATTACCATAAGAATAACTGATATTCACCCAGTAAAATCCCCAAGGTATGAAATTTATCAAACTTGACCATAAAATTAAAATGTAGATAAGGCTGTCCTAGACAGTGTAGCTCAGTTGGTTGGAGTGCCGTTTGCATACCGAAAGGTCTCTGGTTCAATTGCCGGTCAAGGTACATACCCAGGTTGCCGATTCCCCAGCATATGTGGGGGGGAATCAGGGGGAGTGAACATGTGGGAAACAACTGACAGATGTTTCACTCTCACATCAATGTTTCTCTGTCTCTCTCCCTCTCCCTTTCTCTCTCTCTAAAATCAATTAAAAATTGTTTTTATATAGATAAAGCTATTTTAGAAAATATGACTATCATATTCAGCAATGTTTATATTTAAATTTATGTTTAAAGCAGCATTCTCTACATTTTTGGGGGAGTGGCTATGCACCCCATCAGTAAAGGTTCTTGGACCAATAACTTCCCAAATTACATTTTATATGTGAATTAGATGCACTAAAGGCAAAAAAAAAAAAAAAAAAAAAAAGTTAAAATGGCATAATAAACAATATATGTGGTAATATTTTCTTCTTGCACTATCTTATTCACTTCCCAGTCCATTTTGGATACCAATGTGCTTAAACCTTGTATTTATTAGGGAAATGTTACTTGGTTAAGCTCTCATTTGTAGCTACAGACTGCATCCTTCACCTAGTGTCTTATATAGAGAATTCATACCACAGGTCAAAGGGATTCATGCTGGAAAGCAGAGCACAGATACATCTAAAAAATGGTTCCAAGTCTAGTGCACATGGTCAGACAGGGGGATAATTTCCAGTTACAAAGGAAATCTACAGCATTGTAGAAAAAGTTTGATCATTCAGGAGGGAACTGGTAGGGATTTTAAGGAAACACTTTTTTTTTTTTTTAACAGCAGTTTCTAACTGTTTGGTTTCAGGTGGATGTCAACCCCTCCCTTGAAGGTCTGGGAGAAGGATATAAAATGGTTCTTTGCTTACACAAAGCTGTCTGTGAGGACTCTGAGTCTTTTATGGTTAAGAAGTGACAGATAAGAGGAAGTGGGGATAACTAACATCAGAGATGCTAACTGACACTGTTTATCTTAAAACAGAAAATTCCACAGCTCTTTCATACAGAGTATTTTCCATACAGTATTTCATAAGTGACATTTTGGATGTGGATGAGGAAATGGCTGAGCACCTTAGCAAGGGGTTTGTTGTGAGAGAAAGCAATGCCATTCTGTACATTTCAATGAAATGTGATTATTATTGGGTGTCCCCCACCACCACCCCTGGGGATATGTTAGGCCCAGGAGCATACTGGAGTGAGCTCTGGTTCTCCCAAAAGTTGAAGCCCCAGAATAGACACAGAACCAATCCAAAACACTTCTAATCAGATTTCTTTCAGCCATTCTACATTCCCTGCTGCTCCACCTTTTCAGGTAAACTGACGGTGGGGATTAGCTCTCATCAAAATGCCCCCAGAACAAAAAGCAAGCCAAATATGTGTGATGCACTATATATAGATTCATTGAAGTCCTCAGGGCTGGTGAGACAGCCAAGAGATAGGGGAATGAGGCTGATGACTGGATTTAACTCGACTAGTATTTGCTTCTAGCAATTCTTTGCCTGGGATGAATAAGAGAAATCTGTTTCCCATTCCCTTCTGCTCATTCTTCTCCCTTACACCTGAACAGAGTAATTTGTGTTAGTCAGTTTTAGACCCAATAGACTTTCTTGAACCATTTGAGTGAAATGGTGTCATTTATATGCTTTGGGGGACATTTGATTACAAGTGGTGTTAGGCAACTGAGACAGCGGGGTGAAAGAACACACAATGGAGATAAGCCAATACCAACTTTTTAAGGAGATGGGTCCAATTTTCTCTTACAAAATTCCAGGCTAATTGCTGTCCCTTTGGATTTCTAGCAATTGCATGAAGAAGAGATGCCAAGTCCTGTGTCTTGATAATCTTTCCTTCCATTCCTAGTTCAATTAATCTGAAGAAATAAAAACCACATGAATTTTTATGGCAGATGTTATGTAATGATAATTAACTCACACTACCAATATGTTAAAAGAATAGGAGAGAAAGAGGTATAATAAAATATAATTGACCAAAAAAGTAATAAATTCTCTACTGGCTAACATTCTTAATGTTCTAGTTAAACTTTCACTTTTTTTTTTCTAGCAGTAATTTTAGTCACTTATTATTTCAAATAACTTTGATAAGATGAAAGTATCTTATATACAGAAATGTAGTTGTGCAATAATTTTCCTCCAAGGTTCTGTAAGTAAAACTAAGCCATTTGTCTAGTATCACTCACATGTTTAATAACTACATTTTGCTATTTACATTTTGACAAAACGTGTTTTTTTTAAGTCAAAGCAATTCAAATCCTGATTTAATTAACAAATGCCTTTGAAACTGGTGGCTAAAATTTTAGTGATTTCACTAAATTTGTATCAGTTTACTTTTAACCACTTAGTTAAAGTTATGCACTTACTTCATTAACTTTTCCTGGTGTTTGCTGGTTGACAATGCATACAGAATTTTGTTTTTTTCAGCACCTGACATTGACAGTTTATATTGCTCTAAAAGGTAATTCCATCCTTCTGTTGTCTGAGCACCCACGGAATACACAATCTTTAAAACATCTGTTGGGATACTGTGATATTAAGCACAAAAATAAAGAAAAAAGTTTTATGAAAGAAAGATTATTTTTTCTTATTGTGTTTTAAAATTTCTATAACAGAATCACCCCTGACTTATTCCCAGTAAATAGCATACTAAACCCTCTTACTGCCAAACTTTCTCAAAGGTGAAATAACTAGCTATTTTGGAGATAAGTTTTAAACCTGTGATTCTAATGCTTGTGGGATTTCCACTAGACATACTTAAATATCCCAAGTGCCATTTGAATCATAAAACAAATATTAAGTAATTAAATTCTAATCCACATTGCTATTTTAGTGTTCTTGTCTGTATAATTTTATTAAAATTGGAAATTAATACATCCTAAGTTCATTGTAGATAGAACACATAGTAGTTTTGACCACTACTTTACCCTTAACACTTACAGCAGTGCTTGGCACAAAAGTGAAATGCAAAGTAATATATTTTTAATTCATGAATGAAGTAATTAATTAAGTAATCAATCTATGTAAGGAATTCTTCATTAGGATTAATACTAATGGTCTTAAAGTTTAGCAAAAACAAAACAAAACGAAAAAAACCAATAATCCACAATATTTAATTATTGGTTCTTGATTATAAGCATAAATGAGCTTTATCCAGAATATTTTTACAGGCATAGCATCCTACTCAACACGTGGAACCATCATATCTAGTGTACATGGGTTACTTCGGGTGAGGTCATCCCTCTTATGCCTAGCATGAACACAATAGTAAATAGCATTCCATTATGTTATGGGACAGCAGGATGTTTACATTTTAGCATTACTCATAATAACCAATCAAAAAGAAGAGAAAAATAGAGCTTAATATGTTAGGAGTAAATCATAAAGAGCTGAAAAGTCCCAAAAGAAGAAAACTGGAATTTTTTTTTTTTTTTAAGGAATAATTTGCCCAGCTTGCTTGGCTCAGTGGTTGTGTATTGACATATGAACCAGGAAGTCATAGCTTGATTCCTGGTCAGGGCACATGCCCAGGTTACAGGCTCCCTCCCCAGTGTGGGGCATGCAGGAGGCAGCCAATCAATAATTTTCTCTCATCATTGATGTTTCTCTCTCTCTCTGCCTCTCACTTCCTTTCTAAAATCAATTTTAAAAATACATTTTTAAAAGAAATATTTCAAAAACTTGCTGAGATTTAGTTACATGGAGAAAAGTTATGATAGCATATCATAGCAATTTTAAACAGGAAAAATTGACATCATTTCATAATATGATACTAAAATGGTGAATTTTTTTCTTCTACTTAAAAAAATGAATCTCCTTTAATTTACATAAAGATTTGATTTCTCAAAACATCCAACTCCAGAGTCAGAGTTTTAACAATAACAATATAAACCATGTGTTGATCAGAAATCAAGGCTTACAATGAAATGATTGCAGGCAGAGTCTGTTAGTGCCTATGAGTTGCAGCCACATCATTGAAGTGCAATATAATACACTTGATCACGGGGCATCTTTCTCATTTCTACTAACCATGAAATCAATTTTGCTACCATGCGCATTCTTTAAATGGCTCAACTCATTTGTTTCCCATCAAAGTGGGAACTTGGGGCCCAGACTTGGTCGGTGGTATTGGTTAATGAGGCAGTAAACACATTTTTTTAAAAGGCCACCTCCCTCTTCTTTCACAAGTTTCCCCAAATGATCACTGAGGTTTTAATTGCATGTACATTGTACATTGCTTTTTTATCTTTAAAGGGCATCATTTTTGGAGATGGATTTTCCTCTGCTCCCACAGTCTGGCTAACTTTCTGGTACCATGTCAGTGTTTATTTAGCTCTCCCCTATAGAGACTTAAACCTCACTTTCCACAAAATCTATTGAGCACTTAGTACTATGTGAGAGCATGAAACAAGAGTATATAATTCCCAGTGTGGCTTTTTTCTTCTTTCTCTCACATAGTACTAAAAGGTTTTGGCTCTATTGTCCTGTATGATCAAAGACTTTTACATTAGTGGAAGGAACAACCTGGATCGGCCAGCATGACTCAGTAGTTGAGCATGGAGCACATGCCTGGGTTGTGAGCTCGATCCCAGTGTGGGGGCTTGATTCTCTTTCATTATTGATGTGTCCCTCTCTCTCCCTCTCCTTTCCTCTCTGAAATCAATAACAATAACAATATATATATATATATATATATATATATATATATATATATATATATATATATTTTTTTTTTTATTTTTTTTTTAAGTGGAAGAAACAAAGAATAGGACAGAAGTCTAGATCTACTTTAATTTCCCGCTGGATTCCATCCACTGAGAGAAGAGGTCAGTTGCCTTCCGAATGCAAGGAGCATGGTTCAGGTCACACGCCAGCGTCAGCAGGGTGGAGCGAAGCATCCTGTCCCAGACGGAGCCCTCGTCCCTCCAGCTTTGCCTGTCAATCACTGGCTTGAAATACTGGAGAAGGTAAAGCTGCAGAAAGCACAGGATGGCTTACAGAGAGGCTAAATTTAGTTCTTAACACAGCTCTGACCCATCCAAAGGCTCACCACTAAACTATCTGCATGCACCTTTCCAAAACACAGAACGACTTATATTTCTCTTCTTTTTTTTCTGGCTCCAACCCACCATGTTTAAGAAACAAAGGTAGTTTCTCCATTAAACATATGATTTAATTTCCTCTTTGGGAGGGACCTATCAACTGATGATATAAGATAAAATCACCTTAGGAAGGATGTTTTTGCTCATGATCCTAGTACGACTCTTAGAATGGTGATGACAAGCAAGAAGGGGCATCCACCCATTAGGTACTGTTGTGTTAATTGTGCTATCAGCCAGTATCCTCAGCTTCTCAAAAATGTAACCCAAAGAGTCCACACGAAACAGACCAAGTCTCACTGATCCTCCAGACACTGTGTATTTACTTAATGAATTTTCTGAACGTAATACAAACCTTGAGGTTTTCAGAGACATCTGAGATATTGCGTCTGTCCATCATGTGGTAAAACAATTCTAAGTATCCCAGACCTTTGAGCAGGGCAAGGCTGCTTGTTTCATGTTGGAGATAGCGAGTCAGGTCGAGAGCTTTGTCTAGGGTCAACCTTCCTGCACTGAGGAATAAAGCAAATGTCGATGGTTTGTGTATAACTTTTAGTTCTTAATATTAACTCTGATATAGAGAGCCATAATAGAAGTTCATTATAGCCAGTCCATTTGGTTTAAATCCTAGCTGTGCCACTCACTAGCTGTGTGATCTTGGGAAAATTATCTAACCTCTCTGGGATTCAATTGCCTTCCTTATACAATGGGGAAACTGAAACTAGAAAAAATTTAAATTAAAGAGAACCAACTTCTATTTTGACTTCACTCTTCTAACATGCTGTTTTAAACAACCTAATGGAAAGTTGCCCCAAATTTTTGTCTAAAGAGAGAGGGCTGGACCATATGGGCTGCTGTATTTTATAAAACAGAAATCCACATAATGCCATTTTTCCTTTTCACATGTGTAAGCATCATAATCTAGGGTGCAATTGATACCCTTGAGCATCAGCAACAGAAAGAAAATGGCTATTATTTTCTATGGTCACAGTTTTATAAGGAATGTTTAACACATAACAATGACTTTATATTATTCTTGGTGGTTTTTTTTTGTTTTTTGTTTTTGTTTTTGTTTTTTGCCAAGACTACTTTATTTTCAATAAGACAAATACCATTATTAGAAAACTTTATATAAGCCTACAATAAAAAAAATGATCTTAATACTCATTTAAAAGAGATTCCTTTTCTTTTTATTTTGTAATATATATATATAAAAGCCTAAGTGACCATTACAGCCAAATGAGCAGAACTACCAGGAAGACCAGTAGGCCAGTCACTATGATGCTCATAGTGAGCTGCCCCCTGGTGGTCAGTGTTCTCCCACAGCCAACCTCCTGAGGCCAGCCAACCTCCTGTGGTCTCTCCCCCTGGGCAGCTGGCCCCGATCAGGCCCTGGTGCTAAATCATTCGTAGATGACCTGCTTCTAGGTCAGGGTTTCGTACATAGCAGAGCAGCTCCCTTGTTGCAATCTATTGAAAGTCAGTCCTCAACACAAGGGTTTGTCTCGCTCCCTTCTTCCCTCTTCCCCAGGGGCTTCCCGCCTGCCATGTTGGCAGCAAGGGGGGGAGGGGAGGAGGAGGAGTGGGGAACCGAGTGGTGATGGGGCAGCATTCAGCATTAATTCCTTCTGTACCCAACCCAGTGTTCATCACCTCTTCTCCCAGCTGGGACAGGGAACTGGGGGAGGGTGGCAGTGGATGCAGCCCCTTTCCCAGGGATCTGAAAGCCGGCTCTCTCCTTGGAGCTGCCAGCCAACCTCTCATGGTCCCTCCCCCACCCCTGCATGCATGAATTCATGCACTGGGCTTCTAGTTATTTAATAAAATTCCAGCTCCTCACCACCTGCACAAAACTTTATCTAAATGTTTTTTTACCTTAAAAATTAAACGCATGTATAAGCATACACTTCAACCTAACAGGAAAAATCTGTATCTATTTAATTATATATAGTTTCAACTAAATTGTATCTTTGTGGAAGTACAATCGTATTCTTATGGAAGCAATTTGGGGCTTTTTTTTTAAGGTGTGGGGCTAAGAGAAACAAAAGCTTTTCTGTAAGGAAATTAAAGTTGTCATTTTAATTCCACTCAACTCAGATGAGATCAAAGTCTTAAATTATGTTTATAGAAT
This sequence comes from Pipistrellus hanaki, assembly GCF_964339955.1. Lineage (NCBI taxonomy): Eukaryota > Metazoa > Chordata > Mammalia > Chiroptera > Vespertilionidae > Pipistrellus > Pipistrellus hanaki. Next base: position 49,183,044 of record NC_140506.1, on the reverse strand, counting down.
ATGAAAATTCAATTAAAATACATTTCTATACATGGGTCAAAGTTTGTCTCCAATCTAAAAGTGATCACTGATTACTTCCTTTAACTCTTAAATAGATACTTCATAGAATAGGGAAGGAAGAGATATATATTACCAAGGAAGTCTAGCAAGCAAAAATATTTAGACTTATTATGAGAGTTTTAAATTATATCCTTATACAATTCATTTTATTATTATAAAAGTAATATAAACAAATTATAAAATAATTGGAAATTAGTGAAGAGGGGGGAAATACTTATAATTCACTACCCTACACATTTACTAACAGCACTGGAATATATCCTTCTGGTTTGGTTTGGTTTTGTTTTTCCCTCCACGTTTATTTTTTTTCCTATGTAGTTAAAAGCATAACAATACGCAAACACACATTTTAAATGCATTTTTTCTATGCTGTCACCTCCTCTTGCTAGTCAACACATGATCTTTTAGACAATGTATATTAGGTAATACTAATAATGCTAACAGCTGACATTTATTGGGCAGGTACTGTGCTTGGTGTTTTATCTGCCTTATTGTATGCAATCTTCAAAACACATGTGCAATAGATATTATTGCTTAGATCTGGAGTTTTAAAGACTAGGAATGTTTTAAAGACTAGAAAATTTAGGCTTAAAACAGTTAAGTTACTTGCCCATGTTAAACAGTAAGTGAGGAGGTAGTATTTGAATTCATCTGTTTCAACCCAAAATTTGTACTCTTAATTAACTTCATTAACCTGTTCATTTAGTGAAGAAAAGATAATTGCTTTTCCATTGATACATCAGTAACTGTAGTGTTCTTTCTGCTAAATTTAGTCTACCCAAACATCTATAGGTTAGAAACAGCAAAAAACACTTGGCTACTAATGGAAAGATTGGCTTTCATTTGCTGAATTGTCAATAATCCTCATCCTTTCTAGTCTTAAATTTTTAATCTACTTTTATGCAATCTGTGAGTCTCTCCTTTGAGCAAACAAACCTTCAACTAACAAGAAATAGCCTGCTAGTCTATTATGCATCTACTCAAATGAAGGATGATGCTTTCTTCTAATCCTAGCCTTCGATGTGCTATGATGCTGTGATGTTACTGAGACCCATGGGGTTGAGGATTGAACTTTCAATCCTCTCTCTTTTCTAACGTAGGAGGTCAGTTGCATGGAGGAGAAGCTTTTTCTGAGAAACGTTCTGCTGGTTGTTTTTACTCAGGTTGACCTAAATAAACATCTGAAAGGAAATAATATGTCACACAATAAAATGAGTAATTCTCAGAAAAGGAAAAGTTACAATGCACAATACTTCACCTGATCCCTACATTTTTTCCCCCATTGGCCATCTTATGATCTCATTTTTCCTACATGTTATTCATTGAGGATAAATGGGATAGGAAAGGAAATACTTTGTCTTTCCAGGAAAGTCTAAAGAGAAATAAACATAAGAAGCCAATTCTTCATTTCCTTTCCAATTTTACATTGATTTCTCTAATGTGAGCACAGTAATGAATGGATTATTGTACTGAACTAAAATCTCATTTAAAATCATAAAGTTGCCGAAACCGGTTTAGCTCAGTGGATAGAGCGTCGGTCTGCGGACTGAAAGGTCCCAGGTTCGATTCCGGTCAAGGGCATGTACCTTGGTTGCGGGCACATCCCCAGTAGGGGGTGTGCATGAGGCAGCTGATCGATGACTCTCTCTCATTGGTGTTTCTAACTCTCTATCCCTCTCCTTCTTTTCTGTAAAAAAAATCAATAAAATATATTAAAATAATAATAATAAAATAAAATAAAATTGTAAAGTTTAAGACTATATTTATACTTTTTGTCCAGCAGATTACATAGGTATTTGGTAAAACAGCAAGCTACTAGCATAAACAAATTTTAAATCTGGGGTTAAAAGCCTAAGCCTAGAGGTTTCACCCTAATATTATAGTACGTGAATAAATCAAGACATTAATGTGTACTGTCGGGGACTTGGGCATATGGAAGAGTGCAGACCTGGCCTACAAGAGATCTTCCTACTGCACCCTCCTCTATGACTGCCCTGTGAGAATGAAGGTCCAAAGCTGCCAAATATTCTCATTTTTAAAGAGATTCCAGAAGTCAGGATTTTTATATGAAATTCTCCACGTTTTAAAACATTGGATTAAACATCTAAGCTTGTGTGTGCCAAAATACCTTATCAGTGGGTAGGCTTTGGCCTAATGGCCAATATTTGGCTTCTGTTCAGGTCCATATCATATGAATGATAAAACACTGAATGTTTGATTTTGAAATCAGTATATCTGGCTATGAATCAGTTATTTCCTGTGAAATCAGATAAACTTTTACATTACCTTACTAGCTGAAACGCATCGTGGATCAGACCTGTTCTGTCCTTGGGTCTGAGAAGTGTGTGGTTCTGATTCAGCTGTTGAATGAGTTGGTCCCATCCATGCCCCTCATAATGAACAATATAGTAGCCATTTGAGTTCACATTGAATTTCACCCAGCTGGTACTTTCAGGTAAGTCCAGAATATCTGAGAGGAGAAATTGGCATAGGCATTTCATTATCAGCATACACCCCAGGATTATTTTCAAAGCTGTTAGTTTATATACTATTATTAGTAAATCAATAAGAAGACAAAGTTTTGGAAGAGTCATGATGATATTGATTTTCATAGTCTACTGGATGGTTTCTGCTGGAAATAATGGTCTTATTAAAGTAATAAATAAATCAATTCATATGAAAAGGACTGCTAAATTAGTTCTCAAAAACAGTCGATGCAGGTCTAATAGGCATGCAAGGGCCCAATGAGCCAGATGATGAGCATGACTAGAATTTGGCTTGATTTATTGGTGGCCATGTCTCCAGGTTTAGTTACTGAAATATGTATATGTAAATAGTTGATCCACTAGTTCAACTATTTACATATACATATTTGTATGAAATAAGGACTCCAGGTTGAATATGATGTTATGATGGAAACTCAAATTTTAGTGAAGTGTTTCAGGAAAAACTGAAATATTAAGTGTTTTTAATATGAAAGACATTATACTTGGTGATAAAATATCATTATCATATTATCTTGATAACTGTTGAAGGCCAGTCCTCATTTAAAATAAGATGAAAAAATTGAAGCTCAGGAAGAGTTGAGCATTTTTCTTAAGGCCACAGATCTAATAGATGACAGAATGATGATATAAATCCACAGACAATAAATCCCTAAGTGTATGCTTTTTTCTACTATACAAGTTTACCTTATGGTTTCACAGCTGGATTTAAGTATTAAAAGGCAAGACAGGAAGCCATCATTTCTTGATATCAATAAGATTTCTTTCTGAATGTTAAAAGCACAAGAGAACCACACACTGAATAAAAAAAAAACTTACTTCCTAGATAAAATGTTCTTTCTGTAACTAGTAAATGGATAAATGAGAAATTCCCCAAATTTACATTTTTATTAGTAGTATCTTTCCTCCAAATAGTTCAGAACATATTTAATTTAAGAATTGAAACATGCCAAAACCGGTTTGGCTCAGTGGTAGAGCGTCGGTCTGCAGACTGAAAGGTCCTAGGTTTGATTCCGGTAAAGGGCATGTACAATACATTGGTTGTGGGCACATCCCTGGTGGGGGGTGTGCAAGAAGCAACTGGTCGATGTTTCTCTCTCATCGACATTTCTAGCTCCCTATCTCTCTCCCTTCTTCCTCTCTGTAAAATATCAATAAAATATATTTTTTTAAAAAAGAATTGAAACATGTTTGGCTAATCAGTTCATTACCTGTCTTTGATTTTAAAATGTGTCTGTGAATCACATCAGAGGAACTCGTGGAGTAGGTCAATGGGATGTGCCAAAGGTACCTGTGTGAGAAAGTAAAGACCGTTACAAATTAAATAAATGACTATTTCAATTTTCACACTGTCAGATTCAGATAAACTGTAAAAGGCACCTAACTGCCCATTCTTTACATTATCAGGGGCCTTATAAATTTTCTTGGCTAAGTCTAGCAGATTCTTGGGCATGCAATAATTCTTCCAAGATGAAGAATTGAAGGCGTAGCAACATATACTAGTTGAATTCTGTCACAATTACCGGTGCCATTTGCTGTATAAATCTCATTTCATAGTAAGTTCTGTTAATTGTTTTCTATAAAGAAGGAAAAAAAATCCAAAATTCCTTACATATTTCCCAAAACTCAGACAGCCTGATACTAATGCAAATATCTGAATCAAAGCTGTAAGAAAAAAGCCTTAAGAAGTCTAGATCTCATTCCAGTATGACCTTCCACTTATCCTTTTGCTCAACAAAGCTAACCCCATCCAATCGCCCATCTGCTAAGGGACTGTAAGTGGCCAACAGTTTAGGAACTGCAAGTCAGCAAGTCCAGAGAGCAGAAAAGCAGCATGGATAGAAGCCTCGGTTACTTTCCAATAGTCCTTTTATGTTAAATAACAGAAACTGGCTATATTTTTCCTTGCTGACTTTCTAGAAACTTCCAGAATTTACTTCTTTAACACATTAAGCCATATTAACTTTAGTAATCCAGCACATGTAAATTATGGGTTTAAAAGCACTACCAGGTATACAATGGAAAGGAGAGAGTCCTCAAAATATATAAAATTAAAGGAAACACTATACACAGACTATATAAACCCATCTAAAAAAGGGTCATAAAGGGATTATCTCTCTGCTAACCCACAAAAAGTACAGCTAATTAGCAAAGCAACTGAAATATTTACACAAAAATGGTAAAAATGGACACACAGATATAGCCAAGACTTAATGGAATGATTCCTGGATGAAATCTTAGCTCTGGAAGAAAGGGATGCTTCCAGATAAACATATCTGGGAATAAAAAGAGGAAGATTAGCATTTCATAAGTTTGAATAGGCATGAATCAGAGAATAATAATTTTAAACAGTAATCTAAAAGCTGCCATAAGAAGAAGAAAAAATACAGGTCATTGTATTGATAGATCTTTGTAAGTCTGGATCATCCACACTGTTGAACTCTCTCGTGACATTTTGATAAGTTACAAAATTCTGAGTTCTGCTTTCCCAATGATGAATCAAACATAAAAATGTCCAGGCTGTGTTGCCAAGTCACAAATTATCTAAGCTCTGTGAGGTTCAGACTTCGGGAGAACATACAGAAAAACAGAAAATTGTGTCTCAGAGAAGCAACATAAACGTTGCTGTTGGGTTGGGAATAGGTAACTGATGAAACAAAAGGAGAAAACATTCGCGTTCTATGTGCATATTCTACCTGGTATATGCTAGAGACCTTGAATTTGCTTCTGGTTCTCAGAAAAATCCTAGAATTGTCATTTGAAGCTAGATCTTTAGAAAAAAAGAGATAATAATCATAAGAGGCAGTACAGATTCACTTGGGTTGTTTCATTTTAAATGAACCTAATTCCTCTTGGTAATAGGCTAATAGATCAGAGAACAGTGTTGTGTTCTCTCAGGAAAGGCTGGTGAGCAAGACAGGGTGGTTAATTGGATTTGTTTTAATTATCACCAAGGACAGCATATGTTTTGAGACATAACATTTATAGTCTATTTACTGAAAATAAAAAGGCAACAGGAGGCCTTAGCATTTAATCAATCACAGGGGGACTATCTTTCCCAGTGACTTGTATAGCTGTAATAACACTTCCTAGGTAGAGGGCCGTCAGGCAACTTATTAAGGCCCAGAAAACTAGTATTGAAAAGAGTCAGGAGATGTTATAATGGAAACATAATCGACCACCTCTGCGTCAGAACGGAGTTTCTACAGGCGGCTGCAGAAGCACGAGGAAGGCAACGGTGAACAACACCGCCTGGGCCACCTGTAGCTCTTTAAATGTGATCAAGGCTAGTTTGGGGCTTGGATCCCTGTGTGAGATAGCAGCCCGCGGTCGCCAGAGAAGCTGAAAGAAAGTTACGTAATGCCACAAGGAGCAAACTGAGCTGAGGTAAATTAGCCAGACAGAAGACAAGCAGCCACCTTTCCTGCAGGGCCCTCCAGGCTGGGTCCTCTCTGAGCACCCCGCTCAGGAAGCGCTCCTGTCGCAGTCTGAGCGAACGTCCTTCTCGCTCCACCACCACGAGCGGGATTCCTTTCTGCAGGGTCCACGTAGCCATCATCTCTCTGACCTCCTCATCTTCCCCCTGAAAGGGGAGCTGAAAGGACAAGTGACTGTGATTTAGTCAACACAGAGGAGAGAAAACAAAGGGATATGAGAAATTTGGGGTCCCTGTGATGCCAGAGACCAGGCTGGGGGAGGAGGGCGGGCTCGGGCTGCCTCTGGGCAGAGCAATGCGGGGACTGGACAGGGCTGCTCTCAGCAAGGCACCTGAGGGAGGGGGATGAGTGGGAGCCTGAGGGTGAGCACACACAGGGCGGGGAAAGCCAAGAGGAAGGGTTTGAGGTTGGAGCCTTCCTCCTGCTCCCTTTCCAAACAAGAAAAGAAACACCTCTCGGCTTTGGTAGTGGTGGAACGCAGGGTGGGTGGCCTAGGAGAGAAAGGGCTTCCTTTAAGGCACATGTGTCAAACACAAGGCCCGCGGGCCAAATCCAGCCCGCCAGGCCTTGCAATGTGGCCCGCACCGCACTGTCATCACTGCACTCCGCTGTCAGTTTATGACATTGTCAGTTTATGACTGTTCAGTAAACCATTCGGCCCGCGATTTAGGCTGGATTTTAGATTTTGGCCCCTTCTCTGATTGAGTTCGACACCCCTACTTTAAGGGAAGCTTTAAATGTTCCAACAGAACCCTATATCAACAGAGGTAGATTAAATGGAGAACAAAACCTCTAGCTTCTGAGCATGGCTTTCTGAAAACTGGGTGATCCAGAATCTTCCTTTAGAATCCATCATTTATGGGATTACCATGACTGTTCAAAAAAAGTTTGCTTTTTTGTTGTGTTGTTTTTGATGACTTTATTTCTCTCTCTCCTAAAGCGCTCCAATTACTTCCCAGAAGTAAACAACAAGACCAGTTCTTAGCAAAGCCAAAAGCCATTTGCTCTGTTTCCAAACCTAGCATATCCCGCTTGGCAGTTTTCAGAGCCTAGAGGATGCCAGCGCCTCGGTAAGCACTCAGCGGAATTTAAAGCTCTGATATTTTTAGCTAGCCGTGGGGCTGTGGGAAAGCTGAATTATAACAACAAAAATGTAGTAGTAACAGCGTCATCCCCCTAAATGGCCTGAACATTCCTCCTTCAGTCTGCTTTGTTTCAAGGGAAATCCTGGAGGCTCTCCTCCTCTCCAGTTATTTAAAGGGACAGTTGGGCTATTCTGCACGCTCAATCCCGCCAGGTGATGGGGTCAGATCCGTGATCGGCAAACTGCGGCTCTCGAGCCACATGCAGCTCTTTGGCCCCTTGAGTGTGGCTCTTCCACAAAATACCATGGCCTGGGCCAGTCTATCTTGAAGAAGTGGCGTTAGAAGACATTTAAGTTTAAAAATTTTGGCTCTCAAAAGAAATTTCAATTGTTGTACTGCTGATATTTGGCTCTGTTAACTAATGAGTTTGCTGACCACTGGGCCAGATCTTGTCTGCTCTGTAGATCTCTTCATACTTACTGTGCTGCTTATCCTCTTGGAATCAGAATAACAAAATCCACCAGATGTAAAATCACCTTCTAAACAACCCTATAAAACAAGAATAAAGAGCATTACCACATAGACACTGCCAGTTGGCCGAATATGCATATTAGACATGAATGCAGACATTTACTAGCATAGCATATATGAAAATTTAATTCATCTAGACATTTGATAATGAACCTAGCAACTCATGAAATGAATAAAAGGCATCTTCGCAGTGACCATAGGAAACACACAAAGTTAGTTCATAAATTGCTGTATTCTTTATCATGTCCAGATGAATTAAATCTTCATCTATATACTTAAAGTTTGCTAAAGAAGTTCGCCACAGTGGGATAACTGTTTTAGGGTTGAATCAATTTGTTGAATTTTTCTTTCATTTGTTTCCTTTCCCTGGGGAAGGTCCTAGTTTATCCTTTTATTCTGCATATTACTCATGCCCTTATTTATCACTTAGGCAACTGTGTCTAGTATTAACTTTCTCCTGTCACATCATAGATTCCTTGGCATGGAGAAAACACATTTGCTTACCTGGCTATTTCCAATGACTGCCATAGTAGCATGCATATAATGAGTGCACAATCAATTTTGAATTCAGAATTGATATGAGACCTAAGAAAATCACCAGCTTGGCAATCAACCCTTGAAACCAGAATTTAATGCTCTAAGCTAAGGAAAAGTGTAGTTGGGGAAAATGACTGGCTAAGGCTCTCAAGTGCTATTAACTCACTTTATAAAAAATAACATCAGAGAATTCTTGTGATTTCCAAGTTGCTATGACATGGATTAGAACTGATGTTATGTGACATAATGCTGAGTAAGTTATTTTCAGGAACTTGTCATTTGAATACCACAGTTTCATTTGGCATCAGGAGGGGGTCAACTAGAATATAGGTCCTTTAAGAGAAGGTTAAGTGGGAGACTTTAACGATAACTGGGAAGAAACTGTGATGTAATGGAAAGAATGAATACTAGATTCAGTCAGAAAACAGATTTTAAGCACTGATTCCATCATTCTGATATATGATCTTAAGCAAATCTTCCCCTTAGTATTAGTTTCCCTAACTGTACAAATGGAGTAAGAATGCCTACCTTCCCTTCCTGATATGATTATGAGCATAATGAGACAAAAATTAACATAGCAGTATTCACAATTGGCTTTTATATATCCTCTTATTTTTGGCCAAATTAATCCTTTAATTGCCCTCACCCTACTACACACACTAAAGACAGATTGGACAAGTAGAGTTCAACCTTAAAATTTGGGCAGATAAGATTAGGTATCATTTAATAGGAATTACAAAGTCATTAAAAATGTTAGAAAATGGGAGGATAAAAGTGTATGGTTAACCACAGCAGGGAAACCAAAGAGAAGGAGGTCAAATGCCAAACCCCTATGGCTAACCCAGTGTGGCATCCCAGTTTAGTATGGAGCCTGAGGTAAAAGCACCCTGGTAGTGTGGCAAATGTAATAAATATTTGTTCACTGACAATATAACTATTTATAACCTTCATAATTAGCCTCTCAGCTTCCTAGGTTTAACAGCCTGCTGTAACCCAACATTTGACTCACATTTGACATGCTGCTCCACAAATCATCATTCTTAGCATTTTGATAGCTGAACTTCTTTAAGTAGTGAATAATTCCTTTCTGAAATTTCTCCTCACTCAAGAAATCCTTGAGCATATTTAAAATACAAGCTCCCTAAAGAGAGAAAAAGAAAAGAATATATAAAGGAAAGGAGTATGCTACATTTTTTAGTGTACATATTTTTAAAGGAAGCTTAATTTTAATAGAACTCACATAATGTCTGAAAAATGAACAGCAAAATAAAAAGTAAAACAGGTGACAGTAATCCGGCAGCACCAGTTTAAGCTGTTAATTTTATAGGCCACCTTATAGTTCTCCTGAAAACAGTTTCCGCTGCCCACAGCATTTACTACCTTGTTGTAGGAAATTGTATCAAACATTTCCTGTATTTGAGTAGGAGTTTTCGCTTGATTGGAGATAGGATGGGATGCATTTAGTGAATCTCTTTTAATTACTTCAAAACACACTTCCAAAAAATAGTCATCCTAAACAGAAGAGAATAATTTTTTTTTTCAATTTCAATTTGACATTCTCAAAGCAGTAGAAAACATACTAGGTTTAGTATGATATTCTTAGAAATAAGTATTCAATTAATATTTCTGACAATTGATTATAAGTTTCTTTCCCCTTATAAATCTCCCTTTCAGCAATTCTCTACTCATAAAGGTATGAATCCAACATCCCCTCAGATATGTCATGACTGTTTACCAGCTACCAAGCCTTTGGGTACAGAACTAAAACCAATGGTTCCCATTAGTGAACACTTGCTACGAACCTGCCAGGAACTTACATCCATCATCTGCCATCCTTTCAACACCCTGCTTGGGAGAGACACTATGCATTTTAGAGGTGAGACTATGTGAAGCTTTGGGAGTAAAACATATATTCAGCACATAGCAATAAGACACCGACTTAGAATCCATGTCTCTCTATGTCATTCTAAACCAATGCCTACTCCAAAGAGCTAATTATTAACCAGATTGATGTGGTGTTTAGAACCCCTGTGTCTATCTTTTTATAGAAAGAGAACTTTTGAAGGATTTTTTTTTAATTGGGTAAATTGCAGAGGTAGACAAAGTAATTCCTAGAAGAAATGGGTTTAGCAAACAGATTCTAGATGTCAAGGAAGGGCCCTTGGAGCTTGGGAGTGAGGAATCTAATGGTAACAGCCTGGGGCAGGGAGGGGGAAGGGGAAAGGAAAGGCAAGGGCGTGCTCCCTGAAGGGAGAGACTGAAGAAACCTTTTTATACATTTTGGGGAAGTGAACAATAGGCCCTTTGTAAATTCTAGAGGATCGTGCCCCCAGTCATGCCTAATTCAGGTTACATGCCAAGAACTCTGCATGGGACCTATAGCCATGGGCATTGTCTTATCCTATATCACTGTATGTGAGCAGTGAAATGTCTTCCTCTCACTCCACATACACACCTGAGTATTTGTGCTATTGGAGTTCTCTGCCCCAAAATTTTTTGGTTGGGGAATTTAGGTTTTGGGCTGAATAGTATGCCCCTCTCCAATCCCTAAGTTGAAGCCCTAGTCCCCAGCATGTGGCTCTGTTTGGAAATAGGGCCTTAACAGAGAGGACAATTAAAAGGAAGCTGTAGGCTGGGCCATAATCACACCTGACTCGTGTCCTTATAAGAAGAGGAGATTTGGACACACAGAGAAACACCAGAGGAAAGACTATGTGCATATACAGCAAAAAAGGAGGCCTCTGTAAGCCGAGGAGAGAGGTCTCAGAGAAAACCAAACCCCCCAAAACACTGATCTCAAACTTCTAGCCTCCAGAACTATGAGAAAGTAAATTCCTGTTGTTTAAGCCACCAGTCTGATATTTTATCATGGCACGCCTAGCAAACTAATACAGTGTGCTTTGTATATCAATCAAAACATCAAAAACACCATGCTATATTGCATTCACAAAAATGTTAACAATAAATCGACGATTGCTTAGGGCACATGGCATGACGTACAAAACTGTGAACTTACGAATTGTAGCTCTGGATATGTAGCATTAAGAGAGACAAGTTCCATGTACTTTGCAAAGCCTTCATTGAGCCAAATGTCATTCCACCATTCCATGGTAACCAGGTTGCCAAACCACTAGGAGGTAAAAACTCCATATTATTCAAAGTCAAAAAATATGGATAATTGTTAACTCTGGCAAAAAAACATAATGGATGCCAATTTCCTTCTTTTAGTAAATAAGGCCTTTCTTCTATCTTTGCTACCCTTTTCTCTCTGGACAATTTCCTTCTACCTTTTGCATTTCATGGCACATATAAAATAATTAAAATTCTGTGGCACACACAAAATACATTTTTTTTGCCATTCTGATAAAGAATAGGTATAATCTTGATTCATTCAGACCTGAGGGCTATTGTATTGGTTGTCATCCCTTTTTAGTTTGATAATCTAAGAGAGAAGAGGTCATTGCCCTGACTAAATAGTCAAGTTTTGCATGTTTTGAAAGTTCTTGAGACTCACCAGCGTTATTCAACTGAGTTCCCTGCCTTTTTGTTTCACTACCACATTTTTGCTTGCTTCACTTTTCTTTTCTTTTGTGTTTCCCATTGCCTCCAGCTCTCCAATTTTCATTCTATCCTTTGAACACTTCCTAGCTATTAGATTTACTATTCTGGAAGAAAATAAAACTTTTTTTGGGGGGAAAGGAGGCGTTGTTTGTGTCTTGGACAACAACTATAATCTCAGTTTATCTTTGATATATGGTGATGGTCTAAGGAAAAATATAAACCAAAATATCCTTGGTGAAGTTACCCCTTTATTTAAGTAGTAGGTACTTAAGAGAATTCCAAGAATTCATTTAGGACATTCAAATTGTTACTTAGTATTGCTGATGAGCATATTTGGTGTTAACCTCTGCCTTGACATTTCCAGGGATTAACTTGGCCACTAAAGTGAATAAAGGTCTAAGATTTTAACTATGTACATGAAATAAAAAGGGTGTATAAGGATAATCTAAATAGAATTCTACCATTGACCTATATTCGATCTGTAGTTTCACATATTACAATTTTTGTGTCCTTTTATATTTTATTTATTTATTTAGCCTATATACCCAACACAGTGCGTCTAGTTTATCTGTTTTAGGATTGCAGCCTCCAGGAGGATGGGAAACGAAAAGATTTTAAGATCCAGAAGAGCCTTTTTACAGTTATAGAAGAGAACAGCTACATCTGTAGCTTTTAGAAAATGTTTGAGCTCTATTCCTTTTTTTTTTTTTGATGACCCTCAGATCGTTTTGCAAGTGAGCACCAATTTACCCAAGGACATTTGTGAGAAGGGACAGGAGATGTTTCCTCAGATTTAGAAGTGATGAATATGAGAAATTCAGGGTGAGCTGATTCTGGCCACTTTTTTTATTTTTTATTTTTAAATATATTTTATTGATTTTTCACAGAGAGGAAGAGAGAGGGATAGAGAGTTAGAAACATCGATGAGAATCATCGATCAGCTGCCTCTTGCACACCCCCCACCGGGGATGTGCCCTCAACCAAAGTACATGCCCTTGCCCGGAATCGAACCCGGGACCTTTCAGTCCGCAGGCCGACGCTCTATCCATTGAGCCAAACCGGTCTCGGCTGGCCACTTTTTTTAGTTGGCAAGAGTGGTTTGCTTCTTCATTCATTCAACGAGTATCTTTTGAGAACCTGTGTTCCTGGTACCAAGCCATATGTTAGAAATGTGAATGCATTAAATACAGCCTCTGTCTTGGTACAAATGATGAAGGGCAACCAGCAGACAGATAAATGCAATAAAGCATTATGAGTGCCATGATAAATGTCTGTACAAGGGACAGAGGGTTCCAGCAGGAAAGAATCAGTTCTGCTTGGAGAGTTTGTAGATTAGTTTGGAAATGATTAATTTCCTGAGTCTTTCAAGTGGTCTTGGGTATGTTGGGAGTGATGTGTGCTCTGGGCAGATCAGCAGGAACAAAATCATAGAGCAGCAACACAACCTAGCATGTTCAGGAAATGGCAGTGGTCTGGGATGGCTAAAGCTTAGCGTGTCAGTAAGAGATGAGGCTGGAGAGGTGCAGAGGGGCTATCTTGGGGACCTTGTATGCCATTCTGGGGACCCTTGACTCACTCAGTTGGCACTGGGAGTCTTTGCCAAGGTTTTACACAGAGGAGTGACACAGTCGTGTGAAGACAAATTGGTCAAGCCAAAAAATTCTAGTGCAGCCTGCTCCTTTAGCCATCCATACACTCTGCATTTCTACAAAAGGGAAGCTTTTAAAGGAAAACTCAGAGTTGAACTTGAGCTGAAGAGCTAGAGCTCTCCAACCATTTCCCTATGAACACTGGGTGGAAGGATTAGAAATCCCTAGGCTCAGTTGAATGCTTTAGAGCTACCAGTGACTAATATCCAAAATCCCTACAATGGGCCAGTGGGGAGATCCTGAATCCGAGAAAGCTGCCCACATAGGGCAGTGTAATTGGGTATTTAGTTCGCTGCTTAAAAAAACACACACACAAATTAAGACATGATGATGGTGGTGATAAAAGGTAAACTTAAAAAATTAAAAAGAAGAGAGGTTACCAGATTCTATATTGTCATGATATTTACATACATGGTGACAGAGAATTTCTAGGGCTCTAAATAATTCGCTGTGTTACCGGGGATTTTCAGAAATAAATAGAGTAGAAATGGTCTCTGATATTTATAGTAATAGTTTTTTGGCTCCATATTTTTGTGTAAGACAGTGCCAATAAGTGGGCCTTGGAAATCTTACTCTGCAAGAGATGGTAGCAGTAGTAGTGGGCATTTTCATCATTAATAACTTACACTAATTGAGGGCCTACTATATGACAGGCACAGGCATCTCTAATCCTCACAACAATTTCAAGAAGCTTGATTTTGGAATATCACAGTACTAGGGCTATAAGAAAAAAAAATTTAATAGAAATCTCTCTCTTTTTTTTTTTTTGGTAGGGTTTCCAATTCTGTGTTTTATGAATTTGCATAGTTGCCACCCTTCGCTACTAAATGATATTTGAAGAGTCTACCCTGAAGGGTTTTAGAAAAATAAAGTGTTCGCTTCTCTCATGATAAAATTCCTATATGAGTCCCATAGTGTAGAGCTGTAGCCCTCTGCTACTTGACATATTGTGTCTAGTTTGGTAATCCATAAGGTCCCCTCTAGAGATAAAATAATACACTTTTATGTAGTTTTAGGAAGATTGGTGGTGTCCTGCAAATTCTCTTTTGAACTGATACTAAGAGAATGTCATGAGTACCAAGTACCTGGTGTGCTAATTCATGGGCTATGACTCTGGTGACCCACAGTTTATCAAAAGCAGAAGAGGTCTTTGGATCAAAGAGCAGTGATGTCTCTCTATATGTGATGAGGCCCCAATTTTCCATGGCTCCGGCTCCAAAGTCAGGAATAGCAATTAGATCTAAAACATAAAACTTGATCATTATGGCTTCTACCCCAGAAGTGAGATTTGCTTCCTCCTCAAATACATTATGATCCTTGCAGTACACATAGCAGACTTTCCAAAAACATCAAGAGTTTCTTAACATTGGCATAGTGTCTTACAGTTGCATTAAAAATAATCAGTACTCATGTCAAGTAGAATATATTCTGTCAATACAGTTTTAGTTGCAGTTGAAGTACCCTATTGACCTTTAGCCATTGTTTTTTTTCAAAAAGTTCTGGACTCTGAAAATACCACTACTGAAAATACTACTGCTAAGAAAATAATTAATTTATAGACACTCATGCTGTAGTTTGTGTTAGTATACTGAAAACTTCAAAAATTAAAGGTGTTTGCTTGGCTGGTATAGCTCACTGGTTGAGGAGGTCATGGTTCAATTCCTGGTCAGGGCACATGCCTGGTTTGCAGGCTCAATCCCCAGTAGGAGGCGTGCAGCCAATCAGTTTTTCTCTCTCATCGTTGATGTTTCTATTTGTCTCTCTCCCTTTCTCTCTGAAATAAATAAAAGCATATTTAAACCTGAAACCTATATGATTATGTCAACCAATGTCACCCCAATACATTTAATTACAAAAATGAAAATTAAAAATAAACTAACAAAAAATAAATAAAAGGTGTAAAATAATTTTTAACATATTTGATATTCATTAAAACATATAATGAACTCATTTCTATAAAAATAGAAAGCTATAAAAATTTAACTTTAGAAAACACCTTTTAGGAGTAAAATCTGTAGTCAATATTGCAATTAATATTTCAAGAATATATGGCCTCTTTTATAAGCAAATGTTCTTTAAGGCGGTAGAGGGAAAAGGCAGTGAGCATCAATTATTTTTACTTCAATTTCCTCTCAACATTGATATTTTCTCTACCTCTTAACTAAGTCATGGGTGGGGTAGGTCATGTGTGTGTGTGTGTGTGTGTGTGTGTGTGTGTGTATCCTTTGCCAGTGACTTCATGTAGTTTAGAAATTTAAAATTTCTGCCTAATATTTAATCTTGATTTTTATTTTTATTTTGCCATGACATTTTGGAAGAAGTATTGTACAGCTGAAAAGAAAGATAGATTTTTTTTTAAAGTTTGCAATGAATCACATCATTGGTTTAAATTGCATTGTCTGGAATTAGTACTAGTTAATTCCAGTGTATAAAAACAAATACTTATAACAAAATAAGAAACTAAATTGGCACTGATAAAGATCAGTATTCATTAGCACTTCATATGTGGGAATGAGTCCTTTTCTAAATTGTACTGTTGATTTTCTATTAGTTGTATTATTTCTCAAAACCATTAAGGACATTTAAATTGGCTCTATTCCCTTAAGCTGCATGCTTCTTTTCAGTTAGTTTTAAAATACATTTCATATACTTTTCAAGGTTGCATTTTTCAAGAACAACATCAGATTGTTGATTGCTGTTATTTAATCTTTCTTTGACTTTTGACACAGAGGAGATTGTGGATAACTGAATTTAGTATATCTGTACTAAGGGGTATATAGAATCCACACTCTAATAATACAGTGAGATTCAGCAACTATAGGAATAAGCTCCTGATGTCTTTTCATGTCCCCTTTACCTTCTCTAAAAAAAAGGAAAAAAAATTGAGTGGAGGTTGTGGGGAAAGGAGAAAAAGGATATGATAAGGAAAACTATTTCTTAACATCCCAAAGAAAATAAATGTTTGACACTGTCAGAAACTCTTAAAAAGTAGTATATATAAGCTATAAAATTAAATCATAGTTTTTATATATTCGGCAATATTATGAAAATCACAACTTTTAATTTTCAAGATAGAAAATTAAAACAAACTGTGTTTTCTTACATAAAGTTCTACTACCACATGCAAATTATTTAGCTCCTCCAAATCTTTTTAAAAATCTGTACCACAGTCTTCCTTATTTTCTAACCTCAATTAAACTACAGATAACAGATGAAGGGACAACTTTCAGCTGTTTACATAAATCTTTAGCAACTTTTATGAAACATTGCTGGTCTGGTAAAAAAAAAAAAAAAATCTGCTCCAGAAAATTCACCAAATTAAAGCCAATATGGAATGCAGCTATTTTAATTTTAAACCTGATAAAAGAATAGAAAAATTATCCACACTACTTAGGCTTCTCATAAATACTTTTCTACACTCAAGGACCCTCTCTGAGGTACAAATTATTGCTTCCTGCGCTAAGTGAACCTCCGGAATCCTCATTTAAACTACATCTAAAGGGGGAGGGAATCAAAGCAAATTCTATAAGCAAAAATAAAGACACCTACCCAGTTTGGGGAGTGGATAGTTGATATCAAAGTAACTTTCATAAAAATCAAGTAGTTTCAATGATGCCTCCAAAGCATAATGAGTTTGACTCCATTTGTCTGGGGATGCATAAATGGACACCTGCAAAATGTTGGTCAGAAAGAGTGGTCTTTGAATGACAGATTCTTGGCATGATACCATTTCTAACAACCCTTATCCAAAGGCAAACTACATGTCTCAAGAGATTACTGAAATACCATTCAAGCATGTTGTCAACATGGGATACGATGCTCTGCAAAGTATTAAAGCAAAAGCCACTTGTGAAAATTATAAACAATCCTGCATCTTTCATTACAATTCATTCCCTAGGTGCTAATTGTACTTTGCAAGCTCTGTTAGCCTATTATATCATGAGAGTCCACTTGAGCTCATCAGTATCCTGTACACTTAAAACTAGCCTTCAAAAAAAAAAACACCAAAAAACAAACAAACAAACAAACAAAAAAAAAACTAGCCTTCCAAAGTTATGATTAGCACAATTCAAATAAAACACAGTTTTATGAGGTGGGAAAGCCTTTCAAGAACATACTGGATCCAGTTTCCACCATCCCCTTCCCAGTCCAGTTTACTTTAAACTAAAAAAATGCCAAATGTGTTCATTGACTCCCCTCAAAGCAAATAGCCATTAAGTAGAAAAAATAAAGTTAGTTTCTGATTTTCTTGCGTTTCAAGCATAGTGCTAGTTTCATTTCATTATCTGCTTTCATGCTCTGAACTGAAGTTCCTGAGAACTTTTTAGGAAGGATATGTTCATGACTGCCATGCTTTGTTGGATTACCAGGCACTGGTTAAAAATGTACACGTAAATATATTATAAATTAATCCTCTCAATAACATTACGAAGTAGCTGCTATCATTTTCCTGGAAATTAAGTAACTTGCTCCAAGTCACCCACGTAGAATATATAGACCTAGGATATGAGTCCAAGGAGGCTGACAGCAACCTGTTCTCTGCAGTAAAGCGCCATCTGACCCCTCACAGGTCTATAGCTATGCACATGCAGACCTATGTGCAGAGATGCATGATATGTGTGCAGATACATGGTTCATAATTTTTTTACATAGGTATCATATGTATGTAAATTATAATAGCCATTTTATAGCCAGTTTATGGCTATTTTTCATAAGCATTATTTTATAGTTCTCTGAATATGCTTTTATGTCAATCATTTGGCTCCTCAGGGTAAGGAGTTCTTGTTTATTTTAATGTGTCTATTGATGTTTGCCAAACTTATGTATAAATAAATATTGGGTATTGTAAATTTTTGCAAACAATGAAGACTCTAAGAATTATGAAGAGTTTCTTTTATTGAGAAAAACAATTGGAAACAATGTGAATGTCCTGAAATAAGGTGCTGATTAAAAAATTTTTATGGTACCTCTATGAGGTAGAATACTAAGCAATTATTAATATAGTACTACAGAAAAATATTTAATGGCATTCAATTTTTATTGCATATTATGGTAAAGATTGAGTTAAAATAGCCACATTATTTTATATAAAGTATGTACACAGTATATACTGTATACATACACACACACACACACACACACACATATATCCTATCTAATAAAAGAGTAATATGCAAATTGACCATCACTCCAACACACAAGATGGCTGCCCCCATGTGGTCAAAGATGGCTGCCCCATGTGGATACAAGATGGCCAGCACAAGATGGCCAGCAGGGGAGGACAGTTGGGAGGGACCAGGCCTGCAAGGGAGGGCAGTTGTGGGTGATCAGGTCAGCAGAGGAGGGATGTTGGGGGCAACAGGGCCTACAGGGAAGGGCAGTTGGGGGGGAACTAGGCTTGCAGGGGAGGGCAGTTAGGTGTTACCAGGCCTGCAGGGGAGGGCACTTAGGGGCAATCAGGTTGGCAGGGGAGCAGTTAGGCATCAATCAGGCTGGCAGGGGAGTGGTTAGGGGATGATCAGGCTGGCAAGCAGAAGTGGTTAGGGGCAATCAGGAAGGCAGGCAGGCGAGCAGTTGGTAGCCAGCAGTCCTGAATTGTGAGAGGGATGTCCGACTGCCTGTTTAGGCCTAATCCCAATAGGTGTCCCAGATTGGAAAGGATGCAGGCTGGGCTGAGGGACACACCCCCTATGCATGAATTTTGTGCACTGGGCCTCTTAAAAAAAAAAAAATAAATAAATAAATAAAAAAAAATATATATATATATATATATATATATATATATATATATATATATCCTGTCGTATACTGACATATATATAGAAAGTAGTTGAAAGCTATACATTAACATCATCAGTTATTATATCCTAGTGATGAAATTATGGGTATTTTATTTTATTTTTTTTACCTATTTCTTGTTTGTAAGATAAACATGATACTTTGATAATAAGGAACAAAGCTTAACAAACTAAAGAAAAGTTCATTGCGCTCAGCACACTATTCTGTGCTGTGTATGAATTTAGATCTCAATCTTACCTTGACCCCTGAGGAGGAGGTTCCACTCACAGACTTGAAATCACAAACTATGTAGGCTACAAGGTATGTACTCATTTTTACAGTAGTTTCAAAATGATCTTCCAAGAGGCCTCCTTCAAGTTCAATTGTCTTAACCTACAGGAAGGAAAAGAATCAGTATTTGAAAATGGGAGTATTTTACACCAATGCCTATGACGTAAGCCAGGTAAGCCAGAGGAGGGCCTGACACTCTGAAGGACCTGAGGCCCTTCTAAGAGGGCATAGCGTTCTGTGGTCTCTCTCCCTTTATTTTTCTTATCCCTGGACTTTCCTGAAGACACACTCCACTAATTTTGAGACCCCAAAATGTATGCCAATCTTATTTGCTTGAAAATGTATTTGCTTAATTGCTTGAAAGCATAATAGCAGCCTAGATGCTTCTACTTATGTGAAATGCAATAACCTCCAAATTGCCCTAAATTCAAGTTCTGCACTTCTAAGGAAAAATACCCAGAGAATGGCCCCCCTTTTCCCTTGTTATATAATAAGTAAATCTTTGTTTCAGAAGGAAATGGGAAGCAAAACTGTGCTAAATGATTTGCATTATCTTTTAATCCTATTAGCCTGTGTGTGTGTGAGGTAGGTGTTATTTCACAAGTGAGTCTCAAAAAATATGAACTCAATTGCCCAAGATCACAAGGCAAGTTCCACAGCAAGTCCAAGATGTGGATGTGACCGTGTGACTCCAAAGACATTTCTCATTCTTTCACCTCGCTGGGTGGCAGCTTTAGTCACAGTCTTATTTTTATCTTTGCTTCATTGATTTCACAATGAAAGCAGCCAGGCCAAGGAGGTCATTAGTAATTTAAGCTCCTGCCTATGAACTGAGGAAGCAAAAGTTTTAAGCCTACAGACTCGTCAGCTGCATCTCTCAAGTTCACTGAATAATTACTGAGTTCTATCTTTATTTGCACCGAAGAGCTAGTCCCAGAGATGATCTCTGATATGGTACAATACCCCTAAATACTGAATGGGTTCGATTCAGTAATCTGAAAATACCACCTTCTCCAAATTGGTGGCTACTCTTGAGCTAGCTTGTTCCCCTCCTCACACCTTCCACCCCACTCTGTAAGGTGTCAGGCTTGGGGCAGTGCTAACTAGGCCTTCTTGAGCATTGTTTATGTGTTTGGTTAAGATTACAGTTTGCTTTGGCAAGAGACAATAGCTTGAAATATTACCATGAACTGCCTAGCCGACTTCAGTGACAAATGTTCGTGCTATTGAATTCTACATAATTTAACTCTACAGATTTCTATCAAAGCATTCAGTTCCTAAGTTCCTGTAAAGCAGAAGACACTGACCACATACTCTAAGAAAGTTAGCAGTATATTCTGGGCAGTAATTACTTCTTTCCAGCAAATTCATTTAGTTCAATAATTATCTCTTTATGAGTCTGAGGCAAGCAGAGTTCTATGGATACATACTCCTCGTAAAAAAAAAAAAAAAAAAAGAGGGTTATAGAAGAGGGAGCATAGACTGTAGTCTTCTGACCAAACTTGGCAGCAAAACCATTTAGTCACGTGTGTGTGGAGGGGTGAGGGGGAGAGGAGGCAGGGCTGTGGTCCTATGGGGAAATGAGCATCTGTGCCTTCAGACAGCTGGTAGCAATGATGTGTAGGAGACAGATGGGCATTCCCCCTGATTTTCTCCCCAGATAAAGATGTACCCCATGGAGACTGAGTTTTGTTCAGGAACTTGGAGTGACTCATAGGTTAACATTGCCTTAAGGGGAAGTGAATGGGTGTTAGTATAAGTTCATCCAGGATGGGGATGTACATTCCAAGCATAAAACACTTGTTGCTAGATGAGGAGTTCGCTGTTTTCTCAATGCTTCCAGGACTCAACTTGCACAGCAGGTGTCACCAGCAGGTGTGTGCTCCTTTAAGAAATAAAGGAGACAAAGAAATGCCCCAAAGATATGCTGCCTCTACCAGTGCTTGGCTGGCCTCCTCACTTCCATTAACTAAACAAATTGTGAATTTTGTATTGTTGCTAGTTCTCACCAGACCATAACCCATATTAAGTGCTGTCACTGTTATTATCCAGAGAGTATGATTGTAGCATTCCTTTAGGTCTCCT
This sequence comes from Pipistrellus hanaki, assembly GCF_964339955.1. Classification (NCBI taxonomy): domain Eukaryota; kingdom Metazoa; phylum Chordata; class Mammalia; order Chiroptera; family Vespertilionidae; genus Pipistrellus; species Pipistrellus hanaki. The sequence goes on along the minus strand of NC_140506.1, from coordinate 49,161,526 downwards.
TTTTTTCTTGGCTGAACATGAAAGTCTGGGTTGGTTGGGCATGTCAGCGAGGAGCAGGATGTTAAGCCAATATTACTGAAAGCGGCACGACCCAGAGAACTGGTCTAGTCAACGGGGGCAATGCAAAGATTCACGGGTTGCAGAAAAATTTTCAACGTGTTCACTTATTTTTCTTAAATATGAGAAGTTACTGAGGGGTTCTAAAAATAGAAAACTTAAACTGTAATATAACAAAATGACCATTTATGTTGGTGTCACACTCTAATTAAAAGGCTTTATGAACTCTGTTTTTACTTCAGCCTCCACGGTCATTCAGATAAAAATATATTAATAAAAAGCTGCCAGAAAGAGGCTGAGCTATGCTTTGCAAGCATTTCTACCTCAAAATGAGAGGGCTAATTAAATTGCTGTCTTCACAGTCGTGGAAAAGCTAACAGGATGTGTGTTAAGTGCAATGTTCCTCTTGATCTGCTCTGCCAGTATTTCAGAGCAAATATCTTTTTTTTAAAATTTATTTAAATAGGAATCTGGGAAGTTCAGTGTCTAGCTGATGAACTCATTCCTCTCCTTCACCATGAGTCCACCCACAGTTCAGGGCCGAGAGGGCAGCGGTGAGGGCCCTGAGCCGGCTGCTTTCTGTGCTGCCCCTTCCGCTGAAGCACCGTCAGGAGAGCCTCTACCTTTGTCCTACATTACAAGTCGGGGTGGGGAAACACTTTACATTTTGTTCAACAGAAATGGCAAGCACGGCATTGGTGAGGAAATACCACATTAACTCAAGCCCACTGTGTCTTTCAGAGTCTCTGCATTCTGAGTACAAATACAAGCCAAATAAAAGGTCTCTTTCAATTTAAAAAAATGTATAACCACAATAAATAATTTTTATAAAATACTTTAAGAACGACCACTGCAACTTACAAAAAAATTAAAACCGATTTGTAAGTTCCAGCACAGAAGTCTAGGTCAGAATATCTGAGGGAGGGCCCAAACAGGGGTCTCTCCATCCTGGCCATTCAAATGCGGTCCCTGGCCCAGCAGCAATGGCATCCGTCACCTGGGAGTTTGTTAACAAGACGGAATCTGGGCCTCCCTCACCACAAGACTGACTGAATCCGAATCTGAATTTTAACAAGGTCCTCGGATGATTCATGTGAACATTAAAGTTTGAGAAGTATGGCTCTACTTGATTCTGAATTTTGTCTCCGGCCAAGTAACACTGATTTAAAAGAACAATGTTTCCATATGAACATAAGGGAGCTGTAAATCACTTTGTTTTGTTTTGTTTTGTTTTGTTAAAAAGCTTCTGGTGTAACAATGTCCCAAACAAAATGATGTTAAAATCTAGAATGATTGGGGTTATTAATTATATGTTTGATAGAACAAATTAATACTTTAAGTCTTGGGGAAAAAAAAGAAAATATTTTTTTTAAAAACAACACAGCAAAGACAAAGGCTCGACTTGAAAACAATTCCCCAACGTTTCTGAAAGCGGCAATACCTTTGGCATGTTGGATAGTGCGATGTGTCTGCTCTCTCTTCTTATCTTGATTGAAAAGTTGGCTTTGAACAGTGGTTCGTCAAAGCAAGGGAAAGCCACCCGTGCCTCAGTTGGCTCAAAATCTGTTACTGCGATCGTTCTGTGAAAAGAACCACCCCCAGCCAGAATACATAAGTGAAACCAAGACAGGAATGAATTTGTGCCTCCAGAACAATCCTGGAAGTGACGTATTTGATTTCTCAAACTATAATTTTTGAGAATCCAGGCTTTATTTCTCCCCTCCCCCAAATAAACAAGGGTGACATTTAGTTTAGTGGCTGCCAGTTGTGACTAATGCTTGGTGCTGGGTACTCTGTTTACAGGATCGCCTCCATTCTCCTAGCAGACGAGGACTTAAGGCTCAGAGAATTGGCCTGACCTTACCTGGATCCTTAGCTAGTAAGTGGCTGAGAGAAGCATGCATGTCTAGTCAAGTTGAGGTCAAAATGGACTAGGAAATTAGTAGGTCAGTACCGTCTCTAAAGCTGTGGGAATCTCAACCAGACGTATGACTAATTGTGGGTCATGACTGAGGATGTGTTCCCAGGAAGCAGACCCTGATTTATTAAGAAAGTTCTGCCAGAAGAAAAGGGATGAGAAAACCAGGACAGGGAAGAGGAAGAAGCCAGGCCAGGTCTCAGCTTCAGCCTGATCCCCAGGAGCTCTGGAAAGGAAACTCCACCTTCAAGTCTCCCCCGTCCCACCGCCACCACCACCTCCCAACTGGAGGCAAGGAGCTATAGCATGACAAACCTCTCTATCCCGACACCTGGATAATGCCAGAAATTGTATAATTCAGACTGTAAAGGAGAAGCTGTCAGGATAATCATAGTAAGAGTCAGAAATAGCCTACAGCTAATTATGGGAGGCATTCTGGAAGTCCTCCAGTTCTTACTCCCAAAAAAATGCCCCCCTCTAGTCTCCCAGGTCTCCCAAAATAATATCCTTAAAATGTATTTTATTTTGGGCAGGGCCACTGTCACTTGAACACATTTAAGAAAAGACATCGTTGCCGAAACCGGTTTGGCTCAGTGGATAGAGCGTCAGCCTGTGGACTGAAAGGTCCCGGGTTCGATTCCGGTGAAGGGCATGTACTTTGGTTGCGGGCACATCCCCAGTAGGGGGTGTGCAACAGGCAGCTGATTGATGATTCTCTCTCTTCAATGTTTCTAACTCTCTATCCCTCTCTCTTCCTCTCTGTAAAAAAAAATCAAAATATATTTTAAAAAAAAGAAAGAAAGAAAGAAAGAAAGAAAGAAAGAAAGAAAGAAAGAAAGAAAGAAAGAAAAGAAAAGGCATCTCGTGGTGCCCTAGTGGAAAGAAGTTGCTGAGTTTTCTATCCAGCCCCACCCTGGACCTGAGCACAGGCCCCCAGAACTGAGGCAGCAGTGAGGGGAAGTATCCCCAGGGGAGCGGGGGAAAGAGATGGGCCTGGGGAAGGCGTTCTAAGTGGACTGCTAAGGCTCTGGGGCGGGTGCATGAGCCCTCAGAAGGCAAAAAGTACCTAAGGTTGGGGAGGGAAAAGCAAGTCTGTAGCAGATGCTGCTCAAGTTGCCTACTAACATATTCCCCTTCTGCAGTTCCGTCAGAATCCTGATTTTGTTTTGGAAGGCAATGTATCTTTATTTTATTTTATTATTTAATTAATTAATTAATTAATATTTTGGTGCCAGGAGTGGGATGCAATGTGTCTTTAGACTCCCTTGCAAGTTGGTAGGCATATGACTCATGGCCTAGTTGAAGTCACTGGGTGGGAAAGACTCAGCTGGAATGCTTCTTTCTGCCTTTTTGCCTCCCCCATTTCCCTGTTTTTCCTGCCTGGAATGCGGACTTGAAGGCCAGAGGTGCACAACTCATCTTGTATTAGGAAGGGCGCCATATGCCAAGGAGGCTGAGCAGAAAGCTGGGAGGAGTGTGGGTCCTGGATAACACGGAGAAGCACTGTAGCCAGCCTGAGCGGGCCTACTTCTGGATTTCCTTTCCCCCCCCCCCCCCCCCCCCCCCGCAAAGAACCCCTATGTGTTGAGCCACTGTATTTGGGTTCCTCCAACTGGCACTGAACACAACTGATAAAGGGTGGGAGAGCCAGGCTCTTCTTCCCTCCCAGGTGACCCAGCTCTAGACAGACAAATTATCCTCTCTTTTACCTCATTGGCTCACCTCTAGCAAATTCCGTCAGTTTTATCCTCCAAAAGAAATGCCAAGTTCAATCACTTACTACATAAGGCACCACCTCTAGCCTGGCCCAAGCCACCATTTCTTGCCTGAACTACTGCAATGTCCTCCTAAATGATTGCTCTTCTATTTTTTTCCTCTCTATAATGGGTCCTCCACGTACACTTGAACTTTATAAGTATAGATCAGGTCAGAACCTTCCAATGAGTTCCATTGCAAAGCCTAAACTCCTCACAAGAGGCACTAAGTGATATCACCTCCTTTCAACTCTACTTCTCTCTCCGGCCCATGCTCCTCAAGCCACACTGGCCTTTTCCAGTCTGTCCCACTTTGCACTAGCTGTTCCCTTTTCTGGGGACACTTTGCTCTATTACAATACATCCTCATGATTGTGTCCTTTTTAAAAAAAATGTCAGCTCTCAGTTTAAATGCACCTTGTTGACAAGGCCTTCCCTGACCACTCGGCTAGATTAGTCCCAATCCCAAGCTACACTCACTCTCTATTACGGCACCTTGTTTTATTGCCTTCATAAAGTCTATCACCTCATTCATATCTCACCACTAGAGATTCAGTGTCTAGAACAGTGCCAGGCATAAAGCATGTGGCCAATAAACATAAGGTGATCAAATAAACAGTATTTCTCAGTTCTCCAAACATATTTGCTCCTGCCTCCTGCATTTGAGTCGTGCTGGTTCCTGGGTAAACGGCATACTTTCATTTCCTCTCTCTCTCTAGCCACATCTCACATTCCCTTCTGGTCCCAGATGAAGGCTCGCCTCCTTTGAGAATCCTCCCCTATTTCAGCTCTCTCTGCACTGAGCATCCTTTTCTGCAGAAAATAAACATGTCTGTCTTATCGCAAACACACTGGCCTCTCCTCTCAGCTACTCCCCCTCCAGCAGTTTATGCCTCTGCATTCTTTCTTCCCAGCTTTCCTGCAATTTCCTTAAGAAACGGCAGAGCTTCTTCTGCTGCCTCCTTTCCCACAGTTTATTGGGCTTTTCATAAATGATTGCTGAAACGTGCTCTTGGCAAAGAGATCTAACACATAAGGAAAGTATCATGAGAGACTGCAAACAGCTGGGGCCACATCTTACCTTGTTTCGCCACCAAGAGTTCTGTATGTGCTTTTATAAAACCCTTCAAAGCCATCAGCTAACTTGCCCTGGAAGTCAATGGCCACATAGTATTTCAGGTCAGCCGTGAGTTTCTCTGGAACCAACAGAGCAATTTGCTCATGAGCAGGATAACTCAGAACATCCAGCTTTCTCCCTGATTTCCTGAATCTCAAATCTTCCTCCGAATGAAGGGTGACATTCATGATTTCAAGATCTTTGCTGTGTAAGATGATAAATTGGGTGGCATCTCTGGCTAAGACTTCAATCTTCTCAGATGCAACGAAGTCCAGGGAGGTGAGATTTGGATGAACTAAAAGGTCATAGTGGAGGGGAATGGCCGTGTTGGGGAGCCTTAGCTCATGCCAAGGAAATGGTTCCCCATTGGTGGCCGCCGGGAAAGCCCCAAGGTCCTGATTGAACTGATCACTAGATGGCATTGAGAACCGAGAACAAATGCATATTTTAGGTAAGATGATTGCTGTACAGTAAAATCCTAGGTAAACATTAAATATTCGCTTTCTGTCTGAATTAACCATTGCAGAAGAATGGAACATCAAGTCTATTCCCTAGAAGAGAGGTTACTCTCCAGACTAACTCTCATAGTCTTCATAGCACTCTATAGGCTCCAGTTGTGTCACATAGGATCTGAACAACGTTTAACTACATTGATTTAATCTAGAAGAAAAGAAAACATTATTAGCATAAAAAATATTTCAACTCATAAATAAAACCTTACAAAAATAAAAGGATATATGGGAATAGGGAAAACCTGCTCGCTGTCAGAATAAGGCCAAATATCCACAAAATAAAATAGAAATTGAGCTATTATCTGGTTATTACAAATACAATTTTTTAGAGCTCTAATGAAAGGATTCTGCTTTAAAATTGTATGGAACAAATGCCCTCCGCATTTCTGTACAATGAGCAGAAGGAAGGTGCATAAATTCATTGCCTGGTGAATGCTTCTAACATTTCGCTACATCATTCTAAGAGTATCTGGGACACCTGAAAGTGAACTACACAGGTTTTTCTAATTTCTTTTTCTATGTCACAAATAATATATTCTTTGGATACCACATATTACTATTTCATATATGTATATATTTTTTATTTGTTTCAGAGAAAAGGGAGAAGGAGATAGAAACATCAATGATAAGATAAATATTAATCAGCTGCCTCTTGCACGCCCCCACTGGGGATTGAGTCGGCAACCCGGGCATGTGCCCTTGATCGGAATCAAAACTGGGACCCTTCAGTCCGCAGGCTGACACTCTATCCACTGAGTCAAACCAGCTAGGGTCAGATATTACTATTAATGGCATTGAACTTTGCCTTTTTCATACACAACTGAATGGCCTTATTCTATGGCTATTGATATAAAAGTTACTGGTCAAGCTAGATGTTTACCCTTGGATTATTTCCAACATATAAGCTATATAAATAAAATTTGAGTTTATAATATTCTGACATTATTAAAAAATTGTTTTTGTCCTCTGCATTTTAGGCTACCTCTAAAAACACAAATTAAACTGAATTCACTACCTCTGTAAACAGAATTAAGATGATTTTCTCTTATTAGAAGGGTGTAACTACCGAACATATAAAATTAGGACAATATAGTTAATATACCAACTCCCACCCTGCCACCTGCCTCTACCTGCTTCTCCCTGCTTCAACTTAAACCCATGAGTGGCTTATTCCCTTTTCCATTATTAACAAGTTCTTTAGAATTACTTATCTGATCAATTACTTCATTTTTCCAATTTGCAATAGTAATGCAGATCAACAGGTATGGTTAAACAAAGACTAAGAAGAATAAAATAATGGTTAAATTATTTTTGACAAGTATTAAATTACTAGAGGCCCAAGGCATGAAGATTCCTGCAAGAATAGGCCTTCCTTCTCCTGGCTGCCGGCACTGACTTCCCTCAGGCACCGGCTTCCCTCTGGCACCCAGGACCCAGGCTGCTTTGCTCCAGCAGCTGCTGCCACCCACCGAGGATGTGCTTCAAGCCATGCTGCTGCTGCTGCTCAGAGCCTATCCCTACCCCTGGTGTGTGTCTGCTGGGGCTGCAACTCCTCCTGAGCCAGTCCTGATGCAGCCTCCTCCTGAGCTGGTTGTGATGCCTTAAGGCACATGTGTCAAACACAAGGCCCGCGGGCCAAATCCAGCCCGCCAGGCCTTGCAATGTGGCCCGCACCGCGCTGTCATCACTGCACTCCGCTGTCAGTTTATGACATTGTCAGTTTATGACTGTTCAGTAAACCATTCAGCCCGCGATTTAGGCTGGATTTTAGATTTTGGCCCCTTCTCTGATTGAGTTCGACACCCCTACAGGCGTCCCAGCTAATTTACATACTACCTCTTTATATTTAGAGATGGCCACCAAATCTCAATGTTCCAGAAACCTTTGATACATAAAATCAAAACTGGTCTATTAGCTTGAATTTCTGATATTTTGAAAAATGAAATTACTTATTTGTTAGGTTCTAGGTTTGGGATTCAGGATGCCTGGATTCTAATACTAGCTCTGCCACATTTACCTTTGTGAGCTGGGACAAATTTCTGATTTTTTAAGCCTTAGTTTCCTCACCTATAAAACAACATAATAATCACACCATCCTCATGATGTGAGGATTAATTGAAGAATTTAGCACAGCACAGCAACTAGCATATAGGAAGCATGTAATGCATGTTAAATATTAAATTATTATTTTGGATATTATAACTTGTATTCTCTGGCCTAAATTTAAAAGTAGTGCTGCCCCACTTGTAGCAAACACACTCCAAGAAAGGTGCTTTCTTTTTCTGTAAGAGCGAGAGAAAGGCCTTGGTATTTACTCAGATAGTCTTTAACTTTAGAACTGGCAAGGACTGTAAATGCCAGATAACACAAGTCCTTCGTGTCCAGTTGAGAAAACTGAGGGGGAAGGAGGGACTTTCCTAAAATCACACAGGAAATTTGAAGCAAAATCAAGACCAAAATAGAGCTCTTGGATCCTTGCTCTCACAGACTTTTCCATTATATTGCACTGTGGCTTCCATAGCATTACAATGAACAAAACATCCTGGGACTGGAGATACAGGTATTACAGCATCTGGGAAAGGCTAAACAATCTCCGAAAGAGAGTGAGTGAGGTAAGCAGGAGATTCTTAAACCGAGGCCCATGTTTAAGCACACACTTTCCAACACAGCAGTGCCAGATTCACCCCCTTTCCCCAGAGCCTCGCCTTCAGTGGCAGGACCTCCTCAGCACAGCAGTTCTATGCCTTCAGTTCTGGCCGTGAGCCTCACTGAAACATTCTGATTTAAAGTCAAATCCAAGAGAAATGCTGAAGCGTTACCTTCATCCACGTTGTTGCAGATTTGAATGGGAGGAAGTTTATTTTTGCTTTCACTTTCTATTTGGTAAGGCTCAGAACTTTGCTACTTCCTGATCATAGCACTAGCACTTTCTGATCATTTAGGTTCATCATCATGTAGATACAACCGGCTTAGCACAAAAGCTTTTGTTCGGAAAGCAGGAGAGACTGGCAGGTGGCTTCAGAGCAAGAGCCACACCATAGCAAGTCAGGGTGGGCACCCAGCTTTTCGGCTGCTGCTTCCACCCCCCCCCCCCATTTCTTACCCCCACGTGCACACATTCAGAACCTAGCTTGAGTGTGTGTGTGTTTTAAAGATACCCTTTTATAGAGAGAGGAAGGGAGAGGGAGAGAGAGATAGTGGTGGTAGCTCTGCAGCATTCCTTTTCACAGGACCCAGCCTCGCTGTGTACATCTGTCTGTGTGTCTGTGAGTTCTCAGGATTCTCCCCTGCCCCCGAGGATAGAGGTGATGACAGAGAGCGAGGAATCCTACAAGAAAACGTTGAGAAGGACCCAGGTGACTTCATAGCTTATTATTTAAAACTACTTCTCAGCAGAGGGGTTTCTAACTCTTTTTTTCACCCCTGAGAATAGAATAAGCTTTGGGATGCGTGTTACTTAGGGAATTCACGTATCTCACTCTCTCCTATCATCCTGGTCTTCCCCAACCATCTCTTGCTCAGAGAAGCTGTCCTTGTTGGCTCAGTCTAAAACAGCGGCACTCCTCCCTAAGTCCACCCCAGCCACCACCCAGGGTCTGCCTCCTTGGCCTGCTTTATTTTTCATCTTCACATTTATCAATTCCTGACACTTCACTATGTATGTCTTTATTTGTTCTGTTTATCTCCCCAATCGGACATAAGCTCCTTGCTGGCAGGGGATTTGTCTGCTTTGCTCACCACTCCATGCCCAGAGCCTTGGGAAGAGTCCGGCATGTAGGAGACCCTCGATAAATATCTGCTGAACGGGGGAAGGCATTTTTAATATTTTTAGGTTTCTCTTTTCAGGCTGCCCTACACTAGCTCCATGCTTCAGGCTAATCAGGGAACTTCCATTTCCAGGTGAGCCAGCATTTCCTCACCTTTTCTGAGGCTGCCACTCCATGTGCAGTACATCTCTCTCCATGTGTCGTGTGTAAACCTATCACAAGGCGAATGTCACCTCCAGAAAGCCACCTGGGAAGTGGCACAGGCTTACCTTACGCTGCCATATTTGTGCTTCATAATCTTCCTTAAATTATCAATTCCTGAAGGCCGGGGCCACACACCCTGCCCCCACCTCTCTCCAGTCCTGCTCAGAGTTGTGTACCTTGTAGGCCCTGAACACACAGGCAAGAATGAATGAGTTAAAATTAGTTTTCCAAAGCGTTGAAATTGACGTATTTGTAAAAAGGTTGAAAGAGTTTTACTAATTTTTAAAAATATATATTTTATTGATTTTTAACAGAGAGGAAGGGAGAGAGATAGAGAGCTAGAAACGTCGATGAGAGAGAAACATCGGCCAGCTGCCTCTTGCACACCCCCTACCGGGGATGTGCCCGCAACCAATGTACATGCCCTTGACCGGAATCGAACCTGGGACCTTTCAGTCCACAGACCCACACTCTACCACTGAGCCAAACCGGCTTCGGCGAGTTTTACTAATTTTTAATGAAAAACTTTCCCAAATATATTACAAAAATTTCCATCCCCTTATGGTGTTCTCAACAGATTTAAATCTTAGTGGCTAGGGTTTTTATTTTATTTTATTACTCACTGGACCTAGAATCAAGAGGATTGGATTACAGTCATCTTCTTAAAATAGGTCACTTCCTCATTTCCAAAGAAGCAGCAGTAACACTTTCCTTAATTATTACAGAGGATTATTGTCAATCTCAGAATGACTGTGATCATACATATGTGGAAACAGTTTATAAGTGGTTTGAAAACTTTTAAGTTGTTTGCATGCATCAGCTGCCTTTTATTAATAATCATCAATGCCATGCTATAGTGAAGTGCTGCCCTTGAGGCCAAACAGATGTAATAACCCATGTTGCAATATATATATTTTTCAATTCTGTGGGTACTATACAGAGTTTATTCCAGTTTGTCCATTATTATCAGTATCTTAACTTACTTTCTTTTGTTATCTCATCTATTCCCAACATCCTATACTTATTTTAAGTTTATTCCTTCTAAAAGTGCTACAGGCTGACAAATTAGCAAATGTAGCTAATTGGACATTATTTCAGGCACTCAGATGCCTTAAAATTCATTTCTTAATGCGCCTGTGCTTTAGTGTTGTGGATGGTGAGAGTTCAGTATAAAAAAAAAATGACTTATAGCCTCCTGACAAACCAAAGGGCACTGAATCTCCTTTTCGCTTTTTTATGTTGATTTTTTCCTCTTAACATAGACACAGGTTGGCCTTTGTTCCTGCTAGATGCTATCACTCTGAATACCAGCTAGTTCACAGTTTAAAATTTTTTTTTTTTATTGATTTTCTACAAAGAGGAAGGGAGAGAGATAGAGAGTCAGAAACATCGATGAGAGAGAGTCATCGATCAGCTGCCTCTTATACACCCCCACTGGGGATGTGCCCACAACCAAGGTACATGCCCTTGACCGGAATCGAACCTGGGGCCCTAGAGTCCGCAGGCCTCTATCCACTGAGCCAAACCGGTTTCGGCTCACAGTTTAAAAAACTACTTCTCTGCCTTCCATTTCTTTCTGAAAGGATCTCTAAAAACCTATAGAAAGTACTTCATGAAATTATTGCTATGCCTCGGTACATTTTCAAATAAAATAGAGGCAGAGTCTATAATATGGTTTTAAAAGTTTTAATTTAAAAAAATAAAGTTTATGATAGTACAAAAACTCAGGGTCCACCAGGGGGGCAGGGAATTCACCTAGAAAATGCATTCTGTAGCTTCTTTTAAACTCGTTCAGTTTCAACGGAAATTAAAACAGCATATAATCAGAATTTTAAGTCAGTAACTGACAGGAAGGTGGCTTTTCAAATATTAATATCTTTAACATGCTTTCCACAACCTTTACTAAAAATGAAAACAGAAGAATGCCACAGCGAAAAATTTACATTGTTAGTGTAGAACGTTGTATTAAGTACAATTGAAATTATACTAGATTTAAATTTTTTATTTAATAGCCAAATGAAAAATTATTTTCCTTCTGTTACCTTTCCAATTAAAGATCACAGAAATAACTGTGACGCAATTTCAAGCAGGAAAAGTAATTTAAAAAGAAATCAAAGTGATTCAGAGCTTGTTAAATATTTTGAATGGAAATTTTTATGCTTCCAACTGATTGAACCAAACAAGAGTATTGCTTGGCTTCCCACTACTTAAAGATTTAGCTAAAAAATCTGTAAGAACTTCCACTCTGGCCGAAATGGAATAGGGCCTGGGATTTATCTCCTCACCTGCAACAACCAAAAAGAATGGACAAAAGACAATTGCAAGGCAGGGAGAACAGTGATCACCAAAGAGAAAATATGTTGACTAAAGTAGTTCCCAACTCTGACCTGAAAGGACATAGAGCTTTCTCTTTCTCCTGATGTCCCTTGTTTGCACCTCCCTGAAGCCAATACTTGGTATAAAACTAGTCAGTTGGGGTATGGTGGGTTCACCTTTTTAAATAAAACAGGAATCAACTGGAGAAGTCATGGAATACAATTTTAAGGCCATTCATGTGCATTTTAACTCGTAGCTTTCTAAATTTCACTGAAATTAGCAAAATAGATTGGTCACCTTACCCTCAGTGCAAAGCAACTTTGAGTGAGCTTGGTTAAGGATTTTAAATTCCACATCACTGATATCTGGTAGCCAAACAGAACAAATTCTCTTGAGAGGAGAGCAAGAGTAGCAGGAGCTTCATCTAGTGGTGACAAGTGTAACTGCAGAAGGCATTTGTCAGCACTAACTATGCAAACGTGCAGCCTATGGCAAATCATGCAATCCAACAGGCAGTTAGATACGTTCATATAATACACAACACAGATGTGAGATAATCCCTTTTCCAGGTAGACCTGGGTTTCTGATATGTGAAATTGAGGGGTCAGACGTCAAAAGATTCTATTACTAAGTCTAATCTGGAAGCTTTGAATACTTTGGAAGTAAATCCTTTATTACATCAGTGGGACATTAGAAATGGAGGAATTGTTCCCCCCTCCCCCAAACCTGTTCTGGTTGGGTGCTTTAAAGTTAATCAGATTTTTTAAATAGAAAATTTTCTATATGATGTAGGTCTTGAGTGATTTTTCTGTATCTGTAAGAATATTCAGACACCTTTGCTATTATTTAGATAAGAATGTCACTCCTTTAGGAGACATAAGGGGATTTGAAATTAATTATTGACTAAAAACCCTAGAAAGAATTTCAGAAAGAGATAGCACAAAAAGTAAAAACTAAAATAAAATATTAACTCTAATCCAGAATATGTTTTTAATGTTTATATCTCTCTGCTCAATTTTCAAATTTTTCAAATTACTTTAGATTTGCATATATTTACCAATAAGAGTCCCACTTAATGCATACATCTATATATATAAAAGGTTAATATGCTAAGTGTCTGGCCACCTGGTAGCTATGACACACACTGACCACCAGAGAGCAGACACTCAACTCAGGAGCTGCAGAGCTGCAGAACTGCAGTGATACACACTGACCATTTACAGAACAACAGCACTGCAGACACCTGGCGCCCACAAAGCAACACTCAGCTTCCCCTGCCACCACTCCAAGCAACACTCCACCAAATCACAGCCAATGCTGCCAAGACCCCATGGTGCAAAATGCAGCCCACAGTCCAGCCCAGAAATGGTTGCTGTGGGAACCAGGTAATGATGTCACATAGCAACACCCAGCTTCCTCTCCCTAGCGACTAGCCTCCTTGCAGTTTTTTCAGCCCAGGAACAAGACTTGCTTTATAGCCAGGTATAAACATTTTACATTGTAACCAAATGTCTAAGAAGCGTTTTCTCATGCCTGATCTCATTTGAACCTTACAGAAGTTCTGGAGTAGGTAAATAGGAGACTAGGTAGAATTCTAATTTCTTTTCATTAGCCAGAAAACAGAAATTTAGAAAGTTTAGAATCTTGACACAACTGAAAAGAAGTAAGAAATTGTGGACCTTGAAAATGACTTCAGGTTTTCTCACTGTGTAGAATATAGTCAAACACTGCTGCAGTTAAATATTTTACCCTTTGTTCTCCCTGCATAATCTACAATAATAATCTGCTTCATGTTGATATTTACTGCTGTGTTTCTGACAATTACCTGAAAGAGAAGTTGGGGTGCTTCACTGGGCTGGAAAAAGTTTAGCTACATTAGAAAGCAGTCCTAATTAAGCAAGTTTATTCTATATCTATAAAAGGCTAAGTAGACTCACACCTGCGCAATACATATAAAGCTCTTGCTGATGCCAGTCACATGCATGTGTTTCGATCTGTCATTGTTGTACATGAATTTGGTTGACACTTCTATTATAGAGAAAGGTCAAATAGCGATATTAAAATATTTCTTCTAATTAATTTTTTTTCAATGTGTACAAATTCGTGCACGTGGCCACTAGTATTTCTATAAGTTGAATCTCTGATAAGAAAATACAGCTTAATTAACATCTAAGGAAGTCACTTTGAAAAAATTCATATTGTTCCCTTGTTTAACTCTTGTCAAATCTTTCCCATATGCTAAGGAAATGACTACTGAACTTGAACCTTTAAGAGACCCAAATCCAGAATATCAGATGCAATACAGTTGACTAAAAAGCAGAATTCCCTTTCAAAGCATTGTATCCCCTTCAAAGAAAGAGGGTTTATATATGCATTTTTCATATTTTGATTTTTAATATTTTGTTTTATAATTATATCTTATTAAAAATAACCTTAAACCCTTCAACCACAGCTGAAATTTGATTTTTGTTTATCATTTGATTGAATATTTCTGTGCACTTTTGTACCAGACTGTTGCATACAGTAGCAAAATAAATCTGAGATTTTCCCACTATCATCTTTTTTGTAGTGAGAAAGATGTTATTTTCAATGTGCATTCATTTTCCTTGAAGTGCTCAGAGAACTCTGAATGCTACTTTTAAAGAGAGAAGAAGCAACCATTTGCCAATTTAAGGGCAAACATAATGACACACAACTTTGGCATATTTGGCATCAATTAAATAATATTCATCTCAGCTATTATGTTAATAATAAGGCAATCTTATTGCTCTCTGATGTAACATATAACTACCAAACCCTATTTAAATACAGGTGAGAGTAGCAACATTATTCATTCAGGTTGCCTCTGAATATATATATAGCAAAGTACTATATTAGGTGCTACCAGGGAATAAAACAACTCTTGCCCCTGTTTGAAACACCTTGCGTGCATGTAAATGTGAATGTATCCATCTTTTAAAAATCACCAGAAATATGCACACAGTAAAAAATCAAATAGTAGAAAAATTAGAATGAAAAGGAAGAAAACCTCTCCGTACTCCTTCCTGTTTCCCAGAAGCAACCACTTGTAAGCTTTTTTGTTTTACTTTATGACAGTTATTTCCCTAATTCTAGATAATATTTTGGACAACTGTACCTTGAAATAGGGTCTGTTGTCTCCCTGGTTTAAAATATGAAAATTTAGTTAATTTCTATGTTCTTCAATTTTCCCTCCTACTCCAAAAGTTGTTTTCAATGACTTTCATTTTAGTTCCTCTGTTACCTTTATATCTTTATACAATATATGTAAACCTTGTTTTTGGATTCCATCGACTTTAGACAATATTTCTTTCTGCTTGAACATGTATAAGATAACAATGACTTAGATTTTAGTGGGCATTTGCTGTGTGCCAGACACTGTTCTAATATTCACATGAATGATATTATTTAATCTTTGTAGCAGTCCTATCATTCCTAATCTACAGATGAGGTGTGTGTGGGGAGTGGGGGGTGGGGGGGAGGGCTTGCCTAAGGTTTAAAGGTCAGGAAGGTGGCAGAGGGATCAGAAAGTCTGAATCCAAACCCAGAAAGCTCTACTGTCTCCCACATAAGGGTATCAGTGTCCCCTACATTTCCTCCCCGCTTCCACTCCCACCTTAGGTCAACCAGACCTGCACTTTTACAGCAGTAAGATAAATAATATTTACAGTCTGTTATATCATCACACTTAAATCTTCTCCTTTTTTGTAGGTCAGTTCTAAAGGGTGAAAACCATTAAGAACACATACATTGTGACCATGTAACTATTCCCAAGAAAACCAAGAAATGTGCCACGTTTACCTTTCCTTTTCTTTTCCCAAAATATTTGCAGTCCTTTCTCCATTCATTATTCATTCATTTTTTTCATTTATGTGCTCAAGAAACACTTTTTTCCAACATTCAATATTATTTTATATTAGTTTCAGGGATACAGCATAGTGGTTAGACAATTATGTAATTTACACAGTGATCCCGGGAAAATTCAAGTACCCACCCGGCACCATACATAGGTATCACAATACTGAAAGCTTACTAAGTGTTGGGAATTGGGGAGGGGCGGTGGAGATGAATATAATGAGAAATACAACGTTGTCTAACCCATGCCTCTGCCCTTAGGAATTTATAGTGCAAAATTTATACTATTCCTGGGGTCAAGGAAGGATTTGAGAAGAGGGAATGTAGACTGGAACTTAAAGAATGATGAGAATTTGAAAAGTGGAAGAGGGCACATGAGAAAGTGATACTAAAGGGACAATAAGTGAGTAAGATGAGATTTTTTTTTTTTTTTGAAGAAATGAGATTTTTGAAATGAATGACCTGCTTTGAAGCAGGGGTTTGCAGTTGGGGAGAGTGGCAGCTGTGATTAGATCCCATTTGCATTTTGATCAGAGTACCACTCTGACTGCTGAATGGAGGATGGATTTGAGCAGGACAAGACTTGACATTTATCTTTAATATGCACACCCAATTTTGCTGTTGAAAATGTGATCAGTGTATTCTTCAGTGCATTCCAGAGCACCAAGTGGTTTGGGGGAATCATAATTGAAGTTCAAGAATCCCACTTCACGTTTCTTAAACTCTAGGTACTGTATCTAAGTGGTTTATAGAAGTGCTGATGTACAGTGGTACCTGGTCAAGTAAAGTTTGGCACCAGACAGCTTTGGGTACAATCCTTAGTTCTGCCATTTACAGTCTATGATCTGAATGCTCTCTGAGTCTCCAATTCCTTCTTTGAAAAATACAGATAAAAACTGTTTGTTATTATAAATGCTAATGAAAATTAATTTATTCTAATTAAACTACAGATAAAAACTCATTATGTCCTTATAAATGCTAATGAAATAGTCTCAGTATCTCATAATCATACAAGGACCCTCCCATTTGTCTTTCCACATTCTTTGACTACCTAAACTATGATTTGCTTAATATTTGTTAATAGTCTCCCACTTTAAAAAACTTAAATGTATTCATTTAAAAAAAACAAAACACACATTTTTTTAAAGTGCCAAAGGTAGAGAGTTTAATTACTCACTCCAATGAGAAAGGGTAGGGGTGGGGAAGGGCAGGGATAGACTCTATAAGTGTGAGGTCAAGACAGAGATATGTGGGTCTGGAGCTGCTCTGACAGGTCCCAAGAAGATGAAGACAACAGCTAGAAGGTCCTACCAGATGTGAGGGCAGCAGGACCCTGGTATCTGGCAGCACAGGGGAAAGCAGTGAGTGCCAGCCTGGGAGTGGGTGCAGGTGACTGGTGACAGGAATCCCTGGAGGCCATGGAGGCTCTGCAGTGAGGGGCTGTGGAGAGTAGAATGAGATAGGGGTGGGAGGTGGGGGAGGACTTGGGGAATGAAAGAGCAGAGGCTCCTGAGGGAGCGTGAAGGTGAAAGGCCAAGATTAAGGCAAAATGGTGGATTTAGAGAGGAGAGACTCCAGGAGATAAGTGGAGGTTGGTCTTGAAATAAGAAATATTTATGTAAAACAATTAAGTGAATCCTAAGGTTCTGAGAAGCATAAATTAAGTGTCAGTTGTGTGACACATTGTAACTCATTAGCTACTAAAAAGTCAACCATTTACCAGATAATGATGGAGTCTCTTTTAATGTCTTGCTCAGAACCATTCAAATTTCAGATAATTTTTGTCAAAAGCTCCAAATCTCATGCCTGCTGTCACACACTGTGATACTAATAGCCTCTTGGATTAGCCTGATTCTCAGGTCACCTTTTCCGTGGTCAGTGGCTTCAATTTCCCAAGTTAAAAGGCAAGATTTAGTGTGTGTGTGTGTGTGTGTGTGTGTGTGTGTGTGTGTGTGTTTTGAGGCACAGAACTTGTATGGCAATGTCTTGTTGAGTATAGAATTTTAATAATGGTGAAAAAGTTTTATAAAGATTGATTTAGTTTCCTGTTTCTGGGAGTAATTTGTGGTTCAAGCCAAGAATCACAATATAGATTGGTTCACAAATCACACAAGTTATTTCAGAATGAGAAAGGTATTGGGATGCCTTAAATTGCAAGTGTATTTTGATTATTAAAAAGTAGTGGGAAAAATTACTGCTGGGTAAATGCCAGCAGAATTGTCACAAGGGCATTGGCTCTGCCCCACTGATCTAATCAAGTGTTGAGCCCATGAACTTTGAGGTTAAGTGCACTTATTTCAGTTAAGTTCTGTTGCCTCAACTTCCTTATTTGTGAAATAGAGATCATGAATGCACCTACCTTGAAGGGCTGGAAAGCTGGGATCAAATGTGATGAGGCCTGGTCCATACTAAGTGCTCAATACTATTAGTCATTCCTGTTATTGATGGTGACTGATTTTAGCAGTAGCATCAGAGGAAACATTGCCGAACTGGATTAAGGCTTTCAGAAATAACTTTCAGTATCTTTGGTGCTGCTTATGAACCTCAAGATTATCTCCTTGAAATCCTTAAATAAGCATCAGATGTATCAGTTAAAAACCACTTAGATTTTTACCTTATTTGCAATCAGGCCCCGTAGTGATATTGCTCTTCAGAAATCCTCCCTAAGGGAGCTCTTTGTTTTGCCAGAGAGTGAGTTGCAGACTGCCGGGCTGAAATGTCATTATCTCTGGGACGTCAACATGTTTGCAGAGAAAACTCCCACGAAAGTCAGCTGCTTCTGGGAGCGGTGGCAGGTTCTAACACCGTAGATTCCACGGTCATGGCTCTTTCTCACACCTCCTATGCTATGATATAATTGGATGCATTATATGTGAGAATTTATTAAATGATATTTGGCAGTTCAAAGAATGATTAGGAGGGCCGTAGAAATAGATTTCTATGCTTCTGGGAGGACATTTATAAATTAGCCAACGAATCACGTCAGGATTGTGACCATACGATGATGATTGCTCTCTTCAGTAAATAGCCTCTGCCTACACTCTTGTTTTAAAGAAAGGTCACCTCAATGAAAGTGGCAGCAAATATAATTGTCTTCATTATGTGACATTTCTAGTGATGTTTCAGCGAGGGGTCCTGTAAAAAGTATTCAATAATTAGTGCTGCACAGATGCCGCAGGCCAATTAGAATGGAGGCTGCCTTAGTTCAGGGCACGGCCTGGATGTCCTGCTGGCCAGGCATTAAACCATTTGTTTCTGGTCGGTGAAGAAGCCCAGAGCAGTGGCATGAGGTGAGATAGGGGACTTCTGGAAGACCCGGGGAGAAACTAGAAAGACCAGATGGTGGCCTAGATACTTGTGAACTCAAGAAAACCATATAGAAATATTTCAACATTTTAGCAACTGGAATAACTATACTGTGCATATCTGTTAACTATCAGCCTGGTTTTGACACTCATCAAAGTTCAGTGACCTGGAAAACTACACAGCTCTCCTGTTTCTGACCCAGCTCTGGGTTTCAGTGGTAGTGAGAGACGTACAGAGGCTGAAAGGTAGATATGCCAATATGATACATTGGGTTTATACTTGAGAATGAAACATGCCACACTCACATATGTGTGTCTGTACACGTGTGCATGAGTTTGTGTATTTGCACTAATTACCAGAGAACTGAAAATTCCCTTCCTCTGCACCTTCCTGTTCCCGTATACCTAAAAGCTCCAGAAGGAGATGTGTTGGGACTCAGATTCACTTGATTGGGAATGCAGATCTAAGTGTGGCTCAAGCTGTTGAGTAAGTGGCAGAGAGTGGAAATAATCCAAGGGGAGTCAAAGTTCTGCTGCAATCGTCTCTGACGGGGGCCAAGGGTTAAGGTATGTCGTCACCCTATTTTCTTGGAGTAAAAGCCTGGTTTCTGTGAGTCATGGGAAGGAACACAGTCTTTACCCCAAAATCAGAGGTTACTCCGCAAGGGAAGCCCCATGGGGAGCATTGGTCTGTTCACACCTCTGCCCACTCAGTTGCGTTGACCTTTCCCCCAAAGCCTTCCTGATAAATAATTGTTTCAAGAGTGAGAGATACAGTGCATCCTGTAAAAGTAGTTTTGACGGAATTGTTTACATTCCTGCAGGTCACTGTCATTGGATATTTATTCAACTTTCCTCATCATTGATATTTTTATGGTTGATTCTATTATAGATGCTCCCCATCGGTCCTCCCCCCCCCCCCCGCCTTTCCCCCCCCCCTCCGCCAATCCTTTGCTCTACTCCACCCTGCCCCCACCCCTTTTAGGCATTTACCACATTATTGTCCCTGTCCATAGGCTATGCATATATGCATATATATTTTTTGGTTGATCGCTTTCCATCCTCTCCTCCTTCCTCCCCTCTGAGATCTGTCAGTCTGTTCCATTTCTCCATGTCTCTGATACTCTTTTGTTTGTCAGTTTATTTTGTAGTTTTCCACAAAGAAAAAGGCTTAGTGGTGAGTATCACCATTAGTTGTTATAATAATGATGATGATGCAGACATACAGTCTGTTCTTCTACAGTGTATGTTTTTAATGCTGATTTGAGCATGTGTTGAAAGAAAAACTAAAGCAGAGTAAATATTTTAAGAGTTCATTTGAGCAATATTCAATTTGAATTGGGTAGCATCAAACCATTGGGAATGGTTAGGAGTGCTCTACCAACAGAAGATAGTGGGAAGAGTTTTTTAGAGAAGAGGTGGAAGAAAACAAAGAAATTACTTGATTGGCCAAAGCTTAAGCAGCTGCATTATTTGGAAAAACCTAGGTAGCTATACGTACCTTGTAAATTGGAGAATGAGATCAGTGTATTGTGGGAGTTGTGTGGTTTCATACACAATTTTGCCCAACATATCAATGTTTTAAAGTCATTAGAGCTAAACTTTCTCACAATTAGAGAAAAAGCTTCACAGTATATTAAGTCTTTAAGATAAAGGCTAAAAATCATATAGAAATTCCTTTTCTTTGTGCAAAATGTGACTTATCTTCCAAACCACTACATTTTTTTTACCATGTTAAGCTCTCCAGGGAGTTTCAAGTAGAGATGAAGAAGCCTAAAATATTTACCCCACATTAAAAATAGAAATTAAGGATAAAGAAGGCTGCTCTGGGATTGTATTTTAAACTTTGGTTAAACTGATTATTATGGGTGTGTCTGTCTTTAAGGATCTTTATTTTGAAAGACAAAGGAAGCATGACTCCAGAGTAATAGGCCACAGGTTGGGATGACTTAGATTCTATGGCAAATGTCTATGGACATGTAACCATGCTAGTATAAAGTCTTATTAGAATTCTAATTGGTTTTATTAGAAAGATGACATTCAAGTTGTACTGATTTTTAATACTATGCCCTTAATACTAATTTTTCCCATAGACTCTGCTATTTTTAATGTGCAATTTTTACAAAATCTAAAGTTTTTCAGGAACATATATATGAGGTTATTGTAAGTGCCAATACTGTATTTATCATTTGAACATAAAGATGAAAAGAAAAACTAAGAGTGCTCAGAGTACAATATTGGCCTTCAATTATTTAAGTGTATAAATCTGCTTAATTTGATTTGATTATAAATCCAAGTAAAATGTGGGCTGCAGACCATTTCAGCAGCATCTGTTGCTAGGTATTTGGGGTGTCAATAGAATATAAAACATAGTATTAATTTGCATCAATGACTACAGCCTTCTAGTCACCTTCACCACCTGCTAGATGGCCATTACACTGTTTGTGCATCATCATGTCTTTTGTTCTCACACCTAGGAGGCCAGTACTCTTACTCCTAGTTTATAGAGTATAAAAGTAAAGTTCTATATGTGTGTGAGTATTCAAGATTTGGAGTCAAGGGTTAGAGCAGGATGATTTCATTTAGGATGAACTCGAAAATGTCTGTAATTATAGATTTCTTCCAAGGTATTGTTGTCCTTCAAAAATCCACCTTTTACTGTCCTTTATAAGTGAACGCTTCCTCCTCTTTGGGCACAAATACAGTTGCTATCACTATTTATAGTTTGCTTACCTTTCTAAGATTATCTTTTCTCAGAACTCTTAGGTACTTTGAGGTTGACTGCTCTTCAGACTTATAACATTGCCTCTTGTTATTTTAGGCACGCTGCTTATAAAACAAACTTGAAAATACTACATGGAGAAAACCATCTTTCCAAAGCCACATTTTACAGTTAGTTCCAAATTCACATCTTCCAGTGGCCTGTGTGTTCCCTAGTTTACAACCTGAATAAACACAACTCATATTATCCAAACTCTTACCAGGGGGAAGATGTGTCTACTGTGCCAAATTAGGTTGATCATAGCTGTTCCTATGACCTAATAGGGGGTCATATCTCTAGTCCTTGCCTTTGTCCCTTTGTACACACTTCCAAATAGAGTTAAGTATACAAGCCATTGAACTGACTTTTGAATAACTTTTTGAACTCTGTAGTGTACATATTCTTAATATGTATGAGACTAATTGGTAAGTTTAGCCTCTCTGTTTTGGCCTCATATAATCAGGTGTCTGATCTATTTCTTCTGTAGCCTAGATCCTGTTCTAGGTCCCTACCTTCTACCCACAGGTTGTGGAGAGCAAACACCTTCCCTGAAATCCGTGACCACAATCCTGTCCTTGGAGCACCCCAGTTAGCCCTTCCTTTCTTTGGGGACATCTAGACTTGATTTTCTCTTTTCTTATAGCAGAGCCTCTGGCCTCGAACCCTTATCTATTTACCTCTGTACTTGTCAAGTGAGTGAACAAGTACCATACTACCAGCTGAGTCCAGTCTCCCAACCCTCCCCCTGAAGTGAATCAAGAAGCATAATTTAAAACAGCTCACCCAAGAGAAATATTTTAATAAAATATCTCTAGAAAATCACATTTAAAGTCATCTGTAGCCTACTACATATCATTCTGCCTTATTGTGAATAGAATACATTCATTTTTCAAGGTAGATAAATCATAAGGTAATTTAAAACAGTTGAATCCCTGCAGCATTTACAGAACTAAGATTAAATTTAAGGCAATAATAATTCCCTGTCAGGAGAAAATGAATCTATTCATCTTTCACATTGCCATCCGAACATTGTAAAACTTAATTAAAAACAATGGGATTGTAATATTGCTTTTGAAAAGGCCTATTTTAATTGTCAGACTTAAATATAAAACTTTGCATCTAAAATAAGTTTTTTTCTTCAAAAGTAACAAAGCACTAAATTATATTTATGGAAATACAGTACCATTTTGTTGTTGTTAAATACGGGTATTATATCTTACCTTAAAATTTTAACTAAAAAATTTTGGGAATGAATATTTTTCAATATTTCTTTAAAAAAAACCTTAAGAATAGAACTTAAGTTACAAACCTAGATATGCAAAAATTGTACTTTTATTTTCTTTCGGTAACTGACTTCTATCTTGCACCCAGAATCCACCCAGTGATAGGCGTCAAAGAAAGATTTTTCTTAGTGATTTCTGGGATTCCATGTTTTTCACTATCTGGAGGTGGGGACAGCTTTATGTTACACTCAGATCGGAGAAGTTGGGGGTAGGGATTTAGTCCCAGTAAGCATTTATCTTCGCTGACATTCCCCTCTCATAAAAGTAGTATTATCCATCTATGTTTTTCTGCCAGATTTTATGCTCCTGAGTATATATGGCCAGAAAAAGATTAGCAATACTCTACCCTTTGGAGCAAATCAGGGAGTCTAATCTCCTTGGCCCATTGTAAAAAAAAGAAGAAAAGAAAAAAAAAGTGGGGGCTTCTTTAAGTGAATCAAGTTTAGGCTTCTTCTACAGAGAGAACCCAGTCAGTACTTGTTGATGGATGAGTTAATGAACAAATGATGATTGAATGAATGAATGAATGAATGAGTTAATGCCTCCATTGCTACACTATTGTGGAGCTTCTTTGATCCCTCTCTCCACGTGGCAGAACCACTCTAAGTCTATTATCACTTGCTCTCTTCTCAGCTGTCAGAGGACTTGCTGCTTGCCACCATTTCTAATCAGTACTGTGCTTGACATTGGTCTCCTTTGCTCTTCCTGTTCTTTTTGTCTTTTATATTTCCTCTGGTTCTTGTCCTTTTTCCTATGTGCCTCACCTCTCCCGAGAAAAGGTTAAAATGTCACTGCCATTTTCAGCCAAAGTGATCATGTGCTGCTGGCCCCAGCACAAGGCACACTTGGTGATCTTTGGCTGCGCTTGGCTGTGCACCTGCTGCTCTGACACTGGAGTGGCCTGACATTGCAGTCTCTTCAGTTCCAAGATTCAAAAGGTGAACTGCCAGAAAACAGAGGTTCCACTCACCATCCTGGATTGAATACATGAAGTAAAATCAGCATCTGAGTGTAGGTCTGCTGTGCCATGCATATAGGTTGTTTAGACACAAACTTATAGGACCCTGGAAAAGGGGGAGGGGGCGGAGGGGAAAGCATTAGAAAAATACAGGACATTATCTAACAGTCAAGCAGTCCAGGCTAACTACAGTAGTAGACATCAGCAAACACTGATCGAAGTCTGCAGACTTTTGTTTTCCTTGGTGTTTAGTTTGCAATTAATTCATGGATTCTAGTGTTCCTGTTCATTCTTCACCAGTGAAACAGCCATGGGATACAAGGCCTAACACAGTCTGATTAAGAAAACCAAGTTTGCCCATTTCTCAATTTGATGCTTCAACAGAAACAGGATTATTGTGTAGGAAATTACTTTCAGATAATTAGCTCTCAGAGTCATGCCTTCAATTAAAAGAAAAGTTTAATTATTATAAAGCATTAATTAAATATTGACCATAATTTTATTACGCTGGGCTTTTAATAACCTAATCAGAAATAATTTTCATAGGTGCTATTTATATATTCAAGTATATATTTTTGAGGGAGTATAAAGAAAACTGAAAGAAATCTAAAATGATAATTTTGAAGAAGAAAGAAAAGTGGAGTAAATTGAGCACAGCAAAAATATTTTCTGACTCCCTCCAACTATGATTAGTTCTACGACTCTAGAGTAACATCTTACAAATGCGGGATGCTCATGTGTGACGGGATGGGGAAGGTTTCTGTGGGAGATAAGTTGGGAAAACAGTGGCCTAGAAAGGGTTGAAAAGTCTAATTTTGAAGTTGTATTTTTTGCAAGTCTTTAAGTCACATACCAACCATGCTAATATATAAAAATCCAGGGTCTGTAAATCCAAAAGGACCAAAGGCTTGACTGAATCAGCACTGACTGCCTAGGGGCTGAAGATCAGGCCCTAACAGAGGCCTGGACAGAGAAGCAGGGTCTAATCATTAGCCTCCATGATAGCTGTTGATCAGCACTTGCCTCTTTTTTTTTTTCTCTCGGGGCCTGGCCAGGAGCTGCACCTCTCTTTCTCTTGGGCCTCCGCTGGGGCTGCTGATCAGCCCCACCTCTCTGATCAGGCCTATTGATAGGTCTGGAGACACTGACTGGCATAGAAACTGACCAATCAGAACCAAATCTGGATGAACTGAGAAGGCAGAACCTAAGGTGGGGGCTGAGGAGGGGTTTTCAGGGCAACAACTGTTTGGTGTAAGGTGTAAGCTGTAAGGTGTAAGGTGTAAGAAAGCAGTTCAATTTTTAATGACTAGTTTGGCAATATAGTGCATATGGCTGGGTATCAGTCCAGATATAGGGATTATGTACTTTTTGTCTGCCAAGAGCATCTCCTCCTGCTGAAAAAGGCTTCTTCCCCCACCCCATTTAAGCAATCCTATCCTATATAATCTATTTATAGTTCTAAAAGGGTAATATGCTAATCAAACCAGGTCCACCAGCCATCTTCTAGACATCTGACTTCTTTCTGGACGAAGCCATGGTGGTGAGGGCCGAGGCAGAGGCCATTAGGGGCGACCAGACTAGCAGGGGAGGGTAGTTGGAGGTGATATCAGGTCGGCAAGGGAGGGCAGTTAGGGGTGATCAAGCAGGCAGGCAGAGAGGTTAAAGGCGATCAGGCAAGCAGGCAGAGATAGTTAGGGGTGATCAGGCAGGCAGGTGAATGGTTAGGAGCCAGAAGTCCCACATGCATCAGACCTAAACCAGCAGTCGGACATCCTCAAGGGGACCCTGATTGGAGAGGGAGTAGGCTGGGCTGAGGGAATCCAGGGCCACTAGTATGTAGTATAAATCCCCAAGACAAAGAAATGCATGTAACATTTCCCAGGCTTATTTAGACAGAGTGGTAGAAGATCTTGTTGTGTTGGTATTCTATGGAACACATTCTTGGAAGTCTACACTATATAAATCATAAAATTAATTATCGTGAAACATTGAAATGTGGTTTTTACACTAAAGGGACAGTTAAAAATTGATAACAGAGCAACACAGGGCATAAAGAGCAGTACTGAAGCAATTGCACTTGGTACAGCTTCATCAGAATCCATTTAATCCATGTTCCGTCTTGCTGGTAAGTTGCTAGATAAATATGCAAGATTGATGTGTACATTTAGCAGAAAATTAGATGGTTGTTTTTAAAATCAGCAAGATTTAATGCAAATCAATCTTTCTTAGATTCTTATTGTTCAAGCAAGTAAGGGTTTATTTAAATAGATTAAGGGAATTTGTATTTCCATGTTACAAAATATAGTAACCAGAAAGTTAGGCTTAAAGAGTCTCAAGGAAACAGCTCCTAAATTTTGAGTCTTTATTACTATAAGAAGGTTTCATCAGGAAAAAGTTTCTCATAAGCATCCATTTATTTCTCTCACCTCTTCTTATTTACTAATACTGGCCCTCAGGTTATCTTTACCCAGCACATTAAAAAAAAAAAATTCTGTTATTTAAATTTAACTTTTAAATGGCATTTTTCTGGACACAAATTATGCCGTTCCAATGACCATCTGGTTATAGCATCCAAATAGGACCTCAAGTGCACCATTTGTTCCAGTTTTCAATGTCTTTATACTACCAGCAGCACTCTCCAAATCAACCACTTTTGCCGTAGCTTCTCTATTTCTGAGTTCCTAGTTTTGACTCCCTTTCTAGTTAGCTGGATGGGAGAAGACAAGCTGGGGATTTTGGAAAGAGAACAAAATACAAATTGTCCTCCACAAGGTTACTACTCAATGTAGGATCCAAGGCCAGCAGCAATGGCAGCTCCTGGGCGCTTGTTAGTAATGCAGAACCTCTTGCCCCATCTCAGTCAACTGAATCAGAATCTGCACATTAACAAGATTCCCAGAAAATCCATATGCCCATTGAAGTTTAAGAAGAACAGGTAAAAGACACCAGTTCTCAGACTGGGCAGCATATTGTAGTCACCTTGATAAAAGTACTGATGCCTGGTTTCCCCTGGGGAAGATTTTGATTCAATTGGTCTGAAGTCTGGCCTGGGTATTAGGGTTTTTAACAGCTCCCAGCTCATTCTATCGTGCAGAAAACTTTGTAAACCTCTGGTCAAGGAGAATGGAAGAGTAAATAGCCAAGGGCAATTGTTCTCAACATTTGGTATGTGTCACCACCAAATAAAACAATAAAGCAACACAGAGGACCAGGCTGCTAACAAGGTCAGACCCCGAGCATTTGTCTGCATCATGATTCACAGTTGATTCTGACAAACACCAGTGTTTCAGAACCCCTGGGGCAGTAAAGGATGTGTAATCACTGGGCAGCTATAAGGGCCTCTGATGTTCCCAGAGATCTCCCTTGTGTTCTATTTATTTATGACTGATTTAGAATCCTGATATAAGCATTAGTATGACCTATTTCCTTCCTGTTCTAATGTATGTCAAGCACTGATTTTTCCAGGGATTAAATTATGGTCTGTTTGCTAGACTAATACTACCAAGAACATTATTTTATATGTAATCTTCAAAGAAAAAAATCCAGACATTTTAAATCATGTATTCATATAATTTCTTTCCCTTTGGTCTCAGAACATACATAAAAATTTACATGTGCAAATACATTTAGATTTATAAACTGATAGAGTGAAAGTGGCTCTTATGGATAATCTCATCTGTCATTTTCAGTTGAGGACAAGGAAGACCAGAAGGTGTGAGTGAGCACCCAAGATCACACAGAGAATGGCAGAATATGAGCAATAGCCCTGCTAATTTTTAAAAGTTTTTGAGTAGGCAAACCTGCTACATCAGCCTAAACTTTGGGAGTTATGTATTACTCACATAAATTAATCAAATACAATAGAAGCTTATAGGTAATATTTACTAATGTGCATATAATTAATTGCAGCATAAAATTAAGCCCAAATGGCAAGGAGTTTGGATAAATGACTATAATTAGTATTACTTTAAACTGAGATCCTTATTTTTTTAAATCAGATTTTCCATTCCGTTTAAATATCTTACGTAATTAAGAGCTAATATGCAAATGGTTGTCACACCCTCACACCATCACACCATAAAGGCTCAGACACTCAACACAGGGGAGAGAGGAATGAGGACCAGCCAGGCACGAATGAGTTCTCCAGAGAGGAATGGGGACCAGCAAGGCTGTGGCCCAGGAGAGGGACAAGCTGCCCACCCCACAGTCCTGGGTGCCAGCAGCTGCACCTCTGACTGCAGCTGGCCTGGGCGAAGGCAGCCCAGATCCTGGGTGCCTGCGACCAGCCAGAGGAGGGAATTCTGGGTCCCGGGTGCAGGGCAAGGCAGAGGTGGTTAGGGGCAATCAGGCCAGCAGGGGAGTAATTAAGGGTGATCAAGCAGGCATTCAAGGTGATTAGGGGTGATCAGGCAGACAGGCAGGCAGAGGGGTTAGGGGCGATCTGGCAGGCAGGTAGGCAAGCGCTTGGGAGCCAGTGATCCCGGATTGTGAGAGGCAGTTGGACATCCCCTGAGAGGTCACAAATTGGAGAGGGTGCAGGCCGGGCTGAGGGACTAGACACCCCTTTCCCCCATGCATGCATTTTGTACACCAGGCCTCTAGTTATATATAATCAGCATTAGGGCTTAGTTTTTTCCCCCCCAACAACATGCACAATTTGAAATATTAAGTAGACACACTGCTCTAACAGGCTTGTGAATTTTGAGGGTTAGAATGCCTCAATGCCCAGGCTTATCTGGGAGGAGACTCAGACATTATTGTCTTTGCCCCATTGGTTATCCCTGATTCCTCTGCTTCTCTTACCTACTCCTCTAAGCAGCAGTATCTCAGTTCTCTCACAAGATAGAAGATGAGTACTTGTGAATAAACAAAGGAAGCTCCCATGGTGGATAGGTCAATAGCCCTTTTAAAATGTTTGAGCAATTCTCTCCACAAAAGGTAGAGTGCCAGAACCCATGCTGAGCAGAATTCCGAAAATAAGGTTTGTGTTTAGCACTCCATTGTCCTCCAGCCTGCCTGTGACCTTCTTTCACCACCTCTCAAAAGCACACCATGCCTTTGAGCTACCATCTGATGCTGAGCGCTTCCCCACTGGACTCATCCACCTGGCCTGCCCTCTAAAGTGTTTTCCTACTTCTCACAGGGACTTACGCATCTCATAAATTTACTCAAACTAAAATGTTACTCCATTAATGAGTAACCATATGATATTAGACTCTATATATCACACATATAAAAAATGGGTTGTGACTATCTTAAGCAGAAAAAGGAAAGAAAATGAATAGGAGGGATGTCTCCCATTCATTTAAGAAGGATTTAAGAAGGAGTTGCATTCCCTAGCCTTGGGAAATGTAGGAAACGGGGTAGAAGTGTGCTTAAATCCTGCTGAGGGCCTGATATTAACGTGACTTGTGTCCACAGGTTTGTTAGAGATGGATCACCAGGGCTTGGGAGAGTCAGTTAATTTTTTCAGGAGTTTTGCAAACCAAATGATATGACATTGATCAGTTGAAATTGGCCATGATGTACTTATACCAAGGGCATTAGCAAATGCTACAAAAGCATCCCCAGCACTCTACCATGCAACATTAACTTTCTTCCAAACTTCAAATTCTAAAGAGAGATCATTGGACTGATGCAGTCAAAGTGTCCACTTCTGTGTTAGTTATGTATGGCCAGGAAGACAGGATTATAAAATACAGATATAGCACACCCTGAATGTGTACATCCATGGTGACCTAAAAGAAAGGGATTATATACACCGGGCAGCTACCCAAGAGTTTTCTATACAGTCACTATCACTTTTTATAATATATATTTGTAATTTAACCAGGGTTAAGCAATTAGAAAATTGGGAGATATTGAGGCAGGATAATAAGAAGCTAGGGAGATTCCTTAACAATAGAATAAAGGTAACTGAGACAATAGAATTAAACAAGACCAAACCATCTGAGCAATTTACAGCCAGCTCCTGAATCGCAAGGTTTTATCTTTCCTAACCCATGACATTAAGGAGCAAATGGTTTACACATTTCAGACCATCCTAGGACATAATGTGACATTCTTTAAAAATAAAATTAACCAGAAAACAACCTCTGACCCCCCTCCTTACGCACATTGTGATGTATCAACATTTTGAAAGACACACCTGAAAAGCTAATAAATAGTCTGTTAAGACCCTCTCTGAGACCTTTCTAGGATTCCGGCAGGCCGAAGGGAGATAAAAAGCTTCAAGACAAAGGAGTCATGGTGAGCCTTTTCAAGAGCACACCACCCACATCTTGTGACTTTGCTGTTTTTCTCTTCAACTCCAAGAGACCCCATGAGACTTGCAACCCGGGGAGCAGTGGGCAGCAGCAGCTCAAGCCGGGCTAACACCCTAAACCTGTCTCTAAGGCCCCCTTTTCTCTGACTTTTCCTCTCTTGTTGCTTCTCCTACTTAAGCCCTCCCTTTGTTTCACTGCCCCCAACTTTAATAATCATACTCTCGACAACCACTTGGACTTGTGTTGTGAAATATTTCTTACACAAAGTCAAGAACCCACACACTACTGGTGGGCCCTAGGCCCCATCTAGTAACATTCTGGAGCCCAAGGAGGGCTGGTAGACTTGTTCTCTCTTTTTTACTCTCTTTCAAATTCATCTTTCCTGTCAGTGCTCATGGTCAGTGGTGGGGATACACCTGACAGCTGTGAAGTAAATCCTTTGTCAACACGCACCTGGTCAACACTGAAGCAGAAGGTAAGCCTGCCCTCTGGACATGGAGTTACCCACCCAAACAACCATCCCTTAGGTGACACCTGTCTCTCTTCATTAGGCTGGTCCTGATTTGTATTCTTTATAATAAAGTTATAATTGTAAGTGTTGTGCTTTCCTGATTCTGTGAGTCATTCTAGGAAATTATCAAACCCGAGGAAGTCTTGGGAATGCCTGAATGTGTGGCCAGTTGGTCAGAGTGTGGGTGGCAGGGACTCCCCAAACTTATGACTGATATCTGAAGTGAGAGCAGTTGTTTTTGGAGGCTATACCCTTAACTGTGAAGTCTACATTAACTCCAGATTTCTATTTGAAATTGTAAGAATTGTATTTAAAATTGTATTGTAGTGTGTGTGTGTGTGTGTGTGTGTGTGTGTGTTATGGTCAGTAATTTACTCAATTCTCCCATGTTGCTGATTGGGGCTCAAACTTAGCTTCGTTGCTTCATCTATTAAACCTTTCCAACTTCATGGCAGAGTTCGTATCTCATTACTTGTGTTCCTAAGGCCTTTTGTTCTTTGTTTTGTTTTGAAGTTTAGTTGATGTATTAAAATTATTGGTTCAAGTAGCTGGATCACTCATTTGACTGGGAGCTACTTAAGAGTAGGGCATTTGTTTGATTCTTCTTCAGCCCCAGGACATGAGTGAGTAATGAATAAATGAATGAATGTTCAGCTGGAAGACAATAGAGGTAAATCCCTACTCACTGAACTTCAGCAGTTTTTATGATTCACAGAACTCAGGAAAACACTATATTTACAATTACATGGCTTCAAACTGTTTTCATGGATGGATCTGGGAAGGAAATATAATATATGGACAGCAGAAAGGAAATAATGAAACTGGGGAACTTTATCCTACAAATTTAAAAATTCAAATTGCAAGGCAAGTACTATTATATGGCTAACACCTCTAAACCATCAAGTTTCCCAAAACCGGGGAAAGAAAGCCTAGTTTAATGGGTACTTCTCAAGTTATAGCGCTTGGACCACTGGCACCCAAATGCCCCTAAGGGCTGCCTGGTCTATCTCAGGAAGATGGTCCACCTCCAAGCTGTCAGCTGGAACCTCCATTTCTACTCATTGTGACAACCCATTTAGCAATCCAGACATTTGCAGATTCCTGCTGGCCTGCCAGTGGTCTTGAAGTGTTTTTGCTGCAGTGTCCTATCAAATAAATTTGAGAAACTATGTACCTTCTCAACATCTAAAAATTTTTAATCTACACCTAAAGTTTAAATATCCAAAATACTTAGATACTATTAATAGTGACAAATGATACCATTCTGGCATATTGACACTTAAAGCTCTTATATTACAGTTTAAAATATGTCCAATGGAATGTGAATGTCATAAGGATTTGTTATCTATCACATCTACACTAAAAAAGATGAACATGTTCTTTGTCTAATAGTTTGGACTTTTTTCTTCTTCCCCACTGCACTTCCTCCTAGAATATTCATCTAATATGGTTTAATGTCTTTACCTTATCATAATTTTCTGAAACAAAAATATGGATGTAATTGGAAGTGAAAATGAAAATTTAACTTCCAGTGATCATAAGGCTTATATTTTTTAATCATATGGTTTATATTGTTATTACAATCATTATTGATGCACAATTGATCAAAACAACATAAATATATTGCAAATTTTGACAAATTATTTAACATTATGTGTCTCTTAAGGAAACAAATGAGCCTTGTTTTTAATTGATATGTGTATGCATACTCTTTATTGCTTAAACGAGTCAGGATTCAGCTTCAATTATTTCTAGTTTGATTTATTTTTATTTTTTTTGAAGGATGAGAAACTTTGTTCACATATTGGGAATGTAATGAGTTTTGTTCTAGAAATGTTACTCAGTTGTTTGAACTCCTTGCCATTTATTTATACCCCAAATCACATTGCAACATACCAATAAGAAGTATTTTTAATTATTTATTAGTTAGGTCTTCCTTTAATTTTGTTGAAAACAACCATTTGGAAATAATTTTGAAATGAAAATTAGTTACCCAGTCATTAGCGGTATTGACTTTCTTAATACCAGCAACAGTATTTCACATTACTCTTGATTTGCCTCATGGAGGTTTTCTCAAGCCTGGAATTGCATCAGAGGAAGATTAGCCATGAACAGAGGGTGGCTCGTCTTTGCAAAGTGAAAGCAAAGGTGGAAAGGAGATCATGTATGACCTTTAAACCACATGAGTGTCCTCAGATCATGTTTAGAAAGGGTACATATAAAAATTGGGTTCTGGAACTGATTCCCTGAGAACCAACTGTCTGCCTGGCTGTCCTTGGAATGTTTTTGAGTTTCCAGAGGTCTGATTACTCCTCTTGAAGATCCTGACCTAGCTAATAAGGTTTCTGATAGCAAACAAATAGGATGGGCCTTCCTTATTTGTTAGCCTTACTACTGCTGGCTTTTTTAAGGTTTCACTCATGGGGTCTGGTGAGTCAGGTATAGTACCATTTAAAATATGGTTATATAGGAAAACGGCACACTATAAACTTAGACTTTAAAATTATCATAGAAATACTAAATAAAATAACCAGCAATACATAAAAAAAAAAAGAAAGAAAGAAAAGAAAAAAGAAAAGCATCTGGTGTTCCTTTACAGAATTTCAGGCAAATAAATGATACTGTCTGTAATACACTGAATGTTCAAGGCCACTCTAAGCATGAGCCTAATTGGGGTGCTCAAAGCTAAGATACTATTATATAATACAGGTGCAAGGTCACCATAAGCTTTACACTGTGTAGACATGCCTCTCCATAGCAAAATACTGATGGCAAAGTGCCTCTTGTTTGAGCACGTATATAAGCTGTCACTGACCAGCCTGCTATGGCTGCCATTATGTAGAGTAAAACATGTCCCATTTGCCTGCTTGTACACACATGTTCTTTCGATTTCCTCATGGAGGAAGGTCACGTTCCTGGCTGAGGAGCTCACACCCGACAATTGGCTAGTTGAAGGCAGGATTCTGGGGTCAGTCCTTCCCTGGTGGGTGGACATGTGGCCCCCAACCAGGTTGTGGCTGCAGGAGTTCAGAAAGAGAAGATAGATCAACAGCCTAATGCTGTGTTACTGGCTCTGTGGAAACAATTATCAGTAGGTTAGCATTTCCAGAAGCTGCCCATGAAAGGCAGTTCCCTGCGATCGGTGTGCCTCCAAGATTACTTAAACTGCCCCAGGAAGGAGGAATATAATCTTACAGACTAAGGACAAGGTCAAGGGACCCAGTTGGGGGGTAGGGAGGGGCAGGCAGAGGACCGGAGGCCGCATGTTGAACTTACTATTTATTGATTGTTCTTCTCTCCATCCCCCCCCTCACCCACCCACCCACAATGTGCAACGTGTGCTGGCACTGGTGGATACGTGTGTGGACTGCAGCTGATTGTATGGCAACCAGGACAGATATACGGCCAGGTCCCATATAGACGGGTACAGAGGCAGGTCTGTCCATGTATGGCAGGCAACCTTAACACTGGGCTGCCTACCCCGAAGGCCTGCAGTGTGTAAATCTCCCGCATATCTGAATACATCTTGGGAATAGATGTACTTCAAGGGTTAACTGCTGCAATGACCCAGGGTGAAATCCACCAGTGGGTGCCTGTGATAAAACCTACCACAAGAGGGCACCTGCATCATGCAGCTGTGACTCTGACTATCCCCACCCCCAACCCCACCTCTACCCCTCCCACCCCCCTACCCCCATCCTTGGTGGTGCTAGTGTGGCAGTACCGCCTCCCAGGAGGGCATGAGGAAATTGGACAATTTTGCAGCTGGCAAAGGCAAAGACAAAGATTACTGTAGGCCCACACGTAGCCCCCACAAAGCTCTAATAGGCCTGTGGAAAATCCTGGTGGCACCTGGGGGGTGACTGGATTACAGAGAACTGAATAAAGTGAGGCCCCCATTACACTCCACAGGATGGCTGTAATAGATCTGATGGACCGTTTGACTTTGTCTCTGGGCAATATCACTATGTGGAGGATTTGGTTAATGCTTTCTTCTCCCGGAGAGCCAGGGGCAGTTTGCCTTTGGGAGGGGAGGCGGACAGTGGACTTTTGTTGTTCTCCCTCAAGGATATGTGCACAGCTCTACCACCTGTCATGGTCTGGTGGCCCAAGATTTAGCCACCTGGGGCAGGCTTCCCACAGTGACCATGTTTCATTATATTGCTAATATCATGCTAACCTCCGATTCTCTTGCAGATTTGAACACAGCTGCCAATAGCCGACTCATGGGGATGGGCAGTGAACGACTGCGAGGTTCAGGGACCTGGCTTGTCTGTCAAATTCTGGGGAGTTGTCTGATCGGGTAAGACCAAGATGATACCCAAAGCAGTCATTGACAAAGTGCAAGCTTTTCCCCATCCCACTACAGTGAAACAGTTATAGACCTACCGGTCTTTGGGGGTATTGGAGAGTATTCATTCCCCACCTGGCGCAACTTTGCAGCCCTTGGCCCAGTTGTCCCAGAGGGAGAGACATGGACCTGGACTCCAGGTTGAGGAGGCCTTTCTCACTGCCAAGAGGATGATGGCCCAAACCCAGACCTTACAGGCTGTAGACCCAACACAACCATTGGTGATAGCATGGGCAAAGAAGGGTGCCCATTGGGTTCTGTTCTCAGCCATAGAAGGAAGCCGAGAGTTGGTACTCCCTCGCTGAGAAGCAGTTGGCAGCCACTTATGCAGCCTTGCAGGCCTGTAAGGCAATCACCGCACAAAGTAAGGTGCTCATGAAGACTGCCATTTTATAGCCAACAGTTGGCTTAGATCCTGGGTGACCATGCTCAAGTCAGGGGTGGCACAAACCCCAATTTTAGCAAAGTGAGGGTCCTATTTGGAATAGAGGTCAGTAGTGAGAATGAGTCCTCTGTCACAGGAATTGCAGACCCTGTTGGGGCCTATGACATATGAGATCCTATCAAGGGATAAAACTCCTATGGAATAGTTACTCCCCAGTCGGTTGTGGGAGGGCATGCCACCCCTCCTGGAGACCATCTGATACACGGACAGGTCAAGTAGGGGGAACCCTGCTACATGGATGGCAGTGGCTGTCCGTTTGGATACAGACAAACGGTGGTTTGATTCTGGTACTGGGCAAAGTAGTCAACGGACTGACCTAAGAGCAGTCTGGATGGTTTTGACAAAGGAGCCTGGCCCTTGGGCAATTGGGACATCCAGCTGGGCTGACTTTAAATGCTTTACCTTATGGTTGCCAAATTGGCACAAGCAGCAGTGGCTGGTAGGAGATAGTCCTGAGTAGGGACAGGAAATGTGGAAGGACACATGGGAAGTAGGGACTTCCAAAGAAGCAACAATATACCATTTGAGTGGCCATGGACCATTACTAGCCCCTGGGAATGGTGGAGCAGATGCCTTGGCAAGGATTTGGGAGGTAGTACCTTCCCCTGAAGATGGGCCTTGGTGGCTCCATTAGACATTGGGGCATGTGGGGCCACGGACAATGGTGCAGGTAGCTAAGGGGTGGGGCCTGGTCCTACCCACAGGTAAAGCCCTGGCTGCAGTACGAGGCTCTTCCCCGCTGTGCTCAGGCATACCCCTGTCAATGTGGCCTCCAGGGAAGGAGGGCCATGTCCTCAGAGAAGGGGCCCCCGTGAACATTGGCAGGTGGATTTCATTGGGCCTCTTCCTCCAGACCAGGCTTTTAAGTTTCCCCTGACAACTGTGGACACTGCCACTGGCCTCCTCTTCGTCTACCCTGCAAGGGTGGCCACCCAATGGACAGTTGTCCAAGGCTTGGGACACTTGGAGGCCACCTATGGGCCACCTTAGTATACCAGGTGATAATGGAACCCATTTCACAGGGAAAGAGCTGGACCAAGGCCCAGAACATAGCTTGGCAGTTTCACGTTCCATGCCATCCCCAAGCTGCTGGGATGATTGAATGGCACAAAGGCCTGTTAAAGGACAAGCTCCATCTAGAGGTGGACCCACCTAGCTTAAAAGGTTAGGCTATCAGTGGTTGGCAAACTGCGGCTTGCGAGCCACATGTGGCTCTTTGGCTCTTCCACAAAATGCCACGGCCTGGGCGAGTCTATTTTGAAGAAGTAGAAGAAGTTTAAGTTTAAAACATTTGGCTCTCAAAAGAAATTTCAATCGTTGTACTGTTGATATTTGGCTCTGTTGACCAATGAGTTTTCTGACCACTGGGCTAGATGATTGGATATGACCATCAAATTGCTGAATGAGAGTTCCAGGAAGATGGGTGCCTCCCCCTTAGAATTAATGATGCATACGTATCCTCAGATTTTGTATGTACAGGTGAAAACAACCAAATGAACTGTTATACCCCAAGGTACACCCATCTGGAACTTTGCCGCTGCCTACACCTGCCCCCTTGGCAGAGTGGGAGGAGGCAGTGGGGACCTGGCCATGGACTGTTACTGGGGAAGCAGGGTAGCCCTCCTATCCCCTTGGGGAAGCAGGCATGACTACAAGTTACAGCTGCACCCCTTAATCCAGCCCTGGCCTGTAACCGGGCAAGTCAAAACTGGTAAGCACGGGAAGGGAACATTGTTAAAGGGGGCTTATGCCAGATTTCCCAGTGCTTCCTCTGTGATGTTAGTCCCCATGAAAGGGAAGATCCCATTTGGTATCACGGGCCACGTCATCCTCCGATTCCAGCCACAGAGCTGGAGAGACAGTATTGCTGGCATCATGCCGGAAGGCCATGATCTCTCTATGATAGTCTCAGTTTCTCTTTTGTCTCTTCGACCAGGGTGAGCTTGGCTAAGAGTGTGGTGTCGTGGGCACACACCTATGCTCAAGTACACAATGTCCCCCGTTGTTGGATGTGCACAGAGATTCCTCCAGGACAGGCCGGTGGATTTCCATGGTGCATCCATCCGGCCACCACTGCCAATCGGACATGGCTAGCTGACCAAGACTTCGGCAACGCCTCCTGGGACCCTGTGTGTCAAGCCATAGAGACTTTAATCGGGCAGGACCACGGCAATGCCCACCCCTTTATTGGTTATCCAGTGTGGAACGGTTGGGGGTGGCTGTTAGGAGAGCAAGAAGAACTAAGAGAGCCTACAGCCAGGTATGTGGAGGAGCAGCGAGGCAGTAAGAATCACAGTGTTGGCTGGCTGCCTTCACACTTGTGTCGTAACGTAACCATTAATGTTGAGGCCCGGAAGTGCTGGAATGGAAAGCGTCATACCGGCATGAACCCTGCAGGTATGATGATGCCAGGATTCTTATGGGTGTGTGGAAGGTATGGCTGGCCCTACCTCCCAGCGAATTGGTCCGGTCGATGTACCTGGGGAAGGCCCTACATCCTCGGGCGAATTCTCAAGACTTTAGAAGAAATTCCCCATAACTGGGACTCAGTTTACC
The DNA here is from genome assembly GCF_964339955.1 of Pipistrellus hanaki. Lineage (NCBI taxonomy): Eukaryota > Metazoa > Chordata > Mammalia > Chiroptera > Vespertilionidae > Pipistrellus > Pipistrellus hanaki. The sequence continues at coordinate 49,123,572 of NC_140506.1, read as the reverse complement.
ACCGGTGGCACCGTGTTAAACGGACTCCTTGGTGGTTTTACCCCTTAGCTGTATTCCTCCCTGCAGCAGGAACAATTAAGGTGGAGTTGGAAGTAACAGCTTTAGCTGAGCATACAGCTAAAGCCTTGAATCGGACCCAGCAAGCCCTTACTTTAATGATGGATGAAATGACACCGATGCAAAAGGTGGTACTGCAGAAGAGAATGGCATTAGATTTTTTAACTGCTACAGAATGCTGTACATATATACCTGACAATCAATGGACTATAACCAGTGCCCTAGAAGAGATAGACAGGGACATACAGGCCAGACAAGCCCTGTCTTATCAACCCCTCCAAGGTCAGTGGTATATACTGACAGGAGCATGGCAGTGGGCATTTGGTGGTATTGGAGTTGTAGTACTGCTCATAATAGGTTGGTATTGCTGTTGTGGTGCTGGAATATGGGCAAGAGTATTCCATAGAAACTGTCTAGTGTAAGGGGTGGAGTGTGGGGCCCTGTCTGGAATACACCATATATTCAAGGCCACTGTGAGCCTGAGCCTAATTAGGATGCTCAAGGCTAAGATACTATTAAGCAGGTGCAAGGTCGCCACAAGCTTTACACTGTGCACACATGCCTTTCTGTCACAAAATACTGATGGCAAAGTACTTATTTTGTTTGAACTTGGTTGAGCATGTATATAAGCTGTCGCTGAGCAGCCTGCAATGGCTGCTTTTATGTGGAATAAAGCATGTCCCATTTAGGCAAATCTTGTACACGCATGTTCTTGTGATTTCCTCGTGCAGGAGGGTCATGTCCCTCACTGAGGAGCTTGTACCCAACAACAGGATGGTCTATTTTATTGTTATTATTGTTCAAAGATATACAATAGGAAATGCTGCCCACAAGACCAGCATTTGGGCCTCTCTTTGGCTTTTGTTGATATTTTTCAGGATCTCTGTAGCAATTCATGCCATTTAATGGGGCAGTGTCAATTCTCAGTTATTAGGAACTTGACAGGTTCTTGTGGACCCCATCACATGGCAAGAATCACTCAACAAGCCCTGAAGCAGTTGGGGGAAGGAAGCGCTGGTAGGGGGAAAAAGTGTCGGATGAAGCTGCGAAGACTTGGAGTAGTCTCATGTGTCCTTTAAGGTGTGTCCACAAAATAGGTGTTCTTTTGTCTCCTTTATGTAGTCAATTGGGCATGGAAGACAAATGATTAAGTTAAAAACTGAAGTGCTTCCCTCTGTTTCCAGAATAAAAATATAAAAATTGGTTGCTTTTAATCTTTTAATCGAAGTTTCCATTTCACTTCTCCCCTCCAACTCACCTTCTTTCATAATGAAATCCCACTTTAATTACACATGTAGTTAAACTACTAAAGAACCAAAGAAGCTTTTGTCATAACCTACTTGGATACTCTAGTTTTCTCTGAGCCTTCCAGAACAGTCAGGAGAAAACTTTTGACTTTCTCAATAGGCAAGGTCACGATTTAACTTCAAGCCACAAATAATGATGTAATGTTTCTTTTCCACTGATATCAAAGTAAACTTTTCAACCACCAGAATACTCCTAACAGCCCCATATTATTCCTTAAGACCTAGAAGGGTTCGACATACAGCAATTACTAAAAGCCTTCATGCTAGTGGTACTAACCTACCTGTGTGCATAAGAATCATCTGTGGTGCTTCTTTAAAATACACCTTTTTAGTCCCCTAATCAGATTTTGATTCAATGGGTCTGTAAAACTGCTTATTACTAGATTATTACTTCATATTCCTTGGTGTCAACATTTGTATCTCATAACAACAACAACAAAAGAAATTAATCCTCATTAGATAATTTATACAGTCTGGGTTAAACATAAGGCAGCGATGATTTTGTAATAACAATGAAATAGAAAAATTATTCCTTCATATAGCATCAAATACTTCTAATGGTCACATTCGAGACCTATTTTCTATGTTCTTCACTGAACAAGATCAGCAAACTGTAGCTACCGCTGTATGGGATCAATTATATTTTGATTGTTCCGTCTTTCTCTATTCTTCTCCTAGTAGTTCATTTTACTGTGAACAAGGCCATTTGGAAAGTTATGTCTTAGTGTATGTTGATATATATCAAGCCTAGTAGTTCACTTATTATTCCACAATTTAGCAAAGAATTTTAAATTCCTCATATTAAACATGGTCTTGTAACCATGTTGAAATGAAAGAAGGAATCAACATTAGTGACATATCCACTATGCACAACACTCTTTATGGCTGAGGTTATTATTTATATTTAATAATTTAGAGGACCCAGGCTAGAAAGCTTAATGGATTCTCACAGATAGAAAGAGACAGAGCTAGAATAGAAATCCAATCTGTTAAAGCCCACATAGTAGGTAAGGACACACATTTCTTGGCAAAAAGAAAACTAATGTTGTGGGGGAGCACGGGAATTGGTTGGAAAGTCTGAAAGAAGGAATTCTTAAAAGTTCGGGGCCTCTAGGGGAATTTCGCCAAAGGCAGCAGACCCTGCCTTGACTTTTCCAAGTAAGTCTGAGCCCCTGGGTGTTTACTTAGATGCATCCTCGCTTAAAGATGCATGTGTTTTCTCAAAGATGCTTATCCTGCTGATAGTATCTAATAGTTAATTTTAGTTCAAACTGTTGTTACAATAAAAGCCTAAGAAGGTGGGCAAATGGGGCTGCTTGGTTCCTATAGCCAAACAGTCCCTTAGTCCTCTCTTTTACAGAAACATGTCAGAGGGATCCATTCATCCATTACTCAGGGTCTGCTAGTCAATCCTAGCATAATGGATTGGAGGAGATTCTTGTGCCAGAGTAAGGTAATCAAAAACATTTCTCTTTAATGAAATCCCACTTTAATTATAGATGTAATTGAGTTACTGAAGAAACAAAAATCCAGTGGTACTAACAATTTAGTTGTTCCTTTCTGTGAAGCCATATATAGGATTTTGAGTTTCAACATTTGCAACAACACGGATGGACCTTGTGGTATTATGCTAAGTGGAATAAATCATAGAGAGAAAGACAAATACTATATGATCTCATTTATATGTGGAATCTAAAAAGCCAAGTCATAGCAACAGAGAATAGAACGGGGGTGGGATGGATGGAGGAATAAGGAGATGTTGGTAAAGGGTATAAACTTTCAATCAGAAGATAAAGAAATTGTAGGGATCAGCATTGTGATTATAGCTAACAATACTATTGTATACTTGAAAAGTTGTAAGATCTTAAGTGTTCTCATAACAAAAATGAAATTATAATGTGGCATGATGGAGATGTTAGCTAACACTACAGTGGCAATATACAATATATAATTATATCAAATCACCATGCTATACACCTTAAACTTATACAGTGTTATATGCCAATTACCTCTCAATAAAACAAGACCTATAAATTAAAGACTTGACCCTGTAATAGATAAAAAACAGAAGGAACTTGGGGATAGACATCACAAAAGGCAGCAGAGATGATGTCCATGTTTTTAGTGGTTCTATTCTTTGTGTGCTTAGTGGAAAATTTTTATTTCTTTATACATTCCAGGCTCAAATTTAAAATAATTTACAAGATGAGTGTGTTTCATTTAGGCTTCATTTATCACAGTAACTTTAAGTAGGTAAGTCTGTAAATTAAAAAGTCTTATTTGGAAAATAATTATGAAACCTAATAAGTCTGACTTTAAATCAGCCCTGTAGAAAAATTAATGATCAGTGTTTTGGAATGCAATACCCTTCTATTACCCTCCCGGGGTTTCAACCAGTGCAGGGGTCTCAGCATTTTTCAGATAAGAATTGGGGAACTTCAGTTTTATGCAAGGGAATGAATACCTTGCAGGGGGTTAGAGGGAAAGGGGAAAGGTGAGGTGGAGGGGAGAAGTGAAATGGAAACTACTATTAAAAGATTAAAAGCAACCAATTCCAGAAAAAAAAAATTTATATTTTTATTCCTGAAACAGAGAGAAGCACTTCAGGTTTATTTTTAACTTAATCACTTGTCTTCTATGCCCAATTGACTGCATAAAGGAGACAAAAGAACATCTATTCCTCCTGGCCATGCCTTACAGGACACACTATGAGACTACTCCAACTCTTCGCAGCTTCATCCAACACTATCTTCCCCTACCTGTGCTTTATTTAGTAAATTCCAAGCAAAAGTCCAGAGAAGATCTGTTGAAAGTTGTGATTAGAGCTTGGGCTAGAGGGAGGTCTTAGATCCCCAAATTCTTCATGCAATTTTAAATGTTAATTAACATTATGACAATTTTTAAAATTCTGTCCACCACCCTCCTCCTTCCAATACTGCTTCATAATGACCACAAGGCATTTGGGCCTTGTGGGAATAGAGGCAGGGATTATTTTTATAGCTACATCCTGCACCAATAAATATATCTAACAAACATTTCTATAAATAGTCTATTTCAACTTCAGGGTATAGTTTTCTCTACAATTAGAGAAACTGACCCATCTCTAATGGCCGATAAATCTCAAAATGAGGATAAGAAAACCAAAGGGACACGGTGAGCCAGAGGGCCTCCCGGGGAAGAAAACCGCACAGTCAAGGCAGGGGTCAAACATTCAGATATGTTCAAGGGTCCAGGGGGTAATAGGAATATATAAATCCACTGCAATAAAATGGTTAGAAGTGACGTGCTGGCCAACTGGAGAATGCACAGCCAATTCACGGTTCAAAACACACCACGCTGGCTGAACGGAGTGGCTACATTCACTCCACCATGATACCCATGTGGGATCCTTATTTTTAAAAAGTCCTATAGAAAAGGGATTAAAAGGAATAGGGTTTATTTGACTGGAGTTGAAGATCCCTGACTTTTACTTCTTTTTGCTCTTCCTAAATAAATGTTAAAAATAAATAAAGCTTAGGGGAAGGTCAGGCCAGTGAATGGATAAGAAGTTACCGGCAACTTATTTGAAAATTCCCAAAATTCTCCATGCCCCAATTCCCTCTTTTTTTTTTTAACCAAAAAAACAAAACAAAAAAAAAACAAAAACAGAAAACCTTTATTGTTGAAAGTATTACAGATGTCCTCCCTTTTCCCCCATTGGTCCCCTCTACCCCTTCTCTCTATCCAGTTTCTCTTCATCACTGGTTTGCCCGATGCAGTTGTGCTGAGAGAGCCAGGAGAGCAGAGAGGACGCCAGTCTATCACAGTAGCTTGAAGAGCAAACGGGAGCTTGGCAGATATGTAGCTGTAGTGTAGCTGACTGCCCACAGCCAGGTCTTGAGAAATGAGAAAAAGCATCAGAATTTCATGCAGCAAATATATTTCAAAAGAAATTAAAATCTCTGACCAGTTAGGAACACTGACAGCATGGGAACACAGGAAATGTCAGGACTGGGGGATGAAGGCTGGCCAGGGGGCTGGCGGTGGGGAGTGAGTGACACATCAAATAACTAAACTAATGTTAATGAGCATTTATTCTATGCAGTGAGCTTGGTGCTGGGGATACAAAGCTAAATAAGCACACAGGGCAGACTTGTAGCTAGCTACAACATTTCATCAACCCTGTGACTTGCTTTTCTCATATTGTAACATCTTTGAAATTGATTGGCATTTCACAATTTTATTGGCAGTGCTTCTTTTTCTCCCCCCTTTCTACAGTAGTACATAAAATAATTGCATCTGTTACAACAGAAGAAATAGGGTAAATGATATTACTACAGAATAGGAAGAATAATAGTTAAAATGTATTGTATAGGTAATAGTTAAATATTGAAAATTATAGTCAGGGGAATAACATGTGAGGTCACTGTATCTGTTCTTCTCTTGCTAGTTCTCTCTCTTCTTATTCAATAAACATTTATGGAGGACATTCTACAGGCCAAGTTCTCTGTTAAACCCTGGGCATTTAATGGTGAAAAGAGAGATGATTATCCATCAACTGGATCTAATTGACATTTATAGAATACTTCACCCAGCAGCAGTAGAATCTACATTCTTCCCAGCTCACATGAAACATTTGCCAAGATAGACCACATTTTGGACCATAAAGTATAACTTTCCAAATTTAAAAGAATAAATATCATATAAAGTATGCTCTCAGACCAGCATGGAATTAAGCTAGAAATCAATGACAAAAAGATAACTGAAAAATCTCAATGTATTTGAAGACATTGAGTCTTTGACTTATATAACACATAAGTCAAAGAAGATGTCTCAAGAGAAATCAAAAGTATTGAACAAAATAAAAATACAACCTATCAAAATTTGTAGGATGCAGTAAAAGTACTGCTTAGAAAAAAAATAGACACAGGTGGGCTTCATGGAACTTACAAAATAGCTGAGAAAACTGACTAAGTCCAAGGAAATAGAAAATTTTTAAAAGAATTAAAAATTGTGGTTATAGCTGTGTTAAATAATAAAAGGTATGTGACCACTAAAAGGTGGTCAGAAAAGGGGCAGTCAAGTTGAAATCCAATTGTTGGGAAAGGTGGGGGTGGGAGTTGTGGGGAGGAGTATTTTTCAGGCTAAGAGAATAGCATGTCTGGGGCAGGAAACAGCTTAGCCTGTTTGTGGAAATGAAAAAAGGTCAGTCTGGTAAAACCTATGAAGAGGGATGTGAGATTATTTGTAAGGGCATACAGGGTTAGATTATACAGGGTCCTAAAGACTTTGGGAAGTGTCAAGACAAGCCATTGGAGATTTATTTTATTTTATTTTTTTTAAATATATTTTATTGATTTTTTACAGAGAGGAAGAGAGAGGGACAGAGAGTTAGAAACATCGATGAGAGAATCATTAATCAGCTGCCCCTTGCACACCCTCCACTGGGAATGTGCCCACAACCACGGTACATGCCCTTGACCGGAATCGAACCTGGGACTTTTCAATCCATAGGCCGATGCTCTATCCACTGAGCCAAACCAGTCTCGGCCCATTGGAGTTTTTAATTCAGAAAACAGGATCTGATTTGTATGTGGAGACAGAACTCCAGGGCAAGCAGAAGAGCCATTTGGGTGCTGGTTCAGGCCTAAGAACTACAGCAGAGGAAGCCACCTGAGCCCCCAAACCAGACTGCCAGTGGGACATTTGAGGAACCAAATTTCTGAGGTAGTTCATGTTCTAAAGTGGGTCTGGCTGAACATTTGAACATTGGGCTCTAGGTGTGAATATAGCATGTTAATTCTTTTTTTTTTTTTTTTAATATATTTTATTGATTTTTTACAGAGAGGAAGGGAGAGGGATAGAAAGCTAGAAACATGGATGAGAAAGTAACATTGATCAGTTGCCTCTTCCACACCCCCTACTGGGGACGTGCCCGCAACTCAAGCACATGCCCTTGATCAGAATCGAACCCGGGACCCTGGAGTCCGCAGGCCAAAGCTCTACCCATTGAGCCAAACCGGTTTCGGCAGCATGTTAATTCTTAAATTCAGTCCAGCTGGCAAGGCTGCCTGGGCAGTTACATAGCCATGACCTGCATTGGTACAGAGGACACTGACCCATAGAACTTTCTTGCTTAGGGCTGGGCAGGAGCAAAATTTGGCACCACACTCTACTTTAAGCTCGACCCCGAATGTCCCCTTCAACTGCTAAAGTGGTCCAGTAGGGAAAGAGAAGGAAGTGGGTGGCACCAACACAAGCAAAGTAACCAGCCCAGATGTGTCCATTTTAGTAACTCCTGCCATCGCCCTGTTTCTTCGGGAAGAAGAGACTTACTTCAACAACACTATTTCTGAACTGCATTTTGGACTCCAGGGTGGAAGGACCCTTTTTATAGGGTCCCAAAGAGCTGGCTGCCTATGAAAGGGTCCCTCAAATCTGCCAAAAATGTCTTTTAATCTACTATTGGAACACATGATATGAAAGTAACTTGGACATGATATCAGAGCCACACAAAAATTAGACATGGTATTGCACAGAGTCAGAGGTAAAACAAATTCATGACAGCCAGTCAAGGAAGTGCCAAAGAATTATGGGAAATCAAAGACAACCAAGTGCAGTGCCAAAGAATCATGAGAAAGATGAATATTTCATTGTAGACTACACTTAAAAGAGCCCTCAGGAATTGAAGTATGGTCAAAGTATTTGATAGCTTTAGCAAGGTTCTGGGTCAAAGATTCAGGACATACTTTCTGTGGAAGTAATATGACAGGACCTGGTGAGGTTGAGTGGTGAAGGAATGAAGGAGTTAGATGATAGTGTCATGTTAATGGATAGCTTGGGTAACTAGGTTGAAGGCAAGATCATAATAACACTTGGAATAGTGTATCTCTCACCAATCCCTTTTAAACTAAGATGGCACACAAGCAAACCTGCACCGGGAGAGATTTGAAATTCTTAATCTTAAGAATTCACCACTAACCCAGCTCTACCAATTCCTAGCAAAATGTCCCTCAAGTTACTTAACCTTGCAGAGCCTCAGTGTTCTCCATGAAAACGATAATGTAGCATAACATAGTGTTGTGAGCATTAAATGGGGGCCTCTTCATATAAAGTGTGTGGCATGGCAGTTGGTACACAAAAATGCTTGAAACATACCAGTTCTTATTATTAAGATGTGCCCCTCTGGTCCACACATGTTTTAATCAGTCTCAGATCTCCTGCTGCTTTGAGATCTCCTTTTTTAACTGCAGTAGTCCTCCCTTATCCAAGGGGGGTACATACCAAGACTCTCAGTGGATGCCTGAAACCATGTATAGTAGCAAACCTTGTATACACTATTTTTTTCCTATACATACATACATACATACATACATACATACCTATGATAAAGTATAATTTATAAATTGGCACAATAAGTGATTAAAAATAATAACTATTAATAAAATAGAATACTTATAAGAGTATTCTGTAATAAAAGTTATATGAATGGGTCTTCCTCCCTCTAAGTGACTAACCAGTGGGGAGTGGAAGCAGATACAGCCGCACGGAAAGAGAGATGAACGAACCGGTTCTAAGTGGAGGTGGCCAGGGATTGAGAAATAATAGAAATAAAGAGCGAAGACACAGAGATGGGAGGGCCACCGACCTGCTCTGCTGGAGAGACAGAAGACCACCTCCTAAGCCAGGCAGCACATCTATTTATTCTCCAATCCAACAAGGGGGTTTCACAGGAAAACAAGGAGCCTGGGAGGGCCCAGGTTCCACCCACGCCTTCCTCCGGGACAAACACAAGCCAGGAAATAAGAACACATGGCACTCCCAGGGCGGGAGTGCAACTGACATGACTCCCCCAATATACCCGGCCAGTCAGCAACAATCTAAAGAATGTCCATGTGTCTTCCCAGGTGGCCCTCTACACCTGGTGGGCTGGAGCAGGGCTGTACAAGCTTTCTTCACACTACTCAGAATGGCACGCCACTTAAAAGTTATGAATTGTTCATTTCCGGAATTTTTCATTTAATATTTTTAAACTGTGGGTAACTGAAACTGCCCTGGGGGCGGGGGTGGGAGTGGGGGACATGGGTAAGTAGTTCCTCCTAGTTTTACTTGCTTTGACTTTGGCACTCTCCTAGTTATAGGCCATGACAGCCAGTCCCTGGTAATAGATAAGGAACCCCTCTGCTCCTGGCCCTTTTCTCCATGTTGTACTTCCCCTGGATCCATGGGACTGAGTGCCCAGGCCTGCCTGACTTCTAGGTCTGCTACCAGAGAAAAGAATCAAAAAGGGGAGACAGAAGGAGGTTATGAGTTTGTGAGGAGCAAGGGCAGTCTCTTTTGGAGTCCGTTTATAGAAAATCCAAGAGAACGTTCCAGAGTTAAATAGTGTTTATACAGATCTAGAATTCAAAAGAGAAATCTAAGTACAGTCGGCCCTCTGGGTGGGTTTCATATCTGCAGATTCAACCAAACACAGATCAAAATATTTTTTTTTTAAATCCCAGAAAGTTCCAAGAAGTAAAACATGAATTTTCTGTGAGCCAAGCATTGTGCTGAATACACACGAAGTGAATAAAATGAAGTGTAGGCAACTCTTGATGTAGCCTCTATGCAAATATAGGTTAAAGGCAATTACCATTTTATTTAAGGGACTTGAGAATCCATGGATTTCGGTATCCACAGGGCATCCCAAAGATACAAAGGACAACTGTAAGTGAATTTGGGTTTACCAATGAGAGTGGTATCTCTAAAGCCAAGGGACAGGAGAGATTTCAAGAAAGAAGAGGTTATAAACTACGTCAAATACAAAAACCAACAGCATAATGAATGAGAAAAGACCATTTTGGCAACTAATCAATCAGCATTTGTTGTTTGCAGTTTTGCAAAGGACATGACTCCTTTCTCTTTTCTTATCTTTTTTTTTTAAAGACAAATAAAAGAAAATCTCATTTTCAGAATTAGTAGCAGTTTTATAGTACTCACTATAAAAACTTTTGTGGTCTTACTCATGAATTATACTATCCTCAACAGCTTAAGAAAAACTAATGATGTTTAAATTAAAGCAGACTTCTGCAAGAATTTTCCAAGACTCCAATTTCAAATACCACTTGAGTACATATTTTCTCCCATAAAATGCAGTCAAATGAATGTTAAAACTTTAAGTGACCCCTCAAGATTCTTAATAAAATTCTAGAAATGTAGCCTCAATTTTTTTTTTTATTACTTTTTTAGATTTTATCACTTCAGAAGTTGTGCCTGTGATGATGAGTTGGATGGGGGTATGGATTCTGAATGGCTGGCCAGGTCCACTCAAGGCTCAAGTGGCTGCTTTTGTTGCTTCAGTTCATGCAACTCTAAGTCATGCCTCAGCAAAATTACAAACTACTCAAATGATAAAAACTGTGAATATTAAATCCATGACTGATTGAAGTCTAGTATATGCTCAATTCTTTGTGATGTCCAAGAAGGTGACAATATCGCCCACACAATATTAGAAGACTGTGCTGAATGAATACAGTGCTCAGAAAAGTGAACATCCACAAGGACTCACCCCTAATTAAACCCCACTTGAGGGTGATTATTGTGTATGCCATATTTCTAATGCCCGTCTGATTTGATCCTGTAGTGTTTGAAAAGACAAATCTGGGGCAGGTTTTACTCATTTCAAACTTACAGTAAAACTGAGCTTTAAGGAAGTTTAAAAGCAAGTGGAGATCTAGCTGGTTTGGCTCAGTGGATAGAGCATTGGCCTGTGGACTGAAGGGTCTCAGGTTCAATTCAGGTCAAGGGCACAGGCCCAAGTTGTAGGCTTGATCCCCAGTAGGGGGCCTGCAGGAGGCAGCCAATCAATGATTCTCTCTCATCATTGATGTTTCTCTCTCTCTCTCTCTCTCTCTCTCCCTCTCCCTTCCTCTCTGAAATCAATAAAAATATATTTTTTAAAAAACACACAAAAAAGCAAGTGGAAAACAACACACCTGAGTGTTATTGGTAGGAAAAGTTTTTGATTCTTCTTTCTGCTTTTCTGTCACACACACGCACACACACACACACTCACAAAGCCTGCCCTATGGAACCATAGATTCTCTTCCCTTCCGGGTCTCACAGTAGTTTTCCTTTGGCTCTTCCCCCTAACAGTGACATTTCTGGGGCTCTCCAGACAACACAGTGGGTGGCTATAAGGTGCAGACACTATTGTGGTCAGTGAGTTTTTTTAAAAAAATGGAATTATTCTGAGAGGCTGCTCCTCTGCAATTGGGTGTCACTATCAAGATTACTGAAATCAAGCTGGTTGAATAGAACTGTAGTTCTGGTTTAGGCGTCTTTGACATTTAGGTCAACAACAAACAATGTATGGGAAGCAAAAAACACAAAACTCTATTCTCCCATGGGACACAGAGGACACCACCTTCCTCTGAGTGACGAGTGGAGCTAGTAGGTTATAAAATTGAGGCGGTGACTTGCCATGGACTCTCCAAATTGCAAAATGTGACTAATACTCAACTCAATCTACGATTTTAACCCAAAGGGAGTATTTATGGGAAAGATGCCAGATACTCACAAACTGAAGAAATAACTGCAGAAAGGAAGCAGCCCCAGCCCCTGAAGGTAAAATTAGAAAATGTGCACAACAGAGTCTCTCCAGCTCAGCCCCCTTTCTTGTCCCTCTTCCGTGTTGGTTTCATGACCTGGGCATTGCCTCCAAGTGGAAACTTGCCTAAGGCCACATTCTTATAATATAGGGAACACAAAGAGAGAGAAAAAAATTTAAGAAGAGGCTTCTTTGTCAGCTTCAGCCAGAATACTCCTGGGCAAGGCCTAGGCCCTGGCTTTGCCAATCCTGGGCCGGATCACTGTAGCCAGAGAAAGGGGGTGCTATGATCTCAAACTAAGGTTGGGTCATGTGACTATGTGTCTACCAGGAGCCGGAAGGAAAGGGTGCTGAATAGACAAAGGAAAAAAGAGCCCTAGAAACATTTTGACGATTCCAAGTCTTAACTGATGCTTAGCAATAAGCTTATGTCACAAAGTTGAATATTCCTCATACGCCTAAGTGCTCTATTGCCTCTCATAATCTAAATCTACTATCAATTTCCCAGTTATTTCTTTTCCATAAAAACATTCAGAATTACTTGAGACCTCCTCACAATTGGTTTTTTTTTTGTTTGTTTTTTCAGCCAATCAATGATTCTCTGATACAGTTAACACTTGTGGTGGATACTGTGAATGATACAGTTAACACTTGTGGTGGATACTGTGAATGGCTCACTGAGTGCTTCTCCCAACCTCCTTTTGAAATTCTTCACTCCATTGCAGTCCTGGAAAACAAATACTTCACTTCCCAGACTTCCTGGCTTCTGGGTTTTGGGTGGGAGTTAGGCTCTGCCAAACAGAAGCACTGGTGGGAGAACTGAATTTGCAACTGAGTTAAGTGGAGAAAGAGGCAGGGCTTGAAATATTCATTTTGTTCAGACAGATTGGAGCATCCATGACTAGACCTGGAGTCTGCAGCTGTGATTGATAGCAGCAGCCCAATTTAGCAGATGGCTACTGAGTTGTGGCAAGAGAATAGCTTCACTGGTAGCCAAGTTCTACAAAGTGGCTTTGGGACTTGTTCCTGGAGCTCCCGTCCCAAAAGTGGAACCAACACCACAGAGGGAAAGAAATGGGGCCAAGCATGAGAGACTTCTTTGTTGTACAAATTTTCTGATTTCACCTTGAGGGACTGAGCTAGCACGTGTTATTTAAGCCTATCCAATGATTACGTAAGTCACTTAATAGCCTGCAATAAATCCTTTCCTGATTAAATGACTTGAATAAATTCTGTTCTCTGGGGTTGAATCCTCACTGATCCAACATAGAAATTAGTTTTTGTAAATGTCACTGGCCTTTTTTGTTTTTCCTTCTGTCTTTGTAATTACATGGATACAAAACATGAGGTGAGGTTGGCATTATTTGTTGCATGTAAAAAGCAGGTGAATTGTTCAGATTGACAATATCAGGTAAACTCCAGCATAAATAATATATCAGGCTTAGGTCTGAATTTTAGAAAATTGCCATGATTCATCTAAATGGATTTGTGGATTGCTTTGAAACAATAGAGCCTTACTGATTGTGATATTTAAATTTTAATAGAATTTGTGGGTTTTTCTTAGTTGTCATAATTTATATATAATGAAGTAATGAATTTCCAGTAGCTAAAATGGAAATTTAAATAATAAGCATCAATAAGCATCAACATATAATCCTCAAAAGAGGAAATAAGACATCTCATCAACTTATGTTCAGTATCTGTGTTCTGTCTTATCAGTAATGACAGAAATGTAAGTTAAAAAAAAATGTGTTATGGCAATTTACCTCCTTCATGATGTGAGCAAAGGGAAATCACATCTGGGTCTTTAGGGCCTGTAGAGCAATAGGAATACAGCATGCTGGCTAGAGAGCAATGGATGGGCCCTCTAGCTTACTGAGGAGGACAAATCCTGGCGGGTCCCCTGGACTCCGTGAGACTGCAAGAACCAGATACTTCAGATGTTCGAGGAGGGAGGGAAAAGGGGAAATGTAATCAGGCCTCAAGGCACCCAGAATGTTTTTCAGGACCTGTGGGTCCTAGTGGTTGGACAGCAGTTTTGGTCACTTGGTAAGAAGTTCAGTTGTTCCTCCAGAAGCTGGGACCCATTGCTCTCCCCCTCTAGTGCTTGTCATAATGGTGACTCAAGACTCTTTCTAAAGCCTGGCACAAACTGGCTCAATTAAGAAAGGAAATCATTGTTCTCTTGATTGGAAAGTCCAAGGGCAGGGCTTGCTCAAGACAATGGATATGAGAGCCTCAGTGGGGTTATTCTCTGTGTTGGTCACCTCTGCTTTCCTGTGAATTGGCTTAAGTTTAGAGCAGCCTTCCCCATGTGGTGTCCCCTGGTAGGTCACTTACCACCTCCCATTCCCAGTTTCCTCATTCTAGAAAAATGGAACTATAAGCCACCTACACAAGGATCCAATGAGATAGAGAATATGTAAATGCTTTCAAACCACAATGTTTCAGAGGAATTTGTTAGTTGTTATTAGCTCAGAGGTCTGCTTTGAGACAGTCATTCTTTTAACTTGGCATCTATACTTTCCTCCCTGTTTCTGATTGTTAATAAAATGGAATTGATTTTATCGAGCAGGACTCTCCTGCAATTTGGCACACAGGAAAAAAAAGTATCATCCTCTCTACCAAGAATATAAAGAATGAGGGACATTGCTATTCCTTTATAAGTTGACACTTTAGAAATTGAGCTCTGGGTCTTTAGAGCCTGTAGAGGTGTCTCAGGGACCACAGTGTGTATGGGGGTGGAGGCGAGGCAGGAAGTGCTGGCAGGCAGCTGGCAAAGACTGAATGGGTAAAGCTATTCCACTTAATCAGAGTAGCCTTGCTTTTGTGTGTTTTCTACATCACGATTCTAGGTAAGATTTTACATCAAAAAGGAGTGTAGTAATATGATCAAAATGGCAGCAGCTTTGGCAGCAGAAGAGAAGAAATTAGCCAAATGCTGGTAGTAATCAACTAAAAGCCAATGAAGACAGAACTGATTCAATCAATTGGAGCAAAATTAAACCCCATTTGATCAAAACCTGTAATCCAATAGAAAAAACTGATCAGTAGTAGCCTAAAGTCATTCATGCTTAAATGGCTTAAGCCCACATCTTTGCCCGAATCTGGGACTAAGGCCTCTGAGAAGCCTTAGAAATGGATGAGCTCAACTGATCCTTTTACACTGTGTGGTAGACAATCTTATTAGTGTTTATGGTGTTCATAGTTCTGTCCAATGACAGGTGAGTGGAGGTGATGTGTGTTTTTCAGCACTTAGGTGAGGAAATGCTGATGTATAATTCTCTGGACTTTCTCTTTCCTGCCAAGTTTCAGATGAATGCACCTATAAGATGGCAAGTCTCTGTCACCCTGAGTATCCAGTGGCCACACAGGGCAAAGGACCCTGACTGTCTTCAAGGGCTGTGTACCCTGAGTGAGCAAGCAAGCTTTGTTTTCTTAACCAACTGCCAATTTAGGATTGCTCCATTACAGCAGCATAAATTAATATTCACTGAGAAGAAACCTGGAGGTTCCAGGAAGATTTCCCAGGATGTGAAATTCATAGAAAAATGGATGGGAAAGAGCAAATTTGAGAGTGCCCAGTGAATTGGGGGTGAAGTGAAGAGGAGGAGGAGCAAGTGGAAAACAGCTAATTGAGGAAGTGGTGTGATTTAGTGGAAAAAGCATGGTCTTTGGAGTCAAATGTACTTACCTAGGGTTCAAATTTAGGTTTCACTTTTTATTTTCTTTCTGTCTTTGACCAAGTTGTCAACCTCTCTCACTTTTCCTACCTATAAAGCACAATAACTTTACATGATTGCTGGGAAAGAGTAAATTACATATGCATATGTATATGGCTAGCTCTTTGCCCAGTATCTAATGTTAAGAAATCAAATTCAGGTGTCCTTTCTTTCAGTCCGCTTTCCTATAATACTATCTTTACATTTGGTAGTTGCTAAGATTTGATTTCACAGATTCTTCAACTGGGACTCCTTCAAGTCCCTCACTCCAGGGTCGGCATCCCTCATATCGCTGCTAGAACTTTGATATTAGAAGGAACGGCAGCCAAACCCTCTATTTTATTGCTTTATCAGTTGTCGTGCACTTGGATTCTGAAGATGAAATCATGGCCAGGGTAACTGAGTCTAAAGTCTGAGCAAGGAGGAGCTTGTGAGAGAACAGTCTAGAGACCCGTGGCAGCACTTTCCTTGCTGATATTTCAGCTCTCTTCTTCCCACATCCCTACAAAGCGCTCTCCTCTCCCCTCCTCCCCCCCCTCCCCCACTTCAGTCGCCATTTATAGCAGCCTTCAGTCTGCTTGGTGCCCTTCCATCCTGATCTTCAAGATATATATTTAAAAGAAACTGTATTCAGAACTAAAGTGGAACCATTACATCCCAAAGCATAAATATAAAAGGAAAGGAAGGCATTAGTTTCCTGGACAAGAACCTCTCATCCGTGCAAATTGGGATCACACACTGACCCCTGAAGGCCTTGGAGGCCACGGCTATGCACTGACGCCCCTGCCACACTTGGGAAATTACCTGATCCCAAAGCCCTGCTTCTTGTTGAATTTTAGTGAAAAATTTCCCTTGATCACACCCTGGTTGGATCTGGGGACAGGGTGCTAATTTTATATTACAAAATGTCCTTAACTGGAGAGAATATGCAGAACAAAGTGTGTTTTTTCAAAAGGATGCATAAGACTGGAGAAAGAGAGTTAACATTTACTGTTTCAGTGATTTAAAATACCAATTCTGAAAAGGAAGAAGGCTAAAAGGGAAGTGAGAGGAGAAAGCCCGAGTATAGGAAGAAAAGGGGCCCAGAGGCACAGCGGTACAGTACCCTCCCCCACTCGTAGCATTGGCTGAGGATGAACATTTGTGACTTCTTTACCATCAGATGTTCAGAGATAGGCCTGGGGGTGGGGTGTGCATTTCATTCAGTGCTTATGTTTTAAAGGGAGCCTAAGGAATGATTACTTGATTTGTTAAAGCAAGATGAACGTTTGAATGTAGGGAGCAGCAAATCTTTGGGGTCCATGTCCCCTGGGGAGCAGTGGGGAGGTTTCGGGAACAATCTCTACCTCCTTCCTCCTTAGAGGCGTTTCCTGACCACCTGGGGGCTTAGCGTTTTGCAGCCGAAGGTTGTTCTGGGTTCCTGATTCCTTCGGAGGCGGGCCAACAGCTCTCAGCCCATTTGCAGAGAGAGAGAGATAATGGACACCCGCTGAGCCCAATGAGGGGCGGGAGCCCGTCCAGGCTGGACGGAGGGGTCCGCTCCCTGGTCCAGGGCACCTGCCGGCTCTTTACGCCCCAACCCCGCTGCGCCAGGTGTTCCCAATGAAACAAACTCCTCCGGAGACACGGAGAGAACGATTACAGTCAGAAAGGGTGCTCCTCCCCCCATGGCAACCCCACTGTTTCCAGACATGACTCGCGCGTTCCCGCCGAGGGACCGGCCGTCTCCTCCCGCAGCCCCGCTCCGGGTCGCCCCTTCCCCAGCTCCCGCCGCGGCCCGGGCTCCCCCGCCGGCCTCGGGGTCACGGGCCCCTCGCGCCGCGTGCGGCTCCCGGGCTCCACTTTCACTTTCGCTCTCGGGCCAGTGCAGCAGGCGGCGGGCGGCGGAGCGGCTGGGACCCGGGCCCCAGGTACAGGGGACCGTCCGGGGCGCCCCGCGGGGAGGGGGCTGCGGGGCTGGAGGAGGGCGCGGTCCGTGTATCTATGAGATAGCCTGCCTGCGCCCCGGGAAGGCCGGAGGGCCCGGGGCCGGGATAGGGGCAGGAGGGCCCTGGACGGGCAGGAGGGCCCAGGGGCTGGAAACCGGCCCAGTCTGAGGGGCGGGCTGCTGGGGCGGCGGCCGGGGGCCTGCTGGGTCCCGGTCCCCGGGAGGCGGGGGCGCAGGGCCGGCGGCGCGCCCGCTTTGCTCCGCGTGCTCCGGGCTGTGCCGCCTCCGCACCGTGCCGCCTCCGCGCCCAGGAGCCTCCGGGTGCCCCGCCTCGCGGGGCGTCTGCCAGGCCTCGGCCCCGGGCTCCAGGCAGGGCCAGATGGAGGGGTGGGTGGGAGAGGGGGTAGGAGGACGGGGCACCTTGCGGGTAGGTAGCTGCCCAAGAAGCGAACATGGCTTCGTGTGATTGCCGGTTTGGGATTGGGGTTGGGATTGGCGTTTGTCAGCGTCTTTCCTCCCCTCCCCCCTATATTTTATTGATTTTTTTTTTTACCGAGAGGAAGGGAGAGGGATAGAGAGTTAGAAACATGATGAGAGAGAAACACCGATCAGCTGCCTCCCGCACACTCCCCTCTGGGGATGTGCCCGCAACCAAGGTACATGCCCTAGACCGGAATCGAACCTGGCTGCCCTCCCTCCGCTCCCCTCCAGCCGTCTCCGGAACTCTATCTCCTTCCTTCTTGGAGGCGTCTCCTAATGCAATGACCGCCTGGGGGCTGAGCTGGGATAAAGCTCCCGGTGGGGGCTACGGGGTTCCGATCTGGGCGCCCCGCGGCCATGCCTCGTGCTCCGCAGGTCCCGCGGGCAGGTGCAGGAGAAACGCCTTCTACCCAGCGGGTGCGCCCTCGGCTCAACTCAGCGTGGTCGAGGATTTTTTTTTTTTTTTTTTTTTTTAAATACTTCAATTGGCCAGTGTTGCCTGTTTCCCGAAGGAGTTGAAGTTCCTTAAAGCTTTGAAGTTGTTCCCGATTTTTAACAATTTGTCCCGCGTCCCGCGGCGTTTTAAAACAGTCCCAATTAATTTGGGACTGTCCCGCCCAAAGCCGGACGATCTGGTCACCTAAGTGATACCTAATTTTCTGGTGGGCCTGAAAAATAGAAAAATATTTTAGCTTGGTAAGAAAAATGTAGAATTAATTCAACATTTTAAAATTATTTACCCGCGATGACAAGTTTATCAGTGCTTGTGATGTTTTTGTGCAGAAGACTTGGGAAGAAAGTCAGTTGCCTCTTGGTGATCGATTTCACATTCCATAGCGTCCGATCAAGGGAAGGCTGAGAGAACAGAACCAGTTGCCCCCGACTTACTATGTGAGTGGGAAAAGGCAGCCTAAATAAAATTCCTGAGGTATCTTGGACTCTTTCTGACTTCCCAATTAGATACTGTTACTGATTCAGCTCACATGAATTTGTCCTTTAAATCTCAGCTAAAAATATACGAGAGCCCCAATGTAAACTGGTCTGCCAGTTTATTCTTTATTCTTTCAGTATGTGTGTGCTTTTCCTTTATAGGTATTCATTGCTGGTAACTATATGTGTGTGTGTGTGTGTGTGTGTGTGTGTGTGTGTGTATTTGTGTCAACTTGTTGGCCCCCACCCACCTGTGCCTTCGCCGCCTCCCCCACACACTGTAAACTCTTTGAGGTCAGAGACCTGTGCAATCTTGCACTGCTAGTGGTCAGCAAAACCCCTGACACAAAATAGGCCCTCAATAATATTTGTGGAACGAGTGGTTGAAAATATTTTAAGTCATTTAATATTCACCATTATCTCAGAGAGCTGTTATTCTCATATTACACATAAAGAAAACGGAACTGTCATTAAATCGCCTGCCCAAGTTCATCCAATATGTGGCAGAGCAAGGCCTCAAAGCCAGGATTTTTCTGACTGTAAGCCTGGTATACATATGATTAATATAGTTATACCGTATTTTCTGGTGTATAAGACGACTTTTAACCGAATTTTCCAACTTGATCCCAAAAATCGTCTGGATATGCGGCTAAACGAATTTTCCAACTTTATCCCGCACCAATCACTGCAAGGCTGCTCGGACCATCTCTCTAACTCAGCCAATCCAAGCAGGCTTTTTATGCATGCAAATTATGTCCTGTACCCGAAGCTACTCTGTGTTTTAGTAAAAAGCCTGCTCAGATTGGCCAGAGTCAGAGAGGCGGTCTATTAAAAAAAGAACTGGTGTTGCCTCAGAAGTGGGGGGTAGTCTTATACAGCCAATATAGGCCTAAACCTATGTTTTAACTGTAAAATTAGGGGTCGTCTTATATGCCAGAAAATATGGTAATTATATCTGTATGTCTATATAGGCATATAGTCTGACTTTAAGTTGTCTGTATTTCATGTTCCATTTTGGTTTCCTGGCAATGCATCCTCCTTGGGACACATCCTCATTTGACAAAGATACCAATGTTACTGAAGGATCCTTTGCTTTGGCCCCCACATGCTCTGAGTGAATTCTCCTTGCCAGGCTCTTTAGCAGCCCCTGGGCCTTGTTGTCAGTGCAGAACCAGTTGGGATTTTTAAGTTTCCTCTTGGCTGTTGGAGAACACTCAGGGACCTTCCTTGCCCTCTTCTACCACCTTGTGTTACTGGCCACGCCCACTAAGCTACTGCCATCAGAAATTTCAAATGGAAGCATCACATAACTCCCTTTACTTCTGGTCCTCACTTGAAGGGAAGTCCATTATTCTCCTCCTGCCCTGGGGTTCTGCCTGAGGAGGTAAGGGGAAGACCTCTTTACCATTTTGATATTTAATCTTTGTTGTTTACCAAATCGCTCTGATCCTCTGGAGCAGGAGGCATCTTTCAGTTGGTTCTGAGAAAAAAAAAAAAAGCTTGTTTTTCCCACATGTTTGCATGTCTTTTCTGGCTGATGCCTTTTGAAAAGTCTCCGTGGTTGGCTGTCTCTACTGTGTTGATATCCTTTCTGTTTAGCCTGAAGATCTGCTCCATGGGGAAGAGGAGGTAGGTGCCCTTAGCTGTGTGTTTGGGAAAGGAACAGGATGGAAAGTGGGGTGGGAGAGAGCACATAAGTGGTTAACTTAAACTATTATCCTCCCCATGTAGGATTCAAGGGATATGACCAGAGTTTGGCAAGAATTATCTAGGAGCTTTTCAACCTGTCTCTTCAATAGAATTTCTGGGGAGTCTTGAAAAAAATTCTGATGCCTCATCCTCATCACCAAAGCTTCCAGTTTAATTGTTTTAGATAGGGGCCTAGTCAACAGTTACTTTAAATGTCTCCAGGGTGATGTTAATACACAGCCAGAGTTGAAAACCACTGACATGTAGTGGGAGAATCCCATGCACCACCATCATTTCCAGGGATCCATATTGCAGCATTACTCTTCTCATCTGATCCAAATGTCTAGGAGACAGAGGAGTTTGAGGGAATTTCCTGGGCTCACCTGACAGAGACCCCTCCTGGCAAACACCCATTAGAGATATGTCTTTATCAAAGACAGAAATATGCTGGGTTCTCCCTTAAGATTCATTCTTTTTGTGTCCTGTGGCCTTAACATAAAGTGAAAAATATGGTCTGCAGCCTTAAAATAAAGGGCAAAAGATGGTATGACTCCCAGGATGCTTTGAGCATAATCCCAGAGTCAATCTCCTCTTAGCTTATGAAAAATCCTTCTCCATTACATTCTTCTGAGGCTCGCTTGGTCCACATCAATTATCTGAACAGCTCTCTTTCCCCTTGTGCTTTAGCTCCTGCCCTGGCTTGCTCCATCTGCAATGAATGCTTTCAATGTCCTCCCTTCATTTCCACATCCGACCGAACCTTTCAGACCACACTCACAGGTTGGTCTTACATGGGGGGCATCCCAGAGTCACTGTAGCTAAGTCACTCTCTTTCTTTAGAAACATCATTCCATTCTTCTGGGCGCCCTCTTTTATTGCTCTCACAGCACTCCACAATTTCCGCTGTGTTTCATTATTTGTGTGTGAATGTTTCCTGCCCTCGCAGGTTCTAAAGTCCTTGACTGTGGGATTTGTGTCCTTTGTGTTATTATATTCCACACAGTGTTCAGCACATGGCCTTCTATGTAGCAGGCATTCAACACGTATGTGTTGGGTTGATTGTAAGAGAGAATCCGGGTGACTGGTGGGTTTGTCACACATTATGGTGAAAATCACCATAAACTGTTTCAGTAATTCTTGGCTAAATATATATTAAATTAACTTTTGGCACAATCATTTGACAAGATACCAGTATTACTGAAGGATCCTGTTATGGATACTTGCCTTGTGCCCCCTTGCTATTCAGAATCTACATCTGCTTCCTGTGCTCTCTAGCTTTAAAAAGTCTCTGCATTGTAAGCTTTGTGGGAAGTAAGGCCAGTCTCCACTGCAGACGCTGCAAAGTCCTGATTCTGCTTTCTCTACCTCCCTGCCTGGTAGTGTGGATACCTCACCTCTGCTCCGACAGACAGTCGTAGTTGAAGGTAGGGACCTTGAAGCTGAAACAAAGCACAGTTGCAGGAGCAGTGGAGACCTCTCTGTAGTGGTGCCTGTAGTTGTGCCAGGCATCTGATCTCCAGGGCAGTAAGGCGGCTGGCTTCCTCTAAGCCCCAATGTGTGTGTGTGTGTTGGGGGGGGGGGGGGAGTGGAGAGGGGGGGAGGGGAGAATGGTTCTCTGATCTGATGCTTCTCTGATGAAGTCCTGGTGATTCATCTTTGCTCATCATGAGGGTCTGGTTTCCCAAAAGTCCTGGCAACTCTGCAACCTATTTAGTGAGCTATTCAGGACCCTCAGCCAGAGCTTGCTCTGTCGCTTTCAACCAAGAACCCTACTGATAAAAATAATTTAAACTTTGAAAACCAGTTGATGCCTTTGAGTGGGTGTTAATGATTGTTGTTAACCATAAGCTTTTTACTTCTATAAAGCAATAACATCGGGAAGGTAATTTTACTTTTAGGAAAAAGACTGAATACTTCTGTTGAAAGTTTATATCTGCATTTGCCCATGCTAGGTGGATACATTCTGAAATCATGCTGTCTTGATAATATTTTAGTGACTTTTGTTGTTGTTGTTGTTTGTTTTAAGGGCAGATTGAACAAAGAAGATGGTATCTCTGTCCAGCAAATGGTCACTTAGAACCATGTCATTTCTACCTTCCTCACTGCTGATCCTCTTAATTGTGTCAACTCCTTCCTGGTGTCAGAGTAGTGGCACTATGCCTCCAAAAACGAGTGATGGGACCCTGTTTCCTTGGGATAAGATGAGACTTCCTGAGCACATCGTCCCAGTTCACTATGATCTCCTGATCCATGCCAATCTCACCACGCTGACCTTCGAGGGGACCTCGGCAATCAGCATCACAGCCAGCCAGCCCACCAGTGCCATCATCCTGCATAGTCAGCACCTGCAGATTCTAAAAGCCACCCTCAGGAAGGGAGCTGGAGAGATGCCCTCTGAAGAACCTCTGCGAGTCCTGGAATACCCACCTCGTGAGCAAATCGCACTTCTGGCTCCCACACCTCTGGAGGTTGGGCTCCCGTACACAGTTGTCCTTGATTATGCTGGCAATCTTTCTGAGAGCTTCCACGGATTTTATAAAAGCACCTACAGAACCAAGGAAGGGGAAGTGAGGTATTTTTTTTTTTTCTATTATTTTTTAAAGCTTCAAGTGCTGCCCACAGTACATTATTTCAAATGGATTACCTTTTAAAATTCCCTTAAATGTTGAATTCTTTCTTTGGTGTTTGGTTTTTACTTCTTTGTAGAGATAAAAATGGCAATAGTTTGTTTTCTTTGTGTTTGTTTATTTTTTAGATCTCATTTTTCATTCTGTTTTAACCAATTTTCTTGCTTTCAGCTTTATCAGAATGAATACATATTTTGTTTAGATTTCTGGGATGTAATAAGCATCTTTAATTCTCTTGGCCTATGTATTAGTTTTCTAGGGCTGCTATAATGGAATACCATAAACTAGGTGTCTTAAAACAACAGAATTTATTCTCTCACAGTTCTGGAGGCTAGAAGTTCAAAATCAAGGTGTCAGCAGGCCTGTCCTTTGAGTCTGAGTAGAATTCTTCATTGTCTCTTCATCACTTGTGGTGACCATTGGTCCTTGCCATTCTTTGGATTGTAGCTACACCAGTCCAGTCTCTGCCTCTGTTATTATGGGGCCATTCTCCAGATTTCCCTCTTCTTATAAGGGCCCCAGCGATATTGAATTAGGGCCCAACCTGATAGCCTTATATTAACTTGATCACATTCACAGATATTAGGGAGTAAGATGTCAATATATCCTTTTGGAAGACATAATTCAAACCAGTCTATTAGATGAAATACTTCCTTCTCAGTTAAAAGTTTTTAGGGATCTTCATCTGCCTTGTTTTATTTCTGTTTTTAAGGAGGTAATTTATTTTGGGAGATTTTATGCTACATTTTAAAATTAAGTTTTATTTGTCAGTAAATTATACTACTTTTCTGTGACACTAGAGATAACCACTACTTCTGTTTTAGGGGAACATCCTATAGACTTCTCTCTGAATATGTATATATGTTACTTTATGTAAATGGGAGATACATTTTGTTTTCTGTTTTAGAAGGGCTTCTTAAAAATATGTTGAGAAGATGTTTAATATGTATGGCTATCACTGTGAATCATTTTAGTGAGTATTAAAATGTATGTTTGAGCACTGATTTATTAACTAATCCCCACTGATGGAGATTAGGTTGTTTCCAAATTTATAACATCAGCAACACTTCGGTGAACATCTTCATAAATTATTTCTTTGGAATAAATACCTAGAACTGAAATTGTTAAGTCAAAGCATCGACAAATGTTTGATTTTCTTGCTATATTCCTCACCTATAATCAATTTTGTGTATTTGCAGTCTTCTTAGAGCCAGAAGCCAACAGATATCTCCTTTTAATTTAAATTACATTGGTAATTGAGGAATTTGGGCAGCTCTTGATATATTGATAGTTACTATTTGTAGGTTCTTCTTTTGTCAATTGCCTATTTATGACCTGTGTCTGCTGTTCCACTTGGTTGCTCAGTGTACTATTACTCATTTTAAGAGCTCATTATCTGTTAAGACTCTTAACCCTTTGTCAAATATGTTTCAGTTTTCCTGGGTTTTATTTGTCTTTTCCCTTTGTTAATGATAGCTTTTGTCATATACTGTAAAATATTTTTTAGTAGTAGTATAAAATCCATCTATCTCATGGTAACATTAGAAATTAAAACACACACCTATTTTATCTTATTTATTATTTTATTTATTTATTATTTTATTTTATTATTTACTTTTTTTTTATTACTAGTGGCCTGGTGCATGGATTCAGGCACTGGTAGGGTCCCTTGGCCTGGGCTGTGGGGATGGGCAGAAACTGGCTCTCTGACATCCCACGAGGGATATAGTAATGCACAAAGCAGTAGGCAGACAGGGAGGAGCCCAAGCCTGAGCCCAGGCCAGATGCCACACTGTTCTAGCTTATCCGAACCCTGCTGCACCTACCGATGCCACAGTCCAGTCCAGATGGGGGAGGCTCCCTCCACCCCAGCTGCACTCACCAGCCATGAGCCAGGCATCTGACGCCCATTGGTCAGCTGAGCAGTGCTCCGCTGTGGGAGTGCACTGACCATCAGGGGACAGCTCCTGCATTGAGCATCTGCTCCCTGGGGGTCAGTGTGCATCATAGCTATTGATAGACCTGTCACTTAGCTTTTATATAGAGAGGTTTTATTTTATTTGTCTTAAACAAAGGAAATTTATTTTTCTACAGTTTTGTAGGCCCGAGGTCTGAGATCAAGGTGTCAACAGGGTGGTTTTTTTTGTTTAGTTTTGTTTCGTTTTTCTGAAGTCTCTCTCCTTGGCTTGCAGATGGCTATCTTCTCCTGTGTCTTCACATGCTCTTCCCTCTGTACATGACTATGTCCTAATCTCCACTTCTTATAAGGACATCAGTCACATTGGGTGAAGGCTCACCCTTCACACACACCTATTTTAGAGTCCCTGGTGCTTCATGCTGAATTTTTATTTTGTTTGTTGTCATTTTAGGATTCTCGCATCAACACAGTTTGAACCTACTGCAGCCAGAATGGCCTTTCCCTGCTTCGACGAACCTGCCTTCAAAGCGAGTTTTTCCATCAGGATCAGAAGGGAGCCGAGGCACCTCGCCATCTCCAATATGCCCCTGGTGAGCCTCAGCTCCTCTGCGCCTTCTCACAGGAAAGCCCACTGCTTCACTGTGACTCGCGTTACCCCAACAATCGTTATTATTCAGCTCCCGTTTCGTTTGTTTTATTGCCTGACAGATGGCTGACTTTTCTTGTTTATTTCTAACCTATGCTTTTGCTTCAAGCAACCATTTCTTTGTAGTCAGAGAAGAAACTGACTCTAAAAACATGCGAAGTTTCAGGAAGAGTGACATTCTAGGTCGTCAGTGCTTTCAGGAGAGATTCAGTCTGACGAACTCAGGTCCTTCACAAAGCACTTTCACTTCGTTTTCTCATGTGACCTTTTAAAGGCATTTTAAAGAGCATGCTTCGCCAAATAGGGCCATATTTCTAGTCTGTAGTTCTTTTCTATAATTTCTATATATTAACATTAACTATGTAGTTGGTAACATATGCACAAAATTGGGCCGATAGAAAAAAGGAAAAAGTAATTTTTTTTCAGAATATTACAGCACTAAAGGTTAGTAATGATAGGTAGCTCAGTTTCCTTTAAAGCAGTGTTTCCCAAACTTCTCTCATGATGGGAATCACCTGGTGGAGTTGTTAAAATGCAGATTCCTGAATCCCAGCTAAGAAGTGCTAAACTAGAAGTTTGGGGAACATGTAGGTAAAATTGCATACTTAACTAGTAAGTATACAATAAGACAGAGCACTAAGTTAAGTATACAATTTTACCTATATGTTCCAAAAAATTCTAGTTTAGCACTTGTAACTAGTAAGTATACAATAAGACAGAGCACTAAGTTAAGTATACAATTTTACCTATATGTCCCAAAAAATTCTAGTTTAGCACTTCTTAGCTGGGATTCAGGAATCTGTAGTTTAACAACTTCACCAGGTGATTCTCATCATGAGAGAAGTTTGGGAAACACTGCTTTAAAAAAACCATTATCCTTCAAATTTCAAACACATGCAAGAGTTTCCTCTGATTTTTCTAAGTGGCCAGAAGAAATGACTGTACCAAATGAATAGGACGCAAGGGCCCCTGTCCTATGATTCTGGTAGCTTAGAAAAAAACATCGCTGAGCTGTCATTCTACAACAGATGCATGCTAACTCCTGAAGCACACATTCGTCCCGAGAGGCTCACTGTGGATGAGACTCGGGGTGGACCCCTTGTCTGGAGCCCTGAAGGGTGACCCTCCTTATCCCTGTGCAACTTCTTCGCATGAAGGGACGCAGAGTGCCACAGACCAACCTCTGGGACAGTACTTCTCAACCTTTAAAACTCTGGGTCCCCTCTGAATACCTTGAAGGATCCCTTCCTCAAACAAGGTTCTGACAGGCCCCCAGAGAGGGCTGCCCCTCTGAAAAACATTTTCTGAAAAATCCCTGGCAGCCAAGAACTTCCGTCTCCCCTTCCCCACATTTATATATGAAAAGATAAGAAAAAATTTGTCATTTTTCTAATATAAGTTTGAGATAGAGACCATGCTTTTTCATAATTCCCTCCCCCAGTATGATGGTATTGCTCCCAGGGATGGGAGTGAGTTCACTAATTAGAGAATTACAGATTTGAGAGGATAAAGGAACCAGGAGAGACTGATTACACAGGTTGGTGGAGAAATTCGTAGGCTTGCAGGGGGAAGGCCAGGAGCACCCCAGGGCTTTGCGAAGATGCTAGAGTCTAAATCTAAGAACATCCAGGACCCACTTGTTGAGGATAGGAGACTCTCTAATGTAATATTGCCCTTTGGACAGAAAAGCCAAGTAGGAGTGGCCTGAATCAGGCTGCAGACCTGAGTTGAGGGGAAAGACAATGGAAACTCAAAGGATCTTTTTTGGAGGCTAGAAAATCAAATAGTTAACCACGTTTATTAGTTTATTTAGCTTACTTTTCTAATAATTAGCACATCAGGAACGGAAATTTTGGTGAGGAGTTGGTAAAGGCATTTTAAAAAGAAAAGGTAATTTTGGGTCCTTCAAGTGTAAACCTAGGTTGGCTATGAGCATCAGTGTTTGAATGACCAGAGGGTGACCAGCTGGTGGATATTAAGAAGGACCTGAGCCCAGAAATTGGGTGGAAATGAAATTAAAGGAAAAATGCGTATGTTAACGATGGTTTGCTCCAGGCTAGTTTGGAGGGTCCTTTCTCCAAATCCTGGCCCAGTGCTTTCTGTTGGCTGAGGTACTAGCCTTCCTTTTGGGGGGGGGGGGGGGGCAGACATCTTAGGCTGTACCTTCCTCGCTGCACCCCGCTCTGCTAGACTGCCTCCTGAGTGCACTGAAAGGCTGATTCCAATGAAGCAAATCAGTTTGGAGGAGGTTTGCAGGGCAGGCCCAGGCATGTGTTACTTAGAAGCTCTTTGTATTATAGGCTGTGTAATCATTACATACTTGCCCAGTGTAGAAAATAAATTAAGCATTACACTTCTAGATAAGTCTCATACCGGGTATTTAAGGACAAGTGGACTGTGCCTTGGCAAACCCAGCAATCTCAGTTTTGCTTTGTCCCATCCATATCATCAATTCTCATGCACCAAATATGAGTCAGTTTGTGGTCAACTGGGTTATTTTTAAGAAATTATGTGGTGATCGTTGCTCTATGCTGGATATAATTTTGAAAACCCACTGAATTTTATACTTTAAAATTGTGAATGTTATGGTATATAAATGATACCTCAATAAAGAAGAAATTGAATAGAATGATTTGGCCTTAATGAGGAGACAAAAGGAAGCTAGGTAGAGAGGGGAACCCATCTAGGTGGAGTTAGGAAGGTACCCCAACTGGGCGGGGAAGGAAGGGCCAATGAGAGGCATGAAATGTATGGCTGTTGCTAAGACAGGCAGCTTACAGATAACCAATCCTAAGACTGAGGCATATAACCAACCCCAACAATGTTATTAAGGCAGAATTCTTTGAAAAAAAAACAAAAAAACAAAAACAAAAAACAAACCCCCCCCCCCCCCCCCCAATAATCAGGAGCTAGTGAGGCTGTACCCACTCCCTAAATTGAAAAGCATGAGTTTCCTCTCACCCTCTTCCTTTTACCCAGCAGGCAATGGGTTCCTGATGTTCGTTCCTGTGGCAGGGGGTGGGGGAAAGTGATGGGATGGGAGAGTGGTTTGGGAGGGGAGCACACATCCTGTTGCCTATGTGGCTTACAGCCATGAGCCATGTGGGCCTCCACATGTGGACTAATAGACTTTAATTCTCTTGGATGCTGAACTACTCTGGACTGCAGCATGGAAGGGAAGCTCTGGATGCTGGTCTGCTCCTGGAACCCCAGCTGCACCTTTTCCTGGACTGGCTGTTCTCAATCAACTTCAGTTCCAATAACCATTTTTGCCCATGACTTCATTTTTCAATTTCACGAGACCATGAACTTGGACTAAAAAACCCCACATTTTGGTTTCATCGATATCTAAACTAGAATAGAATATTGGAAAGAGACATTAATTATACAAATGCCATGCCATATACTTTCTGTGGTATGTCTGGTAGGAAATTACAAAATTGGATTATTTGCTGATGTAAGTTATTTTCGTTTTAGGTTAAGTCGGAGACCATTGCTGAAGGACTCATAGAAGACCATTTTGATGTCACTGTCAAGATGAGCACCTACCTCGTGGCCTTCATTATTTCGGACTTTAAGTCTGTCAGCAAAATGACCAAGAGCGGAGTCAAGGTGAACCTGTGATCATCACATGGGGTGACCAGCTGGTCTGGGTCTGCCTGGGACTGTCCTGGTTTTAAATCTGGAAACCCACATCCTGGGAACCCCTCAGTCAGGGGCAAACCAGGGTTGGTGTCCTCCTGTCACAGATGCTCATATTTACAGTGAGGTTCTAATCACAAAAACATGTAGAGAAGCCTGGCCTGGCGAGTGTCTTGGTTCCGGCTCCACCACTACCTGGCTCTCTAACCTCGGCCTGCCTCCCTCCCTTTGGGACTGGTTTATATGTCTTTAAAGTGTGTTAGTTGGACATTACCCTGCAGTGGTTTCTAAGGTGGCTTCTGGCTATAACTTTCTGCAGTTTGGAAATGAACGCCACTGGCTATCTGAGCAGGTGATTTCTGGAAGGAAGAAAGATAGAGCAGTAGGCTTGGAGTCTTTAATGGCTCTGGGGAGGGCCCTTGGGCTAGGGCCCTGGTCATCAAACTGCGGCTTACGAGCCACATGCGGCTCTTTGGCCCCTTGAGTGTGGCTCTTCCATAAAATACCACAGCCTGAGAGAGTCTATTTTGAAGAAGTGGTGTTAGAAGAAGTTTAAGTTTAAAAAATTTGTCTCTCAAAAGAACTTTCAGTCGTTGTACTGTTGATATTTGGCTCTGTTGACTAATGAGTTTGCCGACCCACTGGGCTAAGGAATATTAGAATACTGAAGAAAAAAGTTCTCATTTCAAGGAGCACTCGCTCCTTGTCTGGAGTACCATTGGGAAGTGAACAATCCATACAACTTTTCTGTGACACTGAGTGCAGGACACGATTTCGAGATACCATAGCTCACTTATTTGCACTGGTTTTCACTGAGGCCTGGGTAGTTAGGTTTTCTCTGTTAATTAAATTGCCTTTTGTTCCGGTAAGGGCTTCTCCTTGTGGAAAAACCGCCACTTACCCCAGGAACTTGCAGGTGATGCTGAGACTTGGATGTAGGGAGCAATTCAGTTCAGCAGGGAATCTATCAACAAAAACACCCACTCGTTGACTTGCCCTCTTTTGTGAATTATTTGTGAATCTTTTTATAAGGTCTCTTCCCTACTGTGATACTGTGGTTTATACTAAGAAATTCATCTTCCTCCTGATTCTGGCAATGAACTGCGAAAACCCTTGTGTTTCCTAAGCTAAGGGAGTGATAAAGGTGTTTCTTGTTTTGCTAATGAGGTGACCTTTGGAAAGCCCCTAGGTTGGGGGCTGGCTGCCAGGAATCCACCAGGTGATTGGAGGGTTGGAACTGCAATCCCCTCCCCTGACCTTGCTGGAGATTGAGTTCCAGCTCCAACAGAGGATGATTTAATCAGCCCTGCCTGAGTCTGAGCCTCCACCCAAAACCACCCAACGAGGTCAGAGAGCTTCCAGGTTGGATGTGCTGGGAGGGCAGCGTGCTAGGAGGGGGCACTGAACTCAGTACCCTTCTCCTGTACCTTGGCCTTACCCACCTTGTCTATGTGACTGTTCCTGAGTTATATCCTTCTACAGTGAGCCAGGAATCTAGTAAGTCAACTTCTGGTTTGTGAACCGCTCTAGCAAATTAAGCAAGCCCAAGGAGCGGATGTTGAAACCTCCAATTCATATCCGCTAGTCAGAGGCGCAGCTCACAACCTGGACTTTGGACTGGCATCTGAGGTGGGAGTGGGGGGCAGTCATGGAGGTGGAATCTCCATGGAATCGGACGCTATCTCTAGTGTTAGAATTGAGTTACATTGTAGGACACCCAGCTGGTGTTGGAGAATTGCTTGGTAATGTGGGGGAAACTCCCCGTAAACCCTACTGCAACTCCCCACACCCCTCCACAATGGAACTGGGTCCCAGAATCCCTTTTCCATACTAATACTTTTAGTCCTTGTATTTCTTTAAACGCATTAAACACATATTTTATACTCTGTGTAGTAATTGTCATGGGTAGAGTCTTTGTGTATCCGGTTCTGTGGTTTATGGTTTTTGCTGTCTCTTGCTCATGGTGTCTTGTTCCTTGTATATATTGTGGATTATGTTTGTGAGCTTGTATGACCTGTGTCAGAGGTGGATTCTTCCAGAGAGAATTTGGGTTTGCTCTTGTCGGGTGACTGGAAGCACTTTGGACGGCACTTTAAATTGAATTACTGGCTTTGGGTTTTTGGACCATCTGCTTATTGTGAATCTAACTGTTAAACAGCATGAAGGTTAGCTTTTGGTTCAGATTCTCCATATAGTAGCAAAGATTGAAAACCATCTTTTTTCAGTGCACTCATTTGAGGAAGAGGGTGGTTATTTCTGGTTTGCTTACAGCAGTGTTTCCCAAACTTTTGACATATGTGTACCCCTTCTATAATTTTCGTAACGCTGAGTACCCCTCGTACTCATGAGAACGTAGAATTAGGCACAGCTAAGCACGGTGCAGTGCATATCCCCACCAAACTCCGGTGCAACGCGTACCCCCACCAAACTCTTCCCGTACCCCTGGGGGTACGCTTACCACACTTTGGGAAACACTGGCTTACAGTAAGGGCATGTCTTTTTGTTCAGGTGCGTTTCCTGTTATACTGACAATCTTAAACAGGCTTTGAACTTTGTCCCCTGAGTCTTTCAATACCGTGAAAACAAAAGCTCTGTATTGGGCTAGTGTATAGGGCAAAAGCTGGCAGCATTGTTCTGACTTCTGAGGCTCTTCCTGTCACTTCACTTCTGGCCTCTAAGTTGTCTTTATCACTGTCGCATGAAAACACTTAAAGAGACCTTCTTGTGTATGTTATCCGGCATTTGTAGCTGCTTTCAAAAGGGGAGTTGATCAGGAACAGTCAGCATCAATACAAGAAATAGAACTTCCAGTTGCCTTCTTTGATATTGGCAACCCTGTTCTCAATATGAAGCTGGTAAACAGGCAGTTGTGGAGAGCAGCCATGATGGCGTTTGAGTAAAGTCCGTATGCCTTTCTCTTCAGGTGTCCGTGTACGCCGTGCCAGACAAGATCAATCAGGCAGACTATGCACTGGATGCTGCGGTGACTCTTCTGGAATTTTATGAGGATTATTTTAGCATTCCGTATCCCTTACCCAAACAAGGTAGAGATTTGGCACAGATATTACACATTGTGGCATTTATTGAACCCAGCCATCGATTATATCCCCCTAATTAGCATCCCCGTGGTTATCGCACCCGTCCCTCAAGTCTTTAAAACCCTGGCAGGTGTCAACCATTGGGTTGATCCTCCTCACCCCTGATCTGTTCAGTAAACTAGTGATAGTAAAAGCAGGTCTTGATACAGTCCCTGAGGCACGTGGCATGGAAATAATTTTGCCTTGGGACTTCAAAGAGAAACCCAACATTGTCTGTGGGCAGACAGCAAAATGCAAATGCCACACTTTTCCCATTATTCGCACATACTTGCATAAGATGCTAAAATAAATAATTTTTGAATGAATGAATGAATTTACACAGTGGAAGAAAATTTGCATTTTCTTATAAGACCCCTTAAAATTATTTTGTGTTTGAGGTTTTTAGGTGTATGGAGGTCTTGAGAATTCAAAGTAGAGTGGATTATTGAGTCAGTTGTTAACATTATTCAATCCTAAACTCTTTGTCAGAAAGTTAGAAATGGAGTGAGGAGGCCTGAGACGCGAGTCTGACTTTGTCACAGGGTAGCTCAGTGACTCTGAATGAGTCACCAGGCGCCTTTCCTCCACTGTGAAAGCTGCTTCCAATCTAGAACTCCATGAGTCCACACGGGCAGCTTAGCCTTCCTTTTGATTACTACATCCGCCCATTCTGAAAGGTAGGGTGTTTGGAAAATGTGTAGCTTTTAAGTATATTTTTATTGCTTCCACCCCAAGATCTTGCTGCTATTCCTGACTTTCAGTCTGGTGCTATGGAAAACTGGGGACTGACCACATATCGGGAGTCTGCTCTCTTGTTTGATGTGGAAAAGGCTTCTGCATCAAGCAAGCTTGGCATCACAATGACCGTGTCCCATGAGCTCGCCCACCAGGTACGGAAGCCCACTCACACTTCTCACACAGTGGAAACTGTCTAAATTGCTTCACGGGACATATGAGGCTGTTCGTATCGTGTAGGGACAATGTCTACTTTGCCTTTTTTTTTTCCTGTAAGAAAAGTGATTTCTTTAAAAGCATTAGATACCATGTTTTATAATGCACATTAAGATGTTTTTCTTTTGATAAAATATGAGTTCTTTGACTACGTTAACATCCATCTAACGGACATTACACATGTAAAATATATTTCCTTCTAAAGGCTTTATGTTTATGGCTGTGTAGATAAACCAGTCTCCATAGAAATGTGTGAATAATCTGGGGAATGTTTTCCTTCCAGTGGTTTGGGAACCTGGTCACTATGGAATGGTGGAATGATCTATGGCTCAATGAGGGATTTGCCAAGTTTATGGAGTTTGTGTCTGTCAGTGTGACTCATCCAGAACTGAAAGTTGTAAGAAGCATTTACTTATTATTTTTTTTTACATTTTAGGTTAATCTGTTGTTTTGTTCAGTGTTTCCGGAAAATATTTACTGAGCTTTGATGACAGAATTCATAGGTTAATAGCTTCTTTGGGAGTTTATATAGATTCATGTTCCCAAAATGCTTGTGAACTTTGAAGATATATATCACAAATGCTTATTTCCAAATAAATTATGAACCTAGGATGGTTGTAAAAATTATACTAAATTTTGTCCTCCTCTAATATCAGAGAACTAGAAATAATGAAAGCCTATCAGTTCTGTATAATTTCTCCAACCATCAGTTTTCTCACTGAAGTATTAGCTACAGATTGCTATTTCAGTAGAATTCTACTTGCCAAATCAAATAAATTATGCTTAAGGTAACTGCTTTGGAACCTCTATATGTTATTTTAAAAGACATTTGTTTAACTTGAGAAAATCACATGCAGTAAAATTTTTAAAAAACTATGTAAACTTTATGTAAAAAAATTATTTATTCTTCTATAATGATTTCAATGGTTCATATTCATCTCCCTATATACATAGTTACAATTATTACACTATAATAGATCATAAATGTTTGTGTTTCCACATAATCTTTAAAAATGACTAGGTAGGCATATTATTCTATTGGTTAATAGGCCTTAATAATAAGGTTATAGTTGGAATTTGTCCTCTTCCATTTTTCTTTTGCTACATGCGTTTAAAGCTAAATTTCTTTGCTTTAAAATAATATAGGCTGATTGGAAATTTTGAAATTATTATAAGTTTTAGTTTCTTGTTTTGTTTTATTTTATTTTATTTTTTAATTAAAGGCATTATGGTTTGTTTTTAAGTTAATATGAACTTTTCTTTATTCTAAAGTGATAAGTAAATATTTAAGATGAGGGAAATGTAAAATGTTTACCTAAAACCATTGTTTCTTAGATGCTCTTTAGAAGATAGTAGTTCTATTTTATTTTGTAAATTCTAGAAATACAGATTATATTGGACCAAAAATTTGAAGTATAAATCTGTTGCCCCAGATCAAGCTATCCTCCCTTTATACTTTTCATCTACATGTAAATCATAACTGATGTGTCTGTATTCTGTCTCAATAGGAAGATTATTTTCTTGGCAAGTGTTTTGATGCGATGGAGGTAGACGCATTGAATTCCTCCCACCCTGTGTCCACACCCGTGGAGAATCCCGCTCAGATTCGGGAGATGTTTGATGAGGTTTCTTATGATAAGGTAAAAATGGACTATAATGGACTTAGGCAGTTTGGATACTAAAATTTATAAATACTGGGGTGGAGAGGTTATAGCTAGGGTTGTGGGGTGACTGTCCCTTCATAAGGAGCAATCCGGATTGACTGCCTTCTGTTCTGAACTGAGCTGGCTAGAGTTCACCCGTTTAAGTCTAACTTGCAATTTGTCTCATAATCCTAAAGGTTACTTTTTGGTAAATACTTTATTTACTCTGTTGTAAGTTGAAAATTCATGGCTTACCAAAACTCTTCCTTTTATTTATTGCTAGAGGCCCAGTGCATGGCTTCGTGTACTGGTGGGTTCCCTTGGCCTGGCTTGTGGGGATCAAGCTGAAACCAGCTCTCTGACATCCCCCAAGGGGTCCCAGATTGTGTGAGGGTACAGGTCAGGCCAAGGGACCCCATTGGTGCATGATCAGGGGTGGGGAGGGTCTGCAGGAGGGTTCCAGGGTGTGTCCAGCTCATCTTGTCCAGTCCCCGTTGGCCGGACCCCAGCAGTAAGCTAACCTATTGGTCGGAGCTTCTGCCCCCTGGTGGTCAGAGCATGTCATAGCTATCAGTTGAATGGTCAAATAGTCGCTTAGGCATATATATTGTATATATATATATGGATTTAACAAATAGGTCTCAATTGAGCATTGTCTTTGTTCCAGGCAAAAATTCTTACCCTTGTGTAGCCTAATATTTGATGCCTTTAGGAATGGTGTACATTGTTGAACTGCAAAGTATTGTCCTACACAACATGTTTAATAACAGAATTGGAAATAGTTTCCAACATTCAATAATTGGGAGATTTTACATAAAACTCCAGATTTATGGCTTCTCTTGGGGGAGCAGGGGAGGCTTCTGGTCACATGGGGCCTGTATTTTTTTCCCTTGGCAACATAGGCTGCAGCTAAGTGATGGCTCCTTTATGAGGTCAGGTTTCTGCTTTTCCATTTTCCTTTCCAGTGTCACCATTTCTTTTGTCTTCTCACTGAGGTGGAAAATGTGTCATTTATCATTGTGCTTGGCTGGTGTTTTGTTTGTTGCAAACAGAAAAGTATTTCTTGCTTGGATGTTTTTGTAATAGTGCAGGGGAGATAAAAACAACACAAAAACAGGTATAAATAAACACATAGATCAATAGAACTGAATAGAAAGTCCAGAAATAAAGTACACATAAGTGGTCAATTTATGGTAAAGGAGCCAAGAATATACCTTTGGAAAAGGACAGTCTCTTTAATAAATGGTGTTGGGAAAACTGGATCCATATCTTATATCATTCACAAAAATTAACACAGAATGGATTAAAGACTTAAATGTAAGACTTTAGATGTAAAAATCTTGAAAGAAAACATAGGGGAGAGCTCCTTGACATGGGTCATGGCAATGTTCTTTTTGTACTCAACACCAAAAGTACAAGCAACAAAAGCAAAAACAAATAAGTGGGACTACAATAAACTAAAAAGCTTCTGCACAGCAGAAGAAACAAAATGAAAAGGCCACATATAGAATGGGAAAAATATTTGAAAATCACATATCTAATAAGGGGTTAGAATACAAAATATATAAAGGACTTATACAACTCAGGAACAAAACCAATCTGATTTTAAAAAGGGCGGATAATAGTGTGGTGAAGGCCGGGGGTGGCAAAGTGGGTAAAGGCTAGAAAGGGTCAATGGGGGGAAAAATGGGACATTTGTAATACTTACAACAATACAATTTTTTTTTAATGAGCAGAGGAACTGAATAGAAATTTTACAAAGAAGACATACAGATGGCCAACAGGTAACATGAAAAGGTTCCGAACTTCACTAATCATCAGGGAAATACAAATCAAAACCACAATGAAATATCACTGCATACCTGTTAGAATGGCTACCATGAAAAAGATAAATAACAAATGTTGGCAAGGATTTGGAGGAAAGGGAACCCTTGTATACTGTTGGGAATGTACATTGGTACAGCCAGTATGGGAAACAGTGTAGAGGTTCCTCAGAAAATTAAAATAGAACTACCATATGATCCAGTAATTTTACTTCTGTGTATTTATCCAAAGAAAATGAAAACACTAACCTAAAGATATATGCACTGTCATGTTCACTGCAAGATAAGGAAACAACCTAAATGTCCATTGATGGATGAGTGGATAAAGGGTGGGTAGCGCACGCGCGCGCGCGCACACACACACACACACACACACACACACATCCTATACTAGAGGCGTGGTTTATGAATTTGTACACAGGTGGGGTCCCTCAGCCTGGCCGGTGATTGGGGCTGATCAGGGCTGTCTTTCCCAGACCCAGTCGGGTCTGATCAGGGCCAGCCAGCCAGGGGGAGGGACCTCAGGACGTTGGCTGGCTGCAGGAGGTTGGCTGTGGGAGTGCACTGACCACCAGGGGGCAGTTTCTGCATTGAGTGTTCCCTGGTGGTCTGTGCACATCGTAGTGACCAGCCGAACAGTCTTAATAATTGCTTAGGCTTTTATATATATACAAATAATAAAAGCCTAATATGCAAATTGTCCCCTTGGGAGTTCAACTGACTAGGAGTTTGACTGTTTGCTATGATGTGCGCTGACCACCAGGGGGTGGCACAGAATGAAGGAAGGTCCCAGCAGTATCCGACAGCTGGCAGCTTGGGGAAGAAAGGCCCCAACCAGCCCTGATTGCCAGCCAGGCCCAGGGACCCTACCTGTGCACGAATTTCATGCACTGGGCCTATAGTATATCAAGAAAATAAGTGCCAGTCCTGTAGGCAGGGATATACATTTCATGTAGATATTCAGGGATCCAGGCTTTGCCAATTTTGTGACCTCCAACTTTTCCTAGAGCCAAAGGGAAAGGGAGACTACCTCTACCTTAAAGGGACCTAGGAAATTCTTCCAAAAAGGGAGACTTTTAAAAAAATTATTCCAAAATAAAGTGTGATGGTGGATTAGATTGAGGAAGTATAGTTAACATTTATTTATACTGTGTTTTTTTGTGTGTGTTTTTTTCAGGGATCTTGTATTCTGAATATGCTTAGAGATTATATTAGTGCCGATACATTTAAACGTGGTATTGTACATTATCTCCAGACGTATAGTTATAAAAACACAAAAAACGAGGACCTGTGGAACAGTATGGCAAGCGTGAGTATGTTTCTGTGTATCTCTGTGTTTGGGATTGGCAGGTTTATTATCATTTTGGGTGTTTTTGTTGTTGTTATGGTTTTGTTTTGTAATCATATTAATCCCTCTGAGAAGAATCATGAAGGTTTTCTACAGGCCTGCCTGAGAGTGACGTGTATATTTTCGGTTTTTAGATTTGCCCTACAGACAGCTCACAAAGGATGGAAGGCTTTTGCTCTCGGGGTCAACCTTCATCTTCATCCTCAGTAAGTTTTTACATCTGTTCACGGTGCCCCTCCTCGCATTCTTTCCCACCACAGCCTTTGAAGGTCGGCTCTGTGCCAGACGCTCTGAGGCCCTAGATCCTATCACCCTCGCTCTTGATAAGACTGCGTTTAAACCATACCAGACTGACAGCCTTTTACCATTTTTAAAACGTTATCTGCACCAGGGAGTCGCACAGCCTCCTTTGGTAACGCGTCTCACCGATACTAATTTCTTCAGCTTCGCTCTCGGTGAGGCAGTGGATTTCTGACAGGATTCTGTGAGAGTTGGGGCTTTATCAGTCAGGCCGTGTCGATCATTTCCAGAGCTCCTCACCTGGAAGGAAACAGACGATGGCAGTGAGCATTCCTGAGCACTCACTCCGCAGCAGGCACGTGCTACGCACTTATGTGCATTATCGCCTTTCCTCTTCAGAGTCAGCCCGTGAGTGGTGCACCATTATCCCTATTTTTACAGATGTGAATATGACATCCAAAGGCATGTGGTTAGTAAACTACAGAGCTGGGATGTGAATTTAGTTCCAACTTGTGTTTTTAACCAATAAGCTATAAAGAATTAAAAAAGAAAAGAAAAAAGAAATCTGAATCACAGAACAGTCTACATCTCTGCTTATCTGGACTTATGGACTATTTTCCTAGGCAGCTATGGGTTAGTCTGGAGATTTTTTAACAGAATTCCATCCATCATATGTTTA
Source organism: Pipistrellus hanaki (assembly GCF_964339955.1). Lineage (NCBI taxonomy): Eukaryota > Metazoa > Chordata > Mammalia > Chiroptera > Vespertilionidae > Pipistrellus > Pipistrellus hanaki. The sequence goes on along the minus strand of NC_140506.1, from coordinate 49,084,296 downwards.
TGTTCTTGGCTTGTTTGTTTTTAGAGGCAGCTTTCTCCAGAAGTTTGAAGATTAGTTCTAAAGCCTGTTTTATCCTTTTACTAACTTTTAAATATTTCTTAAAAGCTTTTCTTAGTATCAAAGAAAATATCCTCTTGTGAGCTCATGACTGCTGTGGAGTGTGGGCCATCTGGGTGTTACCGCTTTGGGCTTTGGCCACTTTCCCTTCTCTACTTCCATTCATTCATGCATGCACTTGCCTACTGTGTGCCCAGTGCCACGCCCAAGGTATGCCCAGTAGAACCAGATATGGTACCGGTTCTCAAGACACACATGCTTACAGAAAGAGAACGAGAAGTAACTGTCAGTGCTTTCATGGACCACGTGCTGTGGTTGGAGACAGCAGGGACAGGAGCAGGGCAGGGGCTGGGAGCAAAGGAGGGATGAGAAGGAGCTTCACAGGGGAGGTGGCCCCTGACAGCAGCTCCGTCTGTGAGCAAAAGCTCGGCTCTGCCTTTTCTTAGTTGGGTCTATGTGGGTCACGCATCTGTGTGTTTCTGTATAAACCAGCACTGGCAACAGGAAGGCCTTGATGTGAAAACCATGATGAACACCTGGACGCTGCAGAAGGGCTTTCCCCTGATCACCGTCACCATGAAGGGGAGGAACGTCCACCTGAAGCAGGAGCACTACATGAAAGGCTCTGAGGGCAGCCCGGAATCTGGGTAAGGGGCCCGGAGGAAAACTCATTTGGTTGCTTCGGTAACATCTGCCTTGCAGGATAAAACCTTATTTTTGAAATAGTGCCCTTACCTTTATTGCTAAAATGTTTCAATCAAATCTGCACGTCCTATGAAGTTGACTTATACACCACCATCTCCCCAGGAGAATGGAGATTGCTCTAAACCTTGGTTCATCTCGGTGAAGCTGATGATGTATAATTATCATGTTTTGTACTTTGACGGGATGCGGATGTCCAGTAATTGGCTTGTAATAAGCTCTGATCTAAGTAACTGTCACTAAATTACAACAGTGCCTGGAAATTACAATTTCTGGGAATTAGGGAGAGACTCAATTCTTTTCTTTGGGAAGTCTGAGTTGGATCCTGGAACTTGTTTGCCAGATTGACAGGACAGAAGGACATCACTGGAAATGACACATCGCAGCTTGACTGGCTCTAGATGGACACTATTTTAAAAATGTTTTGTTTCAAAGTAATTTTACACTTAATAGAGAAGTTGTAAGAAAAGTGCAAAGAATTCTCATATATTTTTAACCCTGATATATGTTAACTTTTTACCACATTTCTCTAAGTAAAGATATGCTTTCTCTATATCTATCTCTCTCTTCATATATGCCATATATATGTGTGATTTTATATATATGGCTTTCCCCTGTTTGAGAGAATTTGGAGACATGATAATTCTTTACCTCAAAATCCTTTAGTGTGGTATTTTTTAAAAGATAAGAACATTTATGTATATAACTATAATACAGTTATCAAAATTATGAAATAAATTTGATGAAAAGCTATTATCTAATGTAAACCTTAAGTTTTTCCAACTGCCCTAATAATGTCTTTGTAGCAAAAGAAAAAATATTCTGATTCAGGCAGGATCACTATTAGGGTCACATTATGTTAATTGTTCACATTTCTTTAGTCCTTTTTCTCTGAAATTGCTCCTCAGTCTTTGTCTTTTTTGACCTTGCTATTCTTTAAGAGTACAGGCCAGTTATGTTATGGAATGTCCTCCAGCTTGATTTTCTGCTGTTTCTTCATGATCACATTCAGCTTATGCATCATTAGTAGGAATTCCATAGAAGCGATGTGTTCTTCTTAGTGTATGATTTAGGAGGCACATGATGTCAATTTGTGCCATTACTAGTGGTCATGGTTCTTAAGTTCGGCTCTTGAGCTCCCAGCCAATCACTGTAAAGGCTGTCAGGGCTCACTTGAGCCCAAATTCCTAACTTTACTTAAGGAGCCTGAGAAGGATGAATAGTGCCTGGAAAACAGGAAAGAGGGGTATTTTGATCTCTTGTATGTAGCAGCTTTGGTGCCATTCTTTCTTAAACTAGCCAGTGCCTGGCACGTGATAGGTGATTTAACAACTACTTGTTAAGTTGAATCAACAAATGAGCAATTCATCCTCCTTTCTTTTAGGTACCTGTGGCATGTTCCATTGACATTCATCACCAGCAAATCAGAATCGGCCCAGAAATTTTTGCTGAAGACAAAAACGGGTAATTTGTTGGGGGAGTAACTAGGTTAACGCAAGAAGGAACTATAGAAATGTGCAGGATTTAGATACCGCCTTTCTTTGGCTATTTATCTTGGTTAAAACGAAAAGGACCAGGTCCACCTTTATCTTCAGCAGCTCTCTGGCTTTCATTTTCTAGTGAAGACTAAAGGTTGAAAATCCTATCTGGTTGGGGGGAAAAAAAAAAAAGCCAGTATCTTGCCAGATAGAGATTAAAACAGTTGATTTATGTAATGATAAAGAGAAGGGATTATGAATGAAAAATCCCCATTACTTTGTTAACATTGCTGGGTTATATCGTATGTATGGCCTGAAACGTGGCTGCATTCTTCTCATAGATCTATAAATCTCACAAAATTGATGCCTAAAACTAGTGTTGGCTTTTGTCGATGGGGATGCTGTTTTTGGTTTCTAAAAGAAACTTGTTCAATATGAAACTCATTTTCAGTACTAAACTTGCCTGTAGTTTCGTGGTCTAGTCTCTGATCAGAAAAGCTTTCATCCGTCAAGAGAGAACATAGAGCTATAATTTATTTTATTTGCTCTAGATGTGCTCATCCTCCCAGAAGAGGTGGAATGGATCAAATTTAACGTGGGAATGAATGGCTATTACATTGTGCATTATGAGGATGATGGATGGGATTCTTTGACCGGCCTTTTACAAGGAACCCACACAGCAATCAGCAGTAATGATCGGGCCAGTCTCATTAACAATGCATTTCAGCTTGTCAGGTAATACATGCTCCTCAGAGTCTTGGTTTATTTCTGAAAGCAGCTGTTATCACTCAAATTCTTGATTTCTAAAGATGGAAATGATTGATTGCTAATAGGAAGTTGAAGGGTGTTTTTTCCCTAAGTTCTTCTAACAATCCAAGGTTGCTTGTAGCCGTATGGTTAACCTCCTGTCTGTGTCTGCTGAGTCAGGTAAAGGAAACATCTGTATTTTAACCTTTTTCATTAACAACTATGATCACATAGAGGCAAAAGTGTAGAAAATTAGGAGATACTCCCCGGAGAAGCTCCTTGGCTGGTTTCTAAAGAGTTGACCTGTGGCTTTCTCTGGCCCTGGCTCTGCTCTATAGATCTGGTTCCTCCCCCCGCTAGGTTAAAGGGGTTTCCACCCACCCCTGCCCACACTCGGATTCCTGAACTTCACAGCCTCTTAATGGAATACAGCTCATAAAATGTTGCCCAAACGAATGAACTTTGAGCTGTTGAGTGTTTTCTTAAGAGTTTTTGCTCCATGACAATGGTTATTAAGGAAATAGTCTGCAAGACAAAAACTTATACTTCCTCAGTATTTAGGCTGTACAGAAGTCCTCAGGTAGAAAGGAATGATTTATAATTTTCCTCACACCCCATGTCCTCTGCTCTAAATGTCAAGTTCGTCCTCATTGGGGCCTCTTGAGGTGAAAAGTAGCAAAGGGGGATAAATATAGGAGATGTTAGCCGGCTGTCTCCTCATGCCTACAAATATTCCCCTCTGTAGCATACTGCTGCTTAAATCTTAAGTCTTAGAGGATGCTGTGTTTATGAGCATATACCTTACCTCTGAGGCTTTTAGCACCAACCCTCTATAACGAAGGGTTTTTATCCATATTCAGTTCTGTTGGAATGGAGAAGAGGATGTGCTGACCCCAGAGACTTACAATGTCAGCTGAGTGGCAGTCTCTCAGATTAGGCTTCCTGAAGGATCTGTGATCAAAATCCCGACCAAAGATCAGCCACAGTCCAACATTTCGTAGAGGAGCAGACCCTGCCCTGCTTTGTGTCCTAACTCGTTAACCCTAGCTCTATTGTGTTTGAGCAACTCCCTTCACTGTGCAAACATGCTAATGTTGTCTTATTTATGATAGAAAAGATACTAACAGAAAGATCCTTATTTATGAGGGGCATTAATAACTGGTTGAATTTTTTGCTGGTAGATTGTTAAAATATTTTTTGAAACAAAAAGTTGATTTCCTAAGTTTTCTTTTAAACCTCTCACCATGGTATCTCCTGACCAGCATTGGAAAGCTACCAATCGAAAAAGCCTTGGATTTAACCCTATATTTGAAACATGAAACAGAAATTATGCCTGTGTTCCAAGGTTTGAATGAGCTGATACCTATGTATAAGTTAATGGAGAAAAGAGATATGAATGAAGTGGAAATTCAATTCAAGGTAAAAGCCTCAAATAAACTGAGTGGTTACTTAAGTGATTTGCTTTTATATGGTTGTGCAAGAATTCTTACTGTCGTGTGTGTGTGTGTGTGTGTAAATATATATGTACATATATTTATATATATATATATATATCAATATATATAAAAGAAAAGTAAATAAAAATTAACTTAGTATTTGGATTGACTAGCAAAGATATTTGGTTTTATTTTAGCATTGAAAGTAGACATGGGACTATGAGACTCTGTACTTAATTTTCATGGATTTCTTATTCCTTTCTTTTGCAAATCCTTTAATTTATTTTACTTCTGTATTATGATGGTTGCTATTAAGATTTTCTGGGACTCAGGTACTTGAAGAAGTACAAAGTTACTTTTTGGCAAAAGGTCATGAAGTTCCATTGTAAAATTTGCCTTCAAAATGTAGTCATATAAACTCTCTTAGTTTATTTTTTTAAAGTGGCAGTTTATTTTGATTTTAAGTACATAAACATATTTATGAAAGATAATAGTTCATTATTTCTTGTGTCTGACAACTTTTATAATGAAACTGGTGCATGAATTCTTGCATGGGTGGGGTCTGACCAGACTGGGAGGAGACACGGCCGTTGGCCATCTGGCCCCGCCCCCTTGTTGAACTCCCAGTTGAGGGGACAATTTGCATATTAACCTTTTATTATATAAACAGAACTGCATGGTTTTAGAAATAAGAGTTGTTATTACACTTTGTAAAATATCCCCCTCACCTGAGTGTACTGGATTACATAAAACATGCGGGAACCTGGGACTGTACTGCTGACACTGTGGCTTTCCCTCAGGGCTTTCTCATCAGGCTGCTGAGGGGCCTCATTGACAAGCAGACCTGGACTGACGAGGGCTCTGTCTCAGAGCGAATGCTGCGGAGCCAGCTCCTCCTCCTCGCCTGTGTGCGCAAGTATCAGCCCTGCGTGCAGAGGGCAGAAGGCTACTTCAGAGCATGGAAGGAATCTGATGGAGATTTGAGGTCTGTCCTTAGCAAACAGCTAGTTTGTTCATGAAAAGGGGTGCCTTTTCTATTTTCCATCATTGCTGCTACATGTTGGGAGCAAAACCAACTACAAAAAGTCTCCCTGGCCTCCCTTTTTAGGAAAATAAATTACTTTTTAAGATTTATCTGTGTATCTCTCAACTTGCAGTAATGCTAGGAGGGAACTTCTATGCACAAAAGTCAAATATACGGAGAGTTAGAAGGGGATTAGAATAGTTCCCACTTTATGCGGCCAAAGGTACAAAATCTACCAGAATCGAGACAGCCGCACTGCCAGGAACAGAGGCGATGCCTCTCGCAGTAGTTTCTTTGTGTTTCCAAAGTCCCTGACAGGAGGTGCATAGTAGTTGCTGATGCTGCCTAAGTACAGTTCTTCCTCTATTTTGAAAATTAATTCTCACTATACTTAGGTATATCTGGGTCTTAAATCCCATCTGGGAAACATTAAGCCCATAGTAAACATGCTTCCATTGAAAGACATGCTTCTAAGTGGTGGTCCCATTGGATTCCTAATGTTTGTTCATGGATTACATCATGAGTCTAATTTGAAACACTTGCTTTTGGCTTGAAGAGTGACCACCTATTGGGAGTCACCCAGTGTCATTAAAGTGTGCTAGACACATAGGTGTTTGTAAAAGTGGCATTTCATGTTCACATTTTCGAGAAGTCTTACAACTGAGTTTTAGATATTTTCTCTTTGCCTCTTTCAAAAAATTTAATTGAAGGAAAGGTTATTTTTGTTTAGATTTCTAGGCTTGCATTTCTGATCATGAGGTCATTTATCAGTTCAAAACTGGTCACCATTTTGCTTCCCCACACAGTTCCTACAACTCTGACTCTCACCCACGTGCTCTTTCCCACAGGCTGCCCAATGATGTGACAATGGCAGTGTTTGCTGTGGGGGCCCAGACCACTGAAGGATGGGATTTTCTCTATCGTAAATATCAGTCTTCTCTGTCCAGTACCGAGAAAAACCAAATTGAATTTGCCCTCTGTATTAGCCAAAACAAGGAAAAGCTCCAGTGGTGAGTAATTCATTCATGTTCATGTATGAACAAAGGAATTTAGATCAGATCCTTCTCGCATCTATTTTTGTTCTTTTGAGCAGGAATTGCCTGTTCTGCTGGAAACATTTATATTAGTGGGGAGACAGCTAACGAGTATCTCATATATATATATATATATATATATATATATATATATATATATATATATATATATATATATAAAAGCCTAAGTGACTGTTAGGACCAACTGAATGGGACAACTGGTTGACCAGTTGCAATGACGTGCACTGACCACCAGGGGGCAGACGCTTAATGCAGGAGCTGCCCCCCCCCCCCCCCCCCCCCCCCCGATGGTCAGTGCACTTCCACAGCCAACCTCCCACAGCCGGCTGGCAGCGTCAGTGTCTGGCATTCGTTCTTTTTATGCCCAGCTCAGTGACTGTCGCCTCCTCTCCTGACTGTGTCAGGGCCTTAGGCCCTGGGCTGGGACGGGAAAATGGGGATGGGTGGTGGTGGATACAGCCCCTTTCTCAGGAGGGCCAAGGGCTGTCAGTCAACCTCTCATGTCCTCTCCACCCACCCTTTGCCCCACCCCCCAGCTGGTAGGCCCCAATTGGCCTGCCGCCCACCCACCAACAGTGGTGGTGCAGCAGTGAGGGAAGGAGGAGTGGGGGAGGTTGGAAACCACGCAGTAGTAGGTCACTGGCATCCGTTTCTTCTGCACCTGGCCCGGTGACCATCACCTCCTTTTCCAACCCCACTGAGGCTTTTGGGGCCCGGGCTAGGATGAGGAACTGGGGGAGGGGGGATGTGGCTTTAGTCAAGGCCCCTTTCCCAGTGGAGCTGAGAGCTAGCTCCCTACGTGGGGCTGGCAGTGAACCTCCTGCACTGGCCAACCTCCTGTGCCCTGTTCTTCACCCCTGGCTGGCAGGCCCCGATTGGCCCATGCTCCCTCTCCTTGTCCCTCCTCCCCAGCCAGCAGGCCCTGATTGGCCCTTATAGAGGGCCAGGCCTAGGGACCCAGCCCATGCACAAATTCATGCACTGGGCCTCTAGTGATAAATAATTAGGGAGAAGCAGGTGTCATGAAAAATATTTAAAGAAGCATATATTTGTGTATCTTTAAAATAACAAATTTAGAAACATATACTTTCTTAGATTCTTTTATGAGACAATGAGAGCATATGTGAGAATGTGTATTGTGAATACTGTGTGTTAGTTTTATTGTTATACTAGAGGCCTGGTGCACGAAATTTGTGCATGGGGGGATGTCCCTCAGCCCAGCCTGCACCCTCTCCAATGTGGGATTGGGCCTAAATGGGCAGTCAGAAATCCCTCTCACAATCCAGGACTGCTGGCTCCCAATTGCTCGTCTGCCTGCCTTCCTGATTGCCCCTAACCACTTCTGCCTGCCAGTCTGATCACCCACTAACCACTCCCCTGGCAGCTTGATTGATGTCTAACTGCTCCCCTGCCAGCCTATTTACCCCTAACTTAACTCCTCTACTGGCCTGGTCACCCCTAACTGCCCTCCCCTTCATGGTTTTTCACCCCAACTGCCCTTCCTTGCAGGTCTGGTCCCACTCAACTTCCTTCCCTTGCAGGCCTGATTCCTCCCAACTGCCCTCCCCTGCTTGCCTGATCACCCACAACTTCCCTCCCTTGCAGGCCTGGTCCCTCCCAACTGGCCTCCCTTGCTGGCCATCTTGTGTTCACATGGGGGCAGCCATCTTGTGTGTTGGAGTGATGGTCAATCAGCATATTATTATTTTATTAGATAGGATAGAGGCCTGGTACACAGGTGGGGGCCAGCTGGTTTGCCCTGAAGGGTGTCCCAGCTCAGGTTTGGGGCCCTTTGGGGTGTGGAGTGGCCTGGGCGAGGGGCCTGTTGTGGAAAAGGCCAGCCATGCCCCCGGCGACCCAAGCGGAATCCCTGATATCTGGAATTTATCTTCTACAATTGAAACTTTGTAGCCTGGAGTGGAAGCCTTGGCTGGCCAGGGTGTGCAGAAAGCTTGGCTTCCTCCATTGCCAGGGAAACCCAACCCTCCCTCCTACTCTCTGTGGTTGCAGCCATCTTCGTTTGGGTTAATTTGCATATTATCACTGATTGGCTTGTGGGCGTGGCTGGTGGGTTTAGTGGAGTGATGGTTAATTTGCATTTTACTCTTTCATTAGATAGAATAGCTATAGCAAGTTTACCAGGGCTCTGGTTAACCATCTTTTCGCTCTTTGTTATTGACAGGCTGGCTTTAAATCATTTTATGGAATAACTTTCTCATAAATTTTCCAGGGGATATTCATTGCTAGCATTTTTTCCTCTTAATCATTCTAGGTTACTTGACCAAAGTTTTAAGGGAGATGTAATAAAAACTCAAGAGTTTCCAGCTATTCTTCGCTCTGTTGGCAGAAACCCAGTGGGATATCCGCTGGCCTGGCAGTTTCTGAAGGACAACTGGAATAAACTTATACAAAAGTAAGTAGTGCCAAAGATTGTGCTGTGCCTGGGGAAAGTTCCTCAACATGGCTATTTTTTCTTAAAAACATTTGTTTGTAAAACAAACAGTGATCATCCAAGGGGGGTTTTGACTGAAGCTAGAAAGTAGAGGTCCTTATAATTTCCTTAGACAATATAAAACTCTTACTTCATTGCTAGCCCATGAATCTGGAAAACCTGACTAGGTTTTCTGTTCCACCTGGAATAATCCCTCCCCGCACCCACTGACCTATTAGAAGTCTCCTGCTCAGCACCTTTGCTGATTTGCATCTGTCCTTGTCTAACTTGTGTAGCATCATTACCTCTATCATTTTCTTCTGGGTACTTCATCTTTTATTCACCTAGATTTTGCAACTAGATCTTACATTGGAGGGCAGGGATCATGTCCATGTTTTCCATGCCTAACCAGTTTTTACTTAAGTGCTATAATAAAAGGGGCACGTAGAAAAATATGTTGAGAGAATGAATATTTCACAATGTAACATGACAGTTTCCATTTCTAGGTTTGACCTTGGGTCTCCTTCCATAGCCTACATGGTGATGGGAACAACAAATCAGTTCTCCACAAGAGCACGGCTTGAAGAGGTAAAAAAAAAAAAAAAAAAAAAAAAAAAAAATATATATATATATATATATATATATATATATATATACACACACACACACACACACACACACACACACACACATACACACACACACATACATACATACATATATACATACATACATACATATATATAAGCTTAAGTGACAACTAGCTAATAAGTATGGGGTAGACAAAATATTTAAGGATGTGACGAGTTAGCAACGAATCTTGTCGCTTAGTAGATGTTCCTTTTGGGTGCTGTAGTGTTGTTAACATAAGCAAAAATCAGCTATGAATGAATTAGTAAAAACTGTGCCTCTTCCCAAACACATGAAGAAGTCCTAATCTTGGCCATTATGAAGGTTAGAGCTTAAAGGCTACTTCGAATACGGAATCCCTGTTTGGGATGATAAAAGTGATCATGGGAAATATGAATGACTGAAGGGATCATCCAGCAGTTATGAAAGAGGCGAGTCTGAAATCCAGGTTCCATTTCCAGGTTCATGATTTCCTGCTACTTATTTATATGCCATTTACTTTTCAGAAAGAATTTCTGAAAAGTAACTTATAAGGTCCAGGTATAAAATAAATGTTAAAGAACAAAAAGCTGCATAATGGACAGAGAGAGGTAACTGTCTGAAGAATTTATGCAGAGGATAATTTATTGCTCTCAAACCCTAACTTTATCACAGCTTCCTAGCAGTCAAGGAAAGATGACAAAGCAGTATGAGTTATCCCATTGTCCAGTAAGAGGGAACTACAAAAGTGTACTTTTTTTCTGAGTCTTTAACTCTGAGGAATTGGATCAATGGGTTGTTTCTGGTGTCCCTTCTATGATAATGCTTTTCTTAGAATACACAGGAGTCCTTCTGAGCCCTTCTTTTCCTCACATCTAATCCATCCCCGAGTCCTGTCCGCCCTGTCTGTGGCATATGCATCTTATATGTTTTTTTTTTCAGACGCCACAAGTCTCTCTCCTATCTGATCTGATTTGGGAAATGCAGCATGTCATCTGAGTATTTGATTCAAACCTGCCTCCTTGAGAACATTTTCTGTGCAACAAGCAGCATGATACCGGGATAGAAAAACAGGTTTATCCTACCTTGTTGGACCTTGAGCAAATAATTTCACTTCTCTGGGACTGTCTCATTTGTTAAATGAGGGTCATATCTGCATTGCAGAGGATGTGGTTATGGAATGTGGTAAGGTGCAGAACCTCAAACCCAGCTGTGTCAGGGCTTCAGCCTCATCCATTTAGTCATGCCTATTTGCATTGGTTCTTATTCATCCCTTGCCTTTTCTGTGCTAGAACTGAGGATGTGGCCGTGAATCAAGCAAGCACCCTAAGCTCAGGGAGCTCACAGGTTTCTTGGAAGACAGACAGTAGACTCTGATGGCTATAAACTGTGAAATAAACTAGGGCTATGACAGTAACTGTGGAGGGGTTGGCCTGCTACACAGAGTGGTCTGTAAAGGTGACCCTTGAGCTGGAATCTCTAAAGTAGGGGTGTCGAACTCAATCAGAGAAGGGGCAAAAATCTAAAATCCAGCCTAAATCGCGGGCCAAATGGTTTACTGAACAGTCATAAACTGACAATGTCATAAACTGACAGCGGAGTGCAGTGATGACAGCGCGGTGCAGGCCACATTGCAAGGCCTGGAGGGCTGGATTTGGCCCGCGGGCCTTGTGTTTGACACATGTGCTCTAAAGGATAAAATGAGTCTTTCCAGTGAGGAGTTGGGGAAAGAGCAAGCCAGGCAGAGAAGAAAGTGCAGAGCTTTGTCAGGATAGGAAGGAAAGGATAGAGAATGCCTGAGGTGGGGAGTGCGGCTGTGTTTTATAGGATGATTCGGAGATGTTTCAGTGGACATTAAAAGAAATGCAGGTATCTAGGAGGGGAGAGGTTGTGTCCATAGAAAACATCAGGTGCACAAACTGAGATAGGCCATGGAAATGAAGAAGCCTGAGATACTGTCATAATAGAGAACATCCTACTACCTTCATTGCAGAGGATGTGGTTATGGTAAGAGTAGGACGTCTTGAATGAATTCATGAGAAAACAAATGAACAAGTGAGTGAACAGAATATTTTGTTGCCACAGATCTGGTCTATGAACAGCCTTCTAGCTAGTTCCAGCCTGTGGACAACTCTTAGGTCATCACACAGATGACCTCCACTGTAGTCCTCAGTGGAGGTCAAGCTTGAGATGTTATGTGCAAGTTAATTTTACAAGCCCAGGTGAGGCTCGGGACGTGACATTTCTTTTGCATATTCTTCCTATATTCAGCTGGATCGTGGTTTAACCAGACTACATATGAAACTATTCCTTAAAAAATTAATATTTGGCACTCAGATCTTATCTAAATGCAGCCTAGTGTGGAAACCACATAAAGACTCAGAACAACAACTCAGTTCTCCATAAGAGCACGGTTCGAAGAGGTAAATTATCCTCTGCATAAATTCTTCAGACAGTTACCTCTTTCTGTTATGCAGCTTTTTGTTCTTTAACATTTATTTTATATCTGGACCTTATAAATTGCCTAAAATTCTTTCTGAAAAGTATAGTCTGGGTTTGAGGTTCTGCACCTTACCACATTCCATAACCACATCCCCTGCAATGCAGATATGACCCTCATTTAACAAATGAGACAGTCCCAGAGAAGAGAAATTATTTGCTCAAGGTCCAACAAGGTAGGATAAACCTGTTTTTCTATCCCGGTATCATGCTGCTTGTTGCACAGAAAATGTTCTCAAGGAGGCAGGTTTGAATCAAATACTCAGATGACATGCTGCGTTTCCCAAATCAGATCAGATAGGAGAGAGACTTGGGGCATCCGAAAAAAAATGTAAGAGCAAGTGTTAAAACCAGTTTTGTTGCCAATCTTGTAGGTGTTCTTTAGTGGTATTATCAGGTTTAGGCAGTTTGGCCAAAGGGTAAGACTGTCGATGAGGTGTGACTGTTGAGGAGTGCTCAGAGTGATTTTTTTAGCTGAATATCAACTAATCTTGAATTCAGTGGGAAAGAAGGTTGAGTTGCAACTTAGGACAGAGAAGCAGTGTTTTCTAGGCTGCTGCAGCAGGAGGGCATGCCTCTAAGCTCATTGAAAAGTTACACTGGGATAATTTTAAAACAACCTCACATCATTTAGAATTGGAATTTGGTCTTTTAAACACCTATTCTGACCTCCCTCTTATTTTCAAACTCATGATATTATGGCATGGTGGGATTTTTTTTTCTTCTTCTTCTTCTTCAAAAATTAACTGTCTGGAATCCATGCTGAATAAACAATACATCTTGGCCTAGACTTGCTTTTTGTCTGCAAAATCAAAAATTGATGGATTAACGCTGTGAAAATTTATGGGGAAAGGTTTAGAACCCTGTAAGGTGAGACAGAATAGCACGGTGATCAACGGTGTGGCAAAGCCGGCCTATTTCTCCCGTGAGCTGAAAGGGGTTCACATACCCAGCGATGAAACAACAAAAATATATTTTCATGGAGATAGCCAAGAGTTTCTTATCACATTAACACCATGGGGAACTTTGCATGGATTTTATCTTAGGGGAACAATACCTGAATTGTGGATTAAGATAATAAAAACTTGGCAAAGTTAGGGGTATTACCACCATAACTTGCTAAGAGCCCCATTCCCCACAGTGTTTCTGTAATAACACACGAGGCCAGGCCCATGGAGAAAGACTACACTTATGTGGTTGAAACTGTTTTGCTTGGCAAAGAAGACACTGCACATTCTGCTGTTCAGATACCATGTTTTAAGAAACTCAGTTAGCATCTGTGTGTCTATAACAGAGTACACATTAAACAGACACACTCAATTAAACCTTAATTATGAAGTGGTAAACAGTGAAGTCTTTTAGAATCTGGCAACTGTGAACAAACTAAAAAAAAAACTACAGAGGAAAAAAACACACAAAACTTGACATCATGAGGCATGAGCTCATTTCATACAGCTTAAGTTTGTGTACATAATCGTATCCAGACACCTGGCACTGCCTTCCGTATAGAATTTTGACAAATGCTGAAATTTCGGCTCCAGTTTTCTTTTAATGAGCCTGAACTTGTATAATGTAATAAAGCAAAATTTTGAAAACTCATTTTTTCCCCTCTCTTCGCAAGGTAAAAGGATTCTTCAGCTCTTTGAAAGAAAATGGTTCTCAGCTCCGTTGCGTCCAACAAACAATTGAAACCATCGAGGAAAACATACGTTGGATGGATAAGAATTTTGATAAAATCAGAGTGTGGCTCCAAAACCAAAATCTTGAACTGCTCTAACAGTCTGTTTCCTTGTTGGTTCCTGTGATCTGTAGTCACCTACATGTTGTTGGATGTGAATACCTTCTACCTGGAGATGGCTGTTTGGGCTGCCCCCTGAAGACACCTCCTTTTCCTTTAGCTTCTTCCTCATTTGACCGGGCCTTAATTTTCCCATCAATGGGTTATTTCTTTTGTGTGTTTCATTTACAGGTGTTGCTTACAATGTAAACCCAAGAGGCGGGTTCCTCACTATTGAGGAGTAAAGTGCTTTATTCTTATTTTTTATTTTATACTTAAGCCCCCCAGTCTCCAAACCCTTCCCTCCCACGTTTGTCATTCAGAAACTTTTTTGTTAGTCTCCTTGGAATGCTGTGAATGGTGGGAACTACTGAGTGACCATTTGGATCCGCCTTTTAGATACTGTGTTTTAAAAAGATTAAGTTTGCATCTATGTGTATTTAGGGAATACACATGAAATAGACACACTCAAAGCCAGGGTGTCTGATCTGCTTCTACCTTCTCTTCTTTGCCCGTGCCCAGGGGCGAATGTGGGGCCACCTCACCTCCTCGGGCTTCCTGGCCTCCGGCTTGTGGTCAGTCTCCCAGGAGGGCGGATTGCGGTGGGAGAGAGGAGGTGGGTGTCCTCCCCGAGGTCCCTTCAGGCTGCCTCAGGCTGGCCTCCACTGCTATGGAGGCAGCCCCTTTACCCACTGAGCCTTCTCCATCTCTGCGTTCTAGCAACTGCTTCCTTCTAGTCCCCAAAGGGTGAGGAGAGAAGTGGCAGCCTGGCTTTTACCAGTCTTGGCTGTACCTGTGGTTTCCATACACCCCTGTCCTGCCATTGTTTAAAAACAAAACACCACCTTGTATGACACCCTCCTCAAGTAATCCTAATTTGAGTGTCATCTACTCCTCAGGGATCCTGACTGAATAGTGTCCCTTCTGAAACGGCAGAGTACATTCAGGTCTAGAGAAGGAACCTGTGGCTTGAAGTTGAACCTGAGAGCTCTTGATCCTTAGGTAGGTGCTTGTTATTTGGCCTAGTTTACAATTCCTGAATTACTCAGTATTGCCAGTTATTGCCAATAAGTCATTGCAGTCTCCTGTAAATGACAATGTATAGTGAAACTGAAACTATTTTATATTCCTCTAAGTGAGAAATCTTTTATGAGGTTTTTAATGCAGAATTTTCAAGATAAAGGAATGTGATAGGGAAAATGCCAAAATGTGTTCTCGTACACCAGGAATAGTGACTCTTTCTGGGCCTAAATGTATTTACAATTCCATTTTTAAACATTGCATGGTTTAATGGTTTGAGAAATAGAAACAGAAATCACTGGTAATTGCTACCCCAGGTATTTTCTGTCCAAAAACATACAAAGCCAAGATTTGAATGTAAAATATTTTTAATTGTATTTTACATCTTGATTAAAGAAATATGAAACGTGGAAATAGTGGTCTTCAGTTTGGTCACCTGAGGAACCTACTTTCCGTTGCGTTGGGAGAAGTCCATTTCCTAAACGGACACAATATTGCCACAGCAACGTGCAAAACCTGTTCGGTAATAAAAGGCTATAATTTACCTGTAAGCAGATATTTGCCATTATTTCCTCCTAATTAGATGGGTTAAAAGGACCACTTTGGATGCTGAAGCTGACTCAAGCCATCGTTAATTACTAACAAACACCCAACACTTGAAGACATTTCTAATAAACAAAAAATCGTAGTCAGAGTACCTTAAATGTTTACTTTTACAGGCATTTCTTAACTCTCTGGATTTTGGTATGCTGTTTAAAAATACTATATATGCATCAGGTTAATAACACTGCAGCCATATCCTTGCAAACACATCTGTCAATGTCCAAGGTTTTACCTTTTTGAACAAACAAAAAAACCCCTACTTTGTACTACCCAAATGGAAGAATTAGATATATAGTGAAAATCCCTCAGGAAACGTGTGTTTTATTTTCTTGTCAGTGCCTTGAAGAGGTCTGTTCAGTCACCATAACACTGGCTTATATTTCCCAGACTTAGAATAATAGAAAAATGTTCTGTCTCTCTGATGGGACAGACATAGCATTTAAAGTGGGTGACGCTTGAAATCCCATAGGTACTGCATGATTTTTGAATTTACAGAGGGTCTTAAAATTTGACGCCCATTATAAGCAGTGTTATTGTTTTTGTGTCTCTCTCCCCTTATTAGACAGTATTGGTGATTATATATTTAGTGAAGTCAGCTAAGTCCTAATAAATTAAACCTTCACACATAGGCTAAAGAAGGCTGTGCTCTCTGAACTAAGAAATTCCAAATCAGTGTATGGTATGTACCTGATATCTTTTCCTGCATTCACTACCGGGAAGTAAAGATGAAATTAAATATTTATCAAAATCTCATCAATGGTAAACCTAACTTCCCATGAAGCCAGGTGCTATACAGTGCAACAGACTAAGCAAACTGCTGCTGCTCAGGTTTTATATAGAGTGAGTGGAAGCACAGCTTAACATAGTAAACCAACAGAGTTCAAGCCATATGAATATTCTGAGTACATTTTATTCTTGGGACTTGCTATGCGGTGAAATATAGTCTGTATCTTGCTCTTCTGGCTTGATTCAAGTCTCAGTATGCTTTGCGCGGTAATAAGGTGCGTAACTCCTAACCTCTGGCAAATAGTTTAACCTGAAAAGAGGTGCAGTGCTTCCTGGTCTGTCCAGGTTACCTACCAATTTATTATTAGCAGCCCAAGAGGAGATATGTGCCCGATGTACAATATTTAATGGGCTTATAGACATTAACCCAGAGAAACATCAAATACAGTTCAAAAGCCCAAGAGGAAAGGGGTAATGAGAAATCAGAACACTGGCGAATGTTTACAGCATTGTTTTCCAAATGCTAACAATAACAACAAATTAAGTGCAAACCAAAAATACTAATGAGATTTACAGGCACTGCGTGTAGGATGTGCAAAATTTTGCAAAGGTTTCCCCCCCCCCCCCTTTTTGTGTGTGTGTGTGTGTGTGTGTGTGTGTGTGTGTGTGTGCTGCTTTAAGAAACTATCAAATATATCTTAGAAATATAAAGTTCTCTTCTCTCCCAACTGAAGGCAATTTTTAAAAACTCAAAGTTTATCAATACTCAGTACAATAGCACAGGTAAACCAGACAAATTCAATTTTTTTTCTGGGAAAAGAGTAACAAACCAATGTTTAGGATGTCAAAACACTCAGCAAAGATCACTGTGTAGAAGCCACCCAGAAAAATTTGTTGTCAAAGCCTTTTGTTCTCCAGAAGTCACCAACCACCAGCTGAAGATTTTATATGTAGATACCTTGAAAAATTCAGACAAAAATCCAGTGAACCACTTTGGTATGTAATTTTTGTTGTTACAAGGCATAATAAGTATAACATTTAGCAAAAGCATATATATATATGTGTGTGTGTGTGTGTGTATATATATATATATATATATATATATATATATATAGACAAGAAGGAATTTCCTATAGGTAAATATGAAAGTGAATTATTCATAGAATTTTTTTAAATTTTGGAGGGATTCTTTTAGAGTACTTCTCATCAGCATACCTCCCTCATTATGGAACTAAAAGTGGAACATGGTGAGAGAAATCTATATTTTTATTTCCTTTAGGCTTTGTTTGGTAAGCAATTATAAGCTTTTATACTTTATAATAACATCTCTTCTTTCTCATGTTAAGGGTCCAGCTCTCAAGATAGATCTCTCAGAGATTCTCTCATCAATACAAGCTCGTGAGTCAACATAACATATAATCAAACATAGTATTCTGCCAAAAGTAGCCAATCTTTTCCTTTGCCCTTGGTTCCAAAAACCCTGTACTTTCCACCAGACCTTAAAGGGTACTTTTCCACACCCATCATGTCTTGGTATCAATAACATAGGGGCATTTGGCTGTAAGAGGTATTACAACATGCTAATTTTGCTTTGCCACAGTAATCTGCATAAATATGAGCAATTGGGTTTCAAAGTGTCCCCTAGACTTAGATGGTCATTTTCTTCAAGAGCCTAGCCTAATACTTTAGAGAGCTCTTACTATAAGATTGTTTTTGAACATCCCAATAGCACAATCATCCCATTTAGTGCTTTTCAGAGAATTACTCTATAGATTTTGCAATGTGCATTTCATGCCAATATTTGAGAACATGAAATACTCAAGAAGCAGACTTAGTTTCTCTCGCCTGTAACACACAGGTTGGTAGAAGGTACCCTTGCC
Source organism: Pipistrellus hanaki (assembly GCF_964339955.1). Lineage (NCBI taxonomy): Eukaryota > Metazoa > Chordata > Mammalia > Chiroptera > Vespertilionidae > Pipistrellus > Pipistrellus hanaki. Next base: position 49,066,252 of record NC_140506.1, on the reverse strand, counting down.
CTCATTTGCAACAAACATTCAACTTACCAAATAGTGTGAACTTTAACTTGTTTGTTTTTCATCAGCTTTTGGCTTGGAAGTTTCCTCCTTTGCCTAAAAGGGAAAGCAAAACCATCAAAAGCTCTTCCTTTTCCAGATTAAGTATCATAAAACTGATCAACCAGAAGATCCTTCTGAGGAGATGGACTTCTAAAAATTAAAGGGGCAAAACCTGGTAATCAATTAGGGAAAATGAGATGGTTCTTTCTAATTTTTTTATTTAGCCAAAGCACTATGAATTCTTCCCCTTCAAGTTTATAAGTTAAAAATAACCTTAAGTGATTCTAAATGTTTTACTCTAGACTTCCTTTTTTTAAAAAAATATATTTTATTGATTTTTTACAGAGAGGAAGAGAGAGGGATAAAGAATTAGAAACATCGATGAGATAGAATCATGGATCAGCTGCCTCCTGCATACCCTCCACTGGAGATGTGCCCACAACCACGGTACATGCCCTTGACCAGGATTGAACCTGGGAGCCTTCAGTCCGCAAGCCGACACTCTATCCATTGAGCCAAACCGGTTTCAGCCTTTTTTTTTTTTTTTTAAAAGACCAAGGTAATTGAGGAAAAGAATATGTGTTTTTAGATGGAATTGTTCCTTCATTCTGCAGTGATTCCTCTCTCTGCAATGGGGGGAATTGCTGGCCAGCTAACCCATTCAGCATATAGGATTATTATGCTTTCTATTTTTTGTGAAAGGGTTGGTCATATGCTTTCTATAACTGAAGTTAAATAATAAGCAAATTAATCTCTTTGAGATAATGGCATGAGCCACTTTGAGGTTTCACACGTAGGTGAGATCATATGTCATTTGTCTTTCTGACTTACTTCACTTAACCTAATGCCTTCAGGGTCCACCCAGGTTGTCACAAATGGCAAGATTTAATTCTTTTTTTATGGACAAATAACCTATTGTGCATATATACATCACAGTTTTAAAAATCTATTCATCCCTAGATGGATACTTAGGTTTTCATATTTTGGCTCTGATAAATAGTGCTTCAGTGAATATGGGGGTGCACATATCTTTTTGAGTCAGTGTTTTCATTTTCTTTGGAGAAATACATAGAAGTTAAGATTGCTGTGAAAAATGCCATTGGAATTGTGATAGGAATTGCATTGATAGGCTTTGGGTGGTAAGTACATCTTAGTAATGTTAATTCTTCTGATTCATGAACATGGGATATCTCACCATTGGTTTATGTTGTCTTAGATATCTTTCAGCAGTCATACAGTTTCTAGTCTGCAAATCTTTCATTTTCTTGGTTAAATTTATTCCTGTTTAATTGTTTTCGATGCTATTGTGCATGGGATATTTTCTTTTTCATATGTTTCATCATTAGTGTAAAGGATTACCAGTGATTTTTGTATGTCGATTTTTTTTTAATCCTGAAAATTTACTAATTAGTTCCAACACTTTTTTTGTTGACTTTTTGGGATTTTCTATATACAAAACCATACTTTTTCCTTTCCAATTTGAACATCTTTTATTTCTTTGTCTTGCCTAAATAGTCTAGCTAGTTCCTCCTATATTGAAGTATTAAATAGAGTAGGTATCCTTTTCTTGTTCCTAATCCTACAGGAAAAGCTTCAGGTTTTTGATTTTTACATTGAGTATAATGTTTGTTTTGGGTTTGTTGCAAATGGCATTTATTATGTTGAAGTAAGTTCCTTCTATATCCTATAGTTTAAGGGTTTTTATCATGAAAGGATGCTGTATTTTAACATATGCTTTTTCTGCATTTATTGAGATGATCATGTGATTTTTATCTTTAATTTTATTTATGTGATATATTACATTTATTGATTTACATATGTTGAACTCGCCTAGCATCCAGGGATAAATGCCAATCGGTCTTGGTATATAATTCTTTTAATGTGTTCCTGAATTCAGTTTGCTAATATTTTGAGAATTTTTGCATCTATATTCATCCTTACTTGGTTTTGGTATCAGGGTAGTGATGGCTTTGTAGAATGACTTTGGAAGCCTTCCCTCCTTCCTGCTAGTTTGGAAGCATTTGAAGAAGCTTGGTGTTACTTCTCCAAATGTTTGTTAGAAGGCACCAGTGAAGCCAGCTTGTCCTGGTGTGTGTGTGTGTGTATCTGTGTGTTTTGAGAATTTTTTGATTACTGATCCAATCTCTTTTCTGGTCTGTTCAGATGTTCTGTTTCATCCTGATTCAGTCTTGGTAGGTAAGAAATTTTACCATTTCTTCTAAATTATGTAATTTGTTGCCACATAATTGTTGATAGTAATTTCTTATGTTCTTATGAATAGTTGTAGTACCAGTTGTAATGTCTCCTCTTTATTTCTAATATAATTTGAGTCTTCTGTTTTCTTAATAAGTAAAAAAGATCTTTTTTTTTTTTTTAAGCTCCAGCTTTTAGTTTTGATCATTTCTATTGTTTTTCTGGTCTCTATTTTATTTCCACTCTGATTTTTATTTCCTTTCAAGTTGAGTTTAATTTGTTGTTCATCTAGTTCCTCAAGGTGTACTAAATTTAGATAGGTTGTTGGTTTGTTTGGTTTTTTTTTTGAGATTTTTCTAAGTTCTTAATATATGTACTTGTTGCTATAAACTTTCAGGTCTGTTTTTGCTGCATTCCACAAGATTTGATATGTTGTATTTCCATTTCAACTGGTTTTGAGATAATTCTTATTTCCCTTTTAATTTCTCCTTTGACCCATTGGTTGTTCAGAGTGTTGTTTAGTTTCCACAAATTTGTAGATCTCTCTTTTTTTTTCATTTCTACCGGTAGTTCCATACCATTGCAGTAAAAGAAGATATTTTGTATGATTTCAGTCTTCTTAAACTTGCTAATTTGTTTTGTGTTTTGTCATGATCTATGCTGGAGAATGTTCCAAATGCAGAAGAATGTGTATTCTGCTGCTGTTGGATGAAATGTTCTTTGTATGTCTGTTAAGTCAATTTGTTCTCAAGTATGGCTCAATTCTCACATTTCCTTGTTGACTTTCTGATTAATCTATCCATTTCTGATGTAATATTGAAGTTCCCTAATATTTGTTAGTATTTGCATATTTTGGTGCTTGGGTATTGGAAGGATAGATCCTTACAGTTGTTATATCCTCTTGATGTATTGACTGCTTTATCATTATATAATGACCTTCTTTGTCTCTTGTAACAATTTTTGGCGTGAAGTCTATTTCGTCTGATATAGCTACACCTTCTTTCTTTAGGTTTCTGTTTACTTAGAATATTATCTTCCATCCCTTCATTTTGAACCTCTGTGTGTCTTTAGAGCTGAAATGAGTCTCCAGTAGGCAGCGTGTAGTTGGGTCTTTAAAAAACAAATTTGTCTACCTGCTCTGTGGCTTTTGATTGTGAGCTTAATCTAGGTAGTTATTGATATATAAGGACTTACTGATGTCATTTTATATTTAGCCTTCTGGTTATTTTATAATTCTGTTGTGTCTTTTTCCTTCTGATCTGTCTACCTTCTTGACCTGATAGCTGTTCATAGTGATTTGTTCATTCGCCCCACCCCTACCAACCATTTTTTGTTTTGTGTCTCTGCTCTAGATATTTTTTGTGGTTCCATGCGGTTTACAAACAAGCAAACAAAAAACCCACTGCCTTCATATGTGTGTAGTGGCCAGAATCATGTTACTGACAGAAGTAACATGATTACTTTTTGTGATACTGTATTACTATGATCTTTCATAGTGTTTGATGAAATGTGCCTCTGCCATCGCATTTGAAGTAACATGTTAATGACACTACAAAGAAGTGTGTGTTATAATTAACTTTGCCTTGATAATTATTGTAAACACTTTGTTCATTTTTTTCTTTTTTATTCATAGACAAAATCTATTGGGAAATTATAAAATTATTTAAAAATAGAAAAAATAGTCCTTTTTCTGCTAATAGCAGCTTATCTTCATTTACCTGTAAAGGTTACATTCTTTTACTCCTCCCCTTTTATATTTTTAACATGACATATTATCTTATGCTGTGAATATGTTATAAATTGTAGTAGCTGTATTTATTTTTAATGCATTTATTTTTAATGCTTCTTTCCTTTAACCTTTATGCTGTAATTGTTTAACACACCTTTCTAAGAATTAGCATTTTTTAATTTTGAATATCACCGTAATCAACATTTTGAGTACTGTTCTTTTTGCTTTTCAGAGTGAAATCCTCATAGCATTTCTTGAAAGGCAGTTATATTTTTCCAGCACCTAAACACCAAAACTCCCTCAGCTTTTGTCTGTTTGAAAAAGCCTTTATTTCTCCACATCTGAAGGATAACTTGGTCAAAATGAATATTCTTGGCTGGCAATTTTCATTTTTCAATGCTTTGAATATGTCATTCCATTCTTTCCTGGCCTATAGAGTTTCTGCTGAGAAATCTGCAGATATCTTAATGGGGATTATTTTCTTTTTATCCCTGTCTTTAATTCTTTATCATTGAGTTTTGACAGTTTCATTATAATATGCCTTGAGAAAGTCTTTTACATTGAGATAAAGCATTCTATTAGCTTCATGGATTTTTATGTTTAGTTCCTTCCCCAGGTTTGGGAAGTCTCAGCTATTATTTCTTTAAGTAAACTCTCTGCCCTCTTTTTCTGGTAGACCCATTATTCTTACATTGGCTTTTAGAATGGAGTCTAATAGCTCTCATGGGGTTTCTTCCCTTTTAAAAAGTCTTAGTGCCCTCTCCTCTTCCGTCTGAATCATTTCTAGATTCCTATCCTCCAGACTGCTTACTCTTTCTTCAGTCTTATCTGCCCCATTTCCAATGCTCTTCTAATGTATTCTGCATCTCATTTATTGAATTCTTTGGCTCCAGAATTTCTGGTTGGTTCTTTTTTTTTTTTTTTTTTTTTACAATTTTTATGTCTTTGATAAAGTACTCCTCTGTTCACTAATTTTATTCCATTAGTTCATTGAATGGCTTGAGCTTTCTTATAGGTTGTTGAGTATCTTTATAGCAACTATTGTGAATTATCAGGTAATAATATTCCGTATGTCTCTGGTTGTTGCAAAATTGTGGTTTTCTTTTTGTGACACTGTATTACTATGATCTTTCATAGTGTTTGATGAAATGTGCCTCTGCCATCGCATTTGAATTAACAAACGCCTTTCTTCTTTAGGTGATGCTTTGTTTACTTTTGATTCTGTTTAACCGGCAATTAGAATACTTTTACTTTTCCAGACACTGGCTGTATAGCACACGTTTTTGGTTTCTCTTACGAGAGCTGATTTGCTGCTAAAGTTGGAAGCGTGCCTGTGAAAATAAGCTGGCTTTTTAAAAAAATTTAAAGTCAGTGTGGGGAGAGATAAATGCTTAGCACATGGGGCTTTGGGTGTGCCCATGGCCTGGTAAGGGGGGGAGTCCTGGAAGTCTGGTGGAAGACTTTTTTTTTTTTTGCTGTGATCCCCCATTTCCCCAAGGCATCTCCTCAGAGAGCAGTGGGTCCCCCTTGCTGCAGCCTGCATGGCTGGGAAGATCCCCACCCACTTCCTTCACCCTCCACCTCCTCTGCCAGCGAGGTGGCCTCTATGCCACCATTCTCCTGGCTCTGCACCTCCTCTGCAGTTCAATCCACCCCTTTTCAGATGCACAGATGCACAGACAGAAGGACCCCTCAGGTATCCTGGTGTACTGTGCAGTCACCTGTGCTCTGTTATGAAAGTCTAAAGAGTTGTAAATCGAAGGGGAAAAGAAAAAGGAACAACTTACATGGCCACGATGCTGACATCTGTCAGTCCGTTTTAAAGCTGTTTTTGTCTAAATATAGCTACCCCCAATTTCTTTTGGTTTCTATTTGCAAGGAATATCTTTTTCCATCCCTTCACTTTTCAGTCTGTGTATATCCTTAGATCTGAAGTGAATCGCTTAGAGGCAGCACATAGATGGGTCTTATCTTGTTTCCTTAATCTCTTTTGATAGGAGAATTACATTTAAAGGAATTATTGATGGGTTTGTACTTATGACCATTTCGTTAACTGTTTTCTGGCTCTTTTGCAGTTCCTTTTCTTGCTCTCTTCATTTACGATTCTATGACTTCCTGTAGTGGTATGCCTAGATTCCTTTCTCATTATTTTTTGTGTATCTATTGTATCATTCAGCCTTGTGGTTACCATGAGGCAACCTATATTTATAATAGTCTATTTTTAGGTTGATAACTTAAATGTGAATCCATTCCAGAGCTCTACACCCCCAGCCCATTTTATATATTTTTGATGTTGTATTTTACATCCTCTTATGTTGAATATACCCTTTAATTTTTGTAGTTAGTTATTTTTTACCTTTTGCCTTTTAACCTTCATACTAGTTTTAAGTTACTAATCTACCACATTTACAACATTAGATTGGATGTTTGTTTCCTTCCCCAAGTCAGGGAAGTTTTCTGCCTATTCTCCTGGGTAAATGTTATCCCACACAATCCTCAAGCTATCTGCATTTTCTTTTCCATCTTTTTTTGTTTTGCTACTCTGATTCTTCATTTAGTCTTCTAGTGTATACTTAAGTTCAATTATCGTATTCTTCAGCTCTGTAACCTCTATTTGGTACTTATGTTTTCTGACTCTTTGTTAAAGTTCTGTGTTCACCCAGTTTCCTCCTCTGTGGGTCTCACGGAGTTTGGTGAGCCTCTGTGGGTCTCACGGAGTTTGGTGAGCATCTTTAGGACCATTGTTTTGAACTCCTTATCCCCATTTGGTTAAGGACATTTTCTGTGGCTTTCTCTTGTTTTGTTTGGAACACAATTCTCTTCATTTCATGATACTGAGTGTTGGTTTCTGTGCTTTAGATAAAAGGGAGTGGCCTCCTGGAGGAGGTGAAGCTTATCAATGAACCTTGTTCTAGCTACTAGTTGTCTCTCAAACCTTTGTGATTGTCGAAGCAGCCTATGTAATTGAAGCGGCCCCCAGTAGCTGAGGGGGTGCTGAGATCTGTCAGAGTTCCAAAGTGGGGAGGATCTCAGTCAGGACATATGCTCAGGCTGACTGGGAGCCAGACCCTCAGGCAGCGGCTTTTAAAGTACACAGATATACTGTATAGTTATGTGGGACCCCAAGGGTTCAGTCGCACTGGCCATCAGAACGAGGTGATCTAGAGGGGTCCCCTGGGAGGAGCTGCAAATATTGAGGCACCAGAGCAGAGTGCGAGCTCCTTTCTAGAGCTGCTGGCAAGCTGCAGTGAAGCAGTACCAAGATGACACCTGCTGGCTGGAGCAAAAGAGCAACGGTGGCACCATCAGCCTCTGTCCCTGGTAAGTAATTATCTAGGTCTGTGCTGGATGCCTGACCTTCAGGCTAACAAGTCAATTGGCTGCCTCTGTGCTGGGCTCTTGAGTCCAAGCGTGCAAAAGCCCTTTAAGGACTGTTTTATCAGCTCGCTAGAGTTTTGTGGCTACAAGCCTTTTGACTTTCATAGCTAGATGTTTTGGGGCCTTGTCTTTCAGGTGCAGTAAAAATCAGACGCCAAAAGTGGGTTTCAAACTAAGCTCTTCAGGGAGAAGTTCTGGGTTGCCACACTAGGGGTAAGGTTTATGCCAAGACTATATCTCAGCCTCTCCTACCTGCTTTGATGTGGTGTGTTTTTTTCCTCACTTGTCCAATGAGTAAGAGTCACTTAGCTAGTTTCTGGATATTTTCCCCCAGAGCAAATCGTTTCACTTATAGCTGTAGATTCTGTGTGCATGGAAGGAGGCGCGTTCAAGCTCTTCCTGTGTTACTATCTTGAATTGGAGGTATCTTGTAAAGAGTGTTGATGTAGCTGGACTACTGGTTTTAAACCTGTACCTTTAATTTCTCATGAGAATTAGGGGATCAGAGTAATAATAACCTGAATCATATGTTTAAGAATTGGAAGGGATCCAGTTGTCTAATTCAATTTCCATTCCTTTACTGATAACAGTTTGAATAATTTAAATAATAGGAGAATCTTGAAACTAGAACCTAAAGCTTCCACTCAGCCTTAGTGCTACTTTTGAAAGCAACATGAAAAATTATATACCACAGTATTGAAACTCTAAGATCTTCCCTAATTCTATATATTCTCGTAGTGTTTCCCCTGCCTTTTAAAATATATCAATTTGCAATGGTTCTTACAATGAATAGCATTTCATAATCAAATTGACTTTTTCCTTAATGATACACAAAGTAATGGTTTATTTTATTGATGGTAATTTCAATTTATGAGATGCAGTATATGAACCTGTACTGTCAGTGTGTTGGATATCCAAGTGGAAATGTTCAGTTGGAAGTGGTGGCCTGGGTCTTTAGAAGAGGTGAGTGTGCAAAATGCATTCACCCATCCCAATATTCCCTAAACTCTCAATCACATGACAGCATCAAATCTAAAAGAGATTAATGATATAGTTAACAGCATGGCATTGCTGATCTCAGACAGAGGGCTACTAAGCTTGAATATTGCTTTTAGAGTGATGAAAGAACTTAAACATATTTACTATAAAGGGGGAAATTGAGATGAAGATTTTGGAGGGAGTAGATTATTGACTGCTGGGAGAGAGTGTTTGTCAATGGGTAAGTGGGAAGAGGACTTTAGGATTTTCTGCAGTGACCTCAATTTTTCTTTTTGAAGTAGAACACAATGCCATCTACAGATGGGGTGGTGGTGGGGTGTGGCTGGGAAGGGAGTGCGAAAACCTGACATTTGGACACTATCAGTGGTTTGTGTGATATTCTCTAGGTGAGAATAGGACTCTAGTAGTGTTTTTTTTTTATTTCAGAACGGAAGGGGAAGGAAGGGAGAGAGAGAGAAACATCAGTGACGAGAGAGAATTATTGATTGGCTGTCTCCTGCACAACCCTTACTGGGGATCGAGCCCACAAACCAGGCATGTGCCCTTGACCGGATTCGAACCCAAGACCCTTCAGTTTACAGGCCAATACTCTATCCACTGAGCCAAACCAGCTAGGGCAACTCTAGTAGTGTTTTAACGATTGTGATAAGAATGCTCATTTAAATTTCTAAAGTACCAGTTTTTTTTTAGAAAACTCTTTAAAACTTCAATTTCTTTAGCAAGACACAGGATAGGTAGTGTTTAATGCTTAAATTTTTATTCTAAATAGATTCCAATCAGAAATTAAATGACTAAAAGGATAACTCCTAAATTAATTTGTAATATATTTAACTGCTTTGTTTACCTTTGCAGAATTCTTTGCTTTCCCCCCATTCTTGGGTGCTTTGGAGCTGGAAGTAGTCTTCTTGTCTTTGTCCTAAAGCAAAGAAAAGGTGATGAGGCTATTGCCATCATTAATCCATCTATATCATTAATCCATCTATAAATTCAGACTATTCTTTTTAGTAGCATGAAGATCTCCAATTTAATTAAATAATGGAAAACTTTGGGCGTTTTAGTCAGGAGTTTTTGAACAATGGTGAATGTACACACCAGTGATGAAGGTTGGAGGAAAAAGTATAAAAATGAGGGAAATGTGGGTCACACTGATGCTCTGACAATTTCCATGATGCATGATTCCCCAGAACTTGTTTTTCTCATGAAGAGTAAGAATAGGACGTTGTTTTCAGTGGACGTTGTTTTCAGTGTTACAAAGAGAAATGGAGACAACCACAGATAGCTGGTGAAGTCACGTATAAAAATAAAGCCCACTCACCAAAAACACATTATTTATGAGTTTCTAGGAATGAGAAATCAGTTTCTGAAGAGGACTGGAAATTCAGTGATTGGAAGATATACATAATAGCAAACTAAGATCTATGGTCAATTTCACTTTTTCTCCTGATTTATGGAAGAGTATAATATAAAGGTAAAATGCCACACACATTTTTTTCATTCACTAATAAACACATTTTGACATCTACCAGGCGTTTTGTTAATGCTGAGCATGGAGGTAAAAGGCATATCAGTACTAAGTCAAGTACACAGCTGAGTAGGATAGTACACATGTGGTCATAGGTAACCCAGATGGCAGGGAAGGGAGAAGTGGTAAGGAGCTGATGGTTGAACTGGGCCCAGAGGGATGTGGAGGAAGCATTGTTGTACAGCAATATAGTGTGGCAGTAAAAAATGATGGCAACATGGAAAACATTCATGAAATATTATGCAATGTATTTTATGGATTCTAAATACGACTATATAAAATATATATAGATGGAAAAAGACAAATGTACTAAGTAGTAGAATTACATTGAATTATATTGTTTTCCTCTATGGCATCAATTTATTTTATAGTCTAAAATTATATATATGTGTAAATACACATTCCAAGAAAGTCAATATGACAAAGTACAGTACCTTTCCTGTATCCTCTGAGGTTTCTGTACTTGGACATTTGTCAAAATCCCCTGAGAGGGAATCAATGGGGTCTTGATCATCTGCAGGTTTCTGAAACATTAATAGTTAGAATAACCACCAGTGAAGAAAGCAAGGAACAAATGCTGGGTAGTACCTCTTCCCACATCCCTTATTAAAAAAAATTTGATGACATTCTTTGTCTAATGAAGTAGTGTATTAGCAAGGAGATATTGACAGCAAGTTGCTTAGTATTCTCAGAGCCCTGATTTTCTAATATGGAAAATGAAACTGCCTATTTTGAAAGGTTCTTGGGGAGACTGAATGAAAGAAAATAATACTCAAGTAGTCGTGGCATCACACCAAGGACAGAGTGGGCATTCAATAAATATTTCTAAATTGCAGCTAGAATTAAAAAAAAAATCTTTTTATACAAATATGCACCTATGGTATTTACCTTTGGTTCCTTTGGGGGTGGCTTCACTGGTTTGTCCTTAAAAGCAAAGCAGACTATTGGTTAGGCATAAATTTTTATAAAGGTTTACTTAGGTGTAATCAGCATTTATATAATCAATATTATCCAATGACTTGACTTGCAGAGTATGTACTATTTGAAACAACTGATTAGCCTGGGTCCCCACTCTTCTCCACCAGCTTTGCTTAATTGCCACCCTGTAACTATTTCAGTATCCTGGGAGAAGAATGGGAGAGTCTGGTCCTGGAAGTGAAAGAAACACGAATTATTTAGGACCTTTCTGCCATCATTGTATTAGAATTCTACTTAAAATATTACAAAAGCAACTTGTGATTTTATGTCTTAGTTACTACAGCTTATTATATAGGTCAGAAGGACTTGAGGAGCAGTCTGCAGAGACATGAGATGTTTATGAGCACAGGGATTTTTCCCATCTACAAAGGCAAGGACATTAATCCATTTCCCAAAGATTCAAGCAGGATAAGGTGGGCATACCAAAGCAGGGTGGATTCTAGCTGGGTGCGGAATTGCTATCATGAGGATGAAAGCAAGGAGAATTGATTACTGTAAGAGAGACACTCAAGCTGGTAGGTAGCCTCCTTTAAACCAAGTGCAGGACAAAGACGGATGTCAGTTGCACTCTCCTGTTTGTATTTGAGGAACAGGCCTGGAGAGGGTTTGTGTCATCTAATTGACTTGAAACTAGGAGCCAAACAGAATGGGGAGAGATACAGGCCAGGCTGACCTGTGAGAGGCAAAGGCCAGGTTTCTTTAGATCTAGAAATGGGACTTGTGATTGAGGATATGGTTTTGTGGGTGTAGGAGAAGGAAAAGGAGAGCCCAGGTTTGTGGGTGCCTTGTTTGCACTATTATTCCAATTCTAGCTCCTTAGACAGACAGACTCTGCTTCAGTTAGGATTACAAATATTCTTTTTGATACCTTTTCTTGTAAAGAATTCATCTGTGTACATGCTTTGGAATCTCTGTTGAGCATCAGTGAGTGACTGCACATTATTCAACTCTTTTATACCAAAGTGTCCATATAACTGAACATCAAAATATTGGTGTCAATAAATATTAAAAAACAGAATCCTAGAAAGCCTGCTAATCATGGACAAATTAAAAAGTCATATTACATTTTATGCTACTTTTAAAGTGTACCCTCCTAGTCATATCAACTAAGCGTTGAATTTAAAAGGCTTTGTTGTATAGATCCAATCTAGACATTTGCCTTTGTTTACCTTATCATCGTTATCCAAGAGATGTCTGTATTCAGGTGGGATAGTATCATCTCTTTCTCCCAGCTTGTCTCTATGTTCAGCTTTCGCTCTTTCCTATAATCATCGAATTGATATGATTAATATTCCTTTCCTCCTTTGCTTACAGAATACATTCTGAAATGCAACATTCATTGTATGTTATTTTCTGAGGCAAAAAGTATGATCTTTTTAATTTCTTAAGCAAAGAGAACAAGATGCATGGCTTGAACATACTATTATTTGATGAAAAAAAAGTAAACCCATGTGCTTCTATGTCGGTTTACATCTCTGAATTTTCCACCTGTATTTTAAACTGAAATAAATTATTAAATAACTATTCCAGAAGCCATGTAAAGAGATAAAATTCAAGGGCATAAAATACCTTTTTTCAAAAGAATCAAGTCACTGTACTTTGGCTTTAGATAGGTAACCTCTTATTTTTTAGCAACCCTCAATGGATGTGCTGACTGCTTGTGTTGCAGGTGAGAAAATACCTGCTGTTAAGCAAGCAGCACCTGGAGCCTAGCATCGCAGTGGGATGTGGCTGGCCTTTCTCCCCCCCAACCCAGTGACACTAACTCTCTCCCCCCCCCCCCCACCCAGGGAGTGCTTTGGATTTTTTCTGCATCGATTAAGTTCACATTTTCAGTATTCCTGTGACAATGGCAGAATCAAGATGTAATGATTCTTTGAATTGTCTTTGTTTTTGGGACACAAATTTGGATGGTCAGATACTTCCTGGCTCCAAACTAAATGGATTGTTGAATACTGTATGTTATGTATAAATACATGTTGTGTAAGATATGGAGGGAAAACATATCATGCCTGGTAGACACACCTCTGCACAGTGTTGAACTCCTGGTCCCACGCCCTCTTCCTTTGGAATCTGCAGGCAGTTAGTTATGCCAGCAGAGAAGGCTTTTAGGGAAATCTCTGCCACTACTTGTACAGACTGTGTCCACCTAAGAAATGCACACTGATGGATGTCAGTGTGCTTTTCCATCATAACAAGGTTTGGCTTCACAAACAGGACATTTGCCTGAATCTGTGACACAGCATCATCCTCACCAAGGAAGAGATACAACCTAGACCACAGAGATGGGGGGAAATGAAACAGTTATCCAACTATTCACTAACTCCAGACAAAGCTGGAAGTTATTTGTGTGTGTGTGTGTGTAGAGCACATGTGTCAAACACAAGGCCCGCGGGCCAAATCCAGCCCGCCAGGCCTTGCAATGTGGCCCGCACCGCGCTGTCATCACTGCACTCCGCTGTCAGTTTATGACATTGTCAGTTTATGACTGTTCAGTAAACCATTCGGCCCACGATTTAGGCTGGATTTTAGATTTTGGCCCCTTCTCTGATTGAGTTCGACACCCCTAGTGTAGAGGGTAGAGTATTCTATGCCATGAAAAAAAGCCTGAAATGTTCTTTTACCTTGACTTTATCCTTTAATGGCTTGCCCTCATCTGGATCAGGCTGTCTTTGCCCTAGACTGTCCGAAAGTTGATCCAGGGCATCGTCGAGTTCTTTGTCCCTCTGCTAAAAAAAAAATCTGAATTAGTCACTGGTTGGCCAAATCAGGTCACCCATAGGAGAGTGGCCCCAACATCGCCACTAATACTTCCACGAGGATTTTCACGAGGGAGATGGGCGGGGCAGGTGGAAGGCAATGGACTGCCAGCCCGTGGTCAGTGCTTTCTCTCTGCTCTCTGGCTCTCAGTGACCTCTTGGTGCCTTCTACCCCTGCCCCACCCCCAAAGTCTTGCATCGTCTAAGAAGAAGTCTTTCCTAAAATGATGGGGTTTCCTGGCCTGATTTGCTTGGAAATATGTCTTGAAATGCTTTCCGTGTATGTAACACTACTGGTGACAATCTAATGTAATGTCCCCAATAATGAATTATTATAGTCTAGTCTTTGATTCCTGAGTATATTCATTTAAATAAAGATTATACCTAATTTTGGTGATGGCTCCAAATAAAATATTAACTAAAACTAGACCCTGTGATGGAAAAACTGATTTTAATAAAAAGGTATTCTAAAACATACTTGTGAAAGGCAAATGCATGCAAAAAAATGAAACTAGACCACCTTCATAAAACTCCTGAGAGAAAACATAGGCAGTAAAATCTGACATTTCTCTTAGCAATATTTTTTCTGACATATCTTCTTTGGCAAGGGAAAAGAAAAAATAAACAAATGGGACTACATCAAACTAAAAAGTTTTTGCACAGCAAAGGAAATGATCAACAAAACGAAAAGACAATCTACTACATGGGAGAATGTATTCACCAATGATTAGAGGCTAATATCCAAAATTTATAAAGAACTCATACAACAAATAATCCCATTTAAAAATGGGCAGAGGACCCGAATAGACACTTCTCCAAACAGGACACACAGATGGCCCATAGACATATGAAAGGATGCTCACTGTCATTAATCACCAGAGAAATGCAAATTAAACCACGTGATATCACTTCACTCCTGTCAAAAGAGCTATCAATAAATCAACAAGTGTTGGTGAGGATGCGGAGAAAAGCATACTCTTGTGCACTGCTGGTGGGAATGCAGATAGGTGCAACCACTATGGAAAACAGTATGAAGTTTCATAAAAATAAAAATAAAAAAATTAAATGGAACTGCCTTATGACTCCAAAATTCCACAAAACACTAATTTGAAAGGATATATGCACCCTTATGTTCACTGTCAGCATTATATACAATAGCCAAGATTTGGAAGCAGCCCAAGTGTCCATCAAAAGAGCAAAATCCTACCATTTGTGATAGCATGGATGGATCTAGTGGGTATTATTCTAAGTGAAATGAGTCAGAGAAAGACAAGATTTTACTTATATGTAGAATCTAAAGAATAAAACGGAAATAGACTCTAGATGCAGAGAGTAAGTAGACTGATGGTTTCCAGGGCAGAGGAGCATTGGGGGACTGGGTGAAAAAGGTGAGGAAATTAAGAAATGACAAAATAGTCATGGGATAAAGTACAGCATAGGGAATATAGTTAATATTTAATAACTATATATGGTGCCAAGTGAGTATTGGAAATATGGGGGGAACATTTTGTAAAGTATATGATTTCCTAACCACTATGCTGTACATCTGAAACTATATATTGTATATAAAGGCCTAAGCAACCTTGTACTAGAGGCTCGACCAGTGGGGTCCCTTAGCCTGGCCTGTCCCCTAGCAACCAGCCAAGTGTTCAACCAGCTGACTGGTAGCTGTGACGTGCACGACCACCAGGGGGGAGATGCACAACACAGGAGTGGAAACCACAGGCATGGAAACATGGAACAGATTGATGAATCTCAGAGGGAAGGGAAAGGGGGTGGGGAAAAGAGATTAACTAAAGATCTTACATGCATACTAGAGGCTCGGTGCACAGATTCATGCACTGGTGGGTCCCCTGGCCTGCACCCTCACACAATCCAGGACTCCTCAGGGGATGTTGGAGAGCCAGTTTCGGCCCAGTTGCCGCAGGCCAGGCTAAGGGACCCCACTGGTCGAGCCTCTAGTACAAAATAATATTAGATGTAAACTATAGTTGGAAAAGTAAGCTAATTGAAAGGAAATAAAATCAGAAACCATTTGGCTCAAAAAGGAAAAGGCCTTTGGTAGTGGATGTCTACTAATAGCCTCAGGGCAGAGCCTCTCACCTGAGTATTAAGAACTGAAGTGTCAAGGCAGCCTGGGTTATCAATGATTCTTCCTTTCTGTGGCACAGGAACTTCATCACGTGGGTGTCACACACACAGCATTTTACTACTTTATGTGCTCCATGAGAGCCCAGGGTTATAGCTGCTGGTGCTGGAGCTGCCCGCCGCAGGGTCTGGCCTTTGTCATTTGTGCCTCTGGATATTTTCAGATGCTCCCGAGGCTGACCCAACAGGCTGAAAATTCATTCAGAGCCTCTGACTACAGCACTAAGTGAGCTTTGATGCTACATCAAAAGGAGAGGAAGCAGAGCTGACTTCACTAAAGCCACTTCATCTCCATCTAGCCAGCCCGGCACTTCTCAACTAGAGGAGATGGGGGTCTGGTTTAGGGCAATCTCCATCTTTTGATGTAATTTCACATTTGGTACTGCACAGAAAATTAATCAAGGAAGTCTGGGAGAACTTTGATCCCTCAGAACATGTAAGTAATTAAAACAGTATTGATGCTGAGGTTTTTCTATTGCTAGCATGACAATGACACATTTTTAACTAGTGTGAATGGGAGGAAAACAATGCAAGTCCATGATACTATTTGTTAGTTTTTTGGGGGGGAGAAGCTCAAATACTGAAAAATTCCATAAAGTAAACTTGAAGTTAAATAACAGGTAGTATTTACATTATGTGTTAAGAAAAAAATGAGAAAAATCGATCAGGAAAGCTGAAAAAATGTTTAAAAATCAAATATGTACACACTGCATTTTCTAATAAAGCAACAATTTAAACTCCTCAACTATGTATAAAATATTTTCACACATATTGTTTCCTTTGATCATTTTCAATATTCTGTCATCTCCTTAAGTCGCCAGTCTTCTGAAGGTGCCCAACCTTTCTAACAATTTTTGTCTATTTCCACTTACTCTAAGCAGGAGTTCTACTCTCTTTCCTCTTGCTGTTGCTGCTGTGGAAGAAGTATTTATAAAATATGTTGCTTACCAGAGTGCTCGAGGGTGGGCCTGCAGAGTGCGTGGTTGCAGCTGGGGTTTGGGAAACCAGTTCGGAGACGGCAGCTGTGAGTTTAGTATTGTCAAATGGATTCTGTTAAAAAAGGAAGACTTCGATCGTTAGTATGTTACATATAAAAGTATGCCCACAATGCCATCACTTAAATACAACTCTTAATATAGCTTTACGGTTAATTCTCTTGATCCAAATGGAAAGCCTAGTAACATAGAAGCTTAAGAGCAATTTTTATTCTATTTCTTACTCCATGGTATTATTTTGCACACCTTCTAGTCCTATTTATGATTCTAGGTAGTGTTCGGTAATCTAATGACTTAGAGCTTCATGGTTGGTTTACACATTTCTTGTTATATTTTTGCAGTTTTTCAGCTTTCTTCTGTGTAATTAGTTGCCCTGAATCAAAGTTCTAGCAGTGACTTTTTTTTTTTTTTTTTTTTTTTTGGTGTTAACTAAATTCTGCCAAATTGCCCTCTTAGAAGTTACTAGGAACTTATACTGTTAAAAGCAATGAATAAGCAAGCCTGGCTCACCCAAATGAGGTGTTTATCACATATTTCAAATTCTGAGAATATATTAGGTATGATACTGTTACCTGTTACATTGTATGAAGTTTCAGTTTTATTATTATTCCAGAATCTTTATGAAATGACCTCTTCTCTCATTTTTAAAATATACTAAACCTGTCATTTATGTTCATTTCTCGATTTGATTTCTTTTTCCATTGCCCTGTGACTTTGCTTTCTGAATCAGAACTGTATTTTTTTTAACCATTTATAAAGCCTAGCATTTAGTTAGGTTAATCTTCCCTAAAAAGAGTGAAAAGTACTTTTCAGTATATTTTTTTTCACATTTTTATGCATTCACTTTCAAATATATTTCAGAATAACTTTGAGTTATATTAAAGTAACTTATTACTATCTTAATAAAATATTAACTTAAAAGTGACTGGAAATAATTGTTGTCACCCTTTTAAGACATTTATCAAACTGCCTTAGATGTATGGGTTTTAATTTCTTCATATTCTTTTTTTAAAATTTATGTCTTCTATTACAATTTTCTTTATATGTGTCTATACCTTGTTGGATAATTATATTTTCTAATCTGTTACTAATATACATAGCATACATAATGTTATATACAAAGGTGAGAGCAAAAACTTCTGACAATTCCAAGGAATCCTAATTTTTTTCTGCTTATCACCTATTCTGTTTCTCAACTGATACATATTTTCTATGCCATTGTCCACATAGGATTAAATAACCCAGACTCCACAGGAAAGGTTCTGCAGTTACATGCGTTTGGGAACTCCAAAAGACTTACAATATGTTCACATTCAAAAAAGTCCTGAAAATCCTGCAGTGGAGAAACCTGCTTACGGTTACCCAACATTTTCCAAACTTTCTAGTAACAGGATTCCCTTTAAAGGCCTATCTATTCCACAGGAAGCTAAGTTTCCTTAGAGGTAATTTGGAAAATGACCAAATTGTAGAATAGCAGCTGGTAAAGTTGTCTAAGAAGCAATTTTAGATAAACTCAATTTAAAATTCTCTTTTCAAAGGTATACTTGATAGAGTACATGCGCACTGGTTTACTTAGTGACGCTGTTGAAAATATTAACTACGCTGGAACAGTATTTACTATTTCAGGATGCAACACATTTTTGTGGCTACTGGGGGTTAAGGACCATTAATTCTGTGACTGTTTCCTCAGCTCCCAAGTCAGATTCTAAGTCACAGGTTTCCATTTATTTCTGCCACTTGGCACGTGAGGAAATAAAACCATGAGTTTTAGACTTACAAGTGGTGAAGTGTCTGAGAGTCCACCAAAGTCCTTTGACAAGGCATCAAGAAGGAAGTCTTCACTCAAGGGCTGCAAGAACCAGGAAATGTATCAGATACCTCATTTGTCTCCTCTTCAAAAACGATGTTACTATTCATAAGCTGGTCAATCATTGAAAAGAAAGCTATGCCCTTCCTGAATTGCAGTCAGGGCCACATGAGAAAGACATGCTCAGAGAAAACGGGCTTGCTTACTGGAAGCGATTCCTTGGACTCTTTTGGCAGAAGTGGTTTTCCGTCTTTGTCCTATCCAGGGGAGAAAAACATGGTACTGAGTCATTTCATATTCATCTTAAGTATGAACCCTTGTAGACATTGTCAGATTATGCCTGATGTTGCTGTGCATTATTAGATCATCATTTCGGGAAACAGAGTCTCTCACCAGAGAATATGCCATAATTAGTTCATGGCCACGAACGGCTCACATATACCGGGCACTCCCTGGGCACGGGGCTACAATGCAGATGGGGCAGCCTGTGACCTCAGAAGCCCACAAACAAGCACCAAAAAAACCAAAACAAAACACGTGGACAGTTTGTGTAGCGGTGCATGGCCCTGTGACAGGGCACCTGCAAGACACGGGGAGCTTAGGGGTCGTAGGGCTTTGCAGAAGTTGCTTAGAAAAAGCTGGGTAACCATAGAGGCAACACAAAACTTCCACCAAACAAAGTGGTCAGGGAAAGCCAATCAACTGCTACTAAAATTCAGCAAAGGGAGTGAAGAAAAAGCAACCAACATTCCATGAGGAAGAGAGTTACCTGCCTCTACAATTTGGGAAGCAGGTGAGTAGGGACAGAACACATGACCCTTAAGAGATTCTCTAAAAGCCTTGCAACAGCAAACACACAAGCGTGTACTACTAATAGAAGTGCCAAGGTTTCAACTGAACTGTGAAATGCAGAAGCAGCCCTAGCCAGTTTTCTTCAGTGGATAGAGCACTGGCCTGTGAACTGAAGGGTCCCGGGTTTAATTCCAGTTGCAGGCTCCTCCCTGGCCCAGGCTCAGGTTGGGGCTTTGTAGGAGGCAACCAATCAATGTGTTTCTCTCACTTTGATATTTCTCTCTTTTCTTCTCTCTTCCACTCTCTCTAAAAATCAATGGAAAAATACCGTTGGGTGAGAATAAAAAAAGAAACAAAAAGAAATGCATAAGCAAGCAGAATAATGAACTCTTAACCTGGGAGAGCTCAATAGAGCTCCTGTCTTTGCCAGACAAGTGACTGATGCACATGGACGAGGATGGCTTTGCTGAGCTGTTCATGTTTAGTTGGATATCCTCATTAGTAATGGCTCATAATGGAGATGACTGGCTTTTGTTCTACTGCCCATGCATCTGCTCCTGTTCAAGTGGCCGAACTACAACTACAAGGTTAATACTGGGGTCTCCCTGTCACTTGTTCTGAACAATCTGTACATTCAAAATAAACAGTGCTCTTATTTTTTCCTGAAAGTTGCAAATTTTCCCTCATAGGAAATAACTGCCTCCCCCCCCCCCCCTTTTTTTAATCTATATAAAGGTTTCTAAGTTTTCTTATTTTTGGTATTGTAACAAACCTTGGATTAGATGAAAAAAAATTAGGTAGCTTAGACCTTAGATTACTTTCACTTCAAGGAGGACTAAACATGCCCGTTGGGAATATTTAGCTTCACGTCTGGTGCACTATCAATACTATTTGGTGTTAGAAGTATTAAGAAACAAGATCTTAACATTCCAGGTCTGCTTCCATGTCCCTTTTTTACAAATGTGGAATTCAGGATGAATTAAAATAAAGAAGAAAAAATACCCCAGCCTATTTACCTTGGCCTCTTCTAGTCTATAGTCAGGAGGAATCGTTTCTTCTTTTTCACCAAGCTTCTCACGATCCTCTTCTTTGGCTTTCTCCTGAATAGAAATCATACCATTTCCATTGTCAGTACATCTTTCCTCCACAGAGCGGATGCCTGCATGACTCCAGGTGAGGTCAATATAGCCATCGCTAGGCTACAACTCACAGATGACCCTACGTGCAGAGTTCCGATGGCACCTTAGACTTTCACAGTGCACCAGTTTGGCAGGCACAGACCCACCCCGGGGCCCGCTGGGCTACAAGAAGTCCCGAGGAAGCAGGCAGCCACCACTTCTCTCCCGAGCCCTGGGCAACAGGAGTGCAGGTGGCTGGGTGGGACCCCGGGCTCCGACACGAGCATGCTGTCCACCCACCGCTGTGCTTACACCTGATGCTCACGCAGGCTGAGCTTACAAAGCAGGGTATGTGCGGCAACAGAGAAAGCCAGCTGGTTACGTGTTGTGGGAAACCGTCTAAAAAATGACGAACTTACTTGGGGACTGAGGGTGATCAATGGTAGCTACTTTCTAGGAGTATCTGAGCTGCCATTACCTTGACTTTATCCTCCACTGGCTTTCCATCTTCTGGGTCTGCCTCCCGCTTCCCCAGGCTGCCAGCCAAGGCTTCCACAGCATCGTCTGGCACCATGCCCTTTGAAAAGTGGATGTACGAAATAGATGGTTAATGCCTCCTTTTAAAGAGACTACATCAAATAATTCAAAGGGCATATCTTTCTTTCAGACCTACATAAGCAGCGCATGTTATCTTTTAATAATTTGAATTTCAACTGAATTAGAATCTAAAACGTTAGAAATCAGAGAAAGTTTCATATATGAAGCATAAAGTGTGAGCAACTGGTGTACTGGCACTGAGGACCATAAGCTCTAACCCAGCGGTTTTGGTTGGACATAAGGCAGGCAGTGGGATAGGTGTACCACAGACAAGTGATAGCCAGGAAAGAAGAAAGGAGTGACTTCCTGTGACTGTTTTTGAGGCCGCAAAGGAAAGATTTCCAGAGAAGCCCAGGAGAGGACATTCTTCTCGATGTTCTGTGAGCCAGCCTGGCCGTCCCGAGAGGCGGGCTCCTGTTGAGGCACAGAAGCCTGCGTGGGCCCGCCGGCCTCCCCTGGCCAAAGGGGTTCACGCTGATCCGGGTGAACGCCTGTGGCTGACTGACCCGAGGGCACAATGACATTGTGGTCTGGCTGTTCCAATGAAATGTGCTCCTCACGTGACACAGGGAGAAAGTGGATGGACATAGAGCATAAATGGAATAAAGGGAAAACAAAGAAGAAACTAGGTTTGGGATAAAAGAAAGAACTATATCTGGCTTCTTCCAAACCACAGGCCAGGAGCCACATGTTAATGGCTCGTAAAATCAATTCAGAGTTCATGACCAGGATGTTTTTTTTGTTGTTGTTGTTTTTATTTTTTATTGAAAGAGTAGAACAGAAGACATCTTGAAGAACAAGGATAAGTACTACTTATCAAACTGCTGTTTCTATTGTGTAGGTCCTCGGTTGTGATATCAATACATTTCAGACTATTGGTCTTGATCAAAAATATGAAAGCCCCTGAATTATAGGCTTTTTTTTTTTTCTTCCCTGAATTATATTCTTACCAGAAAAGCCTATGACCTCATATTGAGCATATATTGGGATGTCAGAGTAAAAGTCTCTTTCTCTTGTATAGCTCGGCCGTCATTCCAAGTGAAGCAAGTTGGTTCTCTGCTAAAGGGCACTGCCTAAGGAAGTACCACCACCCAGGAACGGGAGCCTAAGAGGAAAGTGATGCATCACCATCTAGTGGTTGGACGCTGCATAGATTTTATTCCAAGAGCAACAACAACCTCTGCTGTATCTAATTGTTTGGGATATCTAAATTGCAAGAGTTGCAGCCATCCCAAATCTTATCCAAGCAACTCGAGTTGCTATCTGATCCCAGACACCTGCTCACACTCCATGCCTACTTTCTCCTCTCTGCTATAGAATCTTTTGAAACCAGTTTCTTGAGCCTCTGTCCTTTGACTTAAGAAATAAGTGATTTCCAGCCTTAAGAAAAGGAAATACTTAAGAAAAGGAAATACTGCCTCTTGTGACAAAATGGGTGGATATTATGCTAAGAGAAACAAATCAGACAGAAAGTCAAGAACCATATGATTTCATTCATGTGTGGGATATAAAACTGAAAGCAACAAATGAACAGACAAGAAAAACAAACAAAAATTCAGACACAGACAACAGTAAGGTGGTTACCAGAGGGAAGCAGGAGTGTGGGTAAGGTAGGGTAAAGGGGTCAAATATATAGTGACAAAAGAAAATTTGACTTTGGGTTACACATACAAATGGTAAGTCGTAGGATTATAAAACTTGAAATCTATATAATTTTATTAACCGTCACCCAATACATTTCATGGGGGGAAAAGTGCAACAGAAAAGCTTTGAGAAGCAGCAGCAGTCTTAAGAACTAAGGAATCTGGAAATAGGACTAAGGAATAAAACTTCTATTTCTATGGCATTTCATGTTGTCAGATTCAGAACTAGAACTCGGGTCTCTGGGTTTCCTCAATAAATGTTCTTTTTATACAAACAAGAACCACACGGGGCACATGTTCACTTCCGGCCTCTGGTCTTTGTTACCTTTTGCTCACTAATCCTCAAGCCTCTCCCGAGTCCTCTGACCTTTAGCACACACTGTAGCTATTCTCTCTGGCTCCCAAGGGTGTCACAATCCCAGAAATGCCCACAAACCTCGGTGACAGTAATCCTGGCAACCGTGGTAACCAGATCTGCTGGGGCAGAGGCCGGGAAAGGGGGTCAGAGAATGGAAAAACAAGAGCTCTGTTTATTTTCTGTTCACTGTACGCCCAAAGCTTGGCTCTACAGTCAGGGTGACGTTGGGAAGGAAGTAACTGAGCCCTTTGAGGGCCTGGCAATCAGACTTGGCATGAGGAGTAGGCGACACATGCTTAGGTCACAAGGGTTCTGCCCTGGAATGTTGGCTGTTATCGTCCTGATTTCCATCACTGCCTCTGTCTCTATTCCTTCTCCAGTCTGTTCACAGGTTCTCTCCTCTCTCTTGGTCTTTGCTACCATGACCTATGCCTGGCTCCCACAATGTTGAACTTCTAGAGCACATGTGTCAAACACAAGGCCCGCGGGCCAAATCCAGCCCGCCAGGCCTTGCAATGTGGCCCGCACCGCGCTGTCATCACTGCACTCCGCTGTCAGTTTATGACATTGTCAGTTTATGACTGTTCAGTAAACCATTCGGCCCGCGATTTAGGCTGGATTTTAGATTTTGGCCCCTTCTCTGATTGAGTTCGACACCCCTATTCTAGAGAGTACCCTGAAACCTCAAAAAAAAAAAAAAAGGTGAGGGGGGCGCTCAAATCTTGCTTATGGCAGGAGGTAGACGCTGGGCTTTGAGGGGATATGCAGTTGGCACCCAGGACTCCCCTGGTGGGAAGAGCCACTTCAGGACACCCAGGACACTTGCCCTGCACCTCGAACACCTACATGCACACATCCCAAGTACACCAAGTGCCGCACACCCCGGTGCTCAGCCTGTCCTCGGCTCACTGGTCTCCCCACGTACAGCGCTGCTCCCACCATCTCAGTGTGACACTGCCATCACTGGCAAGCCTGTCCTCCTTCTCCCTGGAGGCTGAGGCACCCACACTCCCTCTGCCCTTTTCCACACGATTGACCAGGTCCTGCCGTCAGCCTGAGATCTGACCCATCTCCACACTAGACTAGAAGGTAGCTTAGGGCTGGAGCCATAGTTTCATTTCAGCTACGGCTCTGAAAGGTTAAGTTGCTTGTTCAAGGTCAAGTTTTAGGTTCATTTCCCTCATCTATGAGAGATGATCAGTCTGTATCCTGTCCCTGTGGAAGTTTAAGAAGATATTATAAAGCATCTAGAACAGGTGAGCTGTTCAGAGTACAGAGCCACCAAGTCCGTAGTACTGAAACATAGTCCACTGGTGTTAGTCTCTAAGCCAGGCTCTATGAGCTAGTGAATTCAAAAGGAAACAAAGATTCAACTAGGTAAGTATCAGAATTCATCCAAAAGATGGAAAGTGAGAGAGAGAGAGGCAAGAGATGAAGGAGCTGAGTCAATCTCTCCCCCTTCAGGTGGGAGTGGGGGTCCTGATGATACTGGTGCAGATTATCTCACACACACACACACACACACACACACACACACACACACACATCCAGAATCAGAAAAGGGAGATTGGGCTATTTGTGGAACTCCAAATAGGCTTGAAAAAAACGCAGGAAAGTGAAAAAGCATGATTATTCACAATCACGGAGGAACTAGGAAGAATTTCAGAAGGTGCAAGAAAAAACACAGCGTTTAGGAATCTAATTTAAAATGTAAATATAGCCTGACTTTCTAGCACCTGCTGAAGTCCAGAATAGTAGTGACTACAGCTAGAGAAGACTTTCTTGTTGTGTCAGAGTAAAATAATATGTTGGTGCACAGAGCACAGTGTGTGGGAGGAATATGTTGGTGCACAGAGCAGACAGTGTGTGGGAGGAATATGTTGGTGCACAGAGCAGACAGTGTGTGGGAGGAATCTGTTGGTGCACAGAGCAGGCAGTGTGTGGGAGGAATCTGTTGGTGCACAGAGCAGACAGTGTGTGGGAGGAATCTGTTGGTGCACAGAGCAGACAGTGTGTGGGAGGAATATGTTGGTGCACAGAGCAGACAGTGTGTGGGAGGAATGTGTTGGTGCACAGAGCAGACAGTGTGTGGGAGGAATGTGTTGGTGCACAGAGCAGACAGTGTGTGGGAGGAATGTGTTGGTGCACAGAGCAGACAGTGTGTGGGAGGAATATGTTGGTGCACACAGCAGACAGTGTGTGGGAGGAATCTGTTGGTGCACAGAGCAGACAGTGTGTGGGAGGAATCTGTTGGTGCGCAGAGCACAGTGTGTGGGAGGAATCTGTTGGTGCACAGAGCAGACAGTGTGTGGGAGGAATGTGTTGGTGCACAGAGCAGACAGTGTGTGGGAGGAATCTGTTGGTGCACAGAGCAGACAGTGTGTGGGAGGAATATGTTGGTGCACAGAGCACAGTGTGTGGGAGGAATATGTTGGTGCACACAGCAGACAGTGTGTGGGAGGAATGTGTTGGTGCCCAGAGCAGACAGTGTGTGGGAGGAATGTGTTGGTGCACAGAGCAGACAGTGTGTGGGAGGAATGTGTTGGTGCACAGAGCAGACAGTGTGTGGGAGGAATATGTTGGTGCACAGAGCAGACAGTGTGTGGGAGGAATCTGTTGGTGCACAGAGCAGACAGTGTGTGGGAGGAATGTGTTGGTGCACAGAGCAGACAGTGTGTGGGAGGAATGTGTTGGTGCACAGAGCAGACAGTGTGTGGGAGGAATATGTTGGTGCACAGAGCAGACAGTGTGTGGGAGGAATCTGTTGGTGCACAGAGCAGACAGTGTGTGGGAGGAATGTGTTGGTGCACACAGCAGACAGTGTGTGGGAGGAATCTGTTGGTGCACAGAGCAGACAGTGTGTGGGAGGAATCTGTTGGTGCGCAGAGCAGACAGTGTGTGGGAGGAATCTGTTGGTGCACAGAGCAGACAGTGTGTGGGAGGAATCTGTTGGTGCACAGAGCAGACAGTGTGTGGGAGGAATATGTTGGTGCACAGAGCAGACAGTGTGTGGGAGGAATGTGTTGGTGCACAGAGCAGACAGTGTGTGGGAGGAATCTGTTGGTGCACAGAGCAGACAGTGTGTGGGAGGAATCTGTTGGTGCACAGAGCAGACAGTGTGTGGGAGGAATATGTTGGTGCACAGAGCAGACAGTGTGTGGGAGGAATCTGTTGGTGCACAGAGCAGACAGTGTGTGGGAGGAATGTGTTGGTGCGCAGAGCAGACAGTGTGTGGGAGGAATGTGTTGGTGCACAGAGCAGACAGTGTGTGGGAGGAATGTGTTGGTGCACAGAGCAGACAGTGTGTGGGAGGAATGTGTTGGTGCACAGAGCAGACAGTGTGTGGGAGGAATGTGTTGGTGCACAGAGCAGACAGTGTGTGGGAGGAATCTGTTGGTGCACAGAGCAGACAGTGTGTGGGAGGAATGTGTTGGTGCGCAGAGCAGACAGTGTGTGGGAGGAATATTACTTCCCCGAGACATTTCTCAGGGCCCAGAGGACCACTCACCAGGGCCGCGGGCTGGGGTGGTGCTGACTGCACACTGCACAGGGAGGCCCGAGGCACATCCTCTCCCACCGGAGCCGGGGCAGCGGCCTGCGTTCCCTGTGGGAAGAAGCAGGCACGATGACAAATTCTGAGAGCTATCGGGCTAGTAACACTGAACAATGATGGATCAACAATACACTCTGCCATAGACTACACTGTGAGCGTGATTCTCCTGGACACCTAGGGTTGTTGAACAGTAAATAAGTCCAGGCACGTTAAAGCTCTTCGGCTACCGCTATTTCAACTTAGTTTTACCTCTCTCCTTCGGTAGGTTACCTAACCTCTGGAAGACTCAGTTTCCACATCTGAAAAGTGAAAACGATAGTAGTACTACAAATCAAGTGTTAGCAAGGGGCTTTAAGGAGATAAAACGTGAAGTGTTTTGCCTACTACCTGGAAACAGTAAATGCAATAAATTTTAGCAACTGTTATTTCTTATTTTTATGAATTACTTATTTCTGATCATATATCAATCATATAATACAATGTAAGACTTTACATAAATACATCACTTTTATGTATCTAAGAGCTCCCTGCACATTGTAAATAGCTATATACAAATACAAGTAGTAATACTATCCCAGGAGTTCTCAGGTGTGGTCCATGGACCAGCAGCCTCAGCATTTCCAGAAAACTTATTAGAAATGTAAATTCTCGGGCCCCTACGCCAACACACTAAATCAGAAATTCTAGGAGTAGGGCACAGCAATCTGTTTTTGCAAACCCTCAGGCGATCCTGATGTATGCTCAAGTTTGAGAGCTTTATTTTATCACAAGGTAAAAATTCAAATAAACTATTTATAATCCGGGCATTTATGAAAATCTATCCTATGTGCACGGTGTTTAACAAACGACTACTTGAAACTTTGTATAAATATAAAGAAGTACCAAGAGCTAATAACTTGTTTGCAACAAATGCCTTATCAGGGACATATATAAAGAAAGAACTACAGACTCTCTGGCATGTTCTATCCTGCTTAGAGTTGGAAGTGTGGTCAGGTTTGGGGAGGGAAAAGTAGGAGACAGAGGCCATATTTTAGCACAGCCTTCAAGGGATGTAAACTCTCGGGCCCCCACGCCAACACACTAAATCAGAAATTCTAGGGGTTGATGTAGAATTAAGAGGGGAGTTTTTTGAGATGGAAGGAACCACGTGAGCAAAGCCATGGAGATACACATTCAGTGCCATGGTTTAGTGATGTGGGGAGGCACCTGGGGAGAAAAGGCAGCTGGGGCCAGAACACATTAGCAGAAATTCTTCTGTAGGAAATGGGTAGCTCCTGAGGGCTGGAGCAGGGTATGTCGTGGCTACAAGCATGCTCAAGAATTCTGGTGGACATACAGGATGGACTGGAAGGAGACTGAAGGCAGAGGCCATTGCCATTTTGAGGAGAGTGGTGTGACAACTTTAGCAAGGTAGGTCAGAGGCAGGAATAGAAAGGAAAGCATGGGCGTGAACAGTTTCCTGAAGGAATAATTACAGGTCTCAAATTGCGAGAAAGTCAAGGTCAGCTTGGGGAAAGAAAGCACCTTTAGAAAAAGGCAAAACAAAGCTGCATGTACAAAAAAGACAGCATAATGGGCTTTCTTATTAACCACTTCATGTTAAAACACTTTGGCATCATACTTTTAAGATTTTTAGAAAATCATTAAAAAAAAAACAAAGCTAGAGACTTAGTTTTAGAGACATACTTGTGTTTTTTCAGTTGGCTTAGATTGTTTTTCTTTACATTTAGCCTGGTCAAAATCTTCTGAAAGCTCGTCAATGAGTTCTGATTCACTGCGGGGCTGTAAAAAAGAGACATTGTATATTATGAAGTCAGTATTTTCCACTTAGTAGTTAAAAAAAAGTTTTCATGAAGAATTTTTTTTCTGGTTAACAAAAATTAGGACATATGAGATCTAAAAACAAAAGCTAATTTATTTAAAAAAAATTTTTTTTGAGAGAGAGGAAGGGAGTAGGAGAGAGAGAAACATCAAAGCTAATTTATAGATATTTCATTTATCAGTGTAAGATGTTATGCAACAAATAAGGAATATTAGACACCTCAGTGCCAAAAAAAATGTTAATGGTTTAAAGTTTTCTTGATACTTCAATTACAGAGTAATTTTGCTCAAATAAAATTGTTTGTTCTTCCCAATGAAGATGTGTGTTGTTTTTCTTTTGCAACTGTTTTTTCTCCTTCCCACTGACTTCCTTTCTGAGTAAGTCAGAGGAAGAATAGATTATGTACGCCTCTCCTATGACTACGTGGGGTTTTGGCAGGAAGTTCTGTTATCCTTAGTTCCTGCAGGTGAGGTGGATTATCTGTTTAGGGCATTGGTGACTTTTCCTAATAAGAGTGACCTATGACAGAATTCAAAATCTAGGCCCCGAGTTGGGCAGCCTAAATTTGGATTCCTGGCCTTGCTATTTTCTAACTGTATGACTATAGGCTATTTACATAATCTGTTTCCTCACCTGTAAAATGGGAATAATAATAGCACCTTTCTCATTTAGTGAGGACTCAAAAAGATAGCCTACAAAACCAGGCACATAGTAAGTGATTAATAAATGCTGCTGGTTGATACCAAACCAACTTCAGTAACGACAGTGCAAAACCATTAGAGTGCTTGCTGCTGTGATTAGAATCAAGCTCAAGCAAAGTGCTAACAATCTAATTTAAGGCCCTCTTGACGTTGGCTCCTAAGGTGCAGTAGATG
This sequence comes from Pipistrellus hanaki, assembly GCF_964339955.1. Taxonomy (NCBI): domain Eukaryota; kingdom Metazoa; phylum Chordata; class Mammalia; order Chiroptera; family Vespertilionidae; genus Pipistrellus; species Pipistrellus hanaki. Next base: position 49,036,947 of record NC_140506.1, on the reverse strand, counting down.
TCACCTCGCAATTGATAATAGTCTAGTGCTAACCCATGAGGAAAACAATATAAATATGTGAAAAGGAGTCACAGATCGGAGCCAAGTGTTGCTATCAGCAGTTTCCCTCTCCTCATCCTTCTGTCACAATTATCTCAGTTTATACTTTACAGTTCTATTGTGCTGTAAGTATCCAGAAAAAACTTATTTCCCAACCTTGGATTTTTCTTCAGGTTCTGGCAATAGTGGTTTTCCATCTTTATCCTGCAAATGAAATTAAAAATTTATTGAAAACTAAATAGAAAAATTTGCTTTCATATTCCATTATGTTTGTCTTGGAAAATTGCAGGAATATGAGAAGAGAGCTTTTTTTCTCCTCATATTTGAGTGAATTTCTATTTCAGATTTATCTTTTATAAAGTATCAGTGTTAAGAGTTGAGATGTAAAAATCAAGGGACCAACCAAATATCAAATCTAATGCACATTTACTTTTCTTAAAAATTTTGCCTATTCAATAGGAAAATTGAATTTAAATATCTTTGACAAGAAAGGTGCAACTACATTAATAAAACATTCCTTTTTTTTTTTAAGTGTCAATTTTCCAACCCAGGAAGAAGAGGTAGATATTATTCCTAAAATACTGTTTTCAATTTTTTGGATATGAGGTTTCACAATTTAGAGTATTTCTAAAAGTGAAAAACTTTTCATCTATGAAAATAGATAAAAATCACAACTATTTTCTAACATGTTTACTTGATTACTTCAAAGATATATTACAGCTATAATTACAGGCATTCGTTCACCATTCTGACCTCAAAATAAAACCTTAACCGAGAACAATTAGAAATAGCCTACGTTTCTATCCACCACTGAGATCAATGGTGCTTTTATCCAGATAGCAGCTAGAGGAAAAAAGTATTCCCAAATTGCCCCTTCTGCTTTAAGGTAAAGGATCTATGTCAAGTATTGTAAATAGTAGAAAAGCTTGAATTTGTGGGAATTTTAATTACCACGTGGTCACTACTTAGGAAACCATTCCTTATGGGGTCCAACTCTAGAAAGCAGACATGAAAGGGTCCAGGGCTTTCAGAGTTAGTACAGAAACCAGGACAGACGAGTCCTTCTGCACCCTGGGACATTCACCCAAAACACCACGGAAAGCAGAGGCGTGCGCTGCTGTGTGCATGTGGCTAACAACGTACCGTGACTGGTTTCAATCTGTACTCCTCTGGGACGGTTTCTTCATCTTCACCACACTTTTCTCGCTTCTCTTCTTTGGATTTTGCCTGATGAAAATGGAGACAGCAGAATAACTAAACATTTGGATAACATATGTAAAACAAGATAGCATCACTTGATGTACTTCATAAAGGTGTTGTAGAGAAGACCAATTCAGACAAAAGTGTCTGTAAGGGCTTTGCAAACTACAAGGCAAAGACCAGGGTGAGTGGCTTTGAGGAAGGCAGCAAGTGGGGTGAATGAGAAAAACAGCCAGGAATCCCGGGAGGTGACCCAGCCCTGCTCTCAGGCACTGCATGACCTTGGGGAGCCACTTAGTCTTTCTTTGGCTCAGTTTCTTCAGCTATAAAATGGGCCTACTAATAATCCTTGCCTAGCTACTGACTTGTAAGGATGGCCGGAGAAAGGCGAACAAAATATCCTTTGATACAGTCAGGCACAGTGCAGAAGTTAGTTGCAATTATTTCAACAGCCTTCATCTTTCTTAGTCAATGAGGCGGTTCTGTGCAGGGGAGAAACCCAAGCATCCTGAGTGCTAGCCACAGTCGGAAACGGGAGAAACAGCCCATCACAAATCTGGGCTGATCCATGGACAACTAGCTTTGCCTCTTTTACAAGGACTCCCTTCCATATCACCAGGACTTCACTGGATTAGTGAACCATAAGCTACCAACTCCATCCGACATAAAAGTGTACAGTAGTTCTCTACTAGATCGCTGGCTTCCAGGATATAACATCTGCATCTTAAGCAACTGGCGAGTAAGGTGAAGTTCCGTGATATGTCACAATGTGTGCCTACAGCGAGGCAAAGATTCAAACCAACGAGCTCCTGGGCACAAAGGCGGGCAGGTGTCACTCAGCAAATTCCAGCTCAAACCACTGTTCCCACTTATATCTCGGCCTAAGATTGTACCTCTCCATTGAATGATTAGTTAGCGGATTCATTTAAAAAGATTTACTGAGCACTTTAATGAACCAGGCACTCTTCTAGGCTTTGGAATACACTTTTATTGTTCTATAGATGCTCTATAGTTTTATATGTTTTATAGCATAACAGCTCTCAATAAGGGATGAAAGATTTAAAAAAAAAAAATTTTTTTTTTTTTAACATTTCCAGTTATACTCTACTGCAGATATGGAAGAAGCGCTATGATTAGTGGTTCTCCTCAATTCAGAGATTTGTGGGGTCTCTGCCTACAAACCAGTCTTCATGAAAGGCACGGTCACCTGTTTGGCAGGACTGCCCCCCCTTCCCCGACCTCCACCCCCTACCTTCCACTCAGACCTGCTCACAAGGAGAGGTACCTGCCCAGCTAGGTCCCTTCTACTCCTTTGGTCTTCATATTCTTTAAATGCCTGCACTGTAGGCGTGGGAAGTATATATCTACTCAATTGAAACTGCACGTCCATGCCCCCCATCCCACTCCCCAGACACACACTGCCTTGCTGGGAATGTCCCAGGGCAATTTTCTTCTGTCCTCTTTTCCTCCACAGGACACAGTTGGAAATTCTTTAAGAATTGTAATTTAATATTAAAACTCCACTCAGTTCAAGCTTGCTTTGGCTTTGTTAAGATCTTGTTAAGTGAGGAGGGATAAAAACTGCCCAGCATCACGCTCAAAGCACACGGCAGCTTCAGTTACAGAGTCACTACACACAGAAAAGGGGAGGTGACTAATGAGGTATCATTGTAAATATTACTTTGTGCTACGATACCTTATAAAAATGACCAGGAGGCCTGGGCCCCTTCTCTAAAGCACTATGTAATTTTTGCTCAGAGAGCTCCCTGGTGGAATGTGCAGTGTGGTGGTGAACTCCTGGAAGACATGATCTTTACCAGACTTATCAAACCCAGGAAGTAACGAATTCACCATCAGATAGTAAATCGTCAGCTTACTCCGTTATGCTATTTCACTTATTGTTACATCCATCTATTTACCTAATTTTTAGTCCCTCTAAGACTCTTTTTAGTCCTGGGATTTATGTTGATACCTCCCCTCCCCTAATGACTGTCACATTAAATCACTCTAATTTTCTGTAAGAAGCCCGAGGCTCATGGCCATGGAGCCCTCTGGTGGTGGAACCCCAGTTCAACGTGGGCTGACACGCCTGCCTCCTGGATTCTGCCTGGACCACTCTTTACACAGTAACGTGTGTCCCGCATTACAATGTGGTGTTGTAATGGCTCCCTTTCTTCCCCATACATTACTTCGTCCTGGAAGACGAGGGCCGTCTCCCCGGCTCCCTTGTGTTCGCCTTCACCAAGCGTGCTGTGCCACACTGCATCTGGGGAGCCCTCGAGGAAAGTCGAAGATAGAAACTGGCCCATTCTGGACCGGGGGGGTCCCAGACTCAGGGAGAGTGGCTGGGAGTCTGAGGCTCACCTTCCCCAGTGAGTCAGAACAGGAAGTGACAGCAGAGGCAGTGGCATTGTGACAGCAGCACCTGCCAGCTCCGCCCCCCTCTGCCCCCAGCTGACAGGGTGCTGCTCCTAAGGGCCCAGACTGCACGTCCATGCCCCTCACCCCACTCCCCAGACACACACTGCCTTGCTGGGAATGTCCCAGGGCAATTTTCTTCTGTCCTCTTTTCCTCCACAGGACACAGTTGGAAATTCTTTAAGAATTGTAATTTAATATTAAAACTCCACTCAGTTCAAGCTTGCTTTGGCTTTGTTAAGATCTTGTTAAGTGAGGAGGGATAAAAACTGCCCAGCATCACGCTCAAAGCACACGGCAGCTTCAGTTACAGAGTCACTGTTGCTGGATTTTATTCTAATTTGAGACAAATTTCAACATCTTTCCCCACGGGGTGTGTGTGTGTATGTGTGTGTGTGTGTGTATAAACTCCCTACCCACCTACAGTCACCTGCTTCTCTCCTTATAAAGAGCCACCCCACACCCTTCTGAAAATACAAATTTCCAACTTCCATAAGAGTAGACAAACTTATTTCTCAACAGCCCACTGCTTCCATTTTATCTTGTTTAGTCAGGTATCATTCAGGCATTGGCAGAGGAGATTAGTGTTCATTTTAAATATTAAAATTCTAGACGGTTTTCAAGACAAACACTCAAATATACTTCTTGGCTGCTCACTCCCCTGCCAGAAGTCTCTAAATTAACCAGAGATCCTGAAAGGAAGGCAGGATGAAGAATAGTCCATTTTAGCTCTCCAATGAAACAAAATCATTCGAGACACACATAGCACATTCAGTTTTGTAACCTGCAGACTAACATGCTCTGTACATGAACTCGAAGGTCAGTACCTCATCAACTTCCTTAATGGAGCTGAGGTCAAGCTCGGGTTCTGACTTCCGGCGGCCCAGCGAATCCGAAAGCGCGTCCAGTGCCTGGTCACTCATCACGTCCTGTGACAAAGGAAAGAGTCTGCCCATTAAAAAAAGAGATCCAGAGACAGAGAAACATTGATCAGACCACTAAACCTCAGAGGGAAGGAAGGTGAGGGTGGGGGTAAGAGGGAGAGATCTACCAAAGGACTTGTATGCATGCATATAAGCATAACCAATGGACACGACAACAGGGGGTGAGGGCATGAGTGGGGGGATAGGGGGGTAATGAGGGAATAAGGACACATATGTAACACATTAATCAATAAAGGAATTAAAATTTAAAAAAGTAAAAATAAAAAAGAGAGGATCTCCTCAGCCTGAACAACCCATCCACTTCTTTGTGAGATACACATTTTAAATCTAAGAGATGAATCGTGGGTTGGGGAAGGACATTAGGAAGGCAAGTTTACCTGAAACCTAGCAAAAGAAAGAAAGGATAAAGAACTTACCAGGGAGTGACAATGGGGGCCAAGATTCTTCCCAGGGGCACACTGCACCTCTTACTTAGCAAGCTAGAAGTATCCCTCTAATCATAACTATACCATTATAAAGCACCCATGCCAAAATAAAAGCTGCAAGAAGCGAACTTTCACTATGCTGCTTTTCTTTTTCTAAAAATGACTCCAGGCGACCCTGTCCCTGAGCACAGCAGCTAAGCCCAGAAAGCAGGGGCACCTGGGGTGGCCCCCGCTGCCTTCTCCTCTGAGGCACAAAGGCTGCTCCCTGTGGGAACACCCACTCTCGGGGTGTGGTGCTCTGACTGCTCCTCCGCCGGCCAGATAAAAATAAACCGTCCCCTCAGGAGGGGAGAGGCAGAGCGCTACACAGCAACTGCTCCTCGCATTATCTGGCCTGTCTGCACATGGGCCATGCTTTCTCCTGCAGCCCAGAGCTGAGGACCACGTCTCAGGGCTTGTGAGATTTAGCCAGCGTTGACTGTGGTTACAAGAGGTGGACAGAAGCGGCTACAAGACCCCTCTAGTGGCTTCCCAGGGCTCCAATTCCTAGAGAAAGCCACATTGATTATTTTATGTTCCAAGAGTGTCATTTCTCTGGCACCCTGCCCTCTGTGCATTGGAATAGTAAGATGGTCTTAATTCACAACCAAGAAGATTGTGCTGAAACCTCCCACAAACTTCTGCAGAAACAAGGAAGACCTGCCTGGAGGTGATGAGTATCATCCTGATTGATCTCCCTGCTCCACCAACCTTCCAGGAGAAAGATGCCCTGCCTCGCCCTCCCAGTCTGCCCCAGGATGCGAAATGCACTTTTGGGGCTGTCTGACATCAGCTACATCAGCCTCAGGAAGGCAGCTGCTGCCCCTCGAAACATGGTTATTTTCCAAAAAGTAATTGTTTATACCTTCTCCACCTTTCTTTTTTTCTCCTGGGGTGGAGCAGCACTTCTGATTACTCCGGCTGACTGAGCTTTTAAAACTTCTCCCGTAGATTTCTGAAAAACAAAATACAAAAGATTAAATGTGCAGAGGAGGGAAATGTAATAACCAAAACTAGAAAGTAGTTGTTCTAAAGTTCGGGAGGGCTTCTAACAAATTCCCCTCTAGCATTCAATACACTACCTCTTTCTCTGCTTTCTTCCCACCAGCGGTGCGAGAACTGCAGGTGAAGTCCGAGGACAAGGCATCGATGGCGTCATCGGGCCCCAGGGGTTTCTAGACAAACAGATACCAGGATGGGTATCACGGGGAGTCATTCAGGCGAAAGATCAGATTATACACCAGGAAAGGAAGACAGCACTCCGGCAATTCCTTTACCACCAAACGAGATGTGTTAGTAAAATATTGCAGATGAAAGCCTATGTCTGGTAAGAAATGGGTTTTGCACTATTACTCTTCTGCTTCCTCTTTTAAATGTATTACATGTTAAGATATTCCCATTCTATTTTTATTAACACTTATCTTATCCTAAAACTTTCTGGGCCCCATTTCTCTTCTTCTCAAAAAATAAAAACAAACAAAAATCCATATGAAACCAATGAGCACTGACACAACCCCCACATACACTCCCTTTCTCTGAGCAGATGAAAACTGTTACGTTAACCATAATTCAGTATTGATAGCCCGAGCCAGCAACCAAAGATACAAAAATGTACACTTGGATCTCAGAAGACATTCATGTAAACTCACCGAAGAGTCTGGAGGAGGCTTTGTGATGCCTTCTTTTTTCTGAAACAAACACACATTGATAACGTTGAGAAGGCAAAAGTAATCCTTATAATCAGCAAAATGTGTTCCTCAGTGACCGTTATGAGTTGAATTATGTCCTCCCCAAAAGCACATTACTGAAGCCCTAATCCTAAGTATCTCAGACTATGACTGTGTTTGGAATAGAGCCTTTAAAGAGCTAGCAGACTGGCCAGTGTGGTTGATTGTCGACCCATGAACCAGGTGGTCATGCCCAGGTTGCGGGCTCGATCCCCAGTGGTGGGTGTGCGGCAGGCAACTGATCAGTGATTCTCTCTTATCATTGATATTATTTTTTTCTCTCTCTCTTCCTCTCCCTTCCTCTCTGAAATCAATAAAAGTATACATTTTAAAAAAGAGAGATAACTGAGGTTACATGAGGACATTAGGATGGGGCTAATCCAATACAACTGGCGTTCTTATAAAATGGGGAAATATGTACCGGGGATACAGAGGGAAGACCCCGGGAAGGGATACAGGGAGAAGACAGCTCTCTACAAGCCAAGGAGAGAGGTCTCCACCAGACTTTTAGAAGGAACTAACTCTGCCCACACCTTGATTCCAGTCTTCCAGCTTCCAGAATGGGAAGACAATGTATTTCTGTTATTTAAGCCATCCAGGCAGTGATTCTTTTTATGGCAGCCATGGCAAACTAATACAGTGAATGTCATACTCATGAACTTTTTTCATCTGCCCATTTTATTTTCTAAATTTAAAAAATTATAACTATATTGATGTGATAACGGATATATTCCAAAAAAAAAAAAGTAAAGTAAAAGTAAATGGTTATTTGACTTACATTCAAAAGTTCCCTGTATTCTGGAGGAATTGAGCCTTCTCTTTTACCCAATTCCTCTATGTAGCGAGACTTCATGGGATCCTGTAATAAAATCACACATTTAGGCACATTATATAATTAATTATCTGAGAATGTTATATGCATATTCTGAAACCAAAGTACTATTCCATTCTTAATTTATAAAGCTATTGAAATAAAATATAAATTAAGAAGCCAATACTTTACACAACTCTGAAATTTGTTTACATACTTTCCCTTATTTAAGTAGCTTAACCCATATGTAATGCTAGAAAATATTCAAATCACTATGTTAAATTTGATTCATCTATTAAAATACATTGGATTTGAAATGTTTTTAATTGTCTGATGTTTCCAATTCATACAAAAATACAGTTAAAAACAACAAATTTCTATATAACCCAACACCCAACTCTATCAGATCTAGTCATTTCTTATGTAATTCCAACAAAACAAGTAGAGAAAATGATGTCTCCTGTTTGGCCCTTTCCAATGCCATTCCCCTTCCTTGTTAACCAGAGATAGTTACTAAGGTGAACTTAAGTGTGTCATATCCACCCACTGAAAGTGGAGCATATTTTAAAACGGTTATTCTACATGTAGGTATCCACAAACAATTCGCAGCATTACTTTGCGTATTTTCAAATGTTATACAATTGATATCATATTCAAAATCATGTGTTTATAATGTGTCCATGTAGATAAATGAATAATTCATTTTAATCACTACAAAAGTATCCCATTTTATTATATTGTCTCCTGTTGAACAGAACCATTCCCGAATGTTGCAGCTGTTCTTATAACTCCTTGCACAGGCGTGGAAGGCTCCCTCTGAGGAATCTGTCTAGACACGGAATTGCTGGCTGCAGGGTTTGCACATCTTCAGCATCCATGGAGATCTAATACGTGTGAAGTGACACCTATCCGTGTTGTAGTATCACTTTCCTAATTACTAGGGAAACTCGCATTATTTATTAGCCCAGCAAGTTTTCTCCTAATTTCCTATTGGACTGTCTTTTTCTCACTTTTTAAAATTCTTCCTAAATTCTGGCATAAATCCTTTGTGGTGTCTGTTGCAAATATTCCCTTTCAGTCTACGGTGTGTCTTTTCCTTTAAATAAAACATCATATAATTTTCTTGCTTTTAAGAAATCAGGGATAAGGATGAACTGAGGATGGTAAATATCTAGAAATCAAAATAAATCCAAGTCCACAGAACTTCAGTCTCCAGGACAGAAAAGTATTTGTGGCCCAATGGACTCTATGCCAGTGATAATCTCAGCACAGACAATTAATGAATGTTTCCTGCGTCAGCAGCCATTCCATCCCAACACTAATTCAGTTGCTGTTACTGATACTGACACGGTCCTGTCTCTCTCCAAGTAACAGAACACTGAGTGGGCTTTTGTGCATCATAACCTCATGTTGCTCTCTTACCCAGTAAGGGTGAATCTTTACAGATATTAAGGTCACGTACCGAAACTTCAGGTCCAGTATATGGCGTGTTATCTTCTTGTCCAGTTTCTTCAGGTTCTCCTAAAGTGCCTACTAAGTCATCCAGGGCAGTATCCAGGTCTGACTGGAAAGAAGAGAGAGCAGATATTTAAACGTTATTTGTTACACATACTTCACTTTTGATTTTTTAAAACCACGAAACACTAATCTGTGTAGAAAAATACCAAACACCAAAAGTTCTTCAAATATCAAAATAGCTAAAATCTGGCCTCAGGATTTCAGGGGGAAGGGAAGAAGAAGGGGGATGGTGGATATAAAAGAGTGAAGAGATTAGCTAAAGAACATATACGTATAGCGCATGGATACAGACAACAGTGCGGTGAAGGCTGGGGGAGAGGGTGGGGTGAATGGAAGTGACCAAAGGTGAGGGGAGGAGAATGGAAGACCCTATTATCTGTAATAGGGTCAACAATTAAAAAAAAAATTAAAATGGAAGCAAAAAATATTTACATGTATTGAAGAGAAAGAAGTCCTCAGAGAAAAAAGGCAGAAACACTCTAAAAATATGACAAGATAACGGCCTATTTGAGACTATATAATGACTTATAAGTAATCTATAGAAAAATTTAGTTTAAAGGCTAAAAATGTAAAGCTTAAAGGAAAAAGTACACTTTATTATTTAGTAAAAATAACTTTAAAAAAATTTATTTTGCCCAGCCGGCATGGCTCAGTGGTTGAGCATCAAACTAGGAACCAGGAAGTAAGGTTTGATTCCGAAGTCAGGACACATGCCTGGGTTGTGGGCCCAATTCCCAGTGTGGGGAGCGTAGGAGGCAGCCAATTAATGATTCTCTCTCATCACTGATGTTTCTATCCCTCTTCCCTTTTTTCTCTGAAATTAGTTTTTGGTGTTTTTTTTTTTAATTACCTTATATTTACACACCTCTTTAAAATGAAAAGGTCTGTATTTGGTTGGTAAATCCTACACACAATTATTCTTAAAGTCCTTTCAGTGCTATGTAAAATAAGAAATTCTAATGAGTTGGGGAGTTTCCTTTTAGAAAATAACTATGCTACATGTATGACTTATTCAAGTTAAATTGAAAAAAGACGTGAGCAGCTTTACTATCTCATGCTGTGAATGTGCACATAATTTGAACTGAAACTTCCTATTTTCTACCTTTCCTGTTATTATTGTCCTCCACTAACAAGCAGAAAATGCTGTCTATAATTACCTGAAGAAAATCTGATCTCAGTTAAACCTTATTATTTAGTCTCAAAGTACAGATTCTAGTTTGGAGATAAAAAGCCATATTCAGGTAAGAATTGCAATTTTTTTAAGTTTAAAGGTATTAACTACATGAACAAATGTATTGTTCATTAAAGCTTCCAGACCAATGAACTGACTGTTAAAAAAAAAAGAGAGAGAGAAAGAGAGAAGGACAAAGCAAAGTACAAAGAATCATGACCATGTTGCTATATGCAGTAGGAGAAATTCTTGGTATTTATTGCTGATCAATAGATTTCTGTAGTTATGTTTACAAACAACCTCAACAAAATCTCTCTCCATAGCACCTTCTCCAAATAAAATCTATGTCAAAATGTATTGCCCTGTGTTCTTTCATCCATCTGTGGAGTTTTGTGTGTGTGTGTTTGTTTGTTTGTTTACGTACTTGTGCACAGGTGTTCACAAACAGAAATTACCTGAAAGGGATGTTAAACTTACAAGAAGTGACAGTTTACTCTACCAATATGGGCTTATATCAGTACTAGAGGCCTGGTGCATGCACAGGTGGGGATTGGGCCGAAACAGGCAGCCTGACATCCCCCAAGGGGTCCCGGAGTGCGAGGGCACTCTGTGAAGTTGCTGTTGCTCGGCAGCTCCTGCGTTGAGCATCTGCTCCCTGGGTCAGTGCACGTCGTAGCTACCAGCTCGTCAGCCAGTGGCTTAGGCTTTTATATTATAGATAATGAAAAAAATGACTCCATTCTAGTTTTAAGGTTAAGAATGACTCATTGTGAAGGATAACCTGAATTTAAAGGGAAAACAACAATATCAGGAAAGACCTTTCACTGTTTAACTCAAATTAATTAGTAAAAATAACTACTATATTAACACTACAATTTTAGAAACTCTCCTGATAATGTATTAGAATTTGGGGCCTGTTAGCTTTAGACTAATTAAACTGGGAATTTCAGACTGAAGAAGTCCTTTAGTGATAACTCTGGTTAAAGCAGACATATTTGCAGGAGAGAAAGTGGAATGAAAACTTTATGGGAAGTAACTGGAGTTTTCAGAACAGAAGGTTCTACTATAAAATGTTACAAACATATGTGGGAAAACCACACTTTTAGCTCAGTTATATTATCTTGAAACAGTTCATTAAAAAGGTCCTTTCAGTTACCCCCACCTCATATTGTCTGCCCTCAAGAAATGAGATCATGATAGAGAGGCTGCGAATAAATATCTTAGGCAGAAATGCACTGCTATCTTCATACCTTTCCAGATGGTTTACCCGGTTTGGACTCAACTGGTACAGCCGACATTAATGATTTATTTTCTTTTTTCTGGCGGAGGTTTAGAAAGAAATAAAAACGTTTTCACACACATTTATAAAATTTAGTAATATTACATATATTAAAATGAATTTAATACAATAGCACTGATCATACAGTATCCAGAATCTGCTCAGTGCTAGACACTACGGTGTATGTGTTAAACCCTTTTTCAGGACAGCATAAATCATATTAATAAACCATAATGTAAATTAGTGGTGTGGAAATCAAGGCTCAGAGAGATTAAGTAACTTTTCCCAGGTCACACAGTAAAAAGACAGAACCAAGATCTGAATCTAGAACTGCCCATCTCTTTCTTCACCAATCTTGGTTGCCTCTCCTGGGGCTCAGTCTCTGTGGGTCCCATAAATTCTTCCTCTAAGTGTCCACTTCCTCTCGCTGTTGCTGTTTCAGTCTCTGCTCCCCACACAAGACCTCCACACCCCTTGGTTTGGTATCTCATCACCTACTCTTCCCTAAATATTTCCCTAAAATGAATTTCTTTCCAACCAATGCTTCCGCTGCTCTATCAATAATCACCAATAACTTTCCAATCTATGATTTCATGCCTTCCCCCAGCCCCTGCCAAGGACCCCTCTATGACTCTCACCTCCCACGGCAGCCATGACCGAGCACCATCCTGGTTTATCTCAGGCGTTTGTGCCCCCGTTCTCTGCCGCCTCTGGCATCTCTTCCGCTTTACCCCCAGCTGCACACAGCCTACACATTTCTGTGCTGTGCTGACGGACCAGTCCAAGAGCATTCATTCTCTAGGGCCAGGGGCCAAATGCTTTCAGGGCCTGGCACCAATGAAAGGGGTGACGTAGCCAGGAGAAGACAATAGGAAACTATGTCCCGTTTGCCAGCCCCTGAATTCTGGGCAGCAGAGTCCGGAGGCGGAGAGCACAGACTCCAGCTGCCTGGGTCTGCAGCCCCACAAGCACTGGCTGCACCTCAGCGTCCTCCTGTTTATTCTATCTCAGACAGAGAGTGTCTGCGCCTACCTCCGGGATTGTGAGGATTAGGTAAATGAATCTATGAAAGTGTGAAAGCCAGAGTCTGCACATACTGAGCCCTTTGTAAGTGCGTAATTTAAGAAAGTGCTAAATAATGACTGTGTGATTGTCACATTAAAAACACTGGGGAGTGGGGGGACTGACCTGGACTGGTGGCTCAGTTTGTTAGAGCGCCCTCCTGTATACCAAAAAGGTGTGGTTTGATCCCCATCTGGCATAGATGGGAGGTCACTGCGCTCACATTGTTTGGCTTTCTCCCTCCCTCCCTCCCTCCCTCTCTCCCTCCTTCCCTCCCTTCCTTTCTCCCTCCCTCCCTCCCTCCCTCCCTCCCTCCCTCCCTCCCTCCCTCCCTCCCTCCCTCCCTCCCTCCCTCTCTCTCTCTCTCTCTCTCTCTCTCTCTCTCTCGTCAATAAACATATCCTTGGGTGAAGATTTTTTTAAATACCGTGTGGGCCATCCCCAATTCTCTCTCTCCCCCTTCTTTGCTACTCCAAAACAGTGTTCTAATTGCTTTATTATACATCTTTCCTGGGACACCTCAAACACATTCAGCTTTTCCGAAATCAGACACCACGTTTCCTCTTCAACCAATTCCTCTGGGGAACTGTGTCCGCCTCCCAGTGGCAACCAGGGGCTGGCTCACAGTGTCAGGAGGCACCCACTCTCCCTGCACTGCCAGGAGCCCTCCCCTTAGGGTGACCGACCTACTAGCTCCTTCAGACTCAAGCCCCAGGTTAGCCCGAGCTTGCCTTTACCTTTGCCCAATCATCTCCCAGAACCTGAAGGATTTGCCTCTGTAAAGCCTCCTCCTTTTCTCCCCACCAGTTTATTCTATCTCAGCCGGAATTTACACTAAATTAGAATTCACCAGGACTACTGGAACAGCCCCTGGCCAACCTCCCACCTTCCTATCTGTAATCCCCCTGTGGTCACTTTCCTAAGCCTTTTGCAGCTTTTAATGGCACCACGGCATCTGTTCTCTATTCTCTTTCACACTGTTTAGCCTCTGCCTGTTGAATCACTAACTCACCTCAGCAGTCTCCATAGCAACGCCTCAACCTGTCCGTCTGGTCTTACAGTCCCACTGCTCCCCTGCGCTTCACCCAACACTGGAATGCATGCTGCTCCCAGAACACATCTTATCCTTTTCCATATTGATGCCTTTGCAAGTCTGCAATCCAGACTATGTTTCCATGCCTCCCTCAGACTGGATCTATTCAAGATCCCTGTGGATTCCCGCGATCAGGTCCTTTTCGGACCAAACAGCTAGCTCCCTGTTTTAACCTTCCTTGATTTGCAGCTGAGGCAGAGTGTCTTCTTCCCACCCCTAGAGGGCCAGCCTGCAGCTAGGGTGTCAGACACAGTGCTTTCAGCCTGGTATGCACTAAAACAAATAATTTTTAAACATGCAGATCTGATCAACCCTATGTTATGGGAGACAAATCAGAGGCAAAGAAAAGTGAAGTGATTTGCCACAATTTCCAGCTCAAATCAGTGCAAACTAGAATTCCATGTAAGCCTCTCTTAATTTTATTTTTCAGATTTTACTGAAACTCTAATTTATATTTAAAGTAAAATGTAAAAATTAATTTTAAAATCTATTCTATCAGATCTAATCCTCTGTCTTAAATCTACCCTTTTTTTCGAAACATTTCATCGACATGAGAGAGCAACTTTGGATGGGTTGGGGGTAGGGGTCTCAAGTGGTCTACTGCAAGAAAATATTTTTAAACTAAAGTTGGGTATTTTCATTTAAAAGTTTTTCTTACACTCTAAGACATTTGCATTACTTTGAACAAAAACAATGTGCATTTTCTCCCCAAATCTGAGACAAATTGGATATTTCGGGCAGGTGTGCCATAATTTATCCTACGACTTTCCTTACCATTGAGCCTTCAGGAGAATATCTTTTCCATTGTGAGAAGCAGGAAAATAGGTATGTACATACTCCTTCTTTCTATTTTCATCTTCTCATTATTGCTTCGATTACTTGTGTTTCCAGAGAAATAGTACTAGTATTTCTAAGGGAGCTGGCTCCACATGGGCAACACTCTGTATTGCATGAGTAGAAACACATCTTACATTTCCAGGCTAGAATCTTAATTGGCTCATCAAGGACCCAAGGAAAATTTGCCCCATCACTAGCCAAAAGGATACATATACTCTCTTCTGAGGGGGTTATGCTGTCCCCTTTGAAAACTCCCATATCAATTCATGTAGATGTTGTGACTATTCCTGGTTGACTAGGGAACAAACTTGTTGACAATTGAGAGTAATGCTATTCAAATGCTCCCAGTCATTTTACTTGCTTTATTTCAAACCTGTACATCTTGAAGGCAGGCTCTGAGTCAGCCCACATGTCAATTTCCTCAATCCTGATACCAGGCCTTATACATGGCAGGTGACCAATAAATATTTATTGAATATATGGATTTTAAAATCAATTTCAGTATTCTGCTCACCCTATATCCTTTAGCTACATGATCCTCTTCACAAATTTTTATATGTGAACAATGTTCAGTGTTGAGTGTGGCAGCACCAGAATCTTAAATGGTTAATAAGAGCTGGAGGTAAAGCCCAGGTAGAATGGGACTCCCCTGAGCACACGTTTATCACGAGAGACTGATAAGCATCGGGCCCACACACACCCCCCTGCTTCTGTGTGCTCACCTTGTCGCCTGACTTGCCAGAGGCCACAACCGCACCAGCAGCAGCAGCACTCTCTGCACCTGTGTCCTGAGATTTAGTCTAAGGAGGAGATGAAAGATGAACAGAACTCAGTCTCTTTGAGTGACTGTTTTTGAGATTATGCATTTCAAATGTCACCGCTGAGCTAGTGTGCCCTTGTGGACAACTTGTATAGGAAAGGTCACTAGCTTCCACTGAACACGATGCTACACTGAGCACCAACCACGTGAGGCTGGACTCAGAGCTTACAGAGTCCACGCAGGTAACACACACAGTGAAGTGGGCCAGGGAGGGACTGTGGTAAGTTAGAGCACATATACCAGGTGTCAAGCTCTAGTCAGTTCTTGCCATGTGAGCCCACTGTGGCCAAGTGTCCTGATTTTTCTAGAGAAGCTAGACATTTTGATTTTATGTGAAATATTCTGAATTTAAATGTTGGTAGCTAATGTAAATAATATTGTAAGCCAAATGAAATACATTTGAACAAAACACACATGAGCTGCCTTTAACAGGTGGGCCAGAGATTACAATCTCTAATTGGAAACACACTGTTAAGCAGGACTAGTTCTTGTCTTGCAAGAGCTATTAGTGGGAAAGTTCCTCTCATATTTGTTTATTCTTCTAATAGTTGATATTTCTAGTGGTTCTAGAACAGTGGTTCTCAATCTTTTTAATGCTGCAACCCTTTAATACAGTTCTGTTGTGGTGACCCCAAACATAAAATTATTTTCGTTGCTACTTCATAACTATAATTTCGCTACTGTTAATGAATTGTAATGTAAATATCTGTGTTTTCTGATGGTCTTAGGCTCTACAGCAGTGGTTCTCAACCTGTGATCATGCAGGGCATCTGGGTTCCCACAGCCCATAAGGTCCAGGCAGCTTCCTGTGTGAGGCACCAGAGCCTGCTGCCCCGCCGTCATGACTGGACCCTGATGGGCCGTAGGAGAGGACTGGGTGGGACATCCTCTGGACCCATCTGGTGCTCTTCTCAGGCCTTTCATAGGCCCATGTTTCCACAAGGCAATTTGCAAAACCATCAACATGATCACACCAAATCATTGTAATCGAAGATATATTTGGCATAGCTCAACAGATTCACTTTCACATGTGCATGGAGAGAGAGGACCTGTATCTCACTCTCTAGGTGACGTTAGTGTTATCCTCGCTATTAATCTGATTTATTTACCTTTGGTTTTGTTGGTTTCTCTGACGTTGGCTGCTCACTTGACCTGGAAGCTGCCTTTTCTTTATGACCATGCTTGCTTGCTGAATGCGACGTGCCTTTGGATAGGCTTTCTGGCTGAAAACACACACACACACCACATTGTTAACAAGATGGCAAATACAGGTACTTTTCTCAATAGAGTAGGAAGTGTTCAAAACAGTTGTGTTTTATGTGGTTTTTGAACTGTGCAAGTTTAAATAAGTGTGATATCAATGTAATGAAATTTCACCTTAGTTACAAAATTTGAAATAACGCAAATCCTCCACCCCCAAATTCAGCAAGAATCATGAGTAAATTGCAAATCCTTTTATTGCCGCATGGTGGTGCTATTTTAGCTAAAAGCAAATACCAGCCAACTTCACAAGATTTGTTTCTATAGCAATTTACATTTTAAAAGCTTTTCAATTACAGTTGGCATTCAATATTATTTTATATTGGTTTCAGCTATACAGCATAGTGGTTGAACGATCATATAATTTACAGAATGATCCTTCTGGGGACGTAAATCTCGAAGGATGAGAATTTAGTATTTCATCCCTCACAAAAACAAAAGGCTTCCCCTTAATGATATCAAGCACTAATGCTGATCATTTACCTCGTGTTGTTCCTTTGGCTTTTTTTCAATTTTTTTCTCATCAATAAGCAGAGGCAGCTGTCAATTTCAAAAGATAAAACATCAATTACATTGGAGTTCACTGTTTTCATAATTCCAAACAGGCTCAAGAACAAAATTCCCAGTTAGAACGTTCTGACTCTCTTGAGAATGACCCAACGAGAGAAGCAGACATGTGCTGTCTGGTCAACAGCAATCCTACCCACAGTCTGATAATTATAATTACAGAATAATGATGAAAAAATTAGTTTTTCACCTAGAGCAACTTTTCAAAGAGTTGTGTATCTCTAAATTATGGGCTGTTTTTCATAATTCATGCAGCTCTTTCAGTAACTTCAGGTTTATCCACAGAGACAAGTGGTCATTGTGACCTCTGAGTTTGGTAAAAAAGAGGGGATTCTACTCTAGAGATTAATTTTTTAATATATTTTTTTATTGATTTCAGAGAGGAAGAGAGAGGAAGAGAGAGAGGAACATTAATGATGAGAGAGAATCATTGATTGGCTGCCTCCTGCATGCCCCACATCGGGGATTGAGCCTACAACCTGGGCATGTGCCCTGACTAGAAATTGAACTATGACCTCCTGGTTCATAGGTCGATGCTCAACCACTGAGCCATGCCGACTGGGCTAGAAATTATTTTTTTTTTAAAATCTCCTTTCAAATGAGATTTTTTAAAACCTGCATTTTCTTACACTGAATGATTTACATAGTCTCTCTTATGTTACAATTCTCTTGATATTGGGTAGATAACCAAAAGCATTTAAATATAAAATAGAAGACAACCCCCACCTGGCTGCTGACTTCTTCCTCTAGAGCGGACTATGGAATTACCATCCTTGGGGGAAGCCAAGATGCCTCACACCAAATCAGACAAGCCTCCGTTTTCACCCTGATGACCTTACCCTTGCCTGCACTTACAGGATGTTAGCCAGAGCCACCTCTGTGCTTTCCCACAGGAAACCTTGTGGTTTTTTCTGAGCGTTTGCTTAAGTGTGCTTGAAAGAAAGAAAGAGCAGCACCCGATTGATGAGAACATTTGCCGTGGCTGCAGACACCCCGGGATCACTCTCCATGTGGACACAGATTGGCCTTCAGTCTGGACAGCCTAGAGTCAAGAAAGCCAGGGAAGCTGCTCCCTAGGGGAAGTCAGAGCTGTCTCCTAAGTAACTAGTTCTACTAACCAAGACAAGACTGCCAGGAGGAAGCCAGACTCAGCTTTAGCTATCTGGGTGATAGGTCCAACAGTCACAGTTATTCTGGATAGCTCATTGCTAAAGTAATTGGACACACATTACCTTCAAACTCTGTCCTTTGCTCCTGTTGCTTATTTTTAAACAATATAAAAGAATATATAGATTTGAACAAAATTCCTTCTGAAGCATATTATTTTTATTTATAAACTAGAGACCCGATGCACAAAATTTATGCAAGAGTAGGTTTTCATTCCCCCAGCTGCCAGCAAAGGGTTCCCTCTGGCACCCGAACCCTGGCTTCCCTTGCAACCCCGGCTTCATCTGAAAGATCATCCAGAAGGACCTCCGGTCTAATTAGCATATTATGCTTTTATTATTATAAACTAGAGGCCCGGTACATGAAATTTGTGAATGGGGGGGGGGGGTGTCCCTCAATCCAGCCTGAACCCTCTCCAATCAGGACCCCTTAGGGGATGTCTGACTGCCAGTTTAGGCTAAACTGGCAGTTGACCATCCCTCTTGCAATCCACTGGCACCTAACCGCTTGCCTGCCCGATTGCCCCTAATCACCTCTGCCTGCCAGACTGATCACCCCCTAACTGCTCCCCTGTCAAAATGATTTACTCTAACTGCCCTCCCCTGCCAACCTGATTGCCCATAACCATCTCTGCCCCCTAATCGCCCCCTAACTGCTCACTTGCCAGCCTGATCACCCCTAATTGCCCTCCCCTGCTGGCCTGATCTCCCCTAACTGCCTCTGCCGCCACTGTGGCTTTGTTCAGAATGACATCCAGAAGATGTCTGGTCTAATTAGCATATTACCATTTTATTAGTATAGATTAGTATACATTAATTTTCATAATGTATAAACTTAATGTTATAGTTATTTTACATATACTCTATAAAATCATGTTCTAATTAATTAAATTAGCTGACATTCAGTACAGCAAATAAGGAACTTCGTTATTCATTATTATTGCAAAGAATCCAAATAACTCATTGCTAACTTACAACACTTACCTCAGTTGATTGTGACTTCTTTTCAGGTTCTGATTTTACAGCCTAAATTCAGTAAAAGAAAGAAAGAAAGAAAGGAGGAAGGAAAAATGGACATTATTTACAAAATTTATCACAGATAAATGCTAAAGAGATGACTTTGATGTATTTATAAATGTAAATGTTATGAGTTAAGATTATTACACTTTGCTTGAAATTGTAACAGATCAATCTCTGTATGAGGAAAATAGTCATTCTAGGTTTCATCTGACAGTGTGAAACAATGGGATGGTGACAGAACCAAGAGTACAGAGAGCAGTGAATTTATTTTTAGTGCCAGAATGTGGGCGATGGGTGATTAAGCCAGAAAGTCTGTGATGGGTTACAGGAGATTGTGAACTGCAATAAGCACGTGCCAAGCAGCTGAAGTGAGCGAGGACAACAAGCCACATCACCTGTTTTTTGTGTCTTTTCCTGTGAGGAGGAGGTGTTCCTTCCATCTGTTTGCTGACTGGAATGGCCTAACGTAAGAGCACAGCCCCAAGTGTAGTTTTTATTTGTCTGACAGTAAAATAAGTACCATGTACAAATAGGGCTAAAATGTTCATATCAAAATCCATTCTACTCATTCATTGCATTTACTCTATGCATATGGATACAACTCCAAGAACTGCAGGCTCTTAATTTCTAAAGTCTCAAGCAAAGATTTCAGTTTAAAATTACTTTTTTTTTCTTTTTGGTTCATAGGAAATCTGTAAATTTTCAATCAATAAAATTAATTTTGAATCTCTTTCCTTCCCCCTCCTTACCTGTGCAAAGGCTGCTTACACAATATTTTTTCCACCTATATTTCTAATGTTTGGTTATTATCAAAGGAGTAGTTACAGATGTTGTCAGAAGTTTTCTGAAATTTTGGCAACATAATCTTAAAACAATTTTGCAAATAGTACACGGATTGGTATTGCACAATAAAAATCTAGAGATCTAATCTAAAGTTTTCGGAATAATCGTAAAGAGCAGGCTGTGATTTAGGATCTTTAGTGGAGTATCCTACAGAGTTGTACCCAACCAAAGGTAACCTGTGTCGAAAGAAGCAATTCCTTAAGCACATACAGAAACGGAGATAAAACATTTTAGGAACTTTTCAAAGTAAGAGATTAATAATTAGGCCCGATGCTTCCTGTCATTTCTTTCCCTTTTATCTGTTTGGCAATATTAACACAAAGTTTTATTTTTATTCCAGTATCTGAAAAGGGTAACACCAAATGTCTTCTTAATTTATAATGTCTTGTGCCACAGTAATGAAGGTCCATATGTCCTCACATGATAGACCCATGTGTTCTGCTGACACACTTATGGAAACACAGTTTATGATCAAAGAAATATTTTAAAGAACATTTACATTTTGGACCCTTTCAAACTGGATCTTTGCTAATGAGTTTCTATGTGTACTACTATGCTTTTCTGAGTTTATGCAAATGTAACTTTTTAAGTGATTAACAAAGAAAATAAGCCAGCTGGTATTGTAATGGTTTGAATCTATTCATAGCTTCTAATTTGGCTATTAAGATTTTGCATGGAAGAACTCTACAATACAATTAAGAATGTACACTCACAGATGCAAACGGCTTATAATAAAACTAGAGGCTCAGTGCACAAAATTTGTGCATGGGTAGGGTCCCTAGGCCTGGCTGGTGATCAGAGCCGATCTGGGGCAACTGGTGGGGCAATTAGGGGCTCCTGCTGGCACCCACCTTGGCTGGCCTGGGGCCTACAGACTGAGAGCAGCTCCAACATTGAGTGCCTGCCCCCTGGTGGTCAGTGCACATCATAGCACCAGTCATTCCACTGTTTGGTCGATTTTGGGTTTTTATTATATAGGATGTGCATTTTAATTAGTAATCACTTAATACACTACCTAAATTTATTTTACATGGTTGTAGTGCTGAGCAAAATAATTGTGACAATAATAACTAATGCTTATTAATCACCTCTTTGTACCAGGGAATGTCTTAAACTTTACACGGGCCAACTCAGTCCCAATAATGGTCCTGTGAGATAGGTGTTGTTATCATCATTGTCATCATTGTCATCATCATCATCATCCCTATTTCATGGATGAGAAATTGAGGCACAACCCTGGTGTTCTCAATCAGCATATTGTCTCTGGAGTACCTGCCAGCTCCTACTGGGCACCAGGAGATGTAAAGATGTTCTAACCTGAGGTTCCTAGAATGGGCACTGTCCAATCTATATGTATAAAAGCCTAAGCGACTGTTATAACCAATCGATTGGTTGCTATGACATGTACTAACCACCAGAGAGCAGATGCTCAATGTAGGAGCTGCCCCCTGGTAGTCAGTGCACTCCCACAGCCAACCTCCTGTGGTCCCTCTCCCTGGCCAGATAGCCCCAATTGGGACTGGGTGAGACAGCCTCGATCAGCCCCAATCACTGACCAGGCCAAGGGCCCCCACCCATGCACAAATTCATGCACCGGGCCTCTAGTAGTTTTTATATGTTCATTTCCTTTCACAGTCTTGTGAGATAGGTATTATTATCATTCTTTCCTTTCACAGTCTTGTGAGATAGGTATTATTATCATTCTCCTCCAAACTGTTCACATAAGAAAGCCAAAGCAAAAATTATATCTCCAACATCCCAGCTGGTGTGGAAGTAGGATTCTAAGAAAGGCTATCTGGCTCCAGTGTCCACATTACATATCCTCTTAAGTATCTCAACCTGATGATTTTATTAAAAATAATCTAATTCCACCTCAGACACTACCAATTCTTGGGTGCCAGGGGCAAGAGAGAACTTAAGTCTAGACATATTACTCTCCTTCAGAGCCAGACTAACTTTCATCTGAAAGGTGTAGAACATGGCAAGAATTTGGTTTAGGTATTAACTTGAATTAAAATCTTTTCTCTAGGAACTAACTCAAAATATTTAGAGGAATACGCTCATCAAGTTCACAAAAACCTCTCAGAGGAGGTTAGTAAAAATGTTTATGAGCCAACATCAGAAGCACACCAGAGAACAGTGACTGAAATCTACCAAGGACACAGAATTAAGGCCATGGTGGTCCCGAGTCAGCCACTGGTGATATTTCACCGGGTGCATCTTATTTCTGTCCTTCCCTCTTTTAGCTCACCTACTCTCCTCTCCCTACTCCCTTCCGATGGTCTTAGGCGACCCTGCTCGCAGTTGAGAACCACTGCTGTAGAGCCTAAGACCATCGGAGAACACAGATATTTACATTATGATTCATAACATTACAGTTATGAAGTAGCAACGAAAATAATTTTATGACTAGGGGTCACCACAACATGAGGAACTGGATTAAAAGGTCGCGGCATTAGAAAGGTTGAGAACCACTGGTATAGATGAGGTTTGAGGTGAATATTGAAATTTGAGTAACCAACAAGCCCCATAATTAGGAAGAAAAGGTTTACTTCTATAACATAAGCCCCCTAGGACACACAACTCATTTGCCAACTATCAATCCACATTTGTTTTGCTTTACATTAATCATCTTAAAGGCACCCACCCAACCTGACCCTGTAAGACTCTGCATACCTTGTTTTCGGTGGTGTTCATGATGGAAGACTTGCCGGCTGATGCAGAGGAAGTAGACACCTAGGAAGGAAAGGAACAAAGTATGATTCTAGTGAACCCACAGCCTACTTCATCCTTCAGATCCTCTCCACCAAACTTGCTCTTACCTCTTCTTACTCGTCTAGAGTGCCACTCACACAAGTTTGAATGTGCCACTTACCAAATAATTTTAGGCAAGTTCCTTAAATTTTTTCATCTCCATTTTCCCCCTTCCTCAGTTTTTCTTCAATAGATAACTACCTTATAAGTTTACTACTGACTAGTACATAAGAGCACAGGAAATATTGTAATTGTTGCGTGTGTTCTTTTTAGAAAAAGCATGGACTTTGAAGCTTGAAACAATGTTGTTCAAATGCTAGCTCTGCCCATTACTAGCTCTGTGACTTTGAGTCTCAGTTTTGGGTCTATAATTTCTATTTACAGGGGTGTTTTTTTTGTTTTTTTTGTTTTTTTGAGATCATGTGTATAAAGTGTTTAGCACATTGTAGGTGCTCATTAAATTGCCCATGCATTATTTATAATATATTATACAAAATAGAAGGAACAGGACATAGCTCTAGGAAACAGACTCAGGGAGATTAGAATTGTCCTTCCAGTGTCACGTAAGGAAGAGAAGGTGCGAACAGGGTTATGGAGGAAATATTGCTCTATTATCTATCTCATCTTGGCTCCTACCTGGAAGGCAGAAGGGGATGAATGGTACCTGAAACACCTTTCCTAGGGATGCCAGTGGGAGGGGAGATCAGCCCCTGATACTTATCACCCGAACAGTAGAACATGCATGTGATACTTGCATGGGGTTGAATACTGCTCTAGTACTTAGCTTGCAATACACTGGTTAATATTAAACGGACAATTACTATCTTTGGGAGTTCCAACCCAGGCTCATTAAACCTCCTTAACATTTGAGTTGTCAGGTGTTAGAGCCCAGGCATTCCATCTGGCACCTGCTGCATCCTTAAGTAACTGGCTGTCAGTGAACAGCTGCTGCCCTGCCAACAGTCCCCAGACCTCGTCTCTGATGCCGGGCCCTGAGCCACTTCAGAGGCTGAGACCCGACCCGAGCCTATTCCTGCGAGGCCCCTGCCTCACTCACCTCCACAATATCTCTCTCGGTGCCTGTATGAGCCCACTACAGCCCATGCCCATGAACAACATAAAAACATCACCTTCCCTTCAGACCTGACTTAATGTAGAGCATCTTGATTATAGGTTTATAAATTATGAAATGTATATACTTATATAAAATTACAATTTGCAGATAAATTATATGATCAATATATAAAAGCTTTGGACTTAACTATTTATGAGTACACTTCAGCACCAACTGAGCATCCCTCCACTCCCACACACACACACACACACACACACTCACACCTGGTCCTGTTGCAGGGCATGGAGTGGTCTCTCACATCATCTTTGGGATAAAGAATTGGAAGATGAACTAAGATAAATCCTCCCTCCACACTGAATTAATGGACAAAATATGTATATTTTTCCTTGAGGATTTTTTTTTTTTTACTTTATGGGGTTTAACATTCCCTTATACATATAATTCTGTCTCTCCAGGTTTATAAGTGTTTGTAAATATTTCCATTCAAACTCAAGAAGGTTGCTTGGATATATCCCACTCCTTTAATGAATTCCTTCACCATATAAAACCACCGAAGACCAAGCATGCTACATGAAATGATTTTTAAGCTGCAAATCTTCAAGTGAACATTCATTTATTTCCTAAACACCCAATTTTATTAAAACATCCCCCAAATCACTGGAGTTTCCAACCTGCCTTACTACTTTATTAAGCAATAGCTGGATGTAATACTCTATTTCTAGAAAAAATCATTTTCAGAGGCCCATCAAGAAAGTAATTTCTACACATAATAGCTATAATTAGCACAGAGCAGGTTATCATGGGTAGTTAGCTCAGGGTCTTGGTCCCATAGGTTCTCAGCACAGATTCCTCCATGGGAGTCTTTTCCCATCACTGAGGCATGAAACCTTGGGAACGGAAATAGGCAGGCTGCTTCCCAGGGCCTGGAAGAGGGAAAGCAATCCCCTCCCACTGCAAATTCACTCAACGCCAGCCAGCTCAAGTTTTGTGCAATGTTTCTTCTGTTTGTGAAGACAAGGAACCTCCAAACTTGTTATCTCTAATGAGGGATTGAATATATTGTACTTTCATTTTAAATCTGTACTGTTTGAATTTCTAATTATGGGTATAAATAACTTACAATTTAAAAAATTTTGAAGAACTAATTCAAGTGTACCGGTAGTTAGTGCCAGGCACTATGTTTGGTGATGAGAACACAGCGGTGAAACCGATACACAGGGTTCCTATCCTTGCGAAAGCTATTGCCTCATCAGAGATAACATTAACAGAATAATTGTTTCAGTCATTACTTGTAAGTGTTATCAAGGGTCCCACAAGAACACAGACGAGGCAACCAGAGTTAGTTCAGGAGACAGTCAGGACAGGTGATGCTGAGGAAGTGACAGTTAATGTAGCAACAGAAGGTAAGGAGGCACCACCCAGGCAAAGGCTGGAGAGGACCCTCTGAGCGGCATGGGCGAGGCTGGGACCTAGGCTGCCTGAATTCTGAACCAGTGGCTCAGCTGCAGGCCCTATCCTTGCAGGTCCTGTCAACATTCAGCAGCAGCCAATTTTAAAACACAACCATCAGCACTCAGATGTAAGAAAATAGCTCTGTTAGGATTGGCCGCTGTCAATCAGACTGAACTGCAGCCATAACAATACGTTCCTTCCCAAATGACCCACCCATGTCTTTGTTTGTCATTTACAGGCTTGAATGAAGGCATAAACCAGAGTAACAAAGTCGGGAAAAACTACCTCCTATAATCATTCTCCACTCACCCACCCACTCACAATTGCTATTTAAAAGGCAACGAGCCAGGCCCTGAGGATGCACAATGAATAAGACACATGGGAGCCCCGGAAGAGTCTGCAGCCCCCCGAGGTGGCCTGGACGGCATGCAGGCTTCCGTTACAACCTGAGGACTAACAGAGGCGAGAAGAGAATCCTGGGTGACAACGCGAATGTGTGAGTGCTCAGTCATTTCAGGCCCACCTCAAATAATCTGGCTGTACTGTCAAGTTCCATAAAAGGTAAACCAATGTCGATGAAAGAGAGTGACTGAGCTTAGGGAAAATTAATATTTAATCCTGTTCTTATCAAATGTAGCGTCTTGTCCTCTGGCATTATTCCACAAAGTCTCTTTAAGTGTGTTTACTTGCCACAGTAAGAATTTGGGAAATTTACTACAGTAAAGGATTAGATATATGAGGGAAAGACGGTATGATTTTAAGACCCTGGAAACTGCTCTCTTTTTTCACAAATATTTGGAAAGGTCCCGCTTCCAGCTCTCTAACCCTCTCTGGTCATTCTCAGGCACATTGGGAAGCAGAACCAGCACTGACTCCTGCTGCCCACTGCTGCCCGCCGTATCATATGAAACTCTTTTCTCTTGCTCTTTAAGATCCCAATCCCACCCCATTTCCCAGTTCAGAACAGCTGCTCCAGGCAGCCGCCCATCCTGCCTCAGAGCTTGCCTCGTTTGTCTCTCCTTCATACGGTTTTCACACAAGTGCCACTGGTTGAGATGTTTCTCTTCCCCAAATATCCACATCCTACTTGCCCTTCCTTTCAGGTGTGCATCTCACCAGCTCCCGCCTTAATGGGCACTCCTCTCTAGACGGCTCCCTTACTCACAGGCAGGCCATCACACAATCGCATCCTGAATGGCCCCTCCGGTGCACAGGGTCCCTTTAATAAAAGAGCTGTCTGTTGGGTACACGCATCAGCTGCCCCCACTCTGACAGCAGGTCTCTATGTGGGGCTTTTTCTAATTTACATGGGGTTTCTAGTGAAGCTTCACAAGAAGATATATAAGCCCTAGGACCATGCTCTACCCTCCTCCATGCTGCCCGTGCGTGGAGAAGCTGTGAGCTCCGCATGGGGCCTGGTGAAGGGACACACCGGGAGAGCCAAAGGCTCCCTTAGAAGGGGTGGACCTCGAGGGCTTACTCATCCATCTGCTGCCATCCAATCTGGCCGACAAAGTCATCCCCTCAGCTCTTTACCTCTCTGACTTCCATGTCATAGCATCCTCTCGCTTGCCTGGTCTCCCAGAAGACTTTCAGAGTCTTTCCGGTTAGTTCTGTCAGGTTTATGGGACTCCACACTCCCTCCCGTCCACACCCACAGGGCCTCACCTGGACGTCCCGCTGTCACTGGCTGACGTGGTTCAGAAAGCGCACCAGAGTGAGTCAGAGTGGCTGCACCTCAGCCCGGAGCTTGCTTCCTCTCCCCGCCCCTCGCCGGCAGCATTCCTGTGTCCTCCCACCTGCAACACTAGCCACCCTCACACACCTGGCCAGGTAGCTTGTGTTGTGGAGGGTTGCTAGGAACGCCAGCCGCACGGAGGTACTCTCCTTTCCTACCGGATGATCCATCCATCGGCAGTTTCACTCTGCATCACATACCGCCCTCGCCCACAGCCACAGTTGGCCCTAGAGCTACAGGCCCTCTTCCCCAAGGCCCCCATCTGAACTGTTTCCTTCCCGAAGCTCTCCCACCTGCCCCATCCTGCTCTGTGTTCTCTAATATTCAGTCACAAACCCCCTTCTTCTCTCTTGTAATATTGCTCTCTCAGGAAGTGGATTTCTCCCTAAGACCTTAACTGCCATTTACTATGATTATGTGAACAATTCTCCCTAACTTATTAACAGCCCTACTTTATCACCAGATACATTATTTTTCCTTAAAGTGAGGAAGCCAAGAAAAATGCAGGCTCCAATCCCTGCTCCATACTTGCTAATCCACATCAATTAACCTCCTGGAGATTCCACTGCCTTCACTCTAAACTGGGAGTTAACACCACCTCCCACTGGAGCGGATGGAAAGGTCAAATGATGGAATGTGGGGAACTCCTCTGGCCCGGAACCATTGGCGTTGGCACAATGCTAGTCTTCACCCACCATGCCACCCTTTCATTTCTTTTGCCTGATCCAATCACGTACCTCCCACACCTGGATTACATCAAGGCCCTTCTAATAGTTTCCAGGTCTGGTTCTTTCCCCACCCCCATCCCAACCCTCATCTCTAGCTCACAATCCTTTCTCTTTGGCTGCCAATTTATTGGAAATAAACGTGTAACATGTTCCCACTCTGTTGAAATACTGAACTCTCTATGGTTTCCCACTGTGTCCTAGATAAGGCCCAAAAATCTTCTCCATGAACTTTAGACTCTCCATTACTGGACTCTGACCTAATCCAGTGGCCGGCAAACTCATTAGTTAACAGAGCCAAATATCAATAGTACAATGATTGAAATTTCTTTTGAGAGCCAAATTTTTTAAACTCAAACTTCTTCTAACGCCATTTCTTCAAAATAGACTCGCCCTGGTATTTTATGGAAAAGCCACACTCAAGGGGCCAAAGTGCCGTATGTGGCTTGCCGAGTCGCAGTTTGCTGACCACAGCATTACTAATCTATTCCACTACTTCTCTCAATATTGCCCACAGCTTCCCTTCAGCCAGGGTGTCCTTCCTGTCTCGTGGGCCCCTCATCAGGCAGCATAGCTCACTGGTTAAGAGTGTGAGAGGAGTCTGGACTCAAGACCGTCCGGGTGGAATTCCAGCTGACACTGAATTCATGTGAAACCTCAAGCAAGTTACTTAACCTCTCTGTGCCTCAGTGTTCACATCTGTAAAATGGGAATAGTAACAATTCTTACTTCATAAGGTTGTTTTAAGAATAAGTTAATGTACATGAAACAGTAAAAGTGCTTGGCAAATGAAACGTGCTGGGCAACAGCTAGAGTTATCACCACCATCACCCCACATTCCACCTATGAGCCTTTCATCTTGCTATTCCCATCCCCTACAAAGCCTTTCCCCTGTTCAGGTCCCACTTACCCCTCCCCTTGAGGATTTAGCTCACGATACACCACCTGTATCTGTTTTAGCTCAGATTATCTTCTCAACTCATCTTTATACTTCCCACATGAACACTTACTCATACATGCTGCGTTGGAGAGTTATGGGGATCTTTTCTAAATGTATGCCATGGCTTGTCAAGGAAGCTCTAAAATGCTCAAGAAACAGGGGTCATTTCTGCACCCCCCTCCCTCCCCACTCCCTATGCACCATCACACTGAGTGTACTGTTACAGAGAGGAACTCAAAAATCACTCTTGATTCAAACCTTTGTTTCCATTTTCTAATCAATTAAAATTTCACTTAAAAATGAATGAGGTATAGTTTTAATACCTCCTCTTTTTTTTAAAAAAAAAATGCTAGACTCAAGAATATAATTAATAAATTAGAATGCTTACGTTTCAGTATGATGGCTTCTTAGTGACCAAGAGTCCACTAAGCATCCCGTTTCCCCCAGTGGGAATAGCATGCACCCCACAGGGCTAAGAGAGTCAAGTCAGATACAACATACTGAGGCAAGAGGGGCAAAACCATGAAATAAGTATTAAAAACGTTCCCAATTTAAAACCTGGGACAAATCAATAATGATTTCTAACTTTTAAAACTATCTCTGCTGGATGCGCAAGAGAAAAACAAATAACATGTTTCTGAACCATAATACGATTCTTATTTAATAACACACCTCAAATAATGAAAAAGGGAACCGGCTATTTTTTAAGTTCTTTCCTCACAGGAGCTAGAAGGCAGTCCTGAGCTTGAACGCTACGAGGACAGGAGCCATGCCTGTTTCAGCTGCTGCACATCCCCAGAGCCTGGCACACAGTAGTTCCAGAACAAATATTTATTAAATAAGTGTATGCATTTGTGCATGAATAGCACAAAAGTATTATCTGATGGATCAAAAGCAACATTATGAGTTTTACAATTATCAGAAATTCTGCTCAAAACACGTCAGAAAACTGGTGAGGATAACCTATGTAATTTAAAAACTTAAAAGCTTATTGACATCAACCTGGCAGTTGTACAACGTAAAACACACACATACACAAAAATCCCGGGGCTGCCTCCTGTTAGACTCCGGAGCAAGCAACTGGTGGTGGAGGGAGCCGCTTTCTAAGGAGAGCTCCTCTGAGCCTCACAAACAGCACCTGGGGACCCAGTGACTACAGGTGTCTGCAGTGACGGCTCATTCACGTCAGCAAAAGAATAGTCAGATGTTCCGGTTTGTCTATTGTTAGCCATGCTGTCACACCATGGCATACATTCTTGCAATGCCTTAAATTATTAACATAGCATAATAATGATGCTTTTAAAAAGAGCTGCAATGCAGTCACCTAGCAAAGTATATTATTTCTCACAACAAGACCATGATTCTGATGAAAGATAATGGATCATCTACAAGTGAAGCTGAGCCATCCCTTTGTGCCAGCAGATCTATTTAGGGCACCAGCATACACATATCTCAGCACATACATAATATACTAGTTGTACCAGTTAATAATTTGGATTTTTTCCAATAGATGGAGATACATATATGTGGATATATATGCAATTTGATATGTATGCTATTTTGTTGTATTGACAACAAGCTTCAAAACTTCATATGTCAAATTTGCTGAAGGTGTTAACATCAAAGATATTTTTATGCTTAAGAATGTCAAGATTTGCACCAAAAAAAGAAAAGAGCATTTGTGTGAAGTTTTAATTCATTACTTTATTTTAAAGAAAAAGTTATCATGTACTTTGGGAAGTTTATTGTGACAATGCTTCATCTCAAGATACTTGTGTACACTGGTTTAAACGCTTTAAAAGTGATTATTTCGATGTGAAAAACAAAGAACATCCAGGTCAACTGAAAAAGTTTGAAGACCAACAATTACAAACATTATTGGATAAAGTTGCATGTCAAACTCAAAGACAACTTGCAGAAAGATTAAATGTTGCTCAGCAAACAATTTCAGATCATTTACAAGCAATAGAAAAGATTTTAAAGGAAGGAAAATGGGTGCCACATCTACTGAATAAAAGATGAATGGAAAACCAAAAAGTCATCAGTAAAATGTTGCTTCAATAGCATGAAAGAAAGTCTTTTTTATATCGAATTGTGACTGGCGATGACAAGTGGATTTATTTTGAGAATCCCAAATATACAAAATCATGGGTTGACCCAGGTCAACCATCAACATTGATGCAAGGCCAAATTGCTTTGGAAAGAAGACAATGCTCTACATTTGGTGGGATCAAGAAGGTGTTGTGTATAATGAGCTTCTAAAACCAAAGGAAACCATTAATACTGATCACTACCAACAACAAATAATCAATTTGAACCATGCTTTGTTCGCAAAATGACCAGAATGGGCCAGAAGACATGGCAAAGTAATTTTGCTTCATGATATTACACCATCACATACTTCAAAACCAGTTCAAGATACGTTAAAAGATCTTGACTGGAAAGTATTAACCCACCCACTGTATTCACCAGACATGGCTCCTTCAGATTACCACTTGTTCCAATCGATGGCACACACACTTTCTGAGCAGCACTCCAAAACATATGAAGAAATGGAAAATTGGGTCTCTGAATGGTTTGCCTCAAAACAAGAAAAGTTCTATTGGGACGGTATCCACAAATTACTCAAAAGATGGGGGAAATGTGTAGCTGGTGATGGGCATTACTTTGAGTAAAGCACTTTTGATGTTTCTCTTGAAATTATCATGTTTTCTTTGACTACAAAATCTGCCATTATTAACCGGTACAATAGGACCTTAAGTGCGATATGATGCTGTAAGAGATTAGAAGAGGAAGACGATTTCTGAGATGCTGGTTTGGGAGATAGTTAGAAAAGACTTCACAGAGGAGGTGGGAACTACTTAGTATTTATATTAATTGTGTGCCAACAGAAGGGCGGGGGCTATCAAATCTTCCATGTGACAGGTGCTTTACCTGTCTGATTCCAATAGATCGGTATAGAATCCTAGGAGGTAACCATTATTATCTGCATCTTAGAAATGAGAAAACTGAGGCTCAGAAGTTAGGTAACTTATCCAAGACTTCACAGTTAAGAAGCGGTGGAGGTTGGATTTGAATAGATGACAATGATGCTCATGAATTTTTTGCTACTACAAGTTGACTCTCCTACTTTCAAAAACTAAAATAAAATATTTGAACTTTTTAAAAATGAAGAGAAGGCTGAGATGTGCTTGTCATTCCAGATGAGCTAAGCCTAGAGGGGGGAAAGTGTCAGAGATACTCAATCCAGAGTGTGGCCAGCTAGATGAAACGGAGCACTGCACAACGAGGCGCTCTGAGGATCATGGGGGCGGGGAGGGGGGGGGGGGAGGACAGAAGATGGTTGATTCCATTGCAGCCAAGTATGCTGTGCATTCACGAAACGTACCATTAAAAGGAACAACAGGCAGGATAAAAATAGAGTGTCTACCCTCTGCTTGCTCTGGAAAGTGAAAAGCACAGAAGCTTTGGCCTCTGGTTGCAACATGTGGGCAGAGTTCAAATAACATCCTAATGTTGCCTGGAAACCAGGACAATAGCCACAGCTGATCTGGATCTCAACCCAAGCCAGAGAGGCTGCAGGACTTTTGGCCACGCGCTCTGAGTGTCTGATTATGTGCTCTGAGACTGGACCACTCTAAGTGCTTAGAAAAAAAATCCACAGATGGCATGAAGTTGAACTTCCAGTACTACAAGGAAATGGATTCATTTTCATTGCTTTGCAAACTCCAGTATTCCAGTGGGGTGTGTTTTGTTTTTGGTTTTGTTCTGGAATGATAATTATTTTGGGGGCAAGTTAAAGGGCAAGAGCCTGGATTAGTTATGAAAGAGTAGAAAAGTCACTTTTTCCCCTGAAATTATGTTCCTGCCTCTAAGAATCCTTAATGATTTCCTTTTTCTTTCTTTCTTTTCCACTTTATTTTTATTGTTGACACTAATACAGAAGTCCTCATTTCCCCCTCCCCTTTTGCCACCTCCACCCAGGCCTCCCTTCCCTCCACCCTACCCCATTGCTTTTCTCAATGCATGAAATAATTCCAACTATGTCTGACGTTGCCTGCCCAACATAAAGCAAAATAGAGAAAAGACAACACTCCCTCCTCTTCTGATTTTTCCCTGAGAAAAAGTTTGTCCAGCTAAGAATTAATTAAGCCTGTGAGTCAAGCGATGGCAGCCTAATAGATGCTCCATAATGAACAACGAAGGAGGAGGCCCTTGCAAGGTATGTGACCTTTGACCTTAACCTCTCTGGAACAGTTTCCTCACCTGAAAATTGTCAGGCTTAAAAATTCTGAAGTGCTGCACTGCTGATGTTATATATTGTAATTATGTGAAGCCAATTAAATAATGTAGCCAATGATACATGGTCAAATAGGAAAGACTAGAGCTTGGCCTCTGGAGTGCCACCGACCTGGGTCTAATTTTAGCTGTAACTTCAGGGAAGCTGCTTCGCTCTTCCAAATCAGAGTTCTTATCTGGGTTGAATGGGTATAAAAATGAAACCACGTCAGAAGCTGGTCGTGAGGCTTAAATGAGGGCGTGTTTATGAAGTGTTTGGCTCAGTGCCTGGCGCATGATAAGTGCATAAACTGCAGTGATTTTTGTTTTATGAATAGCAGCAGCCTCAGAAAATGTCCTCAGTCTCTGAATGGAAGTGCAGTTCTGCAGCGACCATTGCTCTGAGAAGTTACACACTAACGTTGTTTATCTTCCTTAAAGAAAAAAGGGCAACATTATTTTGCATTTACAGCATTTTCTCAAGATTCAAATGCATGGCTTGCTTGGGTCTAGGTTCCAGTCAATACAGAGAAAGGAATATTGGTGCCAGCAAAGCTTTGTACAAATCCTAAAAGAGTATGAGCTCACTTAAAGCACATGTGGCTACTAATATTATTACTGCACTAGAGGCCCAGTGCACAAAATTCATGCATGGGTAGGGTCCCTAGGCCTGGCCAGTGGTCAGCGCCAATCTGTGGGGTGACCAGCGGGGTCATGGAGGGAAGGCCCACTGGCACTCGCCTTGGCTGGCCTGAGGCCTGCGGGTTGGGGGGCAGCTCCTGCCTTGAGCATCTTCCCCCTGGTGTTCAGTATGCATCATGACAACCGTCATTCTGCAATTCAGTTGATTTGCATATTGGGCTTTTATTATATAGGATAAGAGTAAAAAGTTCTGAGCTCTCCTGAACAACTGTCTCAGAGCCTTCCAGCTTGGCTTCCACAGCACATTTAAATTCATTTCTTAGCTACAAACCGAATGGAGAGTGAGAGGACATGCCGACTTTTACAGTCCTTGTGTTATCAAACCAATTGCCAGCCTAATATCTACAGAGATGATTGACTCAAATGTCTCTAACGGAAAGCAAGTGGTAATTTATAGGGTAATGATGACATAGAGCCAATCATGTGGCAGTTGAGATAGGGGCCTCTCACATGCGCATTCTTGCAGCCACCTTCTAGGAGAAGCATGCTCTAATAAGGCTGACATGACAGGAATTATAACAAGGCTCCCTTGTCCACGCTGAGCTTTAAACAATCAAAACAAAAATGTGGCATGAACTAAAATCTCATTCTGGAAACCTTATAAAAATAATAAATTCACAAATGTATACTAACAGCAAGTTTAATCTCTTAGCAAATACGAAAGGGGTAGTGTTCTGTAGTCATTAGGAGAATGAGTGGCTGTGAAGCCAGACCACTGGAGTTTGATTCCAGTTCTGCTGCCCATTGTGTGACCTTGAGCAAATTCCTTAACTGCTTTGTGCCTCAGTTTCCTCATCTATAAAATGAAAATAATAGTAGCACCTTCTACTGTATTTCATTCCACTTTCCTCAAGAATAAAAATTTAGGGGAATAGAAAAAATGATTTTAAAGTAGGCTTCATTTGAAATGGATGTAAAATTTAACCCTTTGCACTCCGAACCATTCTGGACATTGGCTACCAGCTACTCGACGCTACTTTGCAGCGGAAACGTGCGTTGAAATAACTCAATTCCCCGTAATCACTAATAAACTGCAATGTCCCCTGAGAGGGTACATCCGAGTGATATGCTAGAATTCCGATGTCCCCTGAGAGGGGACAGTGGAGTGCAAAGCGTTAAACATTTGCTTATCCTTCAACCTGAGCAAAAATTCTGTATTCCTACACAATGGTTTTTAGTTATGTATTCTTTAATCCTGCCATTTAAAAGTTCCACCATGTTCAAAGATGGCTAATTTATCCCTTCTCAGCCTCCTATTAAAATGTCCAAAAGAAACTCTGTCAACGAAACTATTATCTGCTAATTCCAATCAGGGTACAATACTCTCCCCTTCACACAAGCAGGAAACCTCATCCGTCAGAGAATTTCAACAGCATGAAGATATTGAGCATAACAATAGAGAGCACAATATTGACTTCTAGGCTCTTTTGAATTTAGATACAAATTCCTCTCTTAGCTATTTAAACTGCCAAGACAGAAACTACTAAGCGGAGGATTTTATAAGACTAATCTACTGAAAAGAGCCTCAGAATTAAACAGAACCTTGCTGATAGAGCCAGGGTAGGTTATTTAATCTCTCAGGGTCTTGGTCCTCTCATCTATAAAATTGCTCTATCACCTATTTACCTAGTTGCAAAATATTCAACTCTTAAGAGGATTAAATGAAGTCCTATGTATATTACTTAGCACAGCAGTTGTTCAATAAAGTAATAAATGGTTGGTTTCTTTTTCTTCTTCCCATGTATTTTCAAATCCCTGGATATTGGAGAGCTTATCCAAACTACATAGATGCAGCTGGACCTAACCCCCCTCTCAGAGCATTCCAGAACTATTTTCAGAGTATCAGAACTAGGTAGAATGTCCTTTGTTATGTTTTATTTGTTGTCTTCCATTTTGAATAGTAACCAAATCTTCAGTTCACTGATCTATGGGAAGAATGTGTGCAAGTTTTACATACACTGAGAAGGTATGGTTTACCAGTGATTGAACTGGAAATTAATTGGTGTATTTTGCCAAGATTTTAATTGCAAACATATAGATCAGTGTTCATCATATCCAATCTTTGGGAACATGTGAAGAGGTATAAGACTATGATTGTCAAAAGGACTGGAGAAGAAAATAATTTTAATTTGCTGGGTTAGGAATCCTGGTTTACCAAAACAAAACAAACAAAACAAAACAAAACACCCAGAGAATAACTGAGAACCCATTACCGCAAAAAATTTTACAACCAGGGGAAGGCTCAAACTCAATAGCCAGAAGAGATTAACCTTTTCTTTTTGATCTCTGAACATTCAGTAAGGGAATATATTGTTTCTTAGCAATGTGGCAAAATTCCAAACAATTAAGGATTAATAAATTGACTTAAACATCAAGGTTAGAGCAAGATACCACATCGAAGATAGTTTAGTTTTATAACACTGCTAGGGAAAAATGATCATTAGTTCTAATCATGGAAACGAGAAGCAAAATGTGAAGAAATAGATAATTATTTAAACATTTTATCATAAAATGTACATAATGATTTGGCAATGAATGCTATGTCAAGTCACTGGGCAATGTGACTGGCCAAGCATTAACACCTTAGCACAATGGTTCTTGGCCTGGGAACAGAGCAGTCACAGGCAGTGTGTGGGAGGGAGGGTGGAGGACATGGAGACTTAGAAACTTACAAAGAGGAAGGGGCGGGAGGAAGAGGAAGGGTGGTAGCCCAATAAGCTATAAGCCCCTTAGGTGATTCTGAAACTCCCCGACATACATTAAGAATCACCATGTTAGGTCGTTTAGAGATGGCTTTAGAGTGGACCAGGGAAATGACTATTGTTTCCTACCATCTATCGTTATCCATTGGCACTTTCCTCCGAGTGACAAGCTCAGTCTCTCCATGCTTTCATTTGGTCAAAAGAAAGGAACCAGACCACAGGAGATATTAGAAAACATTTTAAAAATTACTTTTCTAAAGTACTTTCCAGCCAGGGCTAAGATTGCCAGCCCGTGTTCCCTGAAGAGATATTCCTGTGGTGCCTCAAGAATATCTGTCCTCTCCAGTCTTCTGGCCCTACAGCCCAGCGGCTCTTGATTCTTGTGATTATGCCGGTAGCTCACACCCTTTCTTATACTCTACGGAATTGTATGCTGTACACATCACCAATCCCAATACTGTTGTCATTTTATAGGTAGATATCCTATTCCATTACAGAAACACCTAATAGTATACACATCAAGTATACAGCTCATCTGCAAGGATTTTTTTTAACAGTGCAATTTTCAAATGACATAGTGATTGAATTTTCAGAAAGTAACCTTTGTTTATTTTTGTAGGTCAGGGGTCTAAAACACAAATGAAACTATGTGTTTGGTGATGTGAAGGAGTATATCAGACCAGTATGGATAGGGGATAGTGGGCTTTGTAACAGAGCTGAGCATATATTCCTCACCTTAAGGCTTTCAAACATTAAAAAAAAACAAACAAACAAAAAAAAAAACCAACAACAACAACAAAAACTAATTTGGGAGAAAGGGGAAGGGTGAGAGAGAAACATCAATTTTTTTTTGTTTCATTTCTCTATGGTTTCATTGGTTGATTCTCGCATGTGTTCTGACCGGAGATTGAACCCTAAACCTTGGCTTATAATGATGACACTCTGACTAACTGAGCTACTGGCCAGGGTTAAACATTTTAATACATTATGGAGGCCTAATGAAATTAGTATGAATGCTAATGGAAGAATCCTCTTCTGTTCCAGACACATAGAAATACTATATAAAATTTAACAAACATTTAAATAAATAAATAGATAATCTAAGGGATAGTAAATATAAGAGAGGTGAAGAATCCTAGATGATAAAATATTCTGGCTACCAGTTTCAATTTTCTGCTGTAGACCAAGCCCTTGGACCCTGATACACCTCTGTAAATAAAATATCATGAAAAGATGCATGTCTGAAAGCCAGTGAGGGATTGTTTTAGATAAATTGTTAGCATGATGATGGCAAGACATAGTAATGAAATTTTATGAAAGGATTTTTTTGCCCTTTTGGACATAAACTCAATTTCCTATGTTCATAATAGGAAATTCAAAAAACTACATGTAACTGAAAACATACAAATAATTCTATTCTTTGCATATTTCTCTGGCCGCCCTCTTAGAATAGCCAATAAAGAAACAACACAGGAGATTGAGTCCCTGGTTTCTAACAAGGCTTTCGCATCCCTCCCCTAACAACTGTATTATGGGCAACTCTAGAGGCTCCAAAGTCTGGTCTAAGTCTTTATATTTAAGTCACTTGTTAAGGGGACCTCAGTCCAGTTCAGAGTCCAGAGAGCATGCTCACATACTAGCCTGGCCTCAATCTCTTATGGAAACTTTGAGTGAAATGGGAGTGGTCAGATCCTTGCTTAAGCTCCAAATGTGGGACATGGATATCAATCAATTCAATTCATGGGACAACCTCAGTATGATTCAGAATCCTAAGACTTTGTAAATAGCTAGCTAGAATTCTCACCAAGATTTCAGTGAACTGCCAAGGCCAGGTGAAGACTACTTACAGATAAGCTCTGTATAGTCCAACTCTACAACTCAACATTTAAAAAAACACACACACCCAATATTCCAATTAAAAAGTGGACAAAGAACCTGAATAGTCACTTCTTCAATGAGGGCATACAAATAGCCAATAGACACAGGAAAAGATGCTCAAAGTCACTAGTCATATGAGAAATACAAATGAACCCATGAGGAGATACCATCTCACGCCTGTCAGATGGTTAACACACCAATAAATCAACAAACAAGTGTTAGCTAGGATGTGAAGAAAAGGGATCTCTCTTACACTGTTGGTGCGAAAGCGAATTGGTGCAGCCACTGTGGAAAGCAGTATGGAGGGTCCTCCAAAACTTAGAGAGAGAACTGTCTCATGACCCAGCAATTTCGTTTCTGGGTATATATCCCATGAAACTCAAAACACAAATTTGGAAGTATATATGTACCCCTATCTATGTTCATTACAGCATTATTTACAATAACCAAAAAAATTAAAGCAATCCACGTGCCCATCAGTAGACAAGTGTTTAAAAATGTGGTGATACATATACATAACGGAATATAACTTGGTGATAAAAAACAAAAACAAAAACAAACCCGAAATCTTACAATTTGTGATGCATTGATGGACCTTGGGGCAGTATGCCAAGTGAAATAAGTCAGAGAAAGACAAATACCATATGATTTCATCTAAAGAGCAAAATAAACAAACAAAATAGAAACAGACTCAAAGATACAGAGAACAGTGATGGCTATCAGAGGGGAGGGGATTGTGGGGTTGGGTGAAAAAGGTGAAGAGATTAAGAACTACAAATTGATAGTCACAAAAATAGTTATGGGGATGTAAAGTGTAGCATGAGAAATATAGTCAATAATACTGTAGTAACTATGTATGGTGCCAGGTGGGTACCTAAAATATCAGGGTTGGGGGGACCACTTTGTAAAGTATATGATTGTCTAACCACTGTGCTATATACCTGAAACTAATACAAAATAATACTGAATGTAAAGTGTAACTGAAAAATAAAACTAAAAAAATTCAATAGCCACTTATAAATTCAGAGCAAACTATGAATATAAGAAAACATTATGAATTTGACAGTATAGTCTAAAAAATTAGAGCAAATATCACAATTAATGGTAAAAAAAATCTTAGAAACATTCTTATCTAGTTCAGGGATAGCATTTTATTAAAGAGATTAGCCACCATCCTACATAATAAAGAGCTAATATGCTAAGTAGACCAAACAGCAGAATGACCATCCGGACGACATTCCAGACAAAGCAGAGGTTGCGAGGGCCGAGCCCCTTGCACAAATTTTGTGCACCAGGCCTTTAGTAATCAAATATGAACAAATTAAAATAGCAGAATTTAAAAGGAAGTAATATCATTCTTATAATTCACAAATTATATAATTGTCTACATAGGAATCATTAACACTCATAGTTCAGAAAGTGTGCTGGATCTAAGATAAATATACAAAAGTTAACTATATTTCTAGGTGCTAGAAATAATCAGAAAATGTAGATTTTGTTAAAAGATATCCTTTTGACAAATGCATCTAATGGTGTAACTACTACCATAACCCCTCCAAAGTTATAACTCTCAGTCTCCTACCCTCACCCTCAATCTCTAATGTCACTGATCTGATTTCTGTCTCAATAGTTTTTATCTTCCCCAGAAATTCAAGTACCAGTGAATGGAGTCTTACAGTTTTTAGTCTTTACTATCTGATTTTTAAATTTTGTACATGTTTTGCATGTATTAGTAGCTTCTTTTTATTCCAGGGTAGTATTCCATTATATGGATGTGCCCTGGATTTTTATCCAGTTGTATTAGTTGGTGGTCACTTGGCTGTGGCGATTAGTGATAGAACAGCTATAAAGATTTGTGTAGAGGTAAACGAGGTAATTTATTATAAACAATGAATAGGATCACAAATAGTTGGCTGATTTTAAGAAATTAGTTCAAATTAATTCTTCATGTTTCCCTAATGGCTTTCTCTTGCTTCTCTCTCTCCCTCCTCCTCCCTACCTCCTTTCCTATCTCCCTTGCTCTCAGTTTCATTCTTTCAAACTGTTATTATATGTGACACCTTTTAAATTTTCATTGTTGGAGGGGAATTGTATACAGCCAATTCAGAGAACAATCAAGGAACTGAACTCACCATTAGCACTATGTAACCAATTCCTCTAGTGCAGCGGTGGTCAAACTCATTAGTCAGCAGAGTGGCAAACCGCGGCTGAAGAGCCACATGCCAGTTTGCCTACCACTGCTCTAGTGCATTGGGGAACTTCTCTCAACACACGTGAACTGAACCAAAGCCAGTATTTACATTTCAATGTGCTGCTTCCTAAACACTGCTGTGCAGTCTGCAAAGCTCAGCGGTTTATAACAGGCATTAAAAGTCCATGCTGCTCACACACAGACTGCTGCTACATCCTCATTGAGATTGGCCACCTACCCCCTCTCCATTAGTCAGCAGATGTGGCCTTTTCTATGATTATGTTAAGTGCCACTATATAAAAAAAAAAAAAAGTTTTCTTGACTTTTAGAGAGAGAGGAAGGGGGAGGGAGATAGAAGCATTAATGTGCCAGTGAAGCATCCATCCACTGCCTCCTGCACTACCTGGGATGGAGCTGCAGCCCTGGCAGGTGCACTGACTGGACCCCTGACCTTTACACAGGGGGACTCCTAACCAGCTGAGCCACCCCAGCCAGGGCAAATGTCACTGGCCTGTCTCCTAGAGCCCAGACAGCATTCCTGCCCCACGACATTCCCAGCAATAAATACTCTCTTAGACACTGAGAAACCAGTGTGCAAAAGTTGAATGTAGTGCCCACAAACAAAACCTCGGGAAGAGGCACTCGGCAGTTGTTCATCAGAAAACAAACTTTCCCCCTGTCACTGCAGATGCCACTCCTTATTAAAAAAATAAATAAATTAAATAAATAATATATATATATATATATATATATATATTTAATTGATTTTTTTTACAGAGAGGAAGGGAGAGAGATAGACAGAAACATTGATCAGCTGCCTCTTGCACACCCTCCACTGGGGATGTGCCCGCAACCAAGGTATTTGCAGCTGACTGGAATCGAACCCGGGACCCTTCAGTCCACAGGCCAACACTCTATCCACTGAGCCAAACCGGTCAGGGCGCCACTCCTTATTGATGTTCCCTGCAATGCAGAGGTTTTCTCTCCGGGAAGTGTCTCCTATAGCAAATGCTCCAGGGCTGCTGACCAAGCAATACAGTTCCGCTGATGCATAGGTGGGTTCCCAGTCCCGCCCCTGAGGGGAGCGTCCTAAACTCCCTGCTTCTTTTTCTCAAGCTATAAAGAGCTGGCCTCCTGTGCCTTTGTACCTGAGGAACACTGGGACCCTACCCGTACAGAAGAGATGGTTAAACCTCTAATAAAAAACTTCGCATTCTTGAAAGATAGATAACCAACTACCCCTCAGGGATGGTATCCGATCCGGGTCTCAGGTTTTGATCAAG
This sequence comes from Pipistrellus hanaki, assembly GCF_964339955.1. Classification (NCBI taxonomy): domain Eukaryota; kingdom Metazoa; phylum Chordata; class Mammalia; order Chiroptera; family Vespertilionidae; genus Pipistrellus; species Pipistrellus hanaki. Next base: position 48,994,990 of record NC_140506.1, on the reverse strand, counting down.
GAAACAGAAACATGTTGCAACACTGGCCAGCCACACCCAGCATGGATCAGGTACACGGAGAGGTTACAGGGAGTGGACTCATTCTCTAACACTGAGGTCACTCAGCGGAGGGGGCAGGGCCGCCGGGGAGAAGGCGAGGGACAAACCCCCCCCCAGAGATCAAAGTGCCAAACCAAACAGGCATAAGCTGCTGCCCTAATTCTTTCAGCATTAATCCTGGGTCACTCACATCTCTGGGTTTATGACCCTGCCGAGTCTGGTCCGCAGCCAGCAACAGTGCTACCAGTTTGTCCACAGGGGCCGACAAGTAACAACACACTTTAACTTAGAACCCATTTGGAAAGGGAAGTCTCTTTAGGGTCAAGAGACGGGAGGGAAGAGCGCATGTCCCAGCCTGGGGGAGCCGGTGGCTGGGTCTGAGGCTGGGAGCACGGCCTGCCCCGGGGAGGTGGCGGCCAGCGGGGCTGCCCGGGAGCAGATGCAGCCCGCAGCCCGGGAGGGAAGCGGCAGACATCGGTACTCACTCCGGTGCGGCTCCCGGGCCCAGAGAAGTCAGCTGGGGTGTCAGGGTGTTTGCATTCTTGGTGGGGCTCTCCCCGCGGTTGCAGTTAGAGCTCGGAGCCTGCAGAGAGCTAAGGGGCGGGCCTGGGAAAGGACGCAGGCTGCGCCCCGCCCTCCGCCAGCAGTGACTGGTCACGGGGTGGCTTCCCGGAGGCGGGGAGGCTGGCTCACTGAGGTTCGGCCTGTGATTCAGGCTGGTGACAGTCTGCCGCTCCCAGGCGGTCATCCTTGGATTCTACCCACATAAGGGAGCAGCGGTGGGTGTTCTTGGTGGGTGCTCTATGCAAATGCATGCCCCACCCCCATCTCTCTTTTTAACCTAGATAGCAAAGTAATCATGATCGCCACCACCATGGATTAGAAATCACATTTCTAATGGTATAATGGATTTTTTTAAGAGCAGTTTAACAGTCAGGATTTTGCTAAAAATTGTGGCTAAATTTTTCACAATAAAAAGAATGGATTTTAATCTGTTGAAAAGAAAAATGAGTGAATGAATAGTAGGTAGGGTGAAAGGAAATGCTTTTTCTGAGAGAAGAATGCGAATGAATAAATAAAGAATGAATGATGGGGTTAGAGAAAAGAGCTATGAAATTCTAAAAAAAAAAAAAAAAATACGGAAAGCCAACTTTTCCCAACCCCATACGCCAATGACAATGAAGACTGTGGGCCCTCAGCGTGGGGTGTGAGCGGAGGAGGTGGTGGTGGTCAGGGGTGGAGGAGCAGACACCTCAGACCCACCTAGTGACAGGTGGGCATCCAGCCAAGGCAGAGGTGACCTGGCATTCACAGCTGGAGAGCCATCTGCACAGTTCTGTACCCGCATCCACCCATCCAGAAGTCTGACGAGGTGTCCCTCACAGCCACCTATTTATTTTCATTTTTCACTTAACTTCTGCTAAATAAAGCTGAAGTAAGAGCCCTTCCAACTCTAATATTCTATAATTCCTTGAGCAGAAGACCCTATCCTTGTAATTTTTAAAATCAAAATATAGATTAAAAATTCCTGTTTTATTTAATGTATTTTCTTTCTCCTGTTCTCCTCCTCTTCCTCCTCCTCCTCCTCCTCCTCCTCCTCCTCCTCCTCCTCCTTCCTTTCTTTCTTTTAAACTAAACCTCAGCTCATCTAGGTTTTACTGATATTCATTTCTCTTGTGACAAACCAGCACAGGGTGACTTATTTGGGCCACACCTCAGTAGGGTTCAATGAACTCTGGGTTCCATAGTCCCCAGTGCGAGGCAGCATATCTCCAATAATAAAGGCTAGTATTTATGTGCTCCCGAAGAGTACAGATGAGCAATTACACTTTATGTAATAAATTTCCAAAAACTCATATCTTGCAAGACCGGAAGAAAGTGGCTCCTTTCCTAAGAGATGAAAAAGGACCTTAGTGCACCATGATGTTCTGTGGCTATCCAGTCGCTGAGGCTCATCCTTTCTCCCAGTGTGGTCCTCATAGCATCTGCATCTGAAACCCCTGAGAGTACCTATTGCCTATGTAAACTCCCGGGTAAATCAGAATTTCATGGCTGGGACTTGAGAATCTGTGTTTTAACCCAATTCTCCAATCAATGTTGAAGCAATCTAGGGTGCAGGCACTCCAAACCACCCACTTGCAGCACAATTCAGCATCCTTGCTCTTCAAAGTGTGGCTGCCAGACCAGAAACCTCAGCATCAACCAGAAGCTTGTTTGAAAAGCTGAAGCTTGGCTTCACCCTAGACTTTCTGAATCAGAATAATTTTAATAACCTCTCCCCCCGACTTAATATGCACATTAAAATATGAGAATTACTGCTCTGGATATTGTTTCTTAAACTCGTGTTATTTGTATATTATCTATAATACATATTTTTAATCTGTAGTTAGTATACTTTATTTACTTAATATTTTAAAAAATAGATTTACTGCCGAAACCGGTTTGGCTCAGTGGATAGAGTGTCGGCCTGTGGACTGGAGGGTCTGGGTTCGATTCCGGTCAGGGGCATGTACCTTGGTTGTGGGCACATCCCTGGTAAGGGGTGTGGAGGAGGCAGCTGATCGATGTTTCTCTCTCATCGACTTTTCTAGCTCTCTATCTCTCTCCCTTCCTCTCTGAAAAAAAAAAATCAATAAAATATATATTTTTAAAAATAGATTTACTTTTTAACTTTTCCTTCAGCCTTGTCTTAAGCAAAAGTAGTCATGGGATCATGAGTTTGAAGTTCTAGTTTACTTCTTTATAGCATATTAAAATATATGCACCATTATTAAAATAAAAACGCTTGCCTGTGAACACACAGAGCCATCTCACTAACTACAGGTAGCCTAAGTGGGCGAGACTGACACTGAAGGCCGGAATTCCTCACACAATCACTGAGAGTGTAGCCAGCCCCTCACTCAGATAATAGAGGAGACAAGCAAGTGCCTGGAGAGGAGAGCTGTGTGGGCACCGTTAACACAGCTATTTATGGCAGAACCGGGACCAAAATCACAGAGCATTTCTCTGACCGTGCTTACTAGATTCCCTCCCCCTCCCCCCAAGCTAGAGAAAAGCTGTTTGTACCTTCTGTTTAAAAGCCCTCATGTCACTAAACAGCCTATCATCAGTGATTCCCTTCAGCTCAATTAGGTAATTCCCTTGTTTTCCCTTCCACGGTGAGTGTCTGTTGGCAGCTGACCACACACATTTACAAACCCTCATACATACTATACTGACAATCTCCCACCTACTCAATCTTCACCTTCCCAAAGTAGAATCCAGAATACAACCCCAGATTCCCCTGCAGCAAGGTGGAGGCATGTGACTTGTGTTGGCCAATCAGAAGTGCCAGCGAAGAATGAGCCTGGAAGTAAGCAGTGTGAGGATGGCCCTGTCCACCAGGAAATCTATGATAAGGCTGGTCAGTCTTTAAGACTGGCAGCGGCAGAGTTTCTGGCATCTGGTCCTACATGTGACCTGAGTGGCAGCTGCAGCAGGAGAGGCTCCTGCGGTGTAGATGGGTGGTGCTTCTGGCTGTGAGACTTTAGGATCCTCCTGCAGGAGCTTTCTGATTTCTAGGGGCTACCTGCTATCTTTAAGAAATTCTTTTTTTGGCTTGGACTAGTCAGAGTGGGTTCCAATTGGAATTAATAACCTTAACCAATTCAGCTCCTTCACAGCTGTGGTCTTCTACAGAGATTCCTAATGCAGGGTCAACCTGGGTTTCCTCACCTGAACAGGGAGGTAGTTATGACACAAGTTGCCTGACAACTATTTCAGCCATAAAATTGTATGACATGATGAATCACAACTACCTTCAATGGGCTTTAATAAGAGCCTATATAATTTCATTAGTCTTCATTATTAATTTTACCAAAAAAAATGAATTTCAAGCCCTAAACATCTTACAATAATTATTTTGAGTTAGAAATTGCTAATGCCACTTAAACACTTTGGATTTTCCAAGACCCGCACTTCACGGCATAAGTGATATTATTCATGCATGTAATTACTCATTTTGTAAGAATTCTTGTTAGGTAGTTCTGAAATACATGGTGACTAGTCTACAATATATTGCTTACCCATAAACTTCAAAATTAAGTATTAAATATTAAAGACAGACTTGGTTTTCTTAATAATTGTAAATGTATCATTTATTTTAACTTTCAAGTAGAATGTGTCCAAAATTTAAAAAAACAAACAAAACAGGATTAATTCTCACCGCCAATTACATCTATTACTTTGTCATGCCTTTTTAAAATGTGTTGAGGAAATATTATTTTTGTCTCTGTGTAATAAAAGCTTCAAATGACCACAAGTGCTATTATTAACCCCAGCTAATTAGTCATAGGAATGATTTAAAAAAAAAAAAAAGTGATAATGATACTGAGTTAAAGCCCTTTCAATCTGGGTCAAAAGAAGAAAGAAGAAAGTATATTTTATAATATACTTATTTACTTTTCTTCCAACCTGTGTAAGCGTTAAGGAGGAAGGAAGGAGTGAAGAATTAAACCCAGGGAGAACTAATATTGGGGAAACTGGTGAAGCAAAGTGAGCCAGGAAACCTGATGAGACAGTTACCAGGACAGAGAAGGATGGAGTCGGGAAGGACAGTGCTTTAGAAGCCAAGGAAAGAATGTCAAGATTGCCATTAAATGAAAAAACATGTGGTGTAAAGATCTCCACCTCCCAGCTACGGCCCTCCCCCCGCTTCCTGAGGCAGAGCAGGCCTTGGGGGAGACATCCAGTTCTCCCTAACCATCCCACTGCAGAATGATTAAATAATTCTCGTGTGGAAATAAAAGATGGGGAAGGTACTGCTTCTTACGGCAAAGTTCAAGAAAAACTGAGTGTGGTTTTCCATAAGATACAGACCTTCCAAGAGTTTAGGCACTAACAATTCTGGAACCACTTACAAACGATTTGCTAAATCTCACTGGCTTGCCGTTGTGCCAATTAGGCTTCTCATTTTTAGAGGCATAACTTAAATAAAGTTAAATAAAGGTCTAATACTAGAAAAGACAACATGTCTAGAAAAAAAGTTTTTAGTTAATATGGTGTTCTACTCTGTGCCCAACCTCTTCCCATTTCTCAGCTGAGTTTTGGTTTTGGCACCTTTTAGAGGCTTGGAAAGCAGCTAGGGTCCTGGAAGGCAATAAAAATTAACTTCACCAAGCAGTAGCCTACGTGAGAAAATCCACAGACCTCCTTAGGAGAGCCACGAGTTTTAAAGGAAAAATGCTCATTTTAAAAATTGTTTAGACAGGTGGTGAAATAGGTTAAGGTTTTTGATAACCTTGAAGCATATTGGAAGAACACAAGTTGAAATGGGCTGAATGTAACTATTTTACATATTATTAACTACTAGCTAAAATTGCAGTTTCTTGTCTTGAAAGGTGACATTTCAGGGATTTTTATAAATTGCAAAGCTTTGAAGTGTTACATTACCAAAGAATACTCAATCAGATTTATGAGGCCCAGCACATCCAGGACCTGTGTGAATGGGAAACCTGGCTTCAGACTCTAACTCCATCTTACTGGCTCTGTGACCTTATCAATGTGTCTAAACCTCTCTGAGCCCTGGTCTCAGGTACAAACGAATAATAATTACAAGGTTATGGGGGTATTATGTAAGATAATTATATAGCACACTTACTTAGCAGAGTGCCTTGTGTGGTTAATGCTCAGTAAGACAATTTAAAATAATTCCTAAAGAAGTGGGAGGACTAGATTTCTACTCATTGTATGTGCAAAGTCCAATATTATTAGAGACTAGAGGCCCAGTGCATGAAAGTCATGCATGGGTAGAGTCCTTAGTCCTGGCTGGCAATCAGGGCTGATCTGTGAGGCGACTGGCAGGGCAATCCGAGGGTCCCCATCAGCACCCATCTTGGCTGGCCCGGGGCCTACTAGCTGGGGGGAGCTCCTGAGTGTCTGCCCCCCAGTGGTCAGTGCAGATCAGTTGTTCTACTGGTCATTCTGCCATTCGGTCAATTTACATATTAGACTTTTATTATATACTAGTGGCCCGGTGCATGAAATTTGTGTAGCCTGGCCTGCACCCTCTCCAATATGAGACCCTTTGGGAGATCCTGTGGGATTGGGCCTAAACCAGCAGTAGGACATCCCTCTTGCAATCTGGGACTGCTGGCTCCTAACCACTCACCTGCCTACCTCCTAATTGCCCCTAACCATTCTGTCTGCCGGCCTGATTGCCACCAACTGCTCCCCCTGCCACCTGCTCACTCCAACTGCCCTTCCTGCTGGCCTTCTCGCCCCCACCTGCTGCCTTACCAGCCTGCTTGCCCCCAACTGCCCCCCTGCCACTTGCTCACCCCAACTGCCCTTCCTGCTGGCCTGCTCTCCCCCAACTGCCCCCTCCCCCTGCCAGCCTGATTGCTCCTAACCACCTCTGCCTCGGCCCCTCCACCATGGCTCTGTCCAGAAGGATGTCAGGAAGGTCTCCTGATCTAATTAGCATATTACTCTTTTATTAGCATAGATTTATATGGAGGAAGACAGAATAAGCATGTAGATAACTAATATGATTTTGGTAATAAGTACTACAAAAATTGAGTTAGATTAATGTATGGGTGGATGGGGTTAATATTTTACATGGAGCAGGCAAAGAGGCAATCTCTGGGGAGATAATATTTGAAAGGAAACCTGAATGTTGAAAAAGGGGAGTCCTTGGGAAGATCTGTAGAAGAGCTTTCCGGGTATAGACAACAATAAATGTAGAAGTTCTTACCCATAAGAATTTAAAAATTAAGTGTTAAAGGAAGAGAGGGCCAGTGTAATGAACTAAGAAAGTAAAAGATTAATGGAGAGCAAGTGTCAGATTATGGAGTCTTGTAAAGATTTGGTTAAAAATTTGGATTTGGTCTAAGTATTATGGGAAGGATTTTAAGATTTTACAGCTTCAGTGCCAGCTGGTTTGGATTAGTGGATAGAGTGTAAGCCTAAGAACTAAAGGGTTCTGGGTTCAATTCCCATCAAGGGCACATGCCTGGGTTGTGGGCTCAATCCCCAGTAGGGGGCGTGCAGGAGGCAGCCAATCAATCGTTCTCTCTCATCATTGATGTTTCTATCTTTATCTTCCTCTCCTTTCCTCTTTGAAATCAATAAAAGTATTAAAAAAAAAAAAAAGATTTTACAGCTTCAGTTTTATTTTTTAAGTTTAATCCTTACCCAAAGATATTTATTGATTTTTTACTTGAGAAAGAGAGAGAGACAGACAGAGAGACAGAGAGAAAAAGAAAGAGAAACATAAATTGGACGACCGGACACTTAGCATATTAGGCTTTTACTATATAGGATATTTATTAAAATAATATTCATTGTATACATTAAACTATGCCAGTAAAAATTATAACATAAATGGTTTTACTAGGTTTTAAATCAAATAATTAAGAAATTGCACACACACACACACACACACACACACACACACACCCTGCCCCTCCAATGCACAAATGATACTCTGTTGAAAATCTTTCCGTGATACATGGACACTGTAAGCCCCACCCTCTAATGGTGGACCCTAGTGTAGGGTCCTCTCGTGATTTTATCAATAATATTATTAGGAAATGACTGACCTTGGAGGCCGGGACTCTTCCACCAGCATGGGTTCTGGAGGGCTGACTGCTCTCATGGCTTGTGGCTTTTTTCTTGAAAATAGAAAATATTTGTTTCAACGGGAGAAAACATCTTAACCATGTAAAGTGCAGATTTTCATACCAATACAAATATCCTCTCAAGTAAGAATCAGACTATCACATACTAAGCACCAAAAAAATTATGTCTTTTAATTTTTTATACTTTTGCCTGAAGACAACATCAATATTGAAGAGGAAGAGTAAGTGGAATAAATCCCAGCTGGTCAATAGTCAGTAGTTTTGGAGAAGAGGAAGAATCCTCACATAGGCCATTGCTGTTTCCCACCACAGTGCGCTTCCGGAAACTGAGGAGCAGTTGCCTCCTCCCTACAGTGCTATGGAGAGAATGCGGTACATACACCCTCTGTGTGGGGTGGCCTGGCAGGAAGCAGCAAAGATGAAATTCTAAAAATTTACCTTAGGGAAATAAGATGAAAAGAGCAAAAGCCTTTTTTCTTCAAGATACTCATCATGTAGTATAACATCAAAAATTTGAAGGTAACGTAAGAATGAATGTTTTATTATGTACTTTCCATGCGCTGGGTAATTATTCTATTAGAATAATGGAATTATAGGTAGTAATAGAATAATAATGCTCTAATAATAGAATACCTGAGAGTATTACTGTAAGTGCTCTAAGAATATAGTAACTTATTTCATTCTTACATTACTGGATAGAATGCTGGTACTATTGTTATCCCCATTTTATGGAAGAGGGGACGGAGGAATGGAATGGGCAGAAAACGTGGCCATGGTCACAGCTAGTAAAAAGGAGAATGTCTGCTTCAGACCATTTTCTTATCTCCTATCCTGCCTCCTGCAATCAGGGGATATGCTATGGACAGCAACAGGATGAAATATGCCATTATTAAAACTTACATTGAGAAGAACCTTTCATTAAATGAAAATATTCATATTTTATGTAAAGAAATTCAGATTATAAAATAGGTTATTTTCTAATGATATGGTTAAGAGTGATTTTTAAAAATACTCTCCATTGTGCTTTTTTGTATTATCTTATATAACTGTTAACTATTCACCTGATAAAAGAACAATGAATGGAGGGAGGAGGAGAAATGTGAAATACACAATTACTTTCTGAACAAGGCTTTGATAGCTTATATTTTTCATTAACATCTATATTTTAAAGAAGCAAACATATAAAGTTTTATCATATAAAATGGTGAGATTAGTCTCCATCCATAAAATCTGAACAATGGACTCTATACACGGAATACAGGAGAGATGGTGATGCACTAATTAGCTGACACATACACATGAAAAAGTTGAATGTCTATACAGCAAAAAATTAAAAAATATAGAATTGAGAAAATTTTGGTTTAATTGTTTAACATTTAGTAAGACTAGTTAGCAAAATTTGCTTTGCTTCATATTTTTGAAAATGCCTGCCATGGAAGCTCAAGTAGAAGCCTCTTTTTCCTTCACGGTAAACGCTGTCTTCGCAAGAAGCAAAGCCAAACCTGAGCTTCCTGTCCTCAAAGTATAATCGCTAGGTGCCCAGGGGATGACCCTTCTCAGAGCACTCCAGGGAGATCGGTCACCGAAACAAGCAAGGTGGACACGGTTTATAAAATGGGCATCGAAAGGGCCTCAGAGGCATTTGCAGGAGTGCCAGGTGCCCAGGCATCACCTGGAGGCTGAACAGTCTTTCCAAAGCACACGTGCACCACCATTAACCAAGGGAAGGAAAATCCTAGGTAAATTGGTCAAAATAAAGAGGCTGCTGAAAAGCTAACAATGCAGGTGTGATACGGGGCACGGTGAAAGAAGGGATGACCTAAATTTTATCCATAAAACAAGGCTCTTTTAAAAATATAAAATGCACTAACAAACAGCTCTGATAACCTCCGTGTATACTTGGATCCAGTGTAAGGAACAAAGCATAAGAAATAAAGACAAGAAAACAGCAATGGGGCTGTTCATCTTAACCTCATTACCCTTCCCACCTCCTCATTTTGCAGGGAGACTTTAGTCCAGAGAGGTCACGCCATTGTCCCGTGCGCCCCGGCTGCCCCTCACTCCAGCTATCAGCATTTGGTCTCAGCTACAACCGAGGAAGGTCACATTCCTGCGCTGTACTAACGAGAGCTCCCATTCCTCACGTCCAAGCCCACATTCCGCACCCTGGCTCATCTGTAAACGAATTCCACTGCCACACACAAGAATTCAAAGACTTGCCTTTGTCTGAGTTATAGAACTACTAAGTTAAAAGCAATAACTACTTAAACACATGCTGATTTTTATTTTACCTGTATATCAAATCAAAGTGTACTTTCAAAATATCGATTTACTAATAAGTTCCATGTCTTCTAACTCAAAAGATGACTCAAAAGTTGAGGGCCTCTCAGCTTCCTATGGGAATGGCCTGTCACTTGAAGCTTGCCTTTCCTCTGAGCCACCTGGACTACCTGGTCTACAAAGGACCCATTTAATTCAGCTGAAACAAGGGCAGAATTTGAATGAATGAATGAATGAATGAATAAAATATATTTAACTATAGATTGTTGGCTGATTAATAAGACTTGGTTCTCTTTCTCCGATTGTGTCTGACTTTACGCATTCATCCCTTCATTCATTTGCTCATCGGACAGACATTTATTGAACCCTGGCTATAAGCCTGGTCCTATTCTAGGCAGTAGGGACGTAATGATCATTTAAACAGAAAAAAAGTCCTATTCTTACAGTGCTTACATTACAGTCAGAGGGCTCTAAATAAGCCAATAAAAAAAACAAAATAATTTGGGTTGAGTGAATAAAGTCACGAAAACAGGGTAATGACACTAAAGCAGGATGACTGGTTGAGGGCTGCTTCCGACAGGATGGACAAAAGTGATGTTTGACTGAGACCTGACTGCAAACAAACCAATCATGCACATATGGGACGGAGGGAGGGGAGGCATTTTAGGTGAGCAGAGTAGCGTGTACACAGGCCCTGATGTGGGAATGAGCTTGGCAAGTCTGAGGAACAGAAGGAAGCTAGTGTGGGTGCAGCACGGTGCGCACATGCATGTGTATGAGATGAAACAGGATGCTGGATCAGGATATTTGGACTGAAGTAAGAGGTTTAGGATGGCCCCACCGTCAGGTGTGTTTGATCACCAGTTTCTCCCAGCACTGATCTTTTCTGGGTGCCATCTAGCCCCCGTGAGTCCTCCCTGGCCTCCAAGTGAAACGTTCTCAAAGTCCTCTGGCTTCCGGTCACCTCCTGCTTAGTTGACAGGTGTCTTCCTCACCCTCACTCCCCCAGCTCCTCACCATCATCATTGGTCCTCACACAGCCCACTCAGGCCTGGACACACCTCTCCTTAGGTGGGTGTGCATATCCACTAACTCGTACTAGGGCTGGATTTACCCTCCGATAAAACAGAACTAATTCATCTGCTCACAGAGGCTCAAAATAAGCTCATTTATCTATGACTCTGCGTTTGTCCTAACATACAAATGAACTCTGGTCTTTAAAGGATTACGATGTTAAATGAGGATGTCAATACTATGATAATTCAAATTTTGAATTAAATTCCTTTTCCATAAACCTACAGACGAAAGGCCATGGAGCAGCTTTTTCCTTGCCAACCAATCGTTCTCCTTCTGATCTGTGAGCTCTGCTTTAAGATTTATAGAAAGGAAATGATCAGGAGCAGCCTGCCCCTCACCCCTGCATGTCAAGTCGCAGGCCTGGCTGAGTCATGCCCTCCTAGCAGCTCACCAGGTCACAGGGCCTCAGTCCTCCCGATTGACAGGGACAGAGGGGGAACCCTCCACGCCCTTTTTGCCTCTACTGGACTCAAACTGCAGGACACCAAGTCTGGTCCAGTTACAGAGAGCATGAGTAATCTCTCCTGCTCAGGCACAGGCTCCTGAGCATGCACAGGCCCTGACTCCATCTATGCACTGTGAAACCACACCTGCTCCTTTAAGTGGCCTTCCCGTCCCCAAGGGTGGAGAGTCTGACAGCCAACAGACACACAAAGAGGCACCTCATGCTGGAGCAGGGAAGTTCAATAAAGAATGCCCAGATTAGATCAACTATCTGCAGTTGCAGAAAGGCATGAAAAGAATCATATAACTTTTTTTGTATTTGTTGTAGTACATAATAAACATTTTTATTGAATGAATCAGAACTCAAGTTTTAAAACCTGTTTTCAAAGTAGCAATGAAGCACCAAGAGACAGGTAGAGAATTGCTCAATGACTATCTCCTAAAAAATCTCAAGAAAGGCCCTTGGAGTGGAGCTTCATGTCAGTCTGAGGTTTGGTAGCTCTGTAAAAGATACCACATTCTCTAGAATACAGCTCTATCTTTTGATAGATGTGGCAACAATTCTGGCACTACCAAACATCAGCTATGACTTGGACAAGTTAATTTTCTCATCTGAAAAATGGAATGGCCCTACCCAAACTTCTGAGGGAGAGTGTGAGGATGAATGAGATGAGGTATGGCCTCAGGCCTGTTGCACAGGTTGGAAACCCCTCCTCTAAAGAGACCGGCCCAAAGTTCTTGATATCAATCAAACACCCTGATCTCCCCAGGGGAACACCTGTGGGCCGTTTTAACGGATGTGGAGGATGTGGAGTCCGAAGAATCTTCCAAGAGATTTTATTATTTACATCATAAAAAAAAAAAATTATTTTTTTCACTACATACCAAAAAAAGTGATTTTTCCTTAGGACTAACTATGATTCTAATAAGGGACACAGTTAAATTACTTGGAAACAATTTGATTCTTTTGAGGTTGGCTCTTAAGCTTTGTTGAGTGAGAGCAGCTTTGAGCTTAGGAGTAAATTTTTTTCAGTGCAGAGATGACACCCTTCTGAGGACTCTACTCAGTGATTCTGACTAGTGGGAACATGTCCTGTCCTGGCCCTGTGTGAGCTCTGGGGATTACATGAAGTATAAATATGATGCACCTAGCCCACAGACAGACAGACGTGCAATCAATCATTCAGGACACCCCAGCTATGGGGAGCCCGGGACCACTCACAGCATTCACGCTCAAAGGCCTGCCCACTGAGGGGGCTGCCAGAGCTGGCAGCGGGTCCCAGCTGTCCTGCATTTGATGTCAAAGGTGACTGCCCCTCTGGCCTTGCTGGGATGGGGCCCCCAGGTGCCAACACTGTCACATGGGTCTGGGAGTGGGGGAGGAGGAGGGGTGACTCAGAGTCATTATAACCTACAGGCATGGACATGACCTCAGTGTGTTTCCTGAGAGTTGCAAGGGCCCATTGGAGGTACTACAAAAGGTGTCAGGGCAGGATACTGCTGAGGCGAGTTCCAAGGTTTTTATTACACAGTTAGGCCTCGGCAGAATACCTGGAAAGCACTAAACTCATTAGGATAGGGACAGAAAAGTAAGTCAGCGATAAGGCTTATGGCTGAGAAAAACTCAATAACCCAACTCCGGAACTATTTTCAAACTCTTTTAAGAGTACGGGTTTAGTTCTCTTTTGTGTTCATGGCGTCATTAGGTAAGGATATTTAGATTCAAAAGTGAGAAGTGTCCCTACCTCAAACTAAAACCCCCCCAGACAATGACCTGAAATAGTGGTTTTCAGACAGTGGACAGCAGGCGCCCAGGACAGTGGCCCTGAGAGGGAGAGGAGAAGGGAGGGGAGTTCCCAGGCTCCCGGAACAGCCTGGAGGAGGGGCCTGGCAGAAGCTACTGGTCTCCCCGGTGTGAGGGGGAGGAGCTGGCAGTTCCCCAGGCTAAGGCCCCAAGGGCTCCAGGGAAAGCTCCAGAGAGGAGAGCTGCAGAGAGAGCGCCAGATACGGAGGAAAGCCGCAGTCTGGGGCAGAGGCATAAGCACTGGGCTCTCGCACCGGCCAGGCAGGGCGTGTTCCCAGCAGTGAGTCACTCACTGGGTGGGACGTGCAGATGAAAGTAGTCCCCCTCCACAAGCTGCGCAGGTCCAGCCAAACAAAACTACAGAGCAAACCCCATAGGATCAAACTGCTTTCAGACAACCTCACTGTGTCCTGGAACAAAGCTCAAGTAAACTTAAGGCAACAACAAACACGCACCCAACAAGACAAAATGTACTTCTGTTTGGCATCTAATAAAAAAACTACAAGGCATGCATAGAAGCAGGAAAATACAACGTATTTCCCATATGCAGGGAAATACAATGTTCAAAAGTATAGTTCCCTGATTGCAGTTCCCTAATCACATGTGTGATTACTGCCCCCACGAATCACACATGTGATAAATTGGCTTAGAACTTATATACACATTTTGTACCAATGCCAATTTCCTAGCTGTGGTACTGTGCTATATCTACATTAGATTCAGCCCATGGGTACATGGGGTCTCTCCATGCTATCTTTGCAAAGTCATGGAAATCTATAATTATTTCAAAATAAGCTTTTCAAAAGTATATTTAAGAGAGACATAGAAGATACTTAAAACCTTACACAACACATAGAAGATACTTAAAAACACACACACCCAAATCAAACTTTTAAGGATTAGATAAATACCAGGTCTCAGATGAAAACTACATTGGGAGAAAGAAACCAGTGAGAGCCTGGCCGAGGTGGCTCAGTGGCTGATGGTCTTCCCAAGACCAAGAAGGTCACAGTTTGATTCCCAGTCAGGGCACATGCCCAGGTCTGCTCGATCCCCAGTAGGGGGCATGGAGAAGGCAACCAAACAATGATTCTCTCTTATCATTGATGTTTCTATATCTCTGCGTCTTCTCCCTTCCTCTCTGAAGTCAATTAAAAAAAAAAAAAGTACATATATATTTAAAAAACAAAAAACAAAAACAAAACAACAAAAAACAAACAATGAGATAGTGAAAAAGAAAAAATCAGTGAACTTGGAGGTGAGGCAGTAAAAATTACCCAGAATGAAAGAGAGAGTAAAGGACCGGACATAGGCAACTGAGCATCAGTGAGCATGGGGCAACTTCCAGCAGCTAATACATGTGCAACCCCAGCCTCCAGAGAGGAGAGAGAGGAGGAAACAAAACCAAGTACTTGAGGGAAAAGTGGCTAAAACATCTGATGAAAAGTATAAGCCACTCAAGCTCAGCAAATCCCAAGTAAGAGAGAAGAAAGGGGCAAGTTGGGTTTTAGATGGACACCCTCAAAGACTTCCTGTGAGGAGGAAATAGCCATCTGTGGGGAGAGAGCTCCTCCTCCTGTCCCAGCTAAGCCTCGGAGCCTTTCCCTGCCATGCAGCTGGTCAGAGGATTAGATAAGCCTGCAATCCACTGAGTGTCTTCTCCACCCAAAGTCCAGGGAAAAGGGGCTAGACCACTTTTCAAAGTCCTAGCGAATATTCCATAGGGGGCTCTCAAGGGAGAGCAGGCCAGGGGGTTCTGTAGCTGACAATGGTCTATGAGTAACAGAATGTTACATGTGGCAAAAGTTTTGAGCACACAAATACACAAACACTTCTGCATTAAATGAGCATGGAAAGCCTCAAAGGTTCAAGTTGGCAGCCGGCATGCTCAAATAATTGCATAAGTTATTTTTGAAACCCTGTTTGTTTAACTGTCTTCAGAAACTGCCACCTATCACTTGATTATTCCTAAAGGCAAAACAAATATTTATCCTCCGAATGGCAATCACATTGTTTTAAACTATCAAAAGTTAATCAGATTCATATCTGGTAAATATGGGAAGACTATTAAACTGGACAATATTGATTTTAGTGAAAAAAATATTGAGGGGAAGAGAAAACTTTTTGTGTGTTCTGAATGTAAAAGTAGCATTAGTTTCAAAATCAATTGAACAACAGAGAACACCTTAACTACATAAATTTTCAGGTTACTACTGAATTTTATTTCATTGACTTAATGTCACTTTTCTTTCCTCTTTCACATTTGATGCTTCTTAAAACCAGTATAAGAAAACTGTGGTCAGAAATTAATTGATTTTAGCATTTTCTAATCAGTTGTGTTTTTTTAATCAGTGGCATCTTAAGCTTGATGAAATGTAGCATTTTCAGGACAAGAACTCTCATTAAAATATATGTTTTGACGTATCTGTTAACAAATCAGTTCCACTACTTAATAGTCACCCCCTGAAATGACAAGTATTGTATTTCCACATGAAAACACATGCTTTATTGGAAAAATAGTCTCTAGAACTAGATTGTTTTTCAAAAGGGTAAGCAGATTTCCCCACACTAGCAATTATAAATCTGTGACTCTTATTTAGAAATGCTCCTTCATATCCTGGTTGTAATTCTCTGCAAAGAAGTACAAATTGCTTTCATTACCAAACGAAGTCTAAACGTGTGCTACCACAAAGGCAATGCAGCAAGTAGGATATGATGGCCTTGGGAAACACTGGTAAGTCAGTCGCAATGAGTAAGTTATCCATTAACTCAGAGGATTACACAGAAGCGAATTAAGTGAGATATACCATATATAACAGCCTTAATGACACACACTACTAGACCACACTTCTGTGAGGTGGGGTTTCTTCCTGATGACTCAGCGCCCAGTCATCAGCTCAAGTCTCTAATTTCGAGATGGCTGCATTGACTTGGAGGCAGGGGAATGCCATCCTTCTCCCGCCTCTGCCTCTGCTGAGACTCGGCTTCCCTCCAAGCCACATTTTCCACCTAAAAAAGAGGGAATATCTGTCCCTACACTTCCTTTCACTGGGGATTGGAATGACTATTTTACTTGATGATCTTTTGAGTGAAAACAGGGAACAGCACAAGGAAGAAAAAAGGGAAAAGTTAGAGAAGGAAGTTGCAAAAATGGGCAACGGTAGTAAAAAATAAAAAAATAAATGGCATTGCCTTAGGTAAAATTCTTAAAATAGGTCATTTTATAGCTAGTGTCATTACTAGTTAAAAGCACAGACTCTGTGAGAAGTTAATTCTGAGCTCCACTACTAAATAACTGTAACCTCAGACAGGTTACTTAAGCTGTGCCTCCATTTCCTCTTCAGAAGACTGTAGTTGTAAGGGTGTGTGTGGGTGTGTGTGTGTGTAATGCCTATATATGTGTTAGCTGTTCTTAATCTCTAGTTCTCAACAAATGATTCCAGTTCTCAACTGCCTTTATCAAATCTATAGAAAATAGTGTTTATGTAATTCTCCTCCCCTTTTGTAAACTAGTTCTCACTAAAATGTTAATAATTAATATAGTAATATCCCTCCTAGGGATACTAACAGTTTAAAAAGAAGACCCAGGGGAAGGTAATGCTTCAACTCAAAGGTTAAGGAAGCTGGTAATGGTGGAATTTCAGGCATGAACAATAAGCCACCTGGGAAAGCATGATTACATGGTGCCTCCTACATATCCCTACTTGATAAAATTGCCCCTTTAGCGTGGGAATGTACCTTTAAGCCTCTTTAAATTGTGGTCATGTTTAGGGGATTTTTTTGGTATTCACGTATATGTGTACTTTTCAGAGGAAAATATAACAGCTTTCACCAGATGCCAAAGGGACCATGCACTAAAAATATTTAAGAGTCTTTGCCCTCTAAGCTGCTTAAATTCTTATTCTTTATCCATGTGTAAGAGATGCACTTGTATTCAAACGTGCACTCTCTCCCCCGCCTCACCCCGCCCCCATCTCCTCTCTCCAGAGCGCGCAAACACACACACACACACACACACACACACACACAGCAGCAGCAGCAGCAGCAGCAGCAGCAGCAGCAGCAGCAACAGCAGCAGCAGCAGCAGCAGCAGCCTTGCTCTGGAATTAAGTCTTATGGGTTCCCAAGGAAAAGGGCTCACATATAAAACACTTTTCTCTTTCAAGGCCTAAGCAGACAAAGGCAGAGATGTAGTTCTGGTCATTGTTAAAACACTCTCTTCCATTATTATTTTATTATCTCTATTCTGTGCATTGTTCTTTCTCTTCTGATTAAAAAACATACATCCTATATAATAACAGGATAATATGCAAATTGACTGAATGGCAGAATGACCGGTCGCTATAATGCTCACTGACAAGGGGACAGACACTCAATGCAGGAGCTGCCCCCTGGTGGTCAGTGCGCTCCCACAGGGGGAGCACCATTCAGCCAGAAGCAGGGCTCACAGGCTGGCAAGCACAGTGGCAGTGCAGGAACCTCTCCCACCTCTATGGCAGCACTAAGGATGTTCGCCTGCTGGCTTAGCGGGGAGCCGACCTAAGTTGTCAGTTGGACATCCCCCGAAGGCTCCTGGACTGCGAGAGAGTGCAGGCCGCGCTGAGGGACCCACCCCACTCTGAGTGCACTAATGTGTGTGTGTAATGCCTAATGTTGTTTTAAAATAAAGAGAAAAATAGAAGAAAATGCAAATCACTCAAAATCTTGCCATACAAGACAAATACTTTCAGTTTTCTATTTTTATGCAAATATAAAAATAAGTAATATGTGTTTTAAATGTTATATAAATGGAGTTGTCTCTCTTTTTTTAACCTAACAAACATTTTCCTCTCTCATTAAAGTTTTCAAAGCATGGTGTTAAAGATGCCTCAGTCACTACATCTGTGCCATAACTTCACTAATTCATTACTGCTGTACAACTGTTTCTCCCCTAGTTTGCAACAATGATAAAGTAAATCTAGGGTAAATATATTTGTGCATAGCCATCAAGAACAAATTCCTACAATGAGAACTTCTGGGTCAAAAAGGTTTAAATATTGTTTTGTGCTTTAATCTCAGTCACTTATTTCACATTTCTAAATGTAATTTATATTTTTATTAAAGGAAAAATCAAAGTAAATTAACAAGGAATCTAATGAATTAAATAAACTGATGAATAAAATAGAACCAGAGGCATGATGAATCTCAGAGGAAATGGGGGTGGGATGGGAAGAGAGTAACCAAAGATCTTATATGCATATATGCATTAGCTATGGACACAGAGAACAGGGTGGTGAAGGCCTGGGATGGGGCAGGAACTGGGTGGAGGGGGGCAATGGGGGAGAAAAGGGGGACATCTGTAATACTATCAGCAATAAAGTTTTTTTAAAATATATTTCATTGATTTTTTACAGAGAGGAAGAGAGAGGGATAGAGAGTTAGAAACATCCATGAAAGGGAATCATAGATCAGCTGCCTCTTGCACACCCCCCACTGGGGATGTGCCCACAACCAAGGCACATGCCCTTGACCGGAATCAAACCCGGGACCTTTCAGTCCGCAGGCCAACGCTCTATTCACTGAGCCAAACCGGTTTCGCAGCAATGAAGGTTTTTTTTGTTTGTTTGTTTTTGTTTTTTTTAAGTTTAATCATATTCTAACATTTCAAACTTATAATTTGTAAATTTTCAAATATTTGAAGAAATTTTACACAAGAAGTCAAAAGCAAGCCTATTTCTTTAAAACACACACCCTAACATTTGCTAATTCAGAAAGACAAAATCAACAGCAGTGTGTTCCCACCGCTGAGGCTAGAAATGTTTTATTCCATCTGTTTGTTAACACTGCACAACAGCAAGGAATTTCCTCCCTTTGACACTGGGTGTCCCCTGAACTATACCTTTAGCATTAGGGCAGCTAGATAGCACAGTATCATATCTAAGTAGTATTTCAGCAACCTCTCCTCTGTGTAGCTGGTGGTAAGAACCTTCATTATCTTTTAAACGTGTTATTTTTAAAGTTCATTAAGGATTCAGCTTCTTGTTCAGCTTCCACTATTCAGTGAAAGAGATGTAGAGTTTCAGATTTTACTGAGTGTAACTCAGTGTTTAAAGAAAGGAAGCAGAAAAAAAATGAGTAACAAAATTATATTCAGAGAAGCAATTTTTTATCCAGGTGCTGAGTGAAACCAAAACTGAAATGGGAATAGGATATCATTTTAGCTCTCAATTTCCTATAAAGAGGAGTATTTTTCTTCAACACTGTATTTGCAGACTCAGCATGATCTATTTCTGGGCTATACTAACGTCCCAAAACTCTGCTCCTTAAGCTCAACTTAGACGACCTGGGAATCAGAGCCATGATCTGCAAAAGGGAAAGCCCAGGGGTGCCGGTCTCAATGTGAGTAAGCAACGACGAAGTCTAGAGCCCTAGGAATGGAGATGAACATAAGTTCAGAAGTCAGTCGTGAGTCCTTTCCAAATAATGTCCCTATTTGCTACTGTTCGATTATTGAATCCATCTACCTATAAACAACTGGGAAATAATTCAAGAAATCTGTAACTTGTTGTGCATCTTGGCACACTCATCTGTCTTTGTATAAACACCGATTTCAACTTTTTTTTTTTCTTTTCTTTATCTGATGTTCAGCACATAAATCCATGCTGACGCTGAGAGAGAGGCATCCAGGCAGAATCCCCACCTACTCCCTCACCAGCATAGCAGAAACACCTCCACAGGGACCTACAAGATCTCCAACTAGAAATATTATTAGCTTAAAACCTTCTCATAAAACTATTTACTGAATGATTAGGTAAAAGGTCTCTATTTTAAACATAGGTTTTGGCATATGTTCCTAGTTGTTGCCCTCGGTTGGTTTTAAAACAGAAGACTAAGCTATAATAAACTACAAAACTTTCTTCCTTTATTCATGGGTAGGGCTCTGCAATGCGTAATCAAGAAAGGAATTTGAGTCCTGTCCCATCCCATGGTTAGAAATCAACACAGGGCTCGCCTTTATCGCCATGGGAGTTCTCTTTCTAGCCCTAAAAATTAATAATAATAATAAAGAAATGATAATAATAACAGCAACAAGAACAGCAGCTAGCACTGTATGTTCACAATGGGTGAACCACCTGTGTCATGAGTGGTGAAACAGAGCAAGCCTGGGCGTCTCTGAGCACCCTTTCCTTTTCCCGGAACACTCAGGCTCCTCGTTTTTTGTTGTTGTTGTTTTTTGTTTGTTTTGTTTTTAAATATATTTTATTGATTTTTACAGAGAGGAAGGGAGAGGGATAGAGAGTTAGAAACATGGATGAGAGAGAAACATCAATCAACTACCTCCTGCACACCCCCAGTAGGGGATGTGCCCGCAACCAAGGAACATGCCCTTGACCGGAATCAAACCTGGGACCCTTCAGTCCAAAGGCCTAAGCTCTATCCACTGAGCCAAACTGGCTAGGGCGTGGGCTCCTAGTTTTGAAATGCAACTACCTAGAAAGCTTAGGCATGAGGCAGTCCACCTTTATTCCCCATCGGTGCCTCTTTCTATGCGAGCGTCTCTTCTTTCTGAACTAAGCCAAGGTTTCAAAATCTGAGGACCAACTAAGTAGCATCCGGAGTGGGCTCTGGGGTGGGGCAAGACGTGGGAGGGCGGGGCTGTGGGCGGGGTGTGGAGGTGGTACCTGCGGCCTGGGAGAGCAGTGGTCCTAAGTGAAGTGGTCTCCTTGGTGACACGGGTAAGAAGAGCCCCTTTAGCAGTAAATGGGCTAAGGAGTGACGTTTTTCTATGCATGTCATTTTGTACATATGACAGACTTCTGTGCTGAACGAAAGCCTGTTAATAGCGGGGATTTTGCCGGTAGTGTACATATCCACCTGCCAAAGAGATGTCCATCTGAGGAGACTGAACCGGCCTGAACATGGCCAGAGTGGGGCTGTGGAGGACAGGCTCATATGTATGGACAAACCAGATGTACAGAGTTCTACTTCAAAATGGTCACACAGAAATAAAGAAATCTCAAAGACTGCAGAGGAAGAGAGAGAGCATCATTTTCCTGAAGACCAAAAAAGAGAATAGATCTCACAAAATAATATGCTACAAGAAGAAAGTTTTAGAAAAAGGTTTGCATCCTTAATAGGAAACAAGATGATCTTACCTCTACGAAACCTGAGAGTTGCAGTCAGAACTGATTGAGATAGAGAGGTAACAGAGTGAGACAGAAAGGTACTAAGTAGACGGAAGAGGGGGCTGCAAGTAAACACCCTCTCCCCCACAAAAAAAGATGATAGAAATAAAAATATGGGATAAACTTCAGAAACTCTCCCAGAACGCAAAGGTAAAGGTCCAAGAGAGAAAACTGTAAGGCAGTTTTGCAATGCAAACACTTGAGATTGGATTAGAGTTAATGCCTATGAGAATGTATTTATCTGTTTATACAATCATTATGAATTTGTTAGGTCCTTCTCAGAGATAGAGGAATTATAAAACCGTTGTTTTCTCCTGGTTGTAACTTCCCAAAGTCCTCCTCTGTACCCTTTTTTTCTTGCGCCTCCAAATGAAATGCAGCAGAATAATAAAGGCAGAAGAAAGACCATCAAGAAGTACCCTGAGCATAGAACGCAAATTTTCAAACTGACTCTATTTCCAAGGCCTAGGTCTGTCCTTGGAAGGCCAACCAACATGTTTACATATACTGAGGACAATGTGATGTTTAACCTTTGGAATGCATGCTAGTTTGAAAATGGATTACCAAAACCCAAAATATGCTTCCTAATCTCACCTCTTGTTCAGCAGAGCAGTAGTGAGAAAAATATTTGGGAGAAAGAATCAGTTTCGGGAAATCCTTCTCTGGCAATCTTGAGAAGCATCCACAGTGGGAGGCAGGGTAGACAACAACTCCAGATTGGACTCGGTTTCATACTTGTGAATACAAAGGCTCCGATACTGACTAAGGCAGGATGACTTCCTTCAACTGTCTCCAGGGCCACAGCATCTCCTCAGTGACTTATTTTCCCATAACATACAGAAGGAGAGGCTCCCTGCCCACCAAATCATCCCCCCACAGGTCTGTCCGCCCCGGTAAGTGGACCGGGGCAGAATCTGGTGAGGTAATAAACAATCCTCCACCTGAGACTATATGCATCTCTACAGTGTGTCCCCCCCCCCCCCCGCCCCCTTCCCTCGCTTCTATTGACCAGGACAGAGCAGAACAGACCCACAGTGCACGCTCTGACACAGTGCAGGAGCTGCAAATCTGAGTTTCTCATGTGTTATGAAACAATGTTGGAATTATGTGAATTGGCTGATGAAGAGAAGAAACATTTCTTCCTCCTTTTTCTTGGGGTAGAGGTTCATTTAGCTTGCCTCCTCTGACAGAAATATCGAATTCTCCCCTGGCTGCATCTGTAACAGGGCTCCTTATCACTTTTGCCAAGCCCTTTATAAAAATGGAAATAAGGCACTTAATAGTCCAGATATTATAAAAAATAAATCCCAACACTATGTTATCAGTCATGCACACCCAACAATGCATGGATATTCCAGGTGTAATACATAAGCTTCCACATAATGATAACATAATTGGGGAGAAATAGCCTATAAGAACTAGACTACTAACCACTTGACTATATTCAAAATGATTTTCTTTTTTGTACAAATAGTTTAATCTTGAGTAATATTACTAGAGAATAACATAAAAAATATTATATCTTTATTTGGAGAATAAAGCAAAACTACAGTTTTCAAACAGAAAATTATTTGATAGTCCTGGCCAGTGCGGCTCAGTTGGTTGGAGCACTGTCCCATTGCACCAGAAGGTTGCCAGTTTGATTCCCGATCAGGGCCTATACCTAGGTTATGGGTTTGATCCCTGGTCGGGGTACACACGGGAGGCAACCAGTTGATATTTCTCTCTCACATGCAAGTTCCACTCTCTCTTTCTTTCTCTTTTCCTTCCTCTCACTCTTTCTCCCTTTCTAAAATCATTTTTTTTTAAAGAACATTATTTGATAGAAAACTTATCTAGGAATATATTTCAATAGTAAGATTAATAAGGGAACTGAATATTATATAGATTTTCATGCTTGTGAAGAGGAAAAATGTGGTTTTCATATGAACTTTTAGTTTTTAATAATTTAACCAAGAAGCAGGTAAAAGGCTTAATAAAATTTTACTTTTTCTCTTTCAAAAAATATTTGCCTTCCCTGGTTACAAAAATGTACTGCAAATTTTCTTAATAAGAAATAATCTAAATTACATTCTCATGGGTAGTAGAAAGCAAAGGAGTAAACCTTAGTGCATATAATTCCCGGCTGGTTCTAGCTGTTATGACCTCCTGACATAGGGAATATACTGAGTATTTCAAAAGTGCAGAAAATAAACAGAAAGAGGAGCGAACTTTCTATAAACATGTTGATAAAATAGAGAAAAATAAAACGATCACTTCATGCTTTTCTAACTTTGCACATCCTTTTCAGGAGCTGTTTAGCAAGTTGGAATGAAACAATTTCTATTGAATGAAGATGACTCTACCTATTGAGATTTAAAAGGTAAAAAGCCGGAAAAGGGAGGCCAGCTCAATGCCCCTTTGAAGGACAGCACTTTCACAGGACCTTCCCCAGGAGAAGCGGGCCAGTGCTCCGGTGCACACAATGGTGCATCGCTCCCTGAAAGGAGAGACTCACGGCTCTCAGAAAACCCGCTTCAAAGTGAGGAGGTTTGGTTCTACTAGCATTTCCACAGAATCACTCCAAATAGAAATAGTTCTTTCTCCCCTCCTTTTGTTTAGGAACTTGAATGACTGGTTAATCCAGGCCATCACTGTCCTCCTTTCACAGTGCACTCCTATTTTGAAAAGATTTCCTCATGTGGAATTTAAAGAACAATATAAACAAACAAAATGGAAACAGACTCAGATACAGAAAACAGACTGATGGTTGCAGAGGGGAAAGGAGTTGGGGCTGCATGAAAAAGTGGAAGGACGGAGAAGCACAGATTGGCAGTTACAAAACAGTCACTGGGATGTGTGAAGCACAGCATAGGGAATATAGTCAATAATATTGTATTGATTATGTATGGTGCCAGGTGGGCACTTGAAATATCTGGGGGATCACTTTGTAAAATATATATTATTATCTAACCACTATGCTATACACCTGAAACTGAAGCAAAATAATATTGAATATAAACTATAACTGAAAAATAAAACAAAATAAAAAAATTTCTGTTTCCACTGCAGCATTTGGATTCCCCTTCTCAATATGCCATGTTCACAACAGAACATTTAAGATTCACCAATTCCTATGGGAAAAATACCCTAAATAATTTAGTTCTTTTTCTAAAGGTTCATTTTCCAGGAGCATTTTACTTTATTGTTAATTCTCACATGAGGATATTTTTCCCCCCACTGCTTTTCAGAAAGAGTGAAGAGAGAGAGGGAGGGAGAGAAAGAGAGAGAGAGAGAGAAACATCGATGTGAGGGAGTCACATCCACTGGTAGCCTCCCGTCTGCACCACAATCAAGAGCAAGGAGCGAACCCATAACTCAGGTATGTGCCCTTGACTGGGAATCAAATCCGTGACCTTTCGGTGTGTGGGCCAACACTCAATGAGCAACACAAGCCAGGGCAAGCATTTTATTTTTTAATGCTTTCCATTTATATTCTTGAATTAAATTTAGTTAAAGCTAAATTTGCCAATATACCAGTAGGAATTCTTTGCTACCCCATTATTTGTTTCAAGGAAGAATTCACAATTTAAAAGCAAGAGAAAATGAAAACCCAGTGTTGTGGAAATTACCTCATCTGCTCCTTTCTTTTCTCCTGACCTGGAAGGCGATCCACTGTCTTTTCCATAGACATGCTGTAAAGAAAAAGAAAAGAAAAAAGATAATGTTTAATAGAGGGAGGTGATACAATATAATAGTGACTTTCATCCCAAAGGGCTAAATATATAGACTGTCAAGAACAAGGACCCTTTAATCTTCCTCCTGGGAATGCTGATAATTCTATCCCCACTGATCTGAGTGGCTTTCAAAACTCAAGGGAAACTACAGTCATGCATTTGGGGCGTAGAAAGTCAGTCTGTAATTAACCAGACACAGATCTGATGGGGATGCTAAGGTGGCATCTCATCTCCTACCAAATGCCAAATTGCCAGTGTGGAAGACGTCTGGTTCCTGAGGGAGATGAGACATCTGGGGGTCATGCTGAGGATAGAGCCTCCATCAGTGAGGACAAGGGACAAGAGGGAGGACCAGATCTTCCCAGTCAGCCATCACTCTGATGGCTCTTGGAATTCCCTACGCTCGTCTACGTATTCACCAGTTCAGAGAGATAAACCCTGAAGTGGCAAGACCACCCCTGCAACTTCCACTCACTATTGCTTTAAAAGTTCGTAATATCCAGAAACAGAATTATTTTTCGCACTAGAACACTGGGGATGAATGCAAGTATTTGTATGTGGTACATAAAAGCTTCGAGTAGCTTACCGGCTCATTGGTTTTGATGCTACGGTAAAATAAGCTATAAAGTTTATTGATTTGTTTAAAAACTAGAAATTGCATATTTCTGACAAGAGAGTATAAAGAATTATTTCATTTTTTGCACATTGTGGGATGTTCAAAAAAGTGGGAAAAGGAAGCCTAAATAATTTTTTTTTTTAAACCCATCATTGGGTTCAATCACAATTATCTTCAGTTCAACCAAAATATAAAATTCCATTACATTCCCTACAGCAGAATCATAACATGGTATGCAGGTAATTGAAATTAGCCAGATTAAGAAGAGTTGAAATAATAATAATTTTATCATCCTTTATTATTTACAAGGCACTTTCAGATACATTCTTATTTGAAAACAAAAGTGGCTCCTATGCTTTTGTGGATTAAATACTAAGAATGGGAGCCAATGGCTGTGTTTTTCACAAGGACAGGCACCCAACAAATGGGAAAAATTTACAAAGCAAGTCTCCTGACTTAAAATATGTTGTTTGTCATTATACAACAAGATAGAATTCTACTCCCTTTAATCATATCAACAGATGTTTTAGTAAAATTAAAAAGAAAAGGCCAAGGAATGCCCAGCACATGGGCATTTTTGTATGAAAGACTATGAAGAAATCACTTTCATGAGTGAAAAGTTCTTCCCCGTATGACAAGCTCTCAGGAACTGGTGAGTGGAATCCGAGGAAAAGCAGGCGGCTGCTGCACTGGCCTGTGCGTGAAGCCCTCTGCCCAGGGCTCGTTTTACCCACATGGCCTAGCCCGGGGTCTGTTTGCCCACAGTTGAGAGCAATCAGTACTGAGCAGTTTATAAATCTTGGGGGTGGGGGGTGGGAAACGCCATTTAAAAACCCATATACGCTAATTTGCCTAAAAAGTAAAAATAAATAAATAAATAAATAAATAAATAAATAACCCATATACACCAGAGCAAGGTGGGACTTGGTAAGTTTTATAATTTTTGGTGAACAAACAATTCCTAAAGGCCAGGCTAGGGGGAAGAATTTTCGGCATTTGGAGACAGAATTTGAAAGGGACAGATCTGCAGTGACAGAGGTTTACTCAGTCTGTCTCCTCCCAGAACCGGTCATTTAGAGCCACTATACCAGTCATTTATGATCTCCAATTCCATATCTTTGTCAGATTAGATAGGTAATAACACAACAGTATCCTCTGTTTTACTGAACACTCTGTCTAGGATGTCTCATTTACTTGCCAGGAGTATTATTATTCCATTTTACAAATAAAGAGGAAGTTTGCTCTAGTCAGTGCAAAGTTCCATGTTCTCCACAAGGTCTCAATCTGCTTTCTACTCATGTAGCAAATATAGGTTATGACTTATTACCCCATAGTAAATGTACAGCTTTTTCTTTCTATTGGTATTCAGATATTTTTCTTCAGAATTTTTTTAAAAGTTGTTTCCTGATAGTATTTCAAGTAATTCTCCAGATTAAGCAACAATATCAGTTACATGTTTTCATTGAAATGCTCAAAATTATTCAAAATAATGTTGGTTCTAAATAATAGTTTGGAATATATATATATATATATATATATATATATATATATAATATTTTAAAATATTTAAGTTATAATGACAACTTATAAAACATGGATTTTAAGAATTGGTATTTTGTCATTTCAAAAGAAATATCTGCTCTCAAATAAGAAGCTTTTTTATAATATTCAAAAGCATAATGACAAAAGTCACATGATGACAAAAGTGACAAAATTTTTAGGAACTGTATGTATTGTATTTTTCCATTTTCTACTTTTTTAACATGGCTTTTTGTTATAAAACTAGAGGCCCAGTGCATGGATTCATGCACATTGAAAGGAAATTAATTAGAAGAAATATTTTTATATCACTATTTGCCCTTTCTCTATAATAGAAGTATCAACCAAATTCACCATTGACAATGACAGATCGAAACACACACATGCAACTGACACCAGCGAGAGCTTTACATTTATTGCGCGTGCATGAGTCAACTTAGCCTTGTATATATAGAGAATAAACTTGCTTAATTAGATCTGCTTTCTGATTTAGTTAGATTTTTTCCAGCCCAGTGAAGCACCCCAGCTTCTCTTTCAGGTAATTGTCAGCAACACAGCAATAAATACCAACACAAAACAAATTATTATTGTAGATCATGCAGGGAGAACAAAGGATGAAATATTTAACTGCAGCAGTGTTTGACTATATTCTGCACAGTGAGAAAACCGGAAGTCATTTTCAAGGTCCATCATTTCTTACTTCTTTTCATTTGGGTCAAGTTTCTAAACTTTCTAAATCTCCATTTTCTAGCTAATGAAAAGAAAATCGGATTCTACCGAGTCTCCTAGCTACCTACTCCAGGACTTCAGTGAAGATCAAATGAGATGAGGCACAGGAAAATGCTTAACAGACATTCGGTTTAACTGTAAAATTTTTGCACTTGGCTGTAAAGCAAGTCGTATTCCTGGGCTGAAGAAACTCCAAGGAGGTTAGTCGCTAGGGAGAGGAAGCCAGCCATTGCTACGTGATGTCATTTTTCAGTGCTGAAGGCAACCATTTCCAAGATGGGCTGGGCTGTGGGCCCCATTTTGCGCCATGGAGTCTCAGCAGCATTGACTGCGATTTGGTGGGGTGTTGCTCTGGGATGGTGGGGGCCTGTGTCCCACTAGGGGAAAGCTGAATGTTACTTTGTTGGCGCCAGGTCTGTAGTGACGTTTCTTTGTAAATGGCCAGTGTGCATCACATCAGCTCCTGTGTTGAACATATGCCCACTGGTGGTCAGTGCGTGTTATAGTGACCGGCTGGATGGTTGGAAGGACTTAGCATATTAGCCTTTTATATATATAGATTTTGGTAACATACAAAAGGTTGTAAGAATACACTAAATGCCAATATTCCCACCTCTTAGATCCAACAACTATTAATACAAATCTATGAATCTGTCATTATAGACAGATACATAAATCTATTTATCTATGTTTGTATATGTACCTATATTTGAAAGTAAATTGGAAATATCCTGAAACTTTACCCCTAAATATTTCACCATGTATCTCCTTAAAATTGAGGACTTTTCCCATATAATTCCACCATCATCACTTTAAGAGAATTAACAAGTATTATTAATGCCATTCAATTTCCAGTACATAGCAACTTTCTGAATGAACCATTGCCCTGACCCTTTTATGGGGCTCATTCAACACTCAGAATTCAATTAATGACATAAAATCATTTTACTGAGTGTCAAAGTGCCTAATGTTTTAACTCAAGGAATAATTGAGCACTTTGACATTGTTGAGAGGATGAAATGAAATATTTGGGAAATATGTCGAATTTTATCCAGTTTAGAAATCTGCAGGAAGACTTTCTAAGAACAAAGAGAGAAAACTTTGTCTGCTACTATGTGAGGCTGTGAGATGGGGAGAGGTGATAAGCATGAGAAGGGAAGGAGAGAGATCAGGGAAGAGAATCAAACCACAATCCCAATAAATCCAAGCAGTTTTCCATTAGAAAAAATAAATTAACACGTGCTAAGCATCTACTAAAAAGAACAAAGTATCTGTTTATTCCTCGGTATCTTAATTTTTTTGCCGCAATGGTAAATGGGATTTTTTTTTTAAGTTTCTCTTTCTGTGAGCTCATTATTGGTGTAAAAAAATGCTAAACATTTCTGAGTGTTAATTTTGTATCATGCTACATTGCCAAATTTTTTATTAAGTCCAGTAATCTTTTTATGGACTCGTTAGGGTTTTCTATGTATAATATCACGTCATCTACAAATAATAACAGGTTTTTTTTTCTTCTTTTCAAATTTTATTTCTTCTTGTCTGATTGCTATGGCTAGCACTTCCAATACTATGTTGAACAGGAACAGTGAAAGTAGGCATGCCTGTCTTTTTCCTGTTCTTAGGGGAAATGGTTTTTGCATTTGCCTATTGAGTAGTAGGCTATAGGTTTGTCTTAAAGGCTTTTATTATGTTAAGGCAGGGGTCTTCAAACTACGGCCCGCGGGCCACATGCGGCCCGCAGAGGAGTCTGATCCGGCCCGCCAGGTTTTTTGGGCAGTGAGTGCAGCCGAGGTGTTACAGTAGGAATTAGTAGTTCATATAGTCCGGCCCTCCAGCTCTCTGAGGGACCGTGATCTGGCCCCCACTTTAAAAAGTTTGACGACCCCTGTGTTAAGGTATGGTTCCTTTATTCTCACTTTGCTAAGAGTTTTTATCAAAAAAGGGTGTTGGATTTTGTCAAATGCTTTTTCTGCATCGAATGATATGATTATGTGATTTTTGTCTCTAAATTTGTTTATGTGAAGTATCACATTTACTGATTTGCAGATATTGTACCATCCTTGTATCCCTGTAAGAAATCCCACTTGGTCAGAGTGTGTGATCTTTTTAATGTTAAGGAGGTAAAAGACCCATAGGCAGAAAACTACAGAACATTGAAAAAAGAGATAGAGGAAGCTATAAACAAGTAGAAGAATATATCATACTCATGGATTTGGTAGAATCAACATCATTAAAATGTATATACTACCCAAAGCAATCTATAGATTCAATGAAATCCCATTAAAATACCAAGGGCATATTTCACAGAGCTAGAAATATGCCTTTGGTATTTTATATCAAAAATTTATATGGAATAAATAAAGACCCGGAATAGCCATAGCAATTCTGAGAAAGAAGAACAAAGTTGAAAGGGTTATAATACCAGACATTAAGCTATATTATATTACAAAGCCACTGTCCTCAAAACTGCCTGGTACTGGCACAAGAACAGAAATATAGACCAATAAAAGGGAACAGAGAACACAGAAATCAACCCAAGCCTTTATACTCAATTAATATTTGACAGATGGAGGCAAAGCAGTCTCTTTAATAAATGGTGCTGGTAAATTTGATCAGATACATGCAAAATAATAAGCTCAAATGAATACAAGACTTAAATGTAAGATGGGAAATCATAAAAATCTCTGAAGAGTCCATAGGCAGCAAAATATCAGATATATGTCGTAGTAATATCTTTACTAATACAGATTTTAGGGCAATGTAAACTAAGGAGAAAATAAACAAATGCAACTACATTAAAATAAAAAGCTTCTTCACAGAAAAAAAACAAAACAAAACAAAACAAAAAAACCCATCAACTGCATGGGAGAACGTATTTGCCAATGTTATCTCCGGTAAGAGTTTAATTTCCAAAATTTATAGGGAACTCATACAACTTAAAATAAAGATAAACAATTCAATCAAACAATGGGCAAATGCCCTAAATATACATTTTTTTTTTGAAAGTAGAAATAAAGAAGGCCAGGAGAAATATGAAAACATGCTCAAAGTCACTAATTATCCAAGAGATGCAAACCAAAACGACAATGAGGTACCATCTCACACCTGTCAGAATGGCTATCATCAACAAATCAATAAACAACAAGTGCTGGCAATGTTGCAGAGAAAAAGGAACCCTCGTGCACTGCTGGTGGGAATGCTGACTGGTGCAGCCACTGTGGAAACAGTATGGTGTTTCCTCAAAAAATTAAAAACTGGACTCCCATTTGACACAGTGATCCCACTTCTAAGACTATATCCCAAGAAATCAGAAACACCAATCAGAAAGGATATATGCACCCCTGTGTTTATAGCAGCACAATTTACCATAGCTAAGATTTGGAAACAGCCTAAGTGCCCAACAGCAAATGAGTGGATTAAAAAACTGTGGTACATCTACACAATGGAATACTATGCTGCTGTAAAAAGAAAGAAGTCTTACCACTTGCAACAGCATGATGGAACTGGAGAGCATTATGCTAAGCAAAATAGCCAGTCAGAGAAAGATAAATATCACATGATCTCACTCATTTGTGGAATATAACGAACAACATAAACGGATGGACAAAAATAGATCCAGAGACATAGAAGCATCAAATAGACTGTCAAACCTCAGAAGGAAGGTAAGGAAAGGTGTGGGGTGGTAAGAGATCAACCAAAGGATTTATATCCATGCATATGAGCATAACTAATGGGCACAGACAATAGGGGGCTGGGGGCATGTGCTGGGAGGTTGAAGCAGGCAGGGAGAGGTCAATGAGAGAAAAAGGAGACATATGTAAAACTTCCAACAATAAAGCATTAAAATAAATAAAATGGGGGGAAAGTAGAGGATCTGAAAGGTGAGGTCTTCCCTGGTCACACCACATGTCAGGATTACAGTCTATGGTCAGAGGCTGGGTTATGCTGCATGTAGTAAAAAGCTAGCTGAGATCTTGAGATTCACATCCAAAAAATCTCAATGCAGCCCTAGCTGTGTTTCCCAGTGGTTAGAGCATAGGTCCTCCAGACCATAGGATCACGGGTTCAATTCAGGTCAAGAGCATGTACCTCAGTTGCCGGTTGGGGTGCATGCAGGAGGCAACCAATCGAAGGGTCTCTCTCACCTCGATGTTTCTCTCTGTTGCTTCTCCTTCCTTCTGAAAGGGTTAATCAAGAAACAGAGCTAACTCAGCAGGGGCTAACAAAAGAAAGCTCATTCTGCAGCCTAAGCCTTGCACAAACATGCTCCCCTTGAGTGGTTATTTTACAGAAGTTCCTGAAGACCCTATTCTTGCAAGCCCTCCCTACCCCCGGAGGAAGGACTTCTGCCACCAGCAGAAGGATAATAGGGCAAGACTGTAAAACTACGACCAGGGTGGGGAGCGGGGGGGGGGGGAGGTGGAGGTAGAGGCACGGTCCTGATATGTCTGCAGCTCTCCCTGAGCACATAAAAAGCCTGCTCCCTCCCCATTTGCCACTGGTTTCTTTCTCAAAATCAGTCCACCTGCACCCAGGTGCCATGAATAAATATCATTTTGATTACACTGAAGTTTGAGTCCATTCTGTGAGACCCTGGTCCAACCCCAAACCTTTCACCTTCCACTCTCTCTAAAATTCAGTGAGAAAATATCCTCAGGTGAGGATTAACAAAAAAAAAAAGTCTTAATCCAATGCTCTGAAATGAAGATCTCCCCCCCAAAAGAAAGAAAAAAAGAAAAGGAAAAAGAAAAAGAAAACAAAATCCTTCTTTTCTAAGGCTGGTTTGCTTTATAAAATCATCAGACACACAGTACTTGTACATTTCATCCTGTAGAAGCGGCTGGAGATGAGGCCAGAGACAAGGAAGAGCAGGAGGCCAGCCCTAAAGCAAGGGAAATTTTACTGGGAAGACCAGACACCGAAGACAGGAGTTCAGAAGCAGGGAAACAAATCAAATAGAGGGCTTTCCTTTCATCCCTCAAAAAGGAAAAATTTTCCAAACGATGGCCAGCCCCTGACATCACCACGGGTTTGGGAAGTACAGCTGTCTTTGTCCTCATTCAACTGATAGCAGTTATATGCTAAAATCTTCTACCCTAGCAAACCAAACCCTGAACCTGTCAGGAAATAACGAGAGCCAGGCGCAGTAAGACTGGAGCCCTTGGTCCCACCAGCTGAGGACCTTCCAGCATTTGGGCACCTGCCCTATTGTTACCCAGATGCACCATGACCCAGACACAGACAAGGGCATACCTTGCACAGAATGAGACAATCAACAAACTTCTACACATGTGAACGAGGAGAGAAGGCAGAAACTAATGAGCTTTTCCAAGTCCAAGGCCAGCTGTGAAAGGCCAACACTGAAATGCCTTCGCTTTATTAAAAAATAAAGATAGTTTCTTTTAGGGGATGACAAAAACATTCTAAAGTTAAATTGAGCCCTGACCGTTTTTGGCTCAGTGAATAGAGCATCAGCCTGCAGACTGAAAGGTCCTGGGTTCGATTCCGATCAAGGGCATGGACCTGTGTTGTGGGCACATCCCCAGTGGGAGGTGTGCAGGAGCAGCTGATCGATATTTCTCTCTCATCGATGTTTCTAACTCTCTTTCCCTTCCTCTCTGTAAAAAATTAAATTGAGGCAATGGTTATACCACCCTATGAGTACATAAAAATATTAAATTGTATGTTTTAATGGGTGAATTTATAGTTTGTGAATTATATTTTTTTAAAGTTGTGTTAAAAAACTATAAAAGTTATTTGAAAACTTTCCTTCTTCAACTTGGAGACAAGGCCACAGAGATCAGTATTTGCATGTCCAGGGCCTGCTGTACCAAAACCATGAAGCAATAAAATGTTATCTTGGTGCCCTCTGGACTTCCCCAGTGCACAAAGCTCAGCTCTCACTGCACCACCACTGCACCTCCTGAGGAAGGCTTGTCTCGGGGCCTCCTCAGGATCAGAAAGCCTTCGGTCAGGAGGGGGTTCCACCCGCAGAGGGGCCACAAGGACCTGGGGCACGTTTGGAAACACTCACAGTGGAGCCAGGGACTTGGAGCTGGTTTGCTCAGGGTGGGGCCTGGACATGAATATGGTTTCTAAAATTCCTAATATGCACCTAGGATTGGGAACCACTGGTTTTGCAGGGAGATTTGTGGCACCATGACTGGAAGTGGAGGTTTCTGCTCCTCAAATCACCGACTGAGTCAGCCTCTGTGGGGGGCTTGTCCTGGACAGGCAGGCCGGGCAGCTCTGGGCCCCCCGGGTGAGCGCTGATGGCTCAGGGCCTTGTGTTCACACCAGCGTTTCCTGTCTCTGAGCCTTGTCCATATCATTCATCTTCATGGCACATCATATCTTCATGTCTGCATGTAAGCCTCTATTTTCTTAGTAAAGCAAACTAATTAGCACTTTATTGTAGACTCTCTTGCTCACTGATTACTTCATAAATGTATATTTTGCCTTCCTAACCGCACGGTAAATTCTATTCCTTTTTTTCCCATGATGGGGGTATGACAACTAAATCTTGGTTGAATGAACCTTCCCACAAACCTCTACATGTTCCCTGTGAAGCACTTTTGCTCTTTTCAGGTCCAAAAACTAGACAAAAAACAAAAAAACAAAAAAAAACTTGTATATATATTGACACTGTGCAAATTTGATATTTCCTGCCAAATCCCTTCAAATCTATTCTTCTATGTATTTCACTTGCTAAAACAGGATTGTTCAGCAAACAAGGAGGACCAAGATGTAACACTGCTTTTGCTTTAACAGTCTCCCTAGTGCAGTTCTGGGCCGCCCTGAGCCTGCCAGTTGGTGTAGCAGGGATGTTTGCTGGCTCCCAAGATGATGGCCTCAGGCTCGGTTTGGCCAGTGGGAGGCACCAGCAAGTGACCGGAGGTGGTGGTGGGCAGTATTTCCCCTCCTCTCTGCCTCTGGGTCTCCTGAAGGACAAGCCAAAGGTGGTTCCAGGTTCTGCAGGGTAATCCAGCTCTTCCCTTTGTCTTTCCAGCCTAGGAACTGTAGCAGCTTCCTGGAATTTCTAATCTCTGGGTTGCCTCACCCATCCCAGTTGGCTTCCCAGACTCTTCTATAACCTGGGTAACCAATTCCCTGCATTCCATTTCCTGACAAATAATAATAGGACAGAAAGAGAATGGAAGTGAAAGGCTATGTGACCTTGATCAAATAATTTAACCTTCCTGTGTGTGTGTGTGTGTGTGTGCGTGTGTGTGTGTGTTTTCCTTTGTAAAATGGAGCCAATGGTACCTACCCCCAGGGATATTTATGGGATATTTATGAAATTGGTTGAGTTAATGAGAAACCTGGCCCATTGCCTGGCTCATTTTAAGAATACTACAATAAAAGCTATTCCACTCCCTTCTTTTTCTCTGGCACTAATCTGATTATAGGGAATTATGAGACAGTAAAATGAATATGAGATGCAAGCAAAAGTTTAGGCTGTAAATATTAGAACAGATTTTATTTTTATTTTTTATAAGAACAAAGGAACTAGGTTCATCTGATAAATTTATGTTTACGACTTTGTCTATCTCATGACTGTGTATTAATCTCACAGATCCATATTATACCTAAGAAAATGAAGTAGACAGGTAAAGAGAATTCATTTTCCAAACAACCCATACTGATTCCCACACTTTAAAATACTTTGGAAGGGTGTGTGTGTGTGTGTGTGTGTGTGTGTGTGCGTGTGTGTGTTGGTGAGGCTGGAAGTTTGATAAATAAAGCAAGATTGGCATAATGCTACAATGTTGATAATTATTGAAGTCAGGTGATGGTACATGAGGAATTCATTATGTTATTCTCTCTTCTTCTGTGATAAAATTAAAAAAAAATTTGGAGTCCTCTTATCTCAATACTATATATTTCCCTACTCACCCATTTTACTTTCATTAAAAAAAAAATTCATTGAGAATGCTAATGTGAGAGGTATATTTATTTTTTAAAAATCAGTGAGTAGAGAAAGTAAAAAAAAAAAAAAAAAAAAAAAAAAGCAACATCAGTAAAAAGACAGATAAAAAGAAAGTAAAAAGGAATTCTAGGGCAAAGAAATACAATAACTAAAATGAAAAATTCACTAGAGGGATTTTCAAAGGAAGATTTGAGGAGGCAGAATATAATAATAACCTACAGCCAAAACCAGTTTGGCTCAGTGGTAGAGCGTCGGTCTGCGAACTGAAAGGTCCCAGGTTCGATTCCGGTCAGGGGCATGTACCTTGGTTGCAGGCACATCCCCAAGGGGATGTGCAAGAGGCAGCTGGTCGATATTTCTCTCTCATCGACATTTCTAGCTCTCTCTCTCTCTCCCTTCCTCTCTGTAAAAAATCAATAAAATATATTTTTTTAAAATAATAATAACCTACAGATAGGACAATTGAAATTATTGAATCTGAGGTAGAGAAAGAAAAATGATTAAAGAAAAGTGAACAGATCTTTGGTGGGAGTCTCAGAAGGAGAAGCAGAGAAAATGAGGCAGTAGATTATTTAAAGAATAATGGCCTAAAACTTCCCATATTTGATGAAAGATATGAATATAAACAAGAAACTCAACAAACTTCAAGTAGGATGAACTCAAATAAATCCACATTACAATCAAACTGTTGAAAGACAAAGGCAGAATATTGAAAGCAGAAAGAAAAATTGACTGTCACATGCAAGGCATATTCAAGAAGATCACAAATCTTAGAAGTCAGAAGGCAGTGGGCCAAGTATTGGTAGCATGTGAAGAAGTTGGACCCTCTGGTACTAATGGTAGGAATGTAAATGGTACAACCACTTTGGAAAAACAGTAAGGTGGTTCCTTTAAAAGTGGCTAAAATGGAAGCAACCTACGTGTTCATTCTCAGATCAATGAATAAACAAAATGTCACATATATATCTATCTATCAATATCATCTTAAATGTCCTTACAATAAAATAAAAAAGGAAAATGGCAAAGAACACAGATACTTAAATACAATGCTATATATTTGAATTCATGTTTATAAAACAAATTGGGATGTGTAGTTTAATGGGTATAGAGTCTCAATATCTTCAAGATAAGAAGAGTTCTGGAGATAGATGATGGTGATAGCTTCATAAGACTATGAATATACTTCATTTCACTGAACTTTACACTTAAAAATGGCTAAAGTTGTAAATTCTATGGTATGTGTATTTTACCACAATTAAGAACAAAACAAAAACAAAAAACCTCAAGGAAAAGATAGAATAGAAATGGGCTGCTTAGAGAAGTCTTGTATTCCAGGGAAACAACCTACTCGGAACTAATTATCTACTCAGTCACCTAAGAATCTCAAATGACACCCCACTTTTACACCCCCAGCAAGCTCTGTCATTCTTTAAAAAGCACTTGTGGAATATAATTAACTTTTTGGGAAGTGTCAACACTGATTAAAGAACACCATCATGAGATATCACTCTCAGTTTAAAAGTCTTTATCTGCAATGGGAAGCAAAGTCACTCATAAATTGCCAACCTAAAGACTAAAGTGTCTGACCTCCATTCTCTCTTCACCTAAAGCCTGTGCCCTTTTTGCAGACACTATAATTTGCATTCCTACTCCTAAGCATCACTGAGGCCAAGTGGTCTGTCCAGCCATGGAAGGCTTGTGACAGACACTCTTCCCAGGCTGGCTGCGAGGATGGGCCTCCCAAATGACTGGCTCCTTGATCATGTTGCCACTGGGCCCACGGGCCTAATTAGGCTAAGGAACACCTTTAATTAATATGGACTAATCAAGTCAACTTAGGACTCAGGAATGTAATGACTGGTGTAAACCAATTGTACTCTTCATCATGATGATGCTCATCAGATATTCTTCAACTCTATACATAATTCTTCAGAAGATCAATGATATTGATGTTATTCAATGTGGAAATATACATTGCAATGTTTAAGGGAACGTGGCATTCCTTTAAACAAACACATCACACGCCGAGACTGGTTTGGCTCAATGGATAGAGCGTCGGCTTGGGGACTGAAGGGACCCGGGTTCGATTCCGGTCAAGGGCATGTACCTTGGTTGCGGGCATATCCCCAGTGGGGGGTATGTAGGAGGCAGCTGATCGATGACTCTCTCTCATCAATGTTTCTAGCTCTCTATCTCTCTCCCTTCCTCTTTGTACAAAATCAATAAAATATATTTAAACAAACACATCACAGATATGTCTTTTAATTAATTAATTATATTCTGCCTAAATTTTTAAAGTTAGGTCAGTCACAATTTTTTTTCCAGTATTTAAAGGATCCCACTAAAGATATTTGTTATAAGATTTACCAAAAGCCATGCTATTATATATCAATATGTTATATGATATATACCTGCATGCATACATATCATATATGTGTATATGTTATAAATTGGCTCCATGGACCTTTAGGGGATTTATTGGTGGGCTTTTGGTCATGTATGTGTATATCCTTTTGTGGAAAAATGGCCCTTAACTTGCATTTAATTCTCAAATGGTCTCTGATCACCCACCCCCTCACAATCACCATACAAAACTGTTTAAGAACCTAAACTGTACTGTCCACAGACCATCTGTGTTTTCCGATGGTCTTAGGCGACCCTGCTAGTGGTTCTCAACCTGTTGAGAACCGCTGCTGTAAAGTCTAATATCGGAAAACACAGATATTTACATTACGATTCATTAACAGTAGCAAAATTACAGTTCCGAAGTAGCAATGAAAATAATGTTATGGTTGGGGGTCACCACAACAGGAGGAACTGTCTTAAAGGGTCGAGGCATTAGAAAGGTTGAGAACCACTGCTCTAGAGAATCACCAGTTTGGAAGGATTCTGATACCAGCTCTGAAACACTGACATCCATATTTGCAGACTTCATTTTCATAACCTTAGGACAATAATGACTCAAAGCAAACTTTTAAAAGCCCACAATACATAATGGGAAACAGTCATGAAGAAATATCTCAAGGGAAACTGGAATTCGCAGTACTAAAAGTATAGACCCATGGGACTTTGATTCATGAATCTAACGAGTCCCTTACGTGGTGCCTATTATCACCCCCATTTTATAGATATGGAAACAGATTCAAAAAAGTAGATTCATTGCCCATTGAGAACAAGAACCCTGTCCTGTTTTCCACTGTGTACCTGGAGGCTAGCACTTTGCCTGGCACATAGATGTTCAGTACATGGTCACTGGCTAGTAAGAGACGGGTTACTAATTCCAACACAAGACTGCTTTCTAAACAGGGTCTGATGACAACATCCTTGCCTTTTATTTCTTTTACAATACCGCATGCTGGCAGAGACTGGCATACATAACTAATGTAATCTAATGTTAAATCTTGCCTCCTAGTTCCTACACATTACAAATGCCAGCTTGACTGGCTATCACACCTAGTGGGTTGGCCTGGCATTCAAAACACTAAACAAATGGAACATCTTTGTTCCTCATCCAAAGTAATAAAGTACAGAGCAGCGCTGCCTCCCTCTTTCCCCACAAGGGTCTTAACCACACTCAGCTGCTTCTGCTCCTTGGCCTTTGGCGTTTTCTCCCCATGCCTCCATCCCAGCTGCCTCTCCTTCGCATTGGAGAATGCCTCCGTTTTAAGCTCTGTTCATGGGTTAAAAACAAGCCCTAGATATTAGTTCTCAAGAGCTGAGTCCGAGTTCATCCAGGAATCCCCGTCCTGGGGCGAAATTCCTCCAGCAAAAAAAAAAAAAATCCTGTTTCATTGAACTTCTGAGCACGGGCTGAGCCCGGTGCATTTGCTCACACAGACTTGCACGTCCGGGCGCGCTCCCACATACCACGGCAGGGTGAGTCCCAGCCTTTCCGGGAGCCTAGCCTGCAGATACAGAGGAGGTCGCACCGAGCCTCCACCCCTTCCCCGCCAAAACCCGGACCAGACCTCCTCTGCACGCCCAGAAAGGCAAAACGAACACATTCCCTTCCCTTCTCTTCCCTTCCCGGTCCTGCCCAGGGACGCTCGCTTCTATTTACCGTCTTGTACCACCAGCTTGCGAATGCCATGGTGACAACCGGTTTGCTCTGAGCAACTCGACGCGGGACCCAGCGAGAACTCGGGGTGCGGTGCTCAAGGCGCTGGGCTCCACTCCACCTGCCCCGGGCCGGGCTGGCACTCAAACTCAGCGAAGCCCACAGCGGCCGGGGGGGGGGGGGGGGGGCGGGCACCTGGGCGGGGCCTGGCACAAGCCCCGCCCCCACGGGCTGGCCCCGCCCCCTCTGGCTCCGGGCTGGGAGGCGCGAGGTGTTATTGCTCCCGCGGCCACGCCCTGCAGCCCCGACTTTACGCGGAAGATCCGAGCCAGCGGCGCAGTGCAACGGCCCCACCCACCCACCCTGGGGCGCAGGAGGGGGTCCCCGAAGGAACGCTGGTTCCTTTCATCCTCACACCTTTGCCCTCACGTCTCACCACCCAACTTTTCCCGGCGCCGGCCGACCCCGATGCGGCTCGCACCACGCCCAGCGCACCTAGCCCAGGCCCGGGCACCCCTGGCCGCCTCCCGCCGCCGCCCGCCACCTGCCCTGCCCTGCCCTGCCCTGCCCTGCCCTGCCCTGCCCGCGGCGGGCACACAGTCCTCCCAGGACGGAGGTGGTGGCGCAGGGGGTGGGAAGCCAGGCAGGCTACGCCCAGAGGAGGCGGCGGCCTGCGGCTGGGTGGGCTGGGGTCCTCCCGGTGCCCGGCCCCCGGGGGGCGCGCCACTCACCTCCTGGGCGCGGCGGGCCGCCGCCGAGCGCCGGGGCCGCGGGGAGGCGGCGGGCTTCGGGCCCGACTGGGACATGGCGAGGCGGCCGCGGGCGCTGCCTCCGGGAGGGCGCAGCGGAGACTGGAAGGGAGGCTGCTGCCCGGGGCGGGGAGGGGCCGGCGGGCGGGCGCGCCCGTGAGGCGGCTTTTCCGATCCTGCCCCGCGCCCGTGCTGGGGGCTGCCCCGGCCCGCTGGGCCCTCCCCTTCCTGCCCGCTGCGGGCCGCAGCCGCCCCGGCCTGAGACTTAACGCTCTCGGTCCCGTCTCCACCGGGGACCTCGCCCCCGCGCCCCCGGGCCCGCCCGGCTCCCTGCGGGTCACAGCGAGGCGGGCGGGAGGTCCGAGGTTCCCTCTGAGGCTTGGCCAGACTTTGTGCAACGGGAGAGCGGGGATCCGGGCGTGGCCGTGCACTTCTGGACGCTTCTCCCTTAGAATCTGGAGAAAGAGACACCTTTTTGGCAGTCTTGCCCTGGAAGAATTTACCGACCCAAATCTGGTCCGGGATGGGAAAGCGGATCACAAAACACAAACTGGTCTGTGTGTTTGAGAATGTGCGTGCGCCAGCGACTGCGTATGTTTTCTGTCATTTTACTTTTTTTTTTTTTTTTTTTCAGGAGGGGAGTGGTGTTGCAATTTAAAGAATGTAATAATGTATTTGGGGGGGGGGGGGGGAAGAGAAGCTGCCAAGTCCCGATCCCAATAGAACAGCAGTCCCAAGTTGAAACCCTTTATAAGGCTTTCCGGAGCCCGGCGCGCTTTCTTTCGGAGGCTGATTGCTTTTGTCTTTGGCTCATCTTGCACAGCACTTCCTGGTTTTTGTGGAAGTGAAATGTTACCAGCCCGGCTACAAAACGCTCATCTGCAGAGATGTCAGCCTGCGGTGGCTGCCTGCTAGTGATCAGATCCGACAACAAAACCTGTTGCCCTTTCATGGCATTGACACTCCGCCTCGGGGCCACCACTCTCCACAGCGCTGTGTTTGAGATGGGTTGAAGAGAGAGAGGGACCAAATTGTACGGAAAGATTTGTCATGCTATAGGGATTTTGGCAGCATGGGCTTCTTGCTTTTTCTCACTTTTAGGGATTCTGATTTCCCTTTACTCAAGAGACTGGCTAGCCTCATTCTTAATGGGGGGAGGAAGGAGGGATGATTTAAATGCATTTCCTCTTAAGGTGTTCTCCTTACTGTCTAGGTATGTAGCATTTTCAACAGGCAAGCTGCAGTCTGTTGGAATTTATACATAAAAGGAATTTGTACATAAAAAAAAGAAACAACTTGGATATGGGGGTCTATGATTGTCATTTCAAGAAAAAGTGATTGATGGCATCAGTTACATGCATAGTTGGGGCAAGTGTCATAAGCCTGAAAAAACTGCTTTTCTGATTGTGACCAAACGAAGGCAGTGATTTAAGTGAGCGGTAAAACTATAGGGGTGAGGTGAAAGGCAGCCCACCTCGGGCCTAGGAACTGGAACCATTTCCTAACTCAGGAGCCCAGAGGCCCTAGATTTGGTGTTGGATCCCAGAGAACATTGATCTGGAAGAAGAATGTTTCTCATTCAGGTTTGAGATGTTTTTAAGGGAATATTTGAAATAGAATTTAAACCAATTAGGTTTATATTTCCCGAAAGGCTCCCATGTATATCACTGTGAAGGGAATTGTAGAGGGACTGATATAAAGATTTAGCCCTCACTGGTTTGCTCAGTGGTTAGAGCAATGGACTGAAGGGTTGTGGGTTCCATTCCAGTCAAGGGCAGGTACTCTGGAAAAAATATCCTTAGGTGAGGATTAACAACAACAACAAAAAAAGATAATAAATATTTAAATACACATTTTCTGCCCTCTAGAGATTTGCACTTTAGCTGAAGCCATGTGGCATTTATAATGTGATCGCTTGGGTGTCACTGAGAGACATACAATGTGCGAATAGTACAAATGTGTTATGGGAGTTGGGAGTTCTGTGGATTTTAGTGATTATAGGAAGAGAAAGGAGGCTTGAGTGGGCTGGGTGGCGGGATGTGGACTGAAAAACAAAGGGTTGAGGCAGTTCAGGAAATAGAAAGTGCCCATCCACCTGGCTGATGTTGCTAATCCAAGTTCAGGAGTAATCCATCCATCCATTTATCAACTTACTTAGTAGGCAGCTACACTGTGCTCATGAGATAGCTGATACCAAAATCTGGAGGAGATAGGTGGAATTCATATAAGCAGAACATTTGCAGGCTAGCCAGTGCATTGATTTGATGACTGTGAGTAAAGAAAAATTTCAAAAAAGTTGAAGAAGAGGTTGATAGAATTTGAAACTTTAATATCAGAACCAGCGGTTGAGTATCTTGGGGAAGCTCCTTTTAAATATACTGTATATGGCAACTTTTGCTACATTTTTATTTGTATATATTATAAGAACTTTATTTTTGTATTTACTCAGTAACAGGATACCTGCTGTGTGTCAGGCTCTGTGGAGGGACCAGGGACCTCCTACACTCAAGGACATCACAGTCCAGAAGGAAAGACAAACAAATAAATCCACAAACAAGTGACCGCAGGTGAGGACAGTGGCCAGAAGCTGTATTTCAAGAGCGCTGTAGGATCCTAGGAGGGGCTTTTCGTGCTGACCTAGGGGTAGGTGAGCTCAAAGGCAGCTTCTTTCCCAACTCCCAGGTTTGACTTGAGTGAGTTGTAATCCCCTCCAAGAAAGCTCCACATTTTATCTCTTCTCCTTCATCCCTATAATTGTTCAGGAACTTCTCACTTCTCACCAGGAAGCATATAAAATGAGAAAAAGACAGGGTGGAATCCAGAGAAGAAGGCAATAGAGCCCAAGAAAGAGCATTTGTGGGGGCGAAGGAAGCTAACAGAGACGTGGGGCTAAAGGCCAGGGGAGGGGCCTTCTAAAAGGAAGGGCTGGTCCACAATAAAAAATGTCACTCAAAGGTTGGGTGGGACAATGTTTGAAGAGTGTCCTTTTGATCTGACAGCTGAGAGGTTTTTGGTAACAGTCAGTGGGTAAACTGAGGAGGAGACTGTGTTTCTCTGAGGTACCCAGTTTGGACAGTCCCCTTCACATTGGGTGGTGTTTTTTCCTACACCACCAAGCACCCCAGAGGAAGGGATGTTACCCTGGAGCTTCTGGCTGACACCCAGTGTCCTCCAATGCCACTGAAACATACTTGTCCTATCTGCCATCTCCAGACTCTAGGTCAACTTTGCTCTACTCCATAGTATTTTCTTGAGTAAACCAGAAAGAAAAGAAAAAAAAAAAAGAATCCTTGTAAACACAAAGACTAATTAGCAAATATGCAAAGGTTCTCAGCCTCCTTTCCCTTATACCCATGGTCGGCAAACTGTGGCTCATAAGCCACATGAGGCTCTTTGGCCTCGGGAGTGGCTCTTCCACAAAACACCACGCCCTGGGTGAGTCTATTTTGAAGAAGTGGCTTTAGAAGTTTAAATAATTTAGCTCTCAAAAGAAATTTCAATTGTTGCCGGGACCGGTTTGGATCAATGGATAGAGCGTCGGCTTGGGGACTGAAGGGCCCCGGGTTCAATTCCGGTCAAGGGCATGTACCTTGGTTGCGGGCATATCCCCAGTAGGGGGTGCGCAAGAGGCAGCTGATCAATGGCTCTCTCTCATTGATGTTTCGAACTCTCTATCTCTCTCCCTTCCACTCTGTACAAAAATCAATAAAATATATATTTAAAAAAAAAGAAATTTCGATTGTTGTACTGTTGATATTTGGCTCTGTTGAC
This sequence comes from Pipistrellus hanaki, assembly GCF_964339955.1. Lineage (NCBI taxonomy): Eukaryota > Metazoa > Chordata > Mammalia > Chiroptera > Vespertilionidae > Pipistrellus > Pipistrellus hanaki. The sequence continues at coordinate 48,950,455 of NC_140506.1, read as the reverse complement.
TAATGAATTTGCCAACCACTACCTTATACCATCAAGGATCTGGGTAGGAGCTGCATGCATCTGACTGTAGAATGCAGCCTCAGTGGTAAAGTTCTTTCCATCCTTAGGGGTATGGGTTTATGAAAACAAAGGAGAGGAAGGTGCTAGTCAGTTGGAGAATATGTATAGACCACCGGAGCCTTGCTATGTACTATGGTCTGAATGTTTGTGTGCCCTTCAAATTCTCAGGTCAAAATTTCAATGCCCATCTCTATGGCATTAGTAGGTGGGGGTGCTTCTGGGAGGCAATTAGGTCATAAGGGCAGAGTTTTATGCCCTTGAAAATAATGCCCAAGAGAGTTCCCATGGCCCTTCTGCCATATGAAGAAACAAGAAGTCTCACCTCAGAAGAGGGCCCTCACTCAAACCGGCTGCACCCTGATGTGGGACGTCCAGCCTCCAGAACGGTGAGAAATGCATTTCTGTTCCCTCTAAGCTCCCTAGTCCACAGTTTGTTTGTTTTTTATAGCATCCCAAATGGACTAAGACACTGTGCTTCTCAGATCACATGGGTTTGTGCATGGATGGCAGAAGTGGGAGGGGGAAGAGAGGAGATAGAAGGATGGAGAGACAGAGGCAGAAGAGAAAAAAAATAAACAGCAGAGGAAGTAGCTTTAAATTTTCACTATCAGACAAGAACTACCACACAAGAAGTCCAGTCTTAGTGGGAAGGAGTGGGGGATTGGAATGGGGAGGGTGAGGACAAATAGGTGATACCTTAATCAATAAAGAAATTAAAAAAAAAAAGAACTCCAGTCACATCCCCTAAAATATTCCTCTCTTTCCATTTCCAATAGAACTTCAGGTTTTCTGTCTCATCCTTTATGTCCCTCCAGATAGTAAAACACCTAAAAATACCTTCAGGCCTATTCTTCAGCATGACAAAATTTCCTGCTTCTTGTCTATGTGGACAGAGAGGACTGAGATTACATCCTCCCTCCCCCGCCCCTTTGCCCCACCAGGGATTTATTAGCGAGTCTCTTGGGATTAAATGTTTGCGGAAGGGAGGCAAGGATGGGCCAAAGCAGAAGTTGAGCTGGGATACTGGTCTAGGAGAAGCCTTAGATAACCTGCAGAGAAGGATGAAATGGGATGCCTTAGAGATGCCTTAGAGATGGCTGGTGTTGGCAAGAAAGGGCCTTTGAAGCTGGAATCAACCAGTCCCTGGATAGGACTGAGGGGGCGGGAACCTGGCTTTAGGGGAGGAAGGTAGCTGCCTTGAGTTGGGGCAACCCCCAAAGGGGACTGGAAGATGAGGGCTCTCTGTTGGTGGCACTCCCAGAGGCTCAGATAAGGGCTCTTTTATTTCCGAAGGGGACTCAGGTAGCTCATCACACCCATTACACTCTTCAGTGTTATATAACATCATACCATTTTGCAGATAGAATGGAGGAGGGAATAAATATTGCAAAAGCATGTTGTCAAATTGCTATTTAACAGAACATTAGGTTTAAAAATGTTACCCATTCAATTAAATTTCTCCCCCTTTTATAATGACATTTGCCTTTAAGAGGGGTCACTGAAGAGCAATTTGTTTCACAGAGCAGCCAAGCTGTTAATATGACTATCTGGATACAGAGAAACAACGTTTTTACAGTGGTGATTACTAAGAATGGTTAGAAATAAAGGGGAAATAAAATTTCATGTTTTTCTGTTTTATCTTGTAACATTAAAACAAAAAAGATTGCTTTATAGGTTTGGCAGCAGCAAGGAGGTAGGTATGACACTCCCGGCTTGCCATGAAGTTTTAAGAGCCTTCATCTGTCTTCTGTTTCCATTGCTAATCCCTCTCAGGTTTGCAGCTTTCCATCCTTGGGGATCCAGGTTTAGGAAAAGAGCACAGTTCTTGGTATTAGTACAATCTGCAGCCAGCAAATAACTAGCCCTGCAGAATCGTCTTCTTCAATGTTTACAGCCCTTGATGGCTCCTAGATACCTCTCTCTGGATGAAGGTTAGACCCCTTAATATGGTCTCCCAGGTGCTGCCAGATCTGACCTGGAGCCACCACATGCCTTTATCCACCTTGCTCTCCTCTTTCAGATCCTGGAGCATGCTTTGGCTTTGTTCATTTCCCATCCCCTAAAATATTCCTCTCTTTCCATCCCCAAAGCTCTCTCCAACTTTCCGTGGCATTCATTATATTGTAACTGTCTATACCCCAAATAAGATCCAGAATCTGCATGGCTCAATCCTAAATGCAGATTATATTTAAAGCAACAGTGGTCCAGCGTTGCAAAGGTAATTAAAAGCATTTTAATGTGTTCCCAATATATGTTTTTATTGATTTCAGAGAGGGAGAGAGAAACATCAGTGATGAGAGAGACTCATCGATTGGCTGCCTCCTGCATGGAGGGAAGGTCACTGGGGATCGAGCCCAAAACCTGGGCATGTGCCCTTGATTGGAATGTAACTCGAGATCCTTCAGTCCACAGGCCAAGGCTCTATCCACTGAGCCAAACCCACCAGGGCAAGCATTTTAATTTTTACTGCAATTGAACATGCCTGAGTGGGCACACAGTCTGAATACCCAGCCGAACATTTTAATCCTTTCTCTTTTTACCTTATTTCCTTTAACTCCCTCATGCTCTGAAACTTCTATACTCTCCAAAACCAACCAGAGGATGTGATAAGAAAAGGGCTTGGGGAATTGGGTTTTGTTTGTTCGTTTAAATATATTTTTATTGATTTCAGAGAGGAAAGGAGGAGACATAGAAACATCATTGATAAGAGAGAAGCATTGATTGGCTGCCTTCTGCATGCCCCCTACTGGGGATTGAGCCTGCAACTTGGGCTTGTGACCCAACCAGGAATCAAACCATGACCTACTAGTTCATAGGTCAAAGCTCAACCATTGAACCACACTGGCTGGGCTGTTTGTTTTTCAGGTGATGAAAATGTTCTAAAACTGGCAATTTATGTGTCTAAATAAAATTGAAGAAATATACTAAACACATCAAATTGTACACTTTAAATGGGTGAAATGTATAGTATGTAAAATAAAGTTGTTATTAAAAAAATACTTCCTTACAAACCTGTCTTCAACATGATAACAAATTTCACAAGAACACTTTAAGATCCATCTACAGGACAAGGCCATCACCTAATCTTCTGTTCACCCATTTACATGTGCAGCTCCTCCAAGGATTTCAGAGAGATGCTCACAGCAGGGCTAGTTTTCCTGCTGGGAGGATTCACACTGCATGTTGGTCAGCTACTTCAAGCAATAAATGTATTGCTGGGAAATTATCTTTAAATCTTTAAAAATGGTTATTACAAATAAAAATTTAGTTCAAATATTTTAGGGGTGTTTATTTTTTGAAAATTCTTGTTAAACATAAAGCTTTTTCTAATAAATTAAAAAATAATAATTTTAGGTTTACAGAAAAGTTGCGTTTTTACAGAGGGTTCCCAGTTTCAGATTCCCTGAATATGACTATCTTTCATATTTTTCAAATGCATTTGTCAAAACCAGGAAACCAACATTGGAATAGTACTATTAACCAAACTCCAGACTTATTTGAATTTCACCAATTATTTCAAAAATTATTTCAAAATTTATTACAATTGCCTGGGATTCTCTTTTTCTTTAATATCTAATACTAAACTTTAAATTTTTTAGATTCTAGTGCTTTGGTAAGAAATATGTTCTAAATTATAAGACAGTGTGATGTGACTCTTACTTTCCCAGAGATGAAATGCGAGTATGTATAATTCTTTTAAAATTATGATTTTTTAATTTTAAGATGTGAATGAATGAGGAAACACAGTAAAAGTATCTCAAACTTTACTAGTCCAGAGGACAAAATGGGAGAATATTTTTCATAATCTTATATTGGAAAGCCCTCTCTATAATGTAACATAAAACTTAGAAACCCTAAAGGAAAAGATTAATAAATTTGATTACATTAAAATTTTCTCACAGAAAATAAGTATATAAAAAAGATAACACAAAAATAACTATTCACCAATAATAGAACCAACAATTCAATAGAAACATCACATTGTAAAAGACTCAAGTAAAAATTTCACAGAAAAAGGGCATTACATGGATTATTAGCCAGTGAAAATTCTCTCCAATCTAATTCAAAATAAGGCAAAAACACATAAAAGCACAACCAGATACCATTTTTATCCTATTAGATTAGAAAACACAAAAAGGATTAACAGCACACAACACTGGTAATAATGTAAAGAAGAAGCTAGTATTCCACATTGTTGGTTGAAATATAAATTGATGCAAAGATTTTGTTGGCAAAGTGTGGATTAGTAGGCTCATTTTACAGATGCAGATACTGAGTCTCAGAGAAGTTTAGTAAATTGCCTAAAAGCTCCCAGCTAAGTACTAGAGCTGTGATTCAGACCTATATTTAACTGGGCCCAAAGCCCAAGCCTTTCACCAGCACACACCCTACCTGCAGGAGTCACCTAGGCAGAGGCGAGGCGGCCACTGTCAGGGGTGGTCCTAGAAGGACACGTGATACAGGTCATGCAAGTTCAAGACAACCCTAAGGTTTCCTTCCAACTCTGTTTGCCTTTATTATGTTGGATAATCAAAGCAAATGTTGTCACAAGGATATTTTTAAGCAAAGATAATTGATTTAATATCATTTTAGCTAAAGCATTAAGTGGTGCTTAAAACCCAGAGGGAGAGATATGAAGCAGAAAAGTGAGGTGAGTAACCCACAGCACCTAATTATAAGTTTAACTGTAGACACAATCAGCTCATGACACACCTGCAAGGTGGAAAATATGTGTTTAGGTGATTCCTCTGTGAAGCGTCCACTGAACGCCCTGTGTCAGAGAACCTCCTGACGAGCAGCATTTGGCCAAGCCCGCTCAAGGAATGAGTGTGTGCCATTTACTTAGTAAGACTCACACTTAACATGTATTATTTGGACATGGGATGATCTTGCCTATATTGAAATGATGCAATGCAAAATGTAAGACCTGAAGTCTCCCAGAAACAGAAAGGCTGGTGACAGAAATGGTGGTCACAGGGACGCCAACAATGAAAGGCTGACTACTGCATCTTTCAGAAGGAGCTCACACGTTTACACATAGTTTGAGCTTCTGCGTGACTTCTCATAGTTTCAAGAATATATAAATTAATAATTCATTGTTACATCAAAATTATGGAAGCAGAAAATGGACAGTAGCCCTGGCCAGTGCCGCTCAGTGGTTGACCATCAACCTATGAACCAGGAGATGGCTGGTTTGATTCCCTATCAGGTCACATGCCCAAGATTGTGGCTTGATCCCTAGTATGGTTGCATGTAAGAGGTAGCCAATCGATGTTTCTCTCTCATCATTGATGTTTCTCTCTCTCTCTCCCTCCATCTCTGAAATCAATAAAGATATTAAGTATATTATAATATATTTGGAAGTGGGAGCTAACCTGAATAAATGAGAACAATTGAAGACAATATAGGTTTGTGCTAAATTTTGGAAGAATGCAAACTATGGAAATCCTTAAAAACCAGGTCAAGGAGCTTAGACTTTTCCTCTAATTATGTTTATTGTAGAAATTATTATTAATACAATCTAAACAGGAAAAATAAAATTGAATTAAAATTTTGGAAGAATGCAAACTATGGAAGTCCTTAAAAACCAGGTCAAGGAGCTTAGACTTTTCCTTTTATTATGTTTATTGAAGAAATTATTATTAATAAAACCTAAACAGGAAAAATAAAATTGAAATAAAATTACCCCCAATACACAGTTAAGTTATTGATGTATAATTTTATCTTTATCTACATCTCTGTTACAAACAGAGATGTAGATAAAGATATTTGTAACTGCATTATTTACCTAAAATAGGATATTGAATTTTTTTTTTTTTTTTTGGTGTCAATAAATATGTATTAGAAGTCTATGAAGCGATCAGAAAGAGCAGAGAGAACTGTGGGGTAAGTGATCAGCCAGGCCTCATGCTGGACCCAGAAGCGTAAGCAGGATTTAAATAATCAGGAATAAGACTCTCCAGGCAGTGCAACGTGAAAAACTGCAGAGAAGTGGGAGACAGTTGGCTCCCTGAGTAGGGCTGGGAGAAGGAAGGGTTCAGGGCAACTATTATTTATCCTCTCTGAGAACCAAACAGGGAGGAATGGGTTTGAGTGTAGCCCACAGTCTTTCCCCATAAAGAGAATCATGGATGTGAAGTTTTTAGTAGTGAGATGAGCGATTTTCTAATTCTGTATTTATTGAAACTCTTTTGTTATTCAGTAACAGAAAAAGCCAACTGTATAAGTTCAAACAAAAAAGAGGGCAGATTAGTTCCAGGAAATAAGGGACTTGCCAACACGAAAGAGCTGAAATGCAACCGGCCTCACTTCAGATTGGAACTCATGGCAGGAAGGCTACAAGGAAGCTCATTCTTCTCTACCTCCATCCATCTCTCTGCTTCCCTCAGGGACCTACTCTGTTCTTTCTCTGCAGGCTGGCTTTCTGGGTTGTCACTTCCCATAGCGAATACCAGTTCTACACCCTTCTTATAGTTGTTGTCATTTAGAACGTTTTTCTCAGTCTTCTTTATTTTTCTATCCAGGCCCACCTTCCAATGAGGAAAGCAACCTTGTTTGGGTCATTTCAAGTCAGGTATACCCTGGGTCCCATCAAGTATGGGTTGGGAGGAAGGGGGTGTTGTGATGAGGCCATAATGAGCTCTAGGAAACTAGTCCAAAGGAGGAGGAACTGAAACATGCTGGGAGGATACTCCAAATGGTCCTGTGCATGCTCTCAACTCCTTTCTCTCAAAAAATTAGGAACTCTCTAATGATGTGTTGCAATAAAATAAGGTAAAAATCAAGATTATGCAAGTGCCCAAAATGACCTTGAGTATATAATTGAAGTATATAATTGAAGAGATACTTTTTCTCAATAAAAATAAATCTGGACATAGGATGGGTGTGTAATCCACTGAGGAGACTCTTGGAAGGGGCACATTGTCCTCTGAGCTTGAAACAACAGAAATATAGGGGGGAAATAAAAATAAATCCAACACCATTACTTATGTAATGTGAAGTGATTGGAAATAAGAAAGATTAATATTATTATCAACGCCAAAGAGATGTGACATTAGGCATATGTTGATATACAAAATCTTACTCTGCTAATGGCACTTTTTTCTTGGTTAAATCTAACCAAAGCATTTGCAGTAACATGTGGTTTGGGTGTGGTGGTAGAGCCTGGGTGAGTCACGTTGATGACCAATTGTGGTTTCTTTTTCTCTATAGTGAGGAAATATGGTTTGCTCAGCATATCAGCCCAGGTTAAAGACCTTCTAGATACACTGCAAGAAATATTTATTAATGGGTAAAAGGCATACAGAAAGAAGAAATGAGGGCAAGGAAGGACAAGTGAGGTGACTATACTTTGAGTGGGAGGGGTAGATTAGGATATATGGAAAGGATAAGATAATTCAAATGAAAACTGTGTTTTGCTAAGCACTGCAGTAAGCTGTTTCCCTTTGAGAGAATTGGGCTGCTAACATTTTTGTATAGGAAATTCACTCAATAAAATGGTGTTTGTGAGAGGAATGGAAGTTGGAAGAAAATAGCCAGATTTCAAGAACATAATGTGAGAGATACACTTGCCAGCCAGAGTACTTCATTGTGTGACTCAGTTTTCAGTGTTGCCACAGGTCTGAAGGCCCATATGAGCATGCCATTAACTCAGGGTGGGGATGCTACAGGAATTTAAATTTTTTCAATTTATTATTACAATAATAAATGTAATGCAATAATTGCAACCAGCAGTAGTACACAATGATCATACATGAGGCACTGTACTAAGTGCTTTAATACATTGCCTCATCTAGTATACAGAATAACCCTAGAAAGTAGGTATTCCAACTTAATTATCCACAGGTAACAGATAAAGGGACTGAGGTTCAAAGTGATTAAGTAACTTGCTCAAGGTTAGCCAGTCAGTAAGTGGCCGAGCTGGGGTTTGAACACAGCTGGGTGGATCTAAAGGTCACATGCTTCACCCACTATGCTGTCTGCTTTCCCACTATGCTGTCTGCTTCCCCACTATGCTGTCTGCTTCCCCACAAGGCTTACCTATTATGTAAAAATATGATGGCCTCCAACAAATGGGACTTTTGATGCTCACCTTGGTGTTTGTCTCTGTTATTTATTACTCTATAGAAATTCTGATTCAAGTATATATTTGTATGAAAATATATTACTAATTTTTAAAAAATAATTTTTAAATTTTAGAATAGTTTCGGATTTACAAAAAAAAAAAAGTTGCAAAGATAGTATAGAGAGTTTCCCCTTTGTTAACATTGCACATTACCATGGTACATTTGTCACACCCAATGAACCAACATCGGTACATTACCGTTAACTAAACCAGACTTTATTCTAATTTCCTTAGTTTTTCCCTGATGTCCTTTTTCTGTCCCAGAACCCCATCTGGGACACATTACAGTCATTCCTCATGTCTCATTAGGCTCCCTGTGCTGTAAAGGCTTCTCAGACTTTCAGGACCATGGAAACATAGGGTCATTCTAACATAACCCTTTGTTATAAGACTGTATCAGTGGTACATATTTTCAACATGATTTTCCACTGACCATATTAATCTGGGTCACTTGGCTGTTGTAGTGTTTGTCAGGTTCTTTGACTGTAAATTTACTTTTTACACTTGTCTATACTCTTAGGAAGCAAGCCACTAGACAGCCCACATTCAAGAGGTGGAAAGTTAAGCTCTACTTTCTTGAGGAGGAAGTATATGTTGCAGTTCTGTATGGAGTATTTGTCTCTTCTCCCCTACTGATTTATTTATATCAGTGCGGACTCATGGACATGTATTTTATACTTTGGGTTATAGTTTATGCTACATTGTTTATTGTGTTGCTGAGATGTTCCAGCGTGAGCCATTGGGAGCTCTTTTGGGTCAGCTCTGTTCCCTTTGACATACCCCATCATTTTATCTCTGAACATTCTTTCTGGCCTTGTAAGATGCTTCAGGCCTATTTATGTATTCCCTGTTGCAGCACTAGAATTAACCAAGTTCTTTTTGGGGTGATGAAAATGTTCTGGAATTAGATAGTAGTATTGACTGCAACAATTGCAGCACATAGTTAATACACTAAAAACCACTAAATTACACATTTAAAAATGATAAATTTTATGTCATATGAAGTATATCTCAATTTTTAAATGATATTTTAAAAAATGCTTAAAGTGAGTTGTGAATAAGCAAAGAAAGGTCCTATGAGTGGACAGTGGAGAAATAAATTCTAGGCAGAGAATACCAAAGGTACAAAAGCATAGAGCCATGAAGCAATATGTTATTCAGTTCAGGACTCTGCAAGCAACTATTTAAAAACTTTAAAAATATGCACTGAGTGGCCAGATTATTCTGACCACCCCATCAGTACTTCGTTGGGCCACCTCTTGCCTTTAATATTGCAGCAATTCTTCTTGGCATTGACTCCACGGGATGTTGAAAGGTGATGTGAGGAACCTGACACCATGCATGATGAATGGCACTGTCCAGTTTTGTAAGATTTGATGGTTGCGGAACCAGCTGCCTGATGGCTCTTTTAACTTCGTCCCACAAATGCGCAATTGGATTGAGATCTGGAGATTGTGGGGCCACCTAAGCAAGGTAAAGTCTCCCTCATGTTCTTGAAATCACTCCTGCACCATATGAGCACCGTGGCATGGCGCATTGCCTTGTTGGAAGGAACCATCTCCATTGGGATACACCATCAACATGATAGGATGAACTTGATCAGCAACGATACTTAGTAGGTTGTGCTATTCAGACGTTGTTCCACATGAATCAAAGGGCCCAAATCATGCCAGGAAAACACGCCCCAAACCATAACACTGCCCCACCAGCTTGAAGGGTTGTACTCATGCAATGTGGGGTGCATTCTTTCTTGCTGTTTCCGTGAAATTCTCACTCTGCCATCTGCATGATGCAACTGGAAACCTGATTCATCGGACCACATGACTTTTTTCCAATGCTCGACTGTCCAATCCTTGTGTTCCCGTGCGAATTGGAGACGTTTTATGTTTGTAACTGCAGACAGCAAAGGTGTTTGAACAGGCCTTTGGCTTCCATATCCCATACAATGCAGTATATGGCTAATTCGCCTACAAACCTCAGGTGGTACTAATAATCTGGCAACTCAGTGTATACATGTAGCATAAATCCTGACATTTTTATTTTTATTTTTTGTAATGCAAGTGACTGACTTAAGCTTTGATTGCTGAGATATCCAGAGGGGCATCCACTTAAACAAATAAACAAACAAAAACAATATCAGAATAAACACATTTCTAGCCACAAGAGTAAAGATCCCCGCCACCTCCAATATCAGGCTGTTTGTTTTAAAGATCTAAGTTGATTTCAGTAACTATCTGTACATTTATTGTTTTCTCTTCTCCATGCTTTATACTCCTGTTCTTATGTGGGTTTTTCCCCCATTTATGGAATACTACGACATCATGGCTGGACCTGAGGAGCAATATGCTAAGTTAAATAAGCCAGTTAGAGAAAGACAAATACCATATGGTTTTACTCATATGTGGAATCTCACAAACAAAATGAACTAATAAACAACATAGAGATAGACTCATAGATAGAGAGAACCCAGGCTGATAGCTATCAGTGGGGAGAGGGGTTGCAGAGCTGGATGAAAAAGGTTAAGGGATTAAGCAAAAAACAAACAAAAAAACTCATAGACACAAGCATGTTGATTAGCCACTCTTATGTTTTAGATTCCCCAATAGTGAGCCCAGGAAACACTGGGCCTCTATACTTGACTCAATAAAAGCAGAACTCCCTCCCTGGCTGGTTTGGCTCAGTTGGTAGAGTGTCAGCCTACAGACTGAAGGGTCCCGGGTTCGATTCCAGTCAAGGGCACATGGCTGCGGGCTCAATCCCCAATTGGGGGCATGCAGGAGGCAGCCAATCAATGATTCTCTCTCCTCATTGATGTTTCTATTTCTCTCTCCCTCTACCTTCCTCTCTCTCAAAAAACAAACAAACAGCCGAAACCGGTTTGGCTCAGTAGAGAGAGCATCAGCCTTCAGACTGAGGGGTCCCGGGTTCGATTCCGGTCAAGGACATGTACTTTGGTTGCGGGCACATCCCCAGTAAGGGGTGTGCAGGAGATAGCTGATCAATGATTCTCTCTCATCGGTGTTTCTAACTCTCTATCTGTAAAAAAATCAATAAAATATATATTTTTTAAAAAACAAAACCACACAAAAAAGAAAACACAAAACAATAAAAATATGTATTTTTTAAAAAATCAGTTATAGGCTAAAACACAAAAAACAGACTTTTAAAATAAGTCAATACAGCACTAATTTTGTGTGTGATTAAAAGATGGATTTCTTCCTTTTTTCATTTTGGTCCTCAACTTGGAAGTAACTTAGTTGATCAATAAATAAAGAATGCTTGGGGGGGTCATCTCTCTGCCTGCAATGCACCCCCCCCCCCCCCCGGCTCTCCAGGGCTCATGCTGTGTCTCTTTCAGGCCCAACTTAAGTCTTTCTCTAGAGAGGCCTTCCCTGTTCCTGCCACCTGGTAGATTCCCACTGTCCACCTTTATCTTCCGTCACTGCATTCTCATAGTGCATCCTACTCAGGCAGTTCTGCTTGTTTATTTGTTTGTTGGATTTTTGTATCTAACTCTGAGGACAGGGAACACGATTGTTTTCTTCAGTGACATACCCACTGCCTAGGACAGTGACCCATAAAAATTTAGTTGAATGAATGACTAGCTGTGAAGGCAGAGAGCTGGGATGGTAGGACAAGCCTCCTTAGATTACCAGCCCAGAGCACCTGGCATTGCCTTGTTCTGAAGCTGATTCTGTCCAGCCTGGTCCACAACATCCCAGGCTTAGCTGGTCTAAGGTTTGGCTGTGGTTAAGTTCTGTGTTTGCAAACTTTTTTTTCCCTCCGTCAAGTGCTATAAAGCTGTGTAATCACGTGACAGCTCCCTTCAGGAGTAAGTTCTGTGTTCACTGGCTATGTTTTGGTTATGCAGGGAAAACAGCACCCAAACAACTTTCTAACTTGGGTTCTGAAGGTTAAACTAATTGGGTCACTTTGAGAAAGCCAGGTCCCTGCCCAGGTCTCTGTGACGTAGATGATCTTGGAATATTATCATCCTCAATTCACAGATAAGGAGCGATGAATGACATCCTAAATCTTTGCAGCTGGCTGGCAGCAGAGCCAGGCTCAGGGCAGATCTGTCTGCCTGGCTCTAAGGCTGCATGATCTCAGCTGTCTCACTCAGCTTTCTGGATTCTTAAAGGAGGTTGGCTGGATGGTTTCTAAATTTCCTTATATTTTAATGCTCTATGTATGATTAGGGAATACTTATCACATAGAAATAGAAACCTTACTCAGTTTGTACCCACAGTTGTAACGTATGTTTATAGAAGGGTCAAAACTGATTCTTGTCATTTTGGGGGAAGTCTCTTCTGAGCAACAAGAGGTTAGGTGACACCCTTTTAGTTCCCAACATGTTAACCATGGGGAGTGTCTGATCTGCTAGGTAAGTGGTTCTCATCCTTTCTAATGTCGTGATCCTTTCATACAGTTCCTCATGTTGTGGTGACCCCCAACCATAAAATTATGTTCATTGCTACTTCATAACTGTAATTTTGCTACTGTTATGAATCGTAATGTAAATACCTGTGTTTTCCGATGATCTTAGCTGACTCTGCTAGCAGTTCTCAACCTGCGACCCATGGGTTAAGAACCGCTGCTGTAGAGCCATCACAAAACACAGATATTTACATTACAATTCATAACAGTAGCAAAATTATAGTTATGAAGTAGCAGCAAAAATAATTTTATGGTTGGGGGTCACCACAACATTAGGATCTATATTAAAGGTCACGGCATTAGAAAAGTTGAGAACTACTGGGTGAGAGTAATTTATTTATTAACTGTCTTTTTTTATAGAGCAATTTGAACAAGTCCAGGTAAACTGCCAAAACTGTTTGGGGCATACCAGCCCATATGGGGCCTGTGTGTGATGAAGGCGAAATAGACAAATAAGTGGAGAAAAGTTATTGTGCACTGAAGTGGTCCCTTTAAACGAATGCTTAAAAAAAATCAACAATGAAGAAAAGAATGTATTTCCTGTCTAAATATTTGTACAGTAAAGGGTAATATTTATGTACACTTTTAATATAGGCGTTTTCTGCTCCTACAATAAAGTCACTGATAGCAACCAAGCAAACAACCAGTTTTTCCTCTTCACTCTGTGGGATAAAGCAGGTGCCCAGTGAAATGAAAATGAAAGTTTGGCACGTAGGTAAATTTCATCTTCAGGGTTTACTTAGGACATGCAAACTCAGGGTGCCTGAGGCATGGACTTGAAGAGGGTCCCCAACAGCTTCTAGTGGTATGCTAAGGGCACACACTGCAAGTCACCCCAGAAGGCCCTTCTCTTTCTTTCCTTTCTTTCCATGAACCAGCTGCACCTTCCAGGAGACAGTAAAACACTGACATTTGTGTGCCCTGAGTATAAACTTCTTTCTCAGGAAGAAATCTGTGCTTAATTAAGAAAATAGCAACACCTCATGTTTATTTTTTAAACATTTTTGCAACTTTCTAAGCATTTTCATGTGGTGGATCGCAGATTTTTGGGTTTCACAGACTAGTAAAATAAAATAAAAAATGAATAGCAACAGAGAGTGTCCAACTTTGTATTTTGTCCCAAATAACAATCTTTGAGAGAAAAAGGTTGTCACATACAATGTCCATCACTCATGAAAGAAAGGCAACGGTCATAGCAAAGGAGCAAGGCGGTCAGTTAATATAAAATGCCCTTCAAATTGCCCGCAATGGACTTTTTGGAACATTCACTATATTATCCTGACTTTTCTCATTCTTCTGAAAAGCAGTAAAAACTCCATCAAAAACCCTCCAACCTCTACAGCAGGTGAACAGGAATCACTCTCGTGTCACCCGTCAGGGAGTGTGGGCTACGGGATGCGGCATGATGAGCTCTGGTGGTGCTGACACTGTGCACCCACACACCACACGTGGAGCATCAGGGACCTAGACCCGGGGCTGGAATCCTGGCCCAGCCACTCACCAGCTAGGAAAACTCGGCACACTTTAGTAATACCTGAAAGCTCTAGAAAAAAAGATTGCTATCGGCTTGCCCCAAGGGCCTGGGGTTTTAATACGGGGTCCAGGGGCTGGATAAAGTTTGTTTAGTTCGATTCTCTTCTCTTGGCTCACCTGTGGGTTACAGTGATCGTCCCAAGGCCACTGTGTCTTCCTGGATTCCCCAGGTGACAGCCACCCACCAGTCTGCTCAGCCGGCAGAATCTGACTTGTGACTATTATTTCTCTCTGGCTTTTCAGTCCCCAGAGAAACACTTATGCTGGGTTTAAATATGTTCTCCGAGACTGGCCCTGTTGGAAAGTCTATGAGCCCTCTAGTATCCTTTAATAAATTCCTTAAAAAAAAAAAAAAAAAAAAAGTACTAAGAAGAGTAAAAGAAGAAGACGGAGGGCTCCCGAAAATCTGAAAGAAAATCCCTGACTGCTAGTTAGTCTTGGTAGGTACAGATTTAATGGGCCATTAGGTAATGAGCTATTAGATAAACCCCCAACAGCATGAATTTTGGGGCCAGGAGTACATTGCTTGAGCCTGGAGTAAATGACAAACTGAAACTTCCTGGGAGGTTTATGTGCGCTTGGACAGCAGCAGGGAGTCCTCTTATATTCTTTCTTTCCTTCTGTGAACCCTGCACTTATGGAGAAAACAAGAACAGAAATTATGTGGAGTGGAAATCCTCCTTGTTTATTTTCCTTTTTAAAGCTCTTTTTTAGCTTACTAGAGGCCTGGTGCATGAATTCACTCATGAGTAGGGCTCCAAAGGGGGTGGGGAGGAGCCAGGACCCCATCGGCCCTCCGGGCAGGCAGTGTGACTCCCTTGTGGGCCTGGAACCTGCATCCGTCCCACAGATATTCCCGCCAGTTGTCAGGAGCGACCTGGCAACTGCTTTATTTATTTATTTTTTGACACTTTAACTGTTTATTTCATAATCAGAAATGTATCTATGTTACCATAGAGAATGAAACCCCATTGTAAATAGATTGAAAGCAGAAAATAGGTAATTTCACACAATGTCCCAGTTATCGACCCAGATAGGTGCACAGTTACAATAACACAGGAATGAGGGAAATCTAACAGGCTGAGGGGTTCAAGAATGTCACCCACATGGTAACAAAATCTAAGTGCTCTAGAAACCAACACCAGGCCTCACGTCACAGGACAGCCCTAACATGCATGGGGTGCTGGGCTCTGTGGTGGCTGCGTATCTGTCTGTGTAGTTGTCTGTGAGCCAGCTGCTCTCTTCCTTCTCACTTAGGGCAAGCAGCATGTGAGGGCAGAGCATGCTTGGGGGGGTGGGGGGGCTGCCCGGAGCTGAGGGGAGAGGCCAGGCCCACGGGGTGAGAGGTAGACACAGAGGACACTATCTCATCCAACTGTGGGGCGGGCCGGCCAGCCTGCATCTACCTGACCCACCCAGGAGGAACAGAGCAGGGTGTCTGCCTCTCCATCCTCCATTCTTGCATCTGTGCCACCTGTCACCCTTGCCAGGCCTCCCCCAAAGTGAGTTCAGCTCAATTCTGAATATGAAAGAGCACGGGGGTGGGTCTCCACTCCAGCGCCCCCTGATTCCCAGCTACAGGACTTGGTTTCAGGACAGTGGCCACAGATGCAGAACAAAGATCTGTTTCAAGAAAAGTTGGGAATGCAGACTTTCCTATGAGCCCCTGTTCCAAAAGGTGGCAGTTTATTCACATTGTGGCAAAGACACCTTAAAGAGTAACACAAGTGGGTAAAGTCAGGGCCAAACCGGCCATTTCTTCATTCAATCTCTCTGAGGTGTGTGGACAGAACCAAGTCTCAGCTCTTTGCAGGACACTCTTTGCAGGACACTTTTTTCTTTTTATTTTCTTCTTTTTTTTTTTTCTTTTAAGCCTAAAGGACAGTAGTCTGTCTCCATTCTTGTTTTTTGGGATTTTTTCATTCTCGCATAAAAGGATACATACATTAAGGCAATCCTCTTGAGATACAATATTCCAAATACACCCATATGATGATGACAAGGCCCCTCAGAGGGAGGGAGCCGACAGAAGGGGAGCAGGGAATTCTGAAAACCAAAGCGATGACAGAGATGCTAAGCCTTTCCTTCACACATCATATGCCCCTCCTCAGGTGGCCTGCAGGCTGGGCATCTGCTGGACCTTTACCATTGATGTCCTGGCAGGCTGCCCTGGGCCCTGCTAGGCAGTGTGCAGGGCCACCTGGGCCCTGGGGAATCACCTCCCCTCCGCCCCAGCCACTCCTGGTACAGCTCCTGCACATGGGCACTGGTCTCCGGCGGCCATACCGGGATGGCAGCATAGATGCCTTCCATCTGCCAAAGCAGTGCCCTTTCTGCACACCCATCCTCACCTGGGCCTGGCCCCTGCCGCTTAGGCATCCCCAGCCCAGGCCAGGACCTCCACGAAGTGGCAGGAGAACTTGCCCCTCTACAGCTTCAGGACCACTTCTGGATGTTCCGAAAGCCACAGCAGCCTCAAAGCATAGCAGAACCTCTCCATCCCTTTCAAGAGTGACCTCCTGCCAGTCTTTGTTCCTTACGGTGCGGTAGGTGAGCACTCCAACATTCTCATTGAACTGCTCCTTGGCCATGTGCCTGAAGATGTGTGACAGGTACCCGTCGGAGCTGGCACCATCGTGGAGCCTCACCTCCTTCTCCTTCATGTCTCCAAACAGAGTGTCCAGGGCGGTGTCATTCGAGGCAAGGTCATTTTGCTCCATTATCTGGACAATTTTACCTGAAATTAACACACAGCATCCTGGGAACTATGCAAAGCTGTGGGAACATCTTCTTGAAGGGCCTCTAGCTTCTTGTCATAACCTGGGGGCCACAATGACACTGAAAATCTTGTCTGGGGACAGGTTCTGCTGTCTGGCAAAGTAATCCTTCACCAGAGAGTCCATGATCTGCTGGGGAGACTTGGCCATGCAGAGGTGGGGGGTGATGGGGTGACCCAGCATGTGCTCTGCATATTAGACCCAGCCGGGGTAGGCAGAGGTCAGCATGGTAGCCGGGGCTCTTCCTCCCAGTGCTGGCAGTACCAACACACAAATTCCTCCTGACTCTCCAGGATGCTAACGTCTGCGGCTATATTCATGTCAAAGACAGTGCACACCAAGTCTTATATGCACCAGAAGCCTCAGATCCTCTGGATGCATCGGTGACACTGAGGCTGAATCTAGCAGCAAAATAAGGCAGGGACTGAGGACACACGGACACTGCCAGCACCTTGTGCTGTGAGGTATCACATTTCTTATTAAGGTTCAGAACACGGAAGAAGTCCTTGGCATTCTGCTGAGAAACTTGGACTCCTTCCACTGCGGTCACACAACTGTCACACCAGGCAGTCACTCAGAAATACCTTGGCATTGGCCAACTTACAGAATTCTCCCTTCTCTCCATTCTCCCGAGGTGGACTCTGGACGTGGACTGCAGCATTCTCTTGGTCATTGGTTTATGGTTGTTTTTTTTGTTTGTTTGTTTTTGTTTTTACTACATTCCTTCCATGTGCAGCGATCACACTTCATCTGGAGCAGGGTGGGAGGAGTCGGCTCGAGTGACCTGGAGGAAGCACGGGAGAGCAGTCACCACTGGTCGCCCTTGGCACTGCTGGTGGTATTTTTTCCTTCTTGTGGAGCATGTAGGGAGGTGAAGCGGCCACAGTGCTGAGGCTGAGTTCCAGGAGGCCAGCAGTGCTATTGGGAACGTGCCAGTGGCACTGGTCCATTGGTGCCTGGCCCGTCCTCAGGAGATTGAACCTGCAGGACTACTGAGGGAGTGAGTGGCTGCCACCAGGCTGGGGGCCCCCTGAGCTGGTTGGTCAGGACCAGTGCTCCTGCTTTGGGAGCACACTGACCACCAGGGGTCAGCTCCTGCATTGAGTGTCTGCCCCCTGGTGGTCAGTGCACTTCATAGCAACTGGTCTATGGGTCATTCTGGTCGTTAAGGTCGCTGATTTTTTTACATATAGATATTACTTTACTGAGAAATTGAAAGCACAAAGAGGTTAGAAAAATTGCCTAAGATTACAAAGATTATGGTAAATGATCAGAATTCTGCCTCCTAACTTTTGCAATTTTATCACTATCTTGAAGCATTCACCAAAAACATTTCAATGAGAGAATATTGGACTACATTTTTTTCTATTCTTTTTTATGAAAGATTAAGAAAAAGTCATATTCTGATTTATAAGAGTGTGTGTGTATGCATTTGAGAGAAAGTAGAACCTTAATTAGAAGCACCATCATCATTATACTCTATACTAATTAGTAATCCTAAAAAGATTTTTGTTTTGTGAGCTTTTAAGAGAAATTGTCATGAAAAATGACAACTGAGGCAGTCTTGCACAGCATTAACCTTACTAACTTAGAAGGACCAAGTGTCTATAAAAATTGCACATAACAAATAGCCAAGACAGTAAGAACTCTTCCCTGAATCCATGTGTTGCCATGGAAATAGATAACCCAGAATGATGCAGTGATTTCTTATCTTTAGAAACAATTCTCATATAAAAGGAACACAAGTACAAAGATATATAAATGGATGAGAATATTTGCTTATTTAAATTATGCTGGTTCACAGAGATTAAACCTATGGTAGATGCTTTGAGTTTGCCATTTTTTTTTTGAGACAAGTTTCTCTTTTCAGTTAATGGAAAAGCGACAAAGAAATAGCAAAGATCGTATAATTAATGATTACATCCATAAATAAAGAGATGAATGCCATACTAACACACCTAATGAAACATGACTCTGCCTCCCACAACTCACTCGATGTTTTGGGAATTTTTATGCCCATTAAAAATATTACTTCAGGAGGGCATTATATTAGTAATACCCATTTGTTTTAGGACAGTTATAAAACACCTAAAAGAAAAAAGAAAAATCACTAATGCTACCATTCAGTAGTAGCTGTTGTTATGATGCTGGTATAATTCTTTCCAGATAATTATATCCATATATTAAACAATGAACTAGACATGTGTGTTTACAAGATTGGAATCACATTATCTATTCTATTTTCCCAGACTCTTTTAAACTTGTTCAGTGTCATATGCTTAGTCAGTGCTTCATTGTCTGGCTAAGAATAGCTGTTTGTTTCTCAAAGAAAAGTTATGCCTAGAATTTCTTCCAAGGAACACACACATACCCTCACACACAATGGGATGGGTATCAGAACACTGTTCCCTTGAATTAGTTGTGGTTATTTCCTCGCTATACCCACAAACATTTGTGGAAATCCCCAGCAGAGCACATGGTAAAAGACAGGCCCAGTTTTAATCTAGGAAAATGTACAGAAAGCTGTGGGTATGACTTAGATCTAGTTAAAATAATATGGCATGAGTGTCATTAACAAAATTATAGTAATCTAAAAAAAAAAAAAAAAGCCCTAACTTTCCTCTCCTTTATTTCAAGAAGGTATGCTAAATTAATCAGAGGAGAAGGAAATCTGAACCTTCATGAGGCAGCTAAATGTAGAAAATAGCATGGATTTGGGTTCAGGCAGACCTGGATTTCAATGATTTCAATGACGACTCTGCCATTTGATATCAATAAGACCTTGAGCCTTACTTTCCTCTTTTTAAAAAATGGAGATGTAAATACTTTCTCAGAAGGTTGTCAGGAGAATTAAATGAGACCATGAATGTAAAGCTATGTTTAGAGTTGCCTGGCTCAAAGTGGGTGCTCCTCTTGACAGCTGCTGTTATTAATATTACTGATTTTTGAAAGAATTAACCCAAGGATTCCATCTCAGGCCCAGGTGCTATCCTATGAATTTGCAGTGTCCGTTCATAGTAATAGTCACTCCACTTGCCGTTTTGGAGCGGATGAAAACAGATGCTATTAATGCACGTTAGATTCTGTGACCTGTCACTAAGACAATCACGGAAGAGGGCAGTTAAGAGCACGGGGTACAACAATTATTGAAGCACACTGGATATGATGTAATTTATGAAATGCCAGGGGTACAATCTATCTGTGAAGGAAAATTGATTTATATTCCTCATGGAATGAGGCATTTCACTAAGATAAATTGGACATGAACGCTTTGAATACAGAAAACAGGGCCAAGAACTCTTTCTCCATCAGGACCAATGTGCTCAGGCCGCTGCTGCAAGAGATTCCACACAGAAAGGGTCAACAAATGCAATTGACTGTCCATTTCAAATCTTGTGTTTCTCCCTTAAGAAAAGGACTGTTGCTTCTTATTTTTCAGTTTAAAATGAATATACCTCCTGATTGACTTTGTGTTCAATGTTTTCCCTAAATAGTTAATGCTCTTTAGGGCATTTAATGTTTCCTACTCTTTTTATGGTCAACCAGACTTACATATTGAGGGGTGCTTTCCTCATGGATCATAGCTGTCTTGTCTGTGCAGCCAACCCTAGGCTATTTCATTACTCATTGCTTTGTAGCTGGAAGGGTGATTTAGTTTATTGCCCATACTTCTGAGATTTAAATGTGAATGTTAAAAGAATCATGTATCCAGAGAAAAAGAGTCAGGAGAATGTTTTTGGCATTAGGCTCAGCACTATGTGCATTGCATCCGTCTGATGTCATTCATTTGTAATGTTAGAGAGAAATCCCAGCTCCTGCTTGCACATAGCAACTAAGCTGACATGATTTACTCCTTCTTGGATAGGCTAGAAATTGTCCCACAGGATTAAGTTTTTCCTCAGAAATCAGCCCCCACTATATTACCAATGCTACATTAGCAATTTTAGCTCACAGGCTGAAGGTTCATTGGTCATCCCATACTATGTGAGTCATGGTCAATAAATGTTGGGAAAGAAATAGTCTTTGTTTTTAAGAGTTTCTGAGTGATTTTATTTATTATTTTTTAATCCTTACTGGAGGATATGTTTTTATTGATTTTAGAGAGAGGGGTAGGAAGAGGAAGAGAGAGGGAGAGAGAAAGAGAGAGAGAGAGAGAGAGAGAGAGAGAGAGAGAGAGAGAGAGAGAGAGAAACATTGAAGTGAAAGAGAAACAGTGATCGGTTGCCTCCCTCACATGCCACAGCGATCGAACCCACAACCCACGTATGTGCCCTGACTGGGAATCTAACTGGCAGCCTTTTGGTGTGTCGGATGACATTCCAACAAACGGAGCCACCTGGCCAGGGCCTGACTGCTTTTATAAGCTAATTTCATTACATAGTTGATAAACAACTATAAATCTATAAATAGGATCATAAGAGAATAGAACAATCCCTTAAACCTCCACATATGTGATAAAGATTTTTAAAACAGTTTTTTAAAATCCCGAGATAGAACATTCCCTGAAAATCTGACCTAGTGACCAGCCATTGAACTCAAGTCCCTCCAATATTAGTGTAATTCCCTTCGTTCTTTCTCTTATTGGTCACTGAGAAGTGTCTAATTTCCACTAATCACCACTATGGTGAATCTGATAAACCACTACCAGGGAAATGGCCAAACCTTTCACCAGTGCAGCTCCCCAAAGGGGGTGGGGGGGGGGGGAGGAGGCGCATTTTTAGGTGCATTCTCCCTTTCTTCCTTTGCATATTTCCCAATATATTTTGCAACTAGTGGTGCCTACGTGATTAAGCCCCGGCCAAGGAGGTGGGACTTTTGGTAAGAAGGCTGCTTAAAGGGACTGACTCAGCAGGTATCCTTTCTGCCCTTTTAGCTTTTTTTCTTTCCTTTGCCCTTAATGACCTGTAAGGACTGGAGCTCCAGCAGCTTCCTGGGAGCAGGAAGTGACCTTTAAGTTAGAAACTAGCACTGAGGTGGAGGGGGAGGAAGATGGAAGATGCCTTGTCCATGAATGTCTGCAAAACTGCCATTCCCGACCTTTACAGAGAGACATCAACTCCCGTCTTGCTTAAGCTACTGTAATTTCATGCGTTCGGAATTGGTAGCTGAGCCTAGCCTAACTGACACTGCTGTCAAAGGGTCAAATCCTCCTGTGAATCTCCTTTAAAAGGAGACATTAGACTTTTATTTTTAAGACAAGAGATTTAACATGCTATCACTCTCGAGAGGTTCTTTTTTTTTTTTTTTTTTTTTTTCGAGAGGTTCTTTTAAACCTAAAGTGCAGCTCCTTTCCTGAGGCAGACGGGGAAGTGGAAGACAGGGAGCTCAAGGTGGGGAGTCTGAGGAGGAACTGGGTGGGCAGAAAGATTTGGAAAGTGAGAGTTAAAGATGCTTTGCCTCTATCACATTCCCATCTTGGGCCTGTTCTACTAACCTTCCTGGATTTGGGGCCTCATGACCTGCCTCAGAGGCCCAGGGGACAGGGATGAGGGAACTGCAAGTATTTTTGCAGCCCCAAGGAATCCCAAAAGCCTGGCCTTCCAGGCAAAGACAAGGAGGACAATAACAACAAAGAACAACAGTAAAAGACTGCCTACCAGACACTGGGCATTGGCCTGCACTGTCCCTAATCTAGTCTTTAATCCAAGCCCCTGGAACACAGGAGGTGAGCCTTATTTTACAGAAGTGCAAACGGAGGCTCAGAGAGATTAAGCATCTGGCCCAAGGTCACTTCCTAGGGTTCAAGTACGGTGACCAACTGTGCCTTTTTGCCCAGAACTGAGAGGTTTTCTGAGATGCAGAACTACCAGCAGAGAACCAGGAAAATCAGGGTGCCTGGCCAGTCTAGCTGTCTGACCACAAAGCTGTGCTATTTTATCTTTATTTTTCTTTATTAATTTTATCGCTAAGATCTGGAAACAGCCCACGTGCCCATCAGCAGATGAGTGGATAAAAAATCTGTGATGCATTTACACAGTGGGATACCATGCGGCCATGAAAAAGAGGGACCTCTTACCCTCCGAGACAGCATGGAGGGGCCTAGAGAGCATCATGCTCAGTGTATCTTAGCTTTAAACTCCTACAGGTGCAGAGCTCAGACAGATGTCCTCAGAACATCCTAAGATGGTTCAACATTCACCTTTGGGCTGGAAACCTGCTCCCATCTCTAGAGGAGGGCCCTGGGGTAGAGCTAGCAGGACTGTGTGATGGAAGTAAAGTGTCCTCTGTGCTCTCTTACCATCGAAGCTGGGACTCCCAGCTCCACACACCCAGCGGCTCACACCCAGGAGAGCCCTGTTCTGCCGCGGAGCAGAGCCTTGCCCTGCGTGCAGCGGAGCCCGGGGCCTTGTCCCACAGGGCAGAAATGTTCTCCACATCCTTCTCCCTGCTCTCCACCCAATGTGGCCACTTAAAACAGTTATAATACCTTCCAAGTGTTCCCATTAGAATACTTTTTATGGGGTTTTAAGAGCACTATTATTTACGCCTGCCTAAAAAGGTACAAATTTAAAGTAACTTCCAATTTCATCCCTTCCTATTTTTGCTCCTTCCTTACTAAATGACACCAATAGGATTTTATGTCTCAACTTAAACATTTTTTTACAAAAGGTGTCTTTGTTTTATGAAATGATTCACAGCAGCAACTTATGCCAGTGGATTAGCCTGTGATTCAGGCTATAGCCTCAATGCATCAAAGGCAGAAATCCGAGAGCCTTAAGGAAGGTGTGGTGAGGGAAGTGGTGGGGAAGTGTGGCTGACAGCACCACGCCCCGTGTGAGACTGGAATCCTGAGACCCAGAGGAAAGAGCCATGGGGTCCACGGTCCACAGCCAATTGCCAAGAACCTTCCTATTCTCTGCCACTAACCATCTCTAGATGACTGGCTTTTTATGTCTGGTGTTTTCTTCTGTATTTTTTTGTTTGTTTGTTACGAAGTGCAACTTCTCTCACAAATAAGTTCACCAGACCTCTGC
Source organism: Pipistrellus hanaki (assembly GCF_964339955.1). Taxonomy (NCBI): domain Eukaryota; kingdom Metazoa; phylum Chordata; class Mammalia; order Chiroptera; family Vespertilionidae; genus Pipistrellus; species Pipistrellus hanaki. The sequence continues at coordinate 48,926,549 of NC_140506.1, read as the reverse complement.
TGAGTATTGGAGCCCACTCAGCAGAGCCTGGAGCTCAGCTCAACTCCACTCTGTGCAGTCCACCTGACTAGAGAAGTGGCCACACCTCTCTACGCTTTCATTTCTGGGCCTCCATGGCAGAGCCCTGTCCTCCTTCCCGCCCCTCAAGACAGTGTTGAAGCAGGTAGGGCCCCTGACAATCTGGTCCTCTACCCCAGCTGCCCCCTCAGGCTCCCTGCCTCCCTGGGGCCCCAGGGCTGGAGCGTGTTAGGGGTCCCATCAGTGCTAGTGCCAGCCAGAACAGCCTCACACTCCCCCCTTCAATTTGTTTAATTCTCCAAGGTGCCCACTAGCCCCACGGATGAAGTCATCTGAAACCCGTGGGAGTCTCTGCAAGATGAGTGCTGACCGCATCAATGGTCACCACAGGATGAGGAGAGCTGAGGAGGCGGGATCTCCCCAGGACTACTGAGTGGCACCAAACACCTCAGAGTCCTGAAGTGTGCTGAAGGCGGATGCAGGGGAGGGGCCTCCGCAGGGCACAAGCTCATGCTATTGAACAACTAAAAATCAATAGTCAGTTTCCTCCTTAATGAGGCCGTAGGGTTCCTACTTTACCAAGCTGGGGAGGGGAGAGGGGGCATTGGGAGATAATGGACTCTTTTTCATGTTAAAAAATAAATTATTTTCTGGTTCTGAGAGGAAATCAAAGGACTGAGTAAGGGGAGAGGCCTCTCCGAACAAGCTGAACCTGGGATCTGGAGTGAAGCTAATGGTCCTCGGGCTTGTGGCTTGGGTTTCCCCTGGATCTTTGGACTCTGTTTGGGGTTATTTGCCTGAACCGTTTTTCCTTCCCCCACAGGGAATGAATCATTTCCTCCTTTCATATCCTGCCAAACATTTCAAATAATGCCTGCCATTCTTGGTTAAGTGCCTAAATTGAACTCATTGTGATGAAAAAGCAAGTGATGGAAAACAATTTTTCATCCTCCTTTACAAGCCTCTTGAAATAAGCTTTATGGAAGAAGCTGTGGGCACGACACCCTGACCCAGCTGGCTGCTCTTGATGAAAGTCCCCTGTCAATACTGATAAGCTGCAGTAGATGGGAGGTCACGGAGCAGCAGGAGTGAAGGGAACCCGATTCATTTTCTGGAAATAGCCTAACCATGGGGGTCTCACCCAGAGGGAAGTGGAAACGCACCGAGATGACACGATGAGCTCCTGCTGCCACCTGGTGGAGTGCTCGCCTTTAGTCATTGTTAATTAAAGGTCATCACAGAGATTTACAGAGCAGTGGTTCCCAATGAGTCCTTTGGACCAGAGGAATTAGTATTACCTGGCCATTTCCTACCTGTGACATTGGTGGATTACTTAATACTTCTAAATCAAGTTTCCTTAGTTATAAAATATCTAACTCATGGGTTTGTGAAGATTTAAACAGGAAATGTAGGTAACATGAGCAGTAATAATAAAAAACATAAGATGCCTAATATAAAATCTAACAAAAGATGGGCAATTATGCAAAAAAGTAAATATTACTTTGAAAGCTATTTGTGAGTGCCTAAATTAAGGAACACTTTGAAAAGCAGAATTCGTGCATGGAAAGACACCATAAATTAAATGAAAAGACTAGAAACCAAATGGGAGAAGATATTGCAATACATCCTTGACAAAGGATTTGTATCAGAGTACATAAATAAAAACAGAGAACAATAACTCAGTGGGAAAATGTAGAAAAAATGTGAATGTGCCCTTCACAAAAGAATATTTATCAATGTATGTTAGACAAAGGGCTCAGTCTCAGCACTTAACAGAGAAAAATGCAAACCGAAAAATAATGTAGCATAAAATATCAAAAAGTAGAACTACCATATGATTCAGCAGTTCTACTTCTGCATATTTGTCTGAAGAAAATGAAAACACTAACTTGAAAAGCGATATGCACTGTGTTCATTGCAGCAGTATTTATAATAGCCAAGATATAGAAACAATCCAATATATATTGATACATAAAACAATATTATTTAGCCATAAAAAGAATGGAATCTTGCCAGTTGAAGTCAGACAGATACAATCTAATCTTACTTACATGTGGAATCTAAAAAACACACCTTAAAACCAAATCCCAAAACAAGCCAAATTCATAGACACAGAAAACAGATTTGTGGTTGCCAGAGGCAGGGGATGGGGGATGAGTGAAATGTGTGAAGGGGGTCAAAAGGTACAAACTTGCAGTTATAAAATAAACTAGAGGCCTGGTGCATGTCATTCATGCACTGGGGGCGGGAAGGGGAGTCCCTCAGCCCAGCATGTGCCCTCTCACAGTCTGGGACCCTCGGGGGATGCCTGCGTGCCGGCTGATGCCCATGGGGAGTGGGCCTAATCCAGCAGGCTGATATCCCCCTAGAGGTCCTTAGTGCTGCTCTCACCACTGCTGTGCTCACCAGCCATGAGACTGGCTTCTGGCTGAGTGGCACCCCCCCCGTGGGAGTGCACTGACCACCAGGGGGCAGCTCCTACATTCAGTGGTTCTGCCATTCGGTTGATTTGCATATTAGGGTTTTATTATATAGGATAAGTCATGGGAATATAATAAACAGATTGGTAACTATAGTTAATAATACTTATTGCATATTTGAAAGTTACCAAGAGGGTAGATCTTGAAATTCTTCAACACAGAAGAAAAATATGTTTGTGACCATGTACTGTGACAGATGTTAACTAGACTTATTGTGGTGATCAGCGCTCGCTCTCTCTCTCTCTCTCTCTCTGTCGAGAGGCCTGATGCATAAAGATTTGTGCAAGAATGGGCCTTCCTTTCCCTAACTACTGGCACCACCTTCGCTCTGGCTGGAGCTGCCTTTCCTCCTTCCCACACTGCCCAGAGGCCCTGAGCAGCCGGGGCAGCATGGAACACCCCAGGCCACTTGGTACCTGCATATGTAAATTAACCCACCATCATTGCTGGGCTAATTTGCATACTCACTCCTGATTGGCTGGTGGGTATCATGAAGGTACAGTCATTTTGCATGTTACTCTCTTTTATTTGTGTGTGTGTGTATGTGTGTGTGTGTGTGTGTGTGTGTATATATATATATATATATATATATATATATATATAATGTTGTATGCCTAAAACTAATATTGTCAATTATATCTCAATAAAATTATTTTTAAAAGAAAAGAAAAATTAGATAGCAATTTATAACCATCAGCTTGAGTCTGATGATACCAAGTGAAGAAGCAGGAGGAACTCTCCAGGAATGTTGGTGGGGAGTGAACACCAACCAAGCATCCCTGGAGGACACTTTGGCATGACCTTATAACATTAAAAACACACACTTACAAAGCCACCAACCCCACTTCTATGCATTTATCCTGGAAATGTGTTAGTATGGCACCAAGGAAGCATTCACAAGGATTTTATTGAAGCTCTTGCAAAAGCCCCAAATTGGAAATAATTTAGAAGTATATTCACACAGCTGAATGGGTGAATATATTTTCTCTTGGAACTAAATGCCATATAGCAAACAAGCAAATTAGAGCTGCACATAACACGTACCTCAGAAGCTCATGTTATGCAACAACAAAAAAAGGCAATTGTCGAAGATATATGAACAATATAATACCATTTAGGCATATGAATAATAAATACTAAATTTAGGTTAGTAGCTACTTGTGTAAAGGAAGAGATGATAGCATTCCAGTAAGGATACAGAGTTTCGGTAAGATCTGCTATGTTTAATAATTTAAGGTTAGTGCTTAGATACATTTTTTATAACGTTGTCTGGAACTTTTATATGCTTGCAACAGTTTAGAGAGAAAGATAATGTACAGAAAATGAATGGCACATATTAAAATGCATTTGTGATTATTAAAGAGGATTGATATCCTGCCAAATAAATAATTCTGGTATTAAATATTTATATCAGGGAGGAAAATTTAAAACATACTTTAGGTTAAATCTATTTTCTTCTATCAACATGTCTACAGAGCAAATTAATCAACCAGGATCATTTATTTTCTGGGCACCTATCAGGCAGCAAGCTACTTCCTGTGAGGGGAATACAGGAGCAGACTACCTGGCTGCTAGCATATTTGAAATAAGAAAGAAGGAGAAAGAGAAGGAGGAGGAAGAGAAAGATAATTATCCCAGGCAGGATGGAGCCTACTTGTGCGATGCAACGACACTGCTATTTTAGCAAGCACACCCTTTCACATGTAGATATGCAGATGATCCCTTTCAAAGTAGCCCCTCACGATTTGTAACATTTACCCCGGAGATATCATTAGTAACTAAATAAAATAATTTTGGAGCCCCCTTTGGAATAATGTTTAGAGCAGATAGCACTCTAGCTTGAGTTTCTAGAATAAGAAAGACATCTGGGAGCTGAGTTTGATTTTGGAGAAGAGTTAAACTAGTTAATATGACTTTTGGTCAATGACTCCGCATGACCACATAACAATGATTCCTTTTGTTTTCCATGCCAAGATGATACTTGTATGAGGCTGTTGATGACCGTGGTGGCTGCGCTGGGCCCCTCCACGCTGCCATAACCCTCTGCCCAGCCCCCTGAGAGCGGAGGGAGGCAGCATCTCTGCGCACCTCGGGCCTCAGACCCTGGGTGGAAAGCTCTGGAACACAGAGCAGCTCACCTTCCTGCAAAACCTGCACAACGCCTCAGTGTGTGCAGAACCTGGCCCACTCTCCAGTACCGTTTCCCCTGCGGAGGCACACGGATTGGCTGGATCCTGCTAGCAGCAACCTTGGAATCACCTGACCGGGTTTTGGAATGTGGGAACGCCTTTCAATCTGATCCCAGACCTCCTGAGCAACTGCCCAGTTCTTCCTCCTCAGCCCGCAGCCAGGCTTCCTAAGACAGAGGGCAGAATCACACCATGGGAGGAGCCTTGCTTCCTGAATCGCTATTTGGAGCAGAGCCTTCACCAAAGCCCCCTGAGCTGCAATGGAATACGATGAGAGAGAAATAAGCTTTTACAGCATCAAGCTAATGACATTTGGGGCCCTGTTTTGTCATGCAACTCAGCCTAGCACATTCTAACACAGAGGCAATTGCCCCCACACAAGTCCCAAAGCTGTTATAAGCAATGGCAGCAGCATCATGAACCCAGTCTCTTAAAATGGTCCTGAGAACAACAAGATCCATCGTCAAGTACGTTGGTGCGGGCGGTTTTTTACTTCAAATGTGTTGGTAGTGTTATCCCTGTAGAGTCACATGATGAAATGTTGTATAGTAGAGCCTGCTGAGAGCTAGATTTCTCAAGAGTCAGACCTTGAGATCAGGAGAATATTTGAGAGGGTAAGGAAGAGAAGGGGGGAGGGCATTTCAGATAGAGGGAGATGGAAGCACTTGTAGAAAAGCCCTCTTGCTGGGGTGTGTGCAGGAGCAGCTTATTATTAAAAAGAGGAAAAAGTAGTCCCTTCCCCACTTTTCCCTAAACCAAGCAATTATAGCTAGCTCTTATAAACATCTCCTGGTTTGGGAAGATATAGATTCCACTTAATGCCCATGTACTTCAAAACTCTGCAAGTATTTCAAATTGTTATTCTAAGCAGAGAGGCTTCTGGAAGTCACAATACCGCGAACTAATGCTTACTGAGTGCTGGCCACGTGCGAGGGCACACGTGCAGTGCCTTCTGCCAGGACAAGCAGCACCGTGCCCCTGCCAGCTTGCTGGAAACGCAGAGTGTCAGACCTCCCCCCCCCCCTCCTCAGACATGCTGGACCCACAGCTGCATTGCCACAGGACCCTCCAGTGGTCCGCACACATGCTAAGGTTCGAAAAGCACTGCTCTGAACACTTCATCTCAAATTCTACAAACACCCTAGGATTCCAATCATGTCTTCCTATTTCAAAAATCTACAAGTATTTCATATCATCATTACAAGAAAGGAGACTTCTGAAAGTCATAGTACCAAAAAGTACTTTTTTATTGAGTATTTAACATGTCCCTCCAAAACCCTATGAGGTAGGCATGGGTAATATCATTAACTCCATTTCCATAGATAAGAAAACAGACTGTGAGAGATTAAGTAATTTATCCCAAAATATAAGCTGGCATTGTGTAGGTTATACCTGGTGACAGGATTAAACCTATGCCCCCTGACTGCAGAGTCTAAGCCTATGCGTCCTGTGGTGGCAGCGGCTCTCTGCGCTGTGAAGAGCATCCTAGACGTATAGCAGGCTCACCAGGGCAGACAGCCTGCTTTCCTGGACAATTAGAAAGAGCAGCAGAGTAACCTGAAACATCTAGAAACGTGATAGTGAACAGAAATCCTTGCAAAGATGGACAAATGAATAAACATATTTTAAACATAGGAAAGGACACACATTCATACAAAGGTAAATATACCGGTGTTAATATGTAAAAAAGTATTGTCTGGCAGTTTTAGTAAGTGAAGTCTAAAGAATGATTGCCTATTTCTTTCTGAGAGAGAATTTAATGATTTGGATATCTCCTCATTTATTAAATGTATTGAGCCAAGGAGGCAAAAATTAGGAGTTTATTTAGCAGCTAGAGGCCTGGTGCATGAATTTGTGCACAGGTGGGGTCCAGCCGGCCTGCCCTGATTGGGGTCAATCAGGGCAGCTGGCCAAAGGGAGGGACGTAAGAAGCTGGCCAGCCAACCCTGCCCCCAGTTGGGGTTGGGGAGGGGGTTGATCAGGGCCACAGTGCATGTCAAAGCAACCGGTCATTCCAGTCCTTCAGGCTTTTATATATAGAGATAGTGAATGAAATGAAAAGTGCTCTGGTGTTTACTTATTGCTAACCATTGTTATTGCTGAGGGCATCTGCTATAATACTTTAATACAATCTCAGAATCGGTGATCTAAGAAGGGGCTTAAAAATTTAGCATTTCTAATAAATTTTCACATGCTGCTGCTGGTCTGGGACCACGAGGGGAGTGTGATGTTCTAGAGCAGTGTTTCCCAAAGTGTGGTACGCGTACCCCCAGGGTTACAGGAAGAGTTTGGTGGGGATATGCACTGCACTGTGCTTAGCTGCACCTAATTCTACATTCTCATGAGTATGAGGGGTACTCAGCGTTACAAAAATTATAGAAGGGGTAGACATTTGTCAAAAGTTTGGGAAACACTGTTCTAGAGCAAGTGTCAAACCCCAGGAGCTGGGTGCTGCGGTGTGCACAGGTGGGTCACACCCTCCCACGTCAGAGAGCATGAGAAGGGTGACTGGGAGCATCGGTTTTCCACACTGCAGGGCTTCCTCAGGGTAAAAGTCCTCGTTCTTTCTGACCTAACCTCTTTCTGTATCCGAGATTTCAAGAAAATATGCGTCAGGAACTGAATCGTTATAAGGGTGAGGCAGGTTTGTTAGCTTGGTTGATTCCCTTGTCTGCCTCTCTGCTCTGCCTTCTCATCCTCCTCTGGTTCCTTCCTCTGTCCTTGCCCTCATGGCTCTCAGCCACTCCATCCACAGTTATTACATTGGCACAGCCTATGCCAAAACCTTAGGATAACCCCATGAAGTAGGTATTATTCTGATTGTACAGATGAAAAACAGAGACCCAGAAGAGTTAATTTTCCAAAAGTGACAAAGCCAGTAAGTAGGAAAGTAGAGCTCACATTCAGGTTTATCTGCCTCCAAAGCTCTTCTCCTTTCTCTGACCTGCTCCCTTTGAGTCCTTGGTTGTCCATGTTGGCTTTCTATTAGCATCACAGTGGTGCCTGGGCCCCACCCAGGTCTATAAACTGGGATCTCAGGGTGGGGCCCTGGGCTGTAGTATTTTGGAAAGTTCTTCAGGTGATTCAAATGTGCTGTCAGGATTGAGAGTCACTGCTTTATGGGTATCTGTGTGACTCAATTATGAGTTTGTTTGTTTTGATCTTTACTATCATTCATAATTTTGTCCAGCATTACATCTATTTTCAGAAGAGTTAAATGTTACTTTTTATGTCAAAGTAATGCCACATAAGACCTTCTCCAAAGGTGGAATGCTGATCACACTGTTAACAAGGCAGCTAAGAGCCAGAGGGAAACACACACACACACACACACACACACACACACACCACACACACACACACACACACACACACACACACACACAGCTGAGCAGCAGGACCGTAAAAATTGAGTGAGAAGCTATTTTCCTACAGCAAGTAACTAGCAGGAGGGCATTTTGTAGAGCCCTTTAGAGAGAAGTAAAGTGTCCTTAGCAAAAACGATGCCAAATTTTGTGAGCTAACAGCAATAGATGATGCAGAGCCTTAGATTTTCCTGTTAACAATATTATAAGAAAGCAAAATCTTATCTGAACTGATATGGGGACGTAGAAGCATATCAACAGTCTGAATCATGCAAGAAGAAAATAATTAAGACAATCCTGACTATGGTAAAGATTCTTAAGTTCTTCAATGAGGACGTACTTCAAACTAACATCAGAAACGTACTGATCGTGTAGAGTTAAAATGAAATAGCCCACAAAGGGGCTGGCTCAGAGAGATTGGCTAGCTCAACAATACACCTTACCATAAGGGCCTCTGCCCAAAACCTCTTCTCCCCAAGACTGCATTTAGGTGAGACTCACCAAAGTTCATCTCATGGCTTTCCTCTTATCTGTATTTTAATGGCTGACCAAGACTCCTTCAGAAGGACACAGTTTTTTTCTTCCTGTTTTGATAATATTAACATCATCTAAACCCTTGTTTTCCCCTTTTATTTATAACCTAAAGAAACATATTACTGCCCTGGCCAGTTTTCTCAGTGGTTAGATATCTGCCTGTGCACCTAAGGGTCACAAGTTCAATTCTCAGTCAAGGGCACATACTTGGGTTGCAGATTCCATCCCTGTCCCAGTCAGGGCATGTGCAGGAGGAAACCAATTGATGTGTCTAATCTCTAAACAATCAATGGAAAAAATATCGTATGGTGAGGATTAAAAAAGAAACAACAAAAAAAATATTCATATTATTGGCATTCTAGTCTTAATACGATTTAGCATATCTTTCTTCTCATCTCGTGTAAAACAAAAATAGCTCAGCATCCCAGGGGCCATATCTGTGTCACCACACACTTCCCTTCCATTTGTAATAACTGACCTGGCTCCAGGGATGGGCACGTGGTGCAGGATGGGAGGCATAGTTCCTCACTTCCCTGGACCCAAGGATTGAGCACAGAGTCAGGGCAACCAGAGTTCTTCCCCGAGTCGGGAGGAAAGAAGCTTTAGATTAGGATATGTAAGCCCAGAGCTACCAGAATCCATGATTCTCCTGCTGGAATGATTGAATTCAACACTCAATATTTAATATCCTTTCTGGGTACATAAACCAATAAATTCTTTTCCTTCTCCTGCAACATGACGTTGTTTCCTCTTAATTTGGTTTGGTTTAAAGTGTCGCAATAAATACATAGTCCATTATGCATTGATTTCAAAATTTAAATCTCAGGGGACAACTTTATTGTTTTCACATCCTAAATCAGCAATGTCTATGAACAGACACCATTCTACCCCCCACTCATCACACTTGAATGATTGTGCCCTTTCTACTGGCCCTGGCACACATCATGCCCCTTTCTTCTTCCAGGCCTTTGCACTTGCTGGCCCCTCTGCAACTTTCCCCAGCCACTTTTAAAATGGCATCTTCTTATTGAGTCCCACTCAATGCCACTTGCTCGGAAATGCTTTCCCTGACCACCTTAAACAAGTCATCTTCTCCAATAAGTTTATTTCATGGTCCCATTTATTTCCTTTATAATAATATCACAATATGGATTTATCTTGCTTTGTTTGTCATCCATCTTCCTCCAAAGAACATACGTTTTGTGAGGGCAGGACCCTCATCCAACACTCACTGCCTCATTCGTAGTTCCTGGCATGATGCCCAGGGCATATTACACTTAAACATTTGTGAAATGTTAAATTAAAATGTCAGTGCAATCACTACATGTAATTATTGTTGAGATAACAATATAACATTCAGTGTATGTACTTTATGTATTTTTAGTGTCACACTTTGGGTATGTTTCAGCTATTTTCAACCATCCTTTGCTCTCCCATAAAGTTCAGAGAAAGAGCACTCCTTTAGGGATTCTCACATATAGACCAGAGGGACTTCACCCAACTGTGACATGGGATTCTGCTGCTCAGAGTGAAGTCAGGTCTAGTAGCCTCTCACAGAGAGAGGAATCTGAACATAAACCCTAGGAGTCCAATGAGTTCAGAGGGAGCCCAGGAGACTTTGACTGAATGGATCATTTACTGCAATTTTTTATTAAGACACTAGGTGGCAGGAGACTATGCTCTTGGCTACAAAAGGGAGTAATTAGCATTAGAATGCGTACCAAACGCTGGGTAACTTTCTCAGTTGACATTAAAGGCCAAAAGGGATTGTAGTCATTTGACAGGATAATAAAAATTATGATACAGGCTTTGGACTTGGTCTACGAAGAGTAAGATGTATTCTGAAACTTTACTTTCAGATTCATAAAGTAAATGTGCAACATGGGAGCATTACAAAACTAACCTAGTGGAACGATTGATGTCAGCTCCAGGGTACCACCAAGAAAGATAAGTTCTATATAATGAAGCTAAAATCACTGTTTTCACTGCAATAACAGCTCTGTCCCTTTTGGATTGACAATCTAATTTAGTAAATAACGGATTGTGTTTTTTCTCTTTCTTTTCTCTTTTATTTAAACAGCAGGGAGATTTTTAAAAATTCTTCCCAACACAAACTGATCAGAGAATCTATTGTTTCCCTGGTAACCTTCTAAGCAGAGCCTAGACTTGGAGAACCTTTATTTTCTCTCAAAGCCACAGAATACTGAAGACTACAATCAGCTGAGGGACACTTGCAAGAGTAGCTTGTTTAGGTATTTCCTTTCATAGATGTTCACCTGCGATTAAGTAAAAAATAGAACACAAAACATGACAAGCACTAATAAATACATTTCCTTTCCATTTTGTAATCTTTAAAGAGGGAAAGTAATAGGAGGAAGGTGGATGGAGAGGCAACTAGAGAGGGAAAAGAGAATGAAAGGAAGAGTAAGAGACTGAGAGATACCGAAAAAGAGTGGGGGAGAGGCATTCACACAGAAGGAAGAGACCAGAGAGAGAGAAAGGAAAGGGAGGAGGCAGGGGGAGAAGAAGGGAGTCCTATCACAGATAAATGGTAGTGGGGGGGGGGGGGAGGGATGGGAAGTAGGTGCACAGAGAGAAGACAAACAGGAAGAAACGCAGAGAAAGAGGAGGAGCAGGGAGAGTGGGTTAGGAAGTTTGAGATGCTTTAATCTAGGATAGCTTCATTTTCAAACACCAGGCATATCTGCCTTTTTTCCTCTTCGGCACATGGCTTCCAAAGTCCCCTGCAGCCTAGTTAAAGCACTGCATGTACCCTCACCAACCCAAAGCCAAGGTTAGTCACGACATCCTGAAGAACTGATATGAAACACTTAAAACCTGCCATTGAAAGTTAATAACTTTTGAGGGTTTTTTTTTTTTTTTTTTTAACAAGCCCAATGAAGCAATAATGCAGAACTGTTTTGTGTAGAGGGGAATGAGAAATAGAGGAATTAAATAAGCTCTATGAGGGAGAAGAGAAAGCAAAAATATTTCCCTGTGGCAAGAAAGGGAGAGAGGTCTGTGGGCAGTGAGTATCCTTGCACCCACCTCTTTGCAAACCTTTCTGTACCTCCTGTGTGACCTAAGTTACCAGACTTTGAGGGACCTCTGTGAGCTTAGTCAGTGGTGTCCAGGATTAAGGAATAAAGACCCCAGAAAGGCAGATGGTCTGAAGTGTTTTCTGGATACCCTGTAAGATTTTCAGGTTCTTATCAGACTGAATAGGCAGCCAGTCTCAATATTTCCTCTGATGAATTTCCTTATAACTTGGTTAAATGTACACCTGAACTTGTACCTCACCTTACTTATAGAACTGGGTATTTCTTGAATCCCCCAAATAATTAGAGACAGGGGACCATGCCACCTGCACTGATGTGAGCACTGGGGACAACAGTGAATTCAAGCAGCCCGAGGGGAGATTGGGACACCACCAGCCACCAGGCCCTCCTTCTCTTCAATCCCCTAAATTATCAGGCAATGGTGTTTACATGGTGCATTTGTCTGACAACTTTGAAATTTTTCTGTAAACATAACCATAATGCTAAAAGTCTCACAAAGTTGTGGCTCAGTGATAGTCTTAAGCATCTCAGGCTGTTGTAACACAAATGTCATAGACAGGTAGGTATTAGCAAAAATTTGTTTCCCACGGTACCAAAAGCCAGAAATTCAAGGTCAGGTGCCAGCATGCGGTTCTGGTGAGGGCCCTCCTCTGGGTTATGACAGTGGACTTATCTCCTCAAGTGGCAGATGGCAGAGAGGGGAAGCAAGCTCTCTGGTGACTCCAGGAAGTGCATTAATCCCATAATGGGGATTCCATCCTCATGACCTCATCTAATCCTAATTACCTCTCAAAAGTCCCACCTCCTAATGCTATCACTTCCTAATACCATCACACCGTAAGGTTCCAACCTATGAGTTTTGGGAGGACCCAAGCATTCAAGTCCACAACAGTGATCTCACCTTTTTCATAGAAAAACAGAAGCAGAGCTGTTCTCATTGGTTTGTCCTGTGGCACCAGCCCCAGTGGCCCAGCTTAGAAGCCACAGAGAGGCAGGAAGAGGTTAGAGTCAGGCCTTTGCTTACCTATTCTCCTGAAGAAATCAAGGCTGCTGCCCTAGAGAAAGGGCAGGTGGGGAGGAGCTTGTTTCAGCTGGTGCTTGGGTGGGTGGGGCATGACAGTCCTTCTTGGTCCTGCCCAGGGCGTAGGTTGGGAACAGGGAAACTGGCTGGGCTCTGGGCAGATTTGGGGCCCTACCCCAACTTGAATAGAGAAAAGTAAAAGGCAGAGGGGAAAAAAAAGTCACTTCTAATGCATTTGGGGCAAAAAGAAATCGACAGCAAAGATAGAGTATGTTTTCCCTCAGGCTGACTGTATGCTCTCATTAGGCACGGGAGTCCCTGCTTATTTATAAAATTGCACTACAGTTTTGCTCTGTCTGGACAGAAAGTCCAAACAATTCTCATCAAGTAGGTTATTCAAGTTTCTATTACAATGAATTCCCATAAAATTAGTCTCTGGGCACAGAACTCTGGGAATGTGAGGAGTTGTGTTGATCGGGAGGGAAGGCAGAGACGGGGCTCAGCTAACTGTACTGCACATTGCTGGCCCCTCTCCTTTTCGCTCCACCCGTCTCTCCCTCTTCCTTCCCGCTCTCCCCCTACTCCCCATCCCTCTGGATGCCCATCAGGATAACTCAGGACTGTTGCCTAACCACACAACTGCTTTGATACTCACTTTTCCCATTTATAGAGGGTGATGTCTACTCAACAGGGTTACCGTGAGGCCTAAATAAAATAGCCTACATGCCCCTGAAACTAATATAATAAATGTATGTCAACTGCAACTTAAAGTTTAAAAATATGGAAATGACTCAGAATAAATATGTTGCTTCCTTTATTCACAGAACTGTGTGTTAGATCTGTGGGAAGGAGTTACAAGACAGCTGCAAAGAAAAAAAAAAAAAAGAAAAAAAAGGAAAAAGAAGGCAGTGGCTTCAGTGCTACTCAGTACACGGAAAAATAAATCACCCAGTGAAAGGTTTATTGGGTCGGATATGAGGAGGGTGAGTCAGAGCACACTAATGAAGGAGTGTGATGTTGGAAAGCGCAGGCTGTCATGGCTGCTGCTGACATTACGTGAAAGAGACACAAGACTAAGTCTGGGTCCGTACTAATTAGAGGAGCTCCCAGGGCACTTTATGGAGCCCGGATGGTAACCTACGTGGCCTGCTGGAGAGCACTTCAGTTTGTATCAATATCTCCTGGTAGCAGGCCCCAGCTGCACGGCTTCTACAAAAAGACAGTGTTTTCTCTATTGTACTTTCTGTACACAGCATTTCAAATAGGTGCTTGGGGAAATGGTGACATATCTAACCTTGTCTTCTCTTTCTTAGGGCAAATGGGCAAATTCCTGGTCCGACTGTGATATTTAGAATTCGAATTAAGCCTGGAAATGAAACGGTGTTCTGGAAGTATTTTTCATCATGGTTCCTGATGTGGCCCTCATAGCCATGGTAAATACCAGCCCTGGACCCTAAAAGTAAAAGATGGTGCCATCCTTTTAAGGAGTCTTAAAGGCATGTGAGTGCCAAATGGGGGGATTAAATGATCCAGAGAGGTATGCAATGTGACTGGATAGTACAAGCAGAAAAGTGACATAAAATGATTTGTATTTACAAAGGGCCTTTTTTTTTTTTTATTTTTTTTTTTATGTGAATGATGGGCTTGAAGGAGGTAAGTGTAGCAAGAGAAACCCATTTGAAGCCAATGCTGTGCTATAAGAGAGAAGCTCAGACTGTGGGATTCTTTAATTTTGTCCCTTTAAAAAAATCATTGAGAAAGGCAGATTCATATTGAGGAATGAAAGCGAAAATATGAACTAAAACACAATGTCTTTTATAGCAACCACAATTGGTATAGAGTTAGATTCTTATATAATTTCTAAGCCACTCTCCTCAAAGCCCTGGACAAATGCTTTAACAAATATGACTAAAAGAAATATTAGTTTTAAAATTTGGTCTATATCCTACTATTATTCTGTGATCCTCCTGTTGCCATTACCAAGGATTTACTGCTGAAGAATTTTAAGCATGGTTTTGAATATGCTGGTTTATCTTAAAGCAAGAGCTAGGGGGGGAAATAAAATCTATGAGCCAGGAACTGTTCTTCCAACATCGTTTAGCTGTTGCATAAGTTCTACTTATTATGCAAGGAGCCAGAGAATTGAAGCAAATTTCCATTCTCATCCTGGCTTCCTCACTTTAGATCTGTCTGGGCCCCAAACATCAAACTATTCTCCATCAAAACATTTACCCTTTAAATCGAATTCATCAGAGCAGTGGTCTACTGTCTTTTTTCATGCAGCAGCACACATAGAAAATGGTAATATCTGTATGGCACGCAGTGGCTAATGGGCAAGGACACTTGCAACTGTAGGAGGTTCTGACTGTGTCAGTTCCTACCCATCTGCTGAGGGCTGAGGGAGCCATTCCTTGAGTGCACCTGCAACCCATTTGCAGCCCAGCATCTTGCCTCAGCACGTAAGGCAGGAAGCTCTGTAACAGTCTTTAGTCCTCCCAAGTTTCAATGTTAACTAGCTCAGTGCCTCTCAAATGTTAATATGCTCATGCAGTGCATTGGGATCTCATTAAAAAACGCATATTCTGATTCAGTAGGTCTGAGAGCCGGCATTTATAACAAGCTCCCAGGCGACACCAGTGTGGTTCATGGACCATACTTGGTGTTAACAAGGAGCTGGATGATTCATTAATACAACTTTCTCTGGAACATTGCAAAATTAAAGAAAAATTAATATAACTTAGAAAACCTATAGAACTCATAAAATGTCCTGACTTCTAATATTAGTTACCGGAATATCAAACCAGAAACAGTGTAAGACAGCCTCTTTTGAATTGCAGGTGAAGTCCAACCTTTGTATTTGACTAAAACTGCCTTGGTTCAGTTTTGCACATCCAATATGTTAGAAGGTTCAAGTTGTTCTTGGTGACACTCTAAAACCTATTTTAAAGTCATTATTATGAACAGTTCTTATAAGGAACACTTGTCTGGAATGCAGAAAACTATTGAATTTGTTTTTGTTTTTGTTTGTAATCAAAGAAAGACCTTTGCAAAACAAAGGTGAGAGCTGATTATTTATCAAGATGTTTTTGCTAGGTTGAACGTACTCAAAGAAATGCATAATTATGTTAAAATTATTATATTATTCTGAACTTTTGATGTAGAGAAACTATTAAAAGAATCACTTGAACTTAAAATATCCTTTTTTCCTCAGATTGTGACTAAGATTTTTTGCTCTAGAAACTGTTACTGTTTCTGTCCAGCTGTCAATGAATGCAGATTTGGAGACTATAAATGGTATGTTTCATTTCCAAATGGAAATAAATTTAAAGGCAAATGTAAAAATGACTTTTAGATAAAGTGGAAAGTGGCATTTAAGATAAGCTCAGCGGCATTATAATTTCTTTGAAAGAGGAAAGGAATTCCAAAAATTCTAGCATTTTGAAAATAACAAATGTAAATGTTCTAATTTTATACATACCAGTTTTTGAAGAGAAAGCATTGATATGCTATGAGATTTAAAATAAATTATGTTCCTATTCAAATTCAAACTATAAAAAAATTTGAAAAAAATTATGAAAATATTTACTGATATAAAATCCAAACATCTTCCTTCAATCTCTCTGAAAAGTTTGTTAATCATTTGGCAATTTAATCTATCAATCCTTGTAATATAAGCATCATTTGAGATATTTAAGTATACATTTATTAATAGGAAGAATTTGACATTATTTAGAAGTCTACTCTCACTAAAGTAATGTAAGTGAAATAATTGTTTTCTGAATGAAAATGTCTTTGGAAGGCAGGGGAGTTGTAGCAATAACCTTAAAAAGCAGAAAAAGAAAAATGTCAAACTTTAACTCAGGTAATTAAAAAATATTTATGTGGGAAAACTAATTATTCTGGAGGCCTAAAAATTTAGTATGCATTTGAATGAAATAAATTATGAATTTGAACTGCAGAATTCCATTACCAATTTTGGACCCTCCCTTCTATGGAGAGCTAAAAAAGGGTGGGTGGGCTTTCTCCAGGTGAAGTAAAATAGTTGATGAATCCTACATCAATCCTTTCTCCTGAGATTGCATAGAGAAATTATAAAAGAAACGCTTTGACTATGGATGAGTAGTTTTATGGTCAATAAATTGTAGTACATGGTGTTTTACATTAGAGAAAAGGGCAATCGGATTTCATGCTTCAGAGTGTAAATTGATTACTCTCTTGGGATCTGAACATAAACCATTTTTCAAGCTACCTCACTGTAATTTCATCCAGTGGGGTAAAAAAACCTTCCCCCCCGCCCCCCTTATCTACATCAACAGAATTAGACTTAGACCACTATGGTTATTCAATGACAAGACCTGGTGAACTGATACCTTATTTTTATGAAGAAAATGTGAAGTTAGCATGGGCTGTAATATTTAATTGTAAAGCTTTTGTAAATGAAAGAAACGACCCACAGGTTGAGAACCGCTGCTGTAGAGCCTAAGACCATGGGAAAACACAGATATTTACATTACGATTCATTAACAGTAGCAAAATGACAGTTTTGAAAGCAGCCACAAAAATAATTTTATGGTTGGGGGTTACCACAACATGAGGAACTGTATTAAAGGGTCGCAGCATTAAGAAGGTTGAGAACCACTGGTCTAGAAGCTATTTTCTTCGAAGTGATTCCAGCCCAGGTGGTGCAGGGTCCTGAAATGAGTCTGAACAGCGAGTTCCAATCAGGAAAAGAGAGCTGAGCTACACGGGGTAAGCACTGTGCTAGGCACTTTGCATATGTGCTCTCATAAAAATTATTCCCCGTAAGAAAGACTACTTTTCATAAAAATAAAAGCTCTTCTGAAACAACTTCCATAATGTTCCCTATTTAAATACCACACACAATTAGAACAAAATAAAGAATACTCTTACCTTGGCAGTCTTGGGAATTTAACGATCGTGAACATTTCCCAATCAGCCGTTTCCACTGGACTTGAATACAACTGACATCAAGTAAAAGCCCTTGGAACATCTTCGAGGCACTGAAGTTGTCAGTAAATGTATTATTTATCATGATTAATTTGTCGAATGTTCTTTCTACCCCTCTTTCTGCTTAAGTCACATGCCTTTTTAAAAACAAAGAAACCATCATTTTCCTTCTGTGCCCTAACAATTCACTTCTCGCACAGATGACACTCAAAATATTTACCAACTTAATGAGTAGCAACCATTCAAGAAATACTATTTCTTATTGTTCCTTCCTGTCCTATTCTTACCAACATAACTACCCTTCCCCCCCCCCCCCCCCCATGGTAAAGTCTCCATCCATTCTCCCAGTGAGCCCCTCTCAATCCTGGCTCTTCACCCTTGGAATGACTGAATGCATTATTGCCTTGCGGTGTAGGATTGCAGGCACCTGCTATAGACCTTCTGAGCTTTAGAGGCCATGGCTCCCGCAGCTGTAACAGGTTGCTGTTAATGGGTCAATTTTGTTTTTCAGAGCTAAGAGCTACTTTACAGAACCTTCCTAGCAGAAGTGGTGAATTGAGATTGAGGGTCTTATTTTCTGCAAACAAAACTCTATTGCTTAAATAACCATAACAATTATAGAAACAAATAGCATCCAATAATAGCTGAGGCAGCCTGAAGCAGTAGAAAGACTATAGTCTTTAAACCTAATAAACCTGGCCAAAACCGGTTTGGCTCAGTAGATAGAGCGTCGGCCTGAGGACTGAGGGGTCCTGGGTTCGATTCCGGTTAGGGGCATGTACCTTGGTTGCGGGCACATCCCCGGCAGGGGGTGTGCAGGAGGAAGCTGGTCGATATCTCTCTCTCATCGATGTTTCTAGCTCTCTATCTCCCTTCCTCTCTGTGAAAAATCAATAAAATATATTAAAAAAAACACACACAAAAACATAATAAACCTCGGTTTGAAGGCAGTTTTCCTACCTCAGTGATCTTGAACATGCTATGCAGTCTAATTTACCTTCTATTTCCTTATCTGTAATATGGAGATAAAAATACCTGAGGGTGTTCACTTGGAGTTTTTATGGGATAACCTATAGAGAGGGCTCAACATGCTGCCTGCCTGGCTAACACATCGTAGATACCCAATGAATAGGAGCGATTTTTATTCCTCTTCTCTATCTTTTCTGCATTTACCCCTGGTTAACTTGTAGTAATTTATACTGGAACTACTTACAGGCATACTTTGTGGAGATACTGTGGTTCCAGTTCCAGACCACCATCATAAAGCCAGTATCGCAACAAAGCAAGCAGTAATCTTTCTTGCTGGTGAAGGGTGTTGCCTTCTATTTGTTAAAAAATAAAATAAAATAAATTAAAAAAAAAAAAAAGAAACACGAAATGCAATAAAGCCAAGTATAATCACAGGAGATGTGCCTGTGCTGTGTAGATCAGCAGCTTTTCCTTCCTCACTTTGATCCTGATTGCAGGGTCAGAGCTATCATGGAAGTGGGAGTCTTCAGGAAATGGTTGCTTTCATGAATTGTAGCCTTCTGCCATGTTGATTACTGGATTAATAATTTACCCAGAAGAGCTGTTGATCACCACACTGTGGCTGCAGCAAGATTTTGTCTCTGATTTGCTTCGTATGACATTCAACTTCTAGGCTAGGAGATGTGGCTTCCTCATCCACCTATGGATATAACATTTCTGTTAAAGCAAAACAAATTTTGACTCATTTACATTATACTAAATGATAATTATAATCCTTCTTGATAATCTAAAATTATATTATAATCCTTCTTGATAATCTAAAATGATCAAAACCAGATATTAAAAAGTTATTTCTAGACACGGAGGAAATGGAAAGGTAATTCTCAAGAAGTTATTGACCTGTCTTCTTATTAGTTCTCAAAGAGCTAGTTGGTACCTTTAAGCTGTGTAACCTTGGGGAAGATAATTAACTTCACAGAGCCTCAATTTCCTCATCTGTAAAATGGAATAGTAAAAGCATGTACTTTATAGGGAGCTAGTGAGACATAAATGAGACAGTGTATGTAAAGTACCTAAAGTAGTGCTTGACACAGAAGTTTTCCATGTTAGCTACCGTTTTTATTTTTGAAAAGACATTTAATTATTATCAAAGTATTACAATAGATTATAAAAGTTTGGTTAATAAAACCTTCCAGATAGTTCTTTATTTCACATCTAAGGATGTTACTGATGGGGAACCTAGAATTTGAACCTAGGTGCTCCAACTCCAGAACCTGCTCTGGAAAGTTTCCTGGTTCATTTAATCTTCAAAATATGTTTGCAATAGAAAAAGAATTGGATGTTTTGAGAGTAACTCCCTTCCTTTGAATAGAAACAGTCATGCAAATCATCACATTAACCCTTATCACCAACATTCAATTCAGCTCCAACTCCCAGTCCAATTCCCACTCCTTCAAAATGACGTAAAACATAAGAATGAGGGAAGAAGAACATTATCTCAGATTCTGAAAAGAAACAAAATAGGTTTGAGTGTCCTAAAGTGAAAAAAAAAAGAGCTTTTTGTGTTCAGGTGGGGTGTTCTGAAGGAGGTGAGGACTATTTAAAGATTCAAGATATGTATGAATTATTTATTCTAATAGTAATTTCCAGGCTTAACTCATTCCACTTTTACTTTTCCATCTTCCCTAACTTGTCATTTGGGACAGTGATTATAAAACATTATAGCAGTGCAATTTTCTATTTTTCAAGCAAAATATTATATTGTACCATAGATCAAGCAAAACAGTACTTTTTACATGAACTTATCTTAAGCATTGACATTGATATTTACTTTCTAAACAGACAATCAAATGTTAAAATTTGGCATATTTCCATCACATTTGAATGTGTTGGCTGGTTAGTTTTTATTTACAGTTTTAAAAATAACTATTTAAATTGTTTAAAAAAATAATAATTAAAACTTATTTTAAACAAACACTTGCTGGGCCCAGAAGCACATCTGAGGAAGTATCATACTGTGCACACCAGTGAGGAGGGAAATGCAGGCGTCACCCCATCCCCGGGTGAAATGGGAGGCCGGCTGCCTTTCCGGAGAGCATTTATGCTGGCCCACGCGCAGGCAAAGCAGCAGGCGTCAGGCTTCATTGATCTTAGACACACAGAGAGTCACTTACCCATATGCTCAGGGTGTTTGACGCTCTGTCTCTGCACAGTCACCAATTAGTCACTTTCCGTTAGTGACTGTGAATATCAAGGAGGCATTCCTGAAACAGGGATCTCATTTCAACAATTAGGGACAGACAAACCAATGCCCAGTTTTCTTCTTCATTTATTATGTCTCTAAACGAAACAGCTTTGGTCTGTGGCCTCTGTACATGCCAATGAAAATATTCCAGCTCTGAAACCTTCTCCCAAAGTCCCAATTATACAACGAGGGAAGCAGACAAAAATGGGGCAGACAAGGCACCTCTCTTCCTCTTCTTTCTTTCATTAAGGATCACTGTGCCCCATGGATAGAATCAGAGCATTTTACAGTCAGAAGGAAACTTGGAACTCATGCAGACCAATGCCTTGCCTCCACAGGATTTTCTAAATAGCATTTCTAATGGCCTCTGACTGAGCATTCTGGGTGGTGTTTGATCTATAAGAAGCCTCCTATCTTATAATTCCACCCTTGGGAGCAGAAATTTATAGCAAGTTCTCTCTAACACTGCACAGGGCACAGAATCCATCACTAGTGGGTGAACATTCAGAGTTTTTTCTCAATGATGTGGCAATCAGCAGCTTTGTGAGTATTTCCATAATTCTAGGTTTATTTCATCAGCAAAGACTCCTCCACGTGGAATTATGGAGTCAAAGTATATGTGCACCCTTTTTATTTTAATACCTAATGCTGGATTACTTTTTAAAAAGACTGTGGTACTTCATGCTTCACCAACATGACAATAGGGTATGACAATACCTCTTTTCCCATTGGATTTTATCAAGTTTTTTGTTTTTAATAATATATTGTTATTGATTTTAGAGAGGAAGGGAGAGAGAGAGATAGAGACAGAAACATCAATGATAAGAATCATTGATTAGCTGCCTCCTGCATGGCCCCTACTAAGGATCAAGCCCACAACCCAGATTGAGCCCACAACTGGGGCATGTGACCTTGACTGGAATTGAACCTGAGACCCTTCAATCCACAGGTCGATACTCTAGTCACTGAGCCACACCAGGTAGGGTGGATTTTACCAAGCTTTTAAACTTTGCCTATTTCAGAGCAAAATGATATCACATTGTTGTTTTAATTGGCATGCCATGACCACTACTAAAGTCAAACATCTTTTTGAATGTTAATTGGTTATCTGTATTTGGGTTTTATGTGATTTGTTGTTTTTCAATTGCTTACCTGTTGTCTTTGGATGGTTTATATTACCAATTTGAAAGAGCTCTTAGTGGATTAAGGGTTGACTTTTCTACTGTTACTCATGGAACTATGTTTTAACGTCTACTCTGCCTTACAAGTTTGCTTCTCAATGATTCTCATAAGATGTGCTGCTGGCCCATAAGTGAGTATCTCCTAAAAGTGACCTGCACAGTAGGGCCTCAGAGTGTGGTCCACTGACTAGGACCAGCATCACCTGAAAGTTGTTAGACTGCAGTCTCTCAAGCCCTACTCTAGGTCTTCTAAATCAAAAGCTTCAGTTTTACAAGGTACCCAGGTAATCTGCCTGCATACTAAGACTTGAGAAAGACTTTAACAGAGCATGAAGGGTCTTTAATTCTTGCCCCTGGCTCTGATATTTATATTAAGAGTAGAGGCCTGGTGCATGAAATTCATGCACTCAGGGGGATTCCTCAACCTGGCCTGTGCCCTCTCGAAGTCCTGGAGCTCTCCGGGGATGTTTGACTGATGGCTTAGCCCCACTCCCCATGGGAAGCGGGCCTAAGCTGTCAGTTGGACATCCCTAGCCCTGCCACGGAGGCAGGAGAGGCTCCCGCCACCGCTGCTGCGCTCACCAGCCATGAGCCCAGCTTCTGGCTGAGAGGCATTCCCCCTGTGGGAGCACAGTGAGCGCATTGAGTGTCTGCCCCCTGGTGGTTAGTACGCACCATGGCGACCAGTAGTTCCACTGTTCAGTTGATTTGCATATTAGCCTTTTATTATATTAGGATTACCATAGTTTTTAAGCCACAGTAACTAAGTTCTTTATCCTGCTTTCAAATGAACTATTGCTAAACCATTTCCCTATTTATGTATTTATTAATAAACACTTTGTACCTAAATAAAAGATTTTATCCTTATTCCCAATAAATTTCATTGTATTCATTTCAACCCATAATTTTTATTTATGATATGC
Organism: Pipistrellus hanaki; assembly: GCF_964339955.1. Taxonomy (NCBI): domain Eukaryota; kingdom Metazoa; phylum Chordata; class Mammalia; order Chiroptera; family Vespertilionidae; genus Pipistrellus; species Pipistrellus hanaki. The sequence continues at coordinate 48,903,597 of NC_140506.1, read as the reverse complement.
TCTTTAAATATTGAATCTTGATTTTATATAGAGATTCTCATTACTCAGTTTTGGGGAAAATATATCTAGAACTTTGACTAAAGAGGTATGGTCAGGCTCTTGATAATTCCCTCTACCCTTTCTTTTGTCTTATGAACATATTAAATCCAATTAAGATGAATATTACAATAAGCCTTCAGGGGAAGGAGAAAGAGGGCAAGATAATAATATACAATATTTAACTGAAGGTATTTATGCATGTGATGGTTGAGTTCATTTCTTTTTTTCAAAATATCCACCTGCTGACCCCTCATCCTCACCATCTGCTTCTGGACTAGATCCAGGCATCCAGTCCCAGAAGAAAGTTGGGGGTTGTGTTAAATCTCAAATCAGCAATGTCTGGAAATGAATACTGCAACAATGGCTCTGGCCCTAGAATTACTAAACACAGTTGAGAACCAAAAATAATTCCTCTCTCTCTTTTTTTTTTTAACGGAATGGAATCAATTTATCAATAATTCCTCTTTTAAAGGTACATTTTACTTCCAATGTGAAGAAGATAATGTAGACCTGTTTTTCCCTGCTCATCCCTACAAAGTACAACTACAAACCCTGGGAATAACTCAGAAGATAACCAAAGGAAACTCTGAAAACTGGTAAGAAGGCACATTGGTTTGGGAGTCCAGACAAGAGAAACAGCACAATGGCAGGGTATCATGCAGGCCTTATGGACATAACTGAAGAAGGTAACCCAGACTTAGTATTTCCTGGCTCCCAAGCTAGCAATGGAGGTAGCCCAGGTAGGCTCATTCCTCCCCCAGATTGAAGGGGAATCCCTCTGAAACTAGCCAAACACCATCAGCAAAAATCAGGAACAAGGTTAGGATGTTCACTCACTACTCTTATTCAACATAATACTGCAATAAGTTTTTAAAAAGAAATAAAAACATACAAATTGAAAAGGAATATATGAAACTTTTTTCTGCTTGTAGATGTCTTAATGTTTATGTATAAAATCCCCCAAAATACACAAAAACAGACAACCCTCCTAGAACTGAGTTCAATTAGAACAACACACAAAAATAAAAATCATTTTTATATGACTATCATGTGAAATTGCAATTAAAAATACAATACCATTATAATTATGTCAGAGAATAAACTGCTAGAGAATACACCTAACAAAATAGGTACTGGATCTACATGCTAAAAATTACAAAATGCTGATGAAAAACATTTAAAAAGACCTCTGTAAATGGAGGGATTTACTGTGTTTCTGGTTTGGAAGACTCAATAAAAACTCCAAGTCTCCTAATAGTGATCTAAAGGTTTAATACAATTTCTGTCAAAATTCCAGTAAGGCTGGTTATTTATTTTGTATATATACATGTATTTACTTAATAGACAAACTTTTTCTACAATTTATTTGAAAAGGCAAAGGGAGAGAAATAGACACATTTATCAACAGAACATAATAGAGAGCTCAGCAATAGACCCACACAAATATGCTGACCTAGTTTTTGACAAAGGGGCAAAAATAATTTAATATATAAATTATAGCTTTTTCAACAAAAGGTGCTGGAGTAATTGAACATTCATAGGCAAAAAAGATAAACTTTATACCTCATTAAAAATTAACCATAAAATGGAGCAGGGACATAAATGAAAAGTGTAAAATTATAAAACTTTTAGAAAAAACAAACACCAACAGGATAAAATTTTAGGAATCTAGGGGGAGGCGAAGAGTATTTAGACTTGACATAGAATGCTCAATCCATAACAGGAGACACTGATACACTGGACCTCATAAAAATAAAACTATTGCTATGTGAAAGCCCTTATTGAAAAGCTAAGCTACATGATGGGAGAACACATCTACGGGCCACATAGTCAATATATAATTGCTACATAAAGAACCGTCAAAATCCAAGAGGACCAAACCAATCAATTCAATTAGAAAATGAGCAAATACATGAGGGTTTGGATAACAAGTTTTGTATATTTGCAGTAGAATACTACTCAGCAATAAAGATGTATTATGTGTATTTTATGAAAAACTAATACATAAATCATGAAAAAAAATCCCCAAAGCATTATGCTGATCAAAAGAGGCCAGAAACAAAGAACATGTGCTATATGATCACATTTCTATGACGTACTAGTATAGGCTAAACTAACCTACCATGATGAAGATCAGAAGAGTGGTTGCCCGAGGGAGTAGTGGGTGGGACTGTCTGGGAAGGAGCACAAGGGGACTGTCTAAGTTGATGTCAGTGTTTTCTATCTTGTTTGCAGTGCAGGATGCGTGGGTTGGCACAGTTGTCAACATTCATCAGCCCGTACATTTATATTTACAATCTGTGCTTGTCATTTTGTAAAAAGCACAAATAGACAAAATAAAAAAACAAGAAAAAGTAAGTTTTATGGTAACAAAATGCCTTGAAATTCAAATGTCTGCCCTTCTGGGGACTCCCATGGAGATATGGTAGAAGACCATCTGGCTCTTAACCATCTGAGTCATCACACTCAGTGCACAATCCAAGGGCATACACCATAAAACATAATAAAATAAAATTACCTGGTGGATAGATTCAGAAACCAAAGCAGTTACCTACACCAAGTATTGCTCCTACTTGTCCTTCAGTTTCACAGCTTTTTTTCCTTCCCAATTAGTCATCAGGTAAGTTGTTCCTGTCACCACTCAACTCCCTGCCCAGTTTATTTCTATTTTGTCCTGAACACACTTGCGTTTCATTTAACCTTTCTTCCTGTTCTCTCACCAACTCTTCTACTCATTTAACCTTTCTTCCTGTTGTCTCACCAACTCCCACCAGGCTGTGCATGGTGCCATGAGCCATACCCCCCAGGAGTATGACACTTGGTGGACAAATACAGAGCTCCTCTCAGCTCCGACAGGCTCACAGCTGTTCTCCTGGCTGGCACACGCTGGAGGAAATAGTAAGCCTGTCCAAAGTGCAGAGACTAGCAGCAAGCAGGCTGTATTTTCAGCCGAGGGATCCGTGCAAACCTTATTTTGATGCCCAGGTCAGCTACAGTTGGAGGGGGAAAGGGAAGAGAAGACCAGGACATCTGCTCAGCACATGACATTCAGTGCAGAACAAGACGTAATCACTTTTCTCAAGGCCCTGAAGGATTTCACAGTCTTGTGAGGCAGTCAAATTCATAAACTTGTGGTTTTCAACCACAGTGCTGTTCAAGATTCCCAAGTGAGCCACCGATTTTAGGTCCGGCTATATATACATTTATTTTGGTTCTAGCTGGGGATGCAACCTGTCCCTGTGATGTCATTCAGATGGAATTAGACTGAGAAGGTCTCAGACGGAGAAATGTGATTGAGAACCAGGTGCCATGCGTGTTCATCAAATGAAATAGGTGAGGCAGAATGTCAAGCCAGGGCCTTAATCAGATTGTCCAGTCTACTGACTCATAAGAGCAATTTTCTCTGGGTACATGGGAGAGGGTAGGCAGGCAGCAAACAGTTCTGATCAAACAGTGAAACAGTGCTGAGGGGTGTCCAAATGAAGCATGCAATCTCCATGGGTGTTTTTACAGGCACCACGGCATATCAGACTGGAGCTGTGATTGTATTGTCAATATTCATGACTTGCTTATTGCTGTTTTGAGACTTTTAGTCTCCAAATTCTATCATTCCTAAGTTAGCAGTGAAACAAGAAGTTAAGAATCACAATAAAGGAAATTGAAGATTGATGCAGTAATGAGCCGTGTGCTATGGGAGCTCGGGGAGGGAGACATGCAGAGCCTGGTATGTTTGGAGCAGGGTGACAGGTGCCGAGCGATGCGGCTTACAAGGGCAGCAAGATGGGAGTGGCCTCTAGGACTCAGACGCGGTGTTCAGTGGGTTTCTCTGTGGACTTTCCTTTCTGTGTGCAAGCCCCAAATATTCCTAATTTTTGTTCTTCTGTCTTCAAGTGGCCAAGCCAGAATTTGAACATAGCACTGTCTGACTGCCAGGCCTGAATGCTTCTGACTCTGACATGATGCTTTTTATTTTCTTTCTTCCTTTTTTCTTTTTCTTTTTCTTTTTTTTAAATATATTTTATTGATTTTTTTTTTCCACAGAGAAGGAGAGGGATAAAGAGTTAGAAACATCAATGAGAGAGAAACATCAATCAGCTGCCTCCTGCTGGGGATGTGCCCTCAACCAAGGTACATGCCCTTGACCAGAATCGAACCTGGAACCTTTTAGTCCACAGGCCGATACTCTATTCACTTTGCCAAACCGGTTAGGGGATGCTTTTTCTTGATTGCCACACATATCACATTCTTGTCACAGAAACAGAGCTGTGAGTGAGAGGTCTCTCTCGTTGTGCCTTTTCTTTCAGGAGCTGAAGTGTTAGGATTTTTTTTTTTTTTAATGTCTATTTCAGCAGAGAGACGTTCTATAAAATGAAGGGTGTTTCTATTGTTTGGCACCTAGAAACCCTCAGGGAGTTTCTTCCACTCATTAGCCTAAAACATGTAACAGCAGCAGCTGAGGAGGTGGCAGCCTTAGGCTTGTTGCTGGAGTGCGGCATCAGAGGCCTGGCCTGTGCAGGGTGGCTGCCGTGTTGCACCAGCCACTTCTATTTTGGGCTCTGACTCAATATCAATAGCAAAGGCTGATTCTGTGCTGATTTCTCACATATATATTATTCCCTTTCCACGCCACTTCCACTGTCCCTTGCTAGTATGCTTGGCTTTTGTTAACTATATTCTACCTACATATAGATTTAGTTCTTACACATTTTGATAGAGATCGGTTTTACTTGTCCTCTACCAGTCCTTTAAAATACTCCCTTGTGTGACAAGCCAAGGAAGTAAACATCGCCTATGAAAACAAAAGCAATAGGCACGGAAAGACTAGAGAAGGAAGCACCTTATTTCTGGGCAAACGAAGACAAAATATAACGACAGAATACTTTTTCCCAAAGCCTCTCAGGATTTAAGGGATAATTCAACCACCTTTACCTTCTGTGTCTTACCAGCAAACAAACAGCGAAAGAACATCTGTCAGAGATACATGATGCTGCTGGTACGAAAGCCCCCAGAGGGCTCAGCGATGCACTAAATTCTGTTGTGGATCCCGTCTCGACTCAGAGCCGAAACCTCTTCCCTCCCCACTCACAAACACTAACGGCTCTCCAGTACCCAGAAAAGAGGGTTCCAAATGTTTAGTTAAAAAGGGCCCTTACTGCAAAAGAAAATTTAGCTCCAAGTACAAGACATCTACACCCACAGATGTAAGCAAAACTGCTCTGGTTAAATCAAGAAAAAAAGCACGTCACCTCTTCTTGCTGTCCCTTCCCCTGGATGAGACCCTGATGCTCCAGCAAAGCAGGACGGATTAAATAACAAAACCTTTAGGTGTCTCCAATCCTCTCCATTGTCTAGTCCCAAAGTACCCCTCCAGCATCATCCCTTCTCTACATTCCAGACGCTGGGAAGTCTAACTATCCCACCTGAAGATGCCCACAGGTCTTCTGAGCTACCCTGGCCTAATGTTCGTAGACATTTATTGAATGAATGCATCCTGGTGTGACTGACTGTATATGAACTAGGAGAATATGTAGATGAAAAGAAAGATAGGATGGGAGGCCTTCTCTCCAGGGGCAAACAATTTAGTCAACAGAAAAAATGAGAAGATGTTAGGAAAACGCTGAGCTGTCAGGAGAGCGAAGGCCTGTTTACAAAAGCAGCAGCCATTCCGAGAACTCAGAAGCGGCCTTTGCTGTTTCCCACCGGACACGTGAGCACGGCATCGGCGGAGAGGACGCTGTGGGGTGAGGATTGGCAATGCCGTTTTGTGGTCCGGCAGCAGACAGCATGGCAGGAAGGAAGATTGTGCTGGGGAAGACTAGCTCTATGTGTGGATGGATATGCTGGGGCAGAACCGTGGAGGGCATTCCAAATCAGGCAGCAGAACTGGGCGTGATCTGTTTTGCAGGGGAACCACCATCTGTTCTGAACCGGGAGAGTGGCATGACAAAGGGTAAGTAAGACCTTGAGGAGAAGAATCACATGATTCAAGCCATAGATGAAGAACATTTGTCAGGCGTTGCTATGCCGATGGGAGAGCGGGTAGCTGGAAGGCTGTTTAATAATGAAGGAGCTCTCTCCTTTCCTGCCCATGAAGGGGTGAGTGCGCCTACACACACATTCAGACACACCCACATGGTATGCAGCCAATGTGACACCAGCTCCTGTTGCCCTTCTTGTGCAGATGAAAGCAACCCAATGTTGGACTTAAAACAAATCCATATGTTTGCAAACAAGTACAATGGGGGGGGGGCATAAATAAAGCATTCTCACTGTTTTACAATCTCAGCGAAAGTGTCTTGATGAGTTTTATTTTTAAAACTTCACTGGTATACTCAAAGTTGTGGCCGTTTTCTATTTTTATCAACTTCGATGTTGAAAACTGAGCATTATACATGTGTGGGTTCCTGCACACGTTTCCTGGCAGTGGTAGGGGTCACGTGTAGGTTGCACTTTAAGTCACTAATCCTCTTCACCCGCTCCTTCGGCTTTAGACTTCAAATGACTTGAGGATACCAGTTCTTTGCACACCCATAGTGCCTAGCTCAGGGCTCTGACTGTGCGACCAGTGAGTGCGTGGGTCAGGAAGCTCTCTAACCATAGCCAGCAAGGCCCTCTGTCTTTGCAGAGTATCCTAGATGTCTTGCATAATTGCTTGTGGCTCATCCTGTTTGGAGAAGGGGCAGACACTGCTTTGGGTTGTTTTTCTCAGTTTCATGTCATCGGTGATGGATTAGCATGCCCCTGTTGCATCTTTTCAAGATCCTGTTCCCTTCCCATGTTGCTCTGAGGCTCATCGGCAGCACTGCCATCTTAATTTGGAAGAGAAGGGACCTCATTAAAGGAACAATGGTATCAACAAGTTTAATATATGAATCATACAGGTTCCTAAAGTGCTTTTCTCCAAGGCAGAATTTGCACACAGAGATTCACATGCATTAGGCTAAAGGCGGAGCGTGTCAAGGCTGGCAGTTGCAGGTTTAATAGAGAGGTCAGACACTTTCTCTCTTTCGTTCCTACTGAAGACATCATTAGAGCTACAGTAAAATAAGAGAATGTCACAGAATGTCAGCCTAGTCATAGCACAACTGTTCGTTTTTCATTAGTGACTCAGCTGGTTGCTATGGCAACCCCACTCTAGTACCGAGGATACTAAGGCTGATGTTTTCCACCTCTATTTCCAGTTAGAATAAATCGTGCTCCCACCTCATGGGCTCCTGCCATGATATTTATATTTAGGTCATGATATTAAAGGCAGTTGGGAATATGTCTGTTGAAATTCTAGCTAGACAGGCAGTGTTTCCCACTGAAAGGGAGGGTGAATATAGGATTTCCAGGTTTGATTTGAGCACCAATTACCCTGTGGGAGGGCAGGTATTCCCTCCTGCCCTGTCCACCCTGTGGGGAGGTGGAAGATCTCTCCTGTATTTGTTCTGCACATCCTCTAGGCTGGCTGGCTGGCTGGATCCAGAGAAATGAGGCAGCCCATTTTTAGTGGCCGCTCCCTGACTCACCCAGGGGTCCGCCTGTTTAAATGCTTCCTTCTCAGGGGGCTCAGTACCATTTCACTTATCCACTCACTCATTTATGTATTAATTAAAGAAGGATGATAACGGGCCAAGCATCATGTTCAACAACATACTTAGTTGCTGGTTTAGCTAGAGGGAAGGGTCCAACTGGGAGGGAAGAAATGTGTATAAAAATGCTTATAATACATGTGATGCCTGTTTTTATTAGGTATGTGCATATTTTAAAATTTCAAAGGAAGGAGAGAGTTAACTCTGCTCGGGTGAGTGGGTAGATGCTTCGCAGAGGAGATGATGTTTAGCTTGGCACCTTAACGGACGTGTTCTCTAGTTGAACGCCTTGGGGCCTGCAGGACTTTCCTTATAGCCTCGTGGTACCTGGTGGAAAAGCTGCTCCTTCTTTCAATGTGTATTCATCCTCTTGAACTCAAAAATATTTTCAGGACACCAGGATGGGGTTCCGTTTTAAAAAGAAGAAAAAAAAAAATCTAGAAAACAAAATCAGCTCAGAAAATAGTCTTTGGAATCAGAGCAAATCTAAGTGAAAAAATGGATTTTGAAGACCAATTCCTTTTCTCTGGAATTGATATATTGTGAGAGGCATCCTTTATATTTCCGAAGCAAATAAAGAAAAAGGTACTGAGCAAAAGTGTTCCATGTTCCTTCTGATTGGGAGGACATAAGAGGATCCCTTACTGCATCAACTGCCTATAAAATTAAGGCATTTGGTGATTCTGTGGGGTGAATAAAAGCTTGCCTCTCTCTTGCATATCAAACACTGTGCAGAAGCAGAGACGACAGCCATATGAAGAAGAAAACATTATTTATGAAATGTATGATGAAACATAGCCTCTTAAATTAAAATTATAACTACAAAATTATAACCACTGCGTCACTCCATAGCTCAGAAATTCAAGCAGCACCTTCTAAGATGAATGCTCTCCACAGACGCTAACAGCCCAGAGTGCTGCCAACACTCAGTGAGACGCAAAGAAGCCTGCAGATCAGATGAGGACACGGATCTATGTGGGCTCACGAGGCCTCACCAATGGACAGGGAGGGCAAGCTTCGCATGGGGAGGAGGCGCCTTGCCAAACTGTGTTCCTTTCAATCCAACTAACAATGGAATCTAGTCATTGCAGCAGGAACATAACCAGTAAATTGTAATCTTCAAACATTAAAAAAAATACTTATTTTTAATATAGGTGATACATGTAATATGGTACAAAATTCAAAATTTATGTAGACACAGTACAAGTATAACTTACCCCCACTCCCAACAATTCAATGTTCACCTCCTTTGAGAAAACCACCATTATCAATTTCTTGTGTCTCCTTCCAGGGCCCCCATGCAAATATATATATATATATATATATATATATATATATATATATATATATATATATATATATATTCCTGGCAGTAGTATAATGCTATGCATATTTTCTGCATTTTGATTTTCTTTACTTAAAAATATTTGTTGGGCATTATTCCACATTCCAAATGGGAGTAAGCCACCTCATTTTTAAAAATGAGCCACATTGTATTCTCTGAGTGGAGATCTCATAAGCACTTAACTAATCCCCTTCATGGACCTTGTCTTGGTCCATTCGGATTGACTGCTATAATACAAGAGCTCAGACTGGGCAGTTTAGAAACAACAGAAATGTATTTCTCATAGTTCTGGAGGCTGGAAGTCCAAGGCCAGCATGCCAGCATGATCGAGTGAGGGCCCTCTTCCTTGTTCATTGCTGGCACCTTCTTGTTGTGTCCTCTCGTGGTACACGGAGTGAGGGTTTCTCTGGGGGGTCTCTTTTATAAGAATAAAATAACCCCATTAGTGCCCTTAGTGAAGGTTCCACCCTCAAGTCCTAAGCACCTCCTAAAGACCCTGCCTACTAATACCATCTTCTTTGGGGGTTAGGATTTCAACATATGGGGGCGCGGGGGGTGACACACAAACAGACCATAGTAGACACTGAGGTAGTTTTCAATCTTTTGCTATCACTAACAATAGTGCAAGGAGTGCTAGTATATCTGCAGTAAAGTTTGTAGAAGTACAAGTGTTGAGTGAAACAATATGTTTCCATGTAATTTTAATAATTTTGCAAAACTGCCTATGATGAAAGTAAGTGTCATACTGCAACCCAATATATGAGTTATTTTCCCACACCCCTACTATCACTACTTTTTGCTCAGTGCTTCAGATTAAGAGGTAAGAACTTATATTTCATTGTGATTTTAATTTATATTTTCTTATTATGAGTGAAATGTATATTTCCTTTATAGTGAACATTTTTATATATCACAGATCATTTATATCATTTTTTCTATGAAATATTTATTCATGTAATTTTGCAAATAATTTGTTTATCTCTTACTGATTTGTCTGTGATTTCTCTAATGAGGTTTGCATTGAATTGTTAGGAGTGAAGGGTAAGGCATACTTGAACTGTGTCTATATTTAGTAGTAGATAACTTTTTGAATTTTGTCTATAAGACATGTATTGCCTATATAAAAGTAAGTATTTTTAAAAAATGTTCAAAGATTACAGCTTACTGGTTATGCTCCTGCTGCAATGACTGGATTCCATTGTTAGTTGGATTTAAAGGAACATAATTTGGCAAGGAGCCTTCTTCCCATATGAAGTCTGCCCTCCCTGTTCATTCTTGAGCCCACACAGATCCGTGTCCTCATCTGATCTGTGATAAGTTACAAGCATTTTTCTCAGTTATCACCCCCCCGCGCCCCCCCCCCCCCCCCCCCCCCCCCCCCGCTCATTTTGTTTCTTTTGGTTAATCCTCACCAGAGGATATTTTTCCATTGACTTTTAGGGAGACTGAAAGGGAAGGAGGAGGGGAGAGAGAGAGGAGAGAGAGAGAGAGAGAGGGAGGGAGGGAGGGAGGGAGGGAGGGAGAGAGAGAGAGAGAGAGAGAGAGAGAGAGAGAGAGAGAGAGAGAAACATCAATGTGAGACACATTGATTGGTTGCCTCCTGCACACACGACTGACTAGGCTGGGAATCAAGCCTAAAATCTAAAACCAAGGTATGTGCCCTTGAACATAATTGAATCTGTGACCCTTCAGTGCACAGGCCAACACTCTATTCACTGAACCAAACTGCTAGGGTTGTCATTTCTCTTTTGACTTTTCAAAATATTTTACCCTATATATGTTTTTAGTGTAGACATTTTTTTTTGTTAATGACTTCAAAGTTTTCTATTATACTTAAAAAGACTTTTTTACTCTGATATTTTATATATGCATCATTCCCATGTGTTTTTATCTTTTAATTTTTTTGAATATTTAAATTGTGATCTACCTAGAATTTTTGTATAAGAAGTAAAATAAGGTTGGTTAGAGCTTTTTTCTGAAATGCCAAAGTTGTGGGTTTGATTCCTGGTCAGGGCACATACAAGAATCAATCAATGAATGCATAAATAAGTGAAACCATAAATCAATGTTTCTCTCTTAAATTAGTAAGCAAAATAAGGATCTAGCTCAATTTATTTTTGCAAACAGCCCTTCTGCTATTTTCAACACCAATTTTTAAATAACCCATTTCCCTGTACTTATTTGAAATGCCTAATTTTTCATATGCCAAGTGCCAGAATGCATTTAAATCTATTTTGGTATTTTTGGTGTTCCATTAATATGCTAGCAGCACCGAATTTTATCATTTGTATCTGTATTAGTTAAATCCAGCTCTAAATTTACCCTTCATTGTCCCCTAGGGATATTGGAGCTGGCTCCTATAAGTGTTTCTCCCTTGCCAATAGAGGGTGCAAGAGAGTAACTACAGAAGGAAGAAAGGAAGGGAGGGAGGGAGGGAGGGACAGAGGGAGAGATGGAGGGAGGGACGGAGGGAAGGAGAGAGGGAGGATGGGAGGAAGGAAAGAAGGAAGGAAGAAAGAAAGAGAGGGAGGGAGGAAGGAAGAAGATAATATTAGATTATAATAGAAAATATAAAGTAGGTATTCATGAGCTCATACTGAGTTAAATAAATAAATGAGGGAGAACAGAAGAATCTCTCATATGATAAAGGATATTGATACTCGACCTTAAAGACCACAGAGCATAAGCCCTCATTCCTTAGGTGTGCTCCGTGCATTATGACTTCCTTCTAAAGAGAACAGCATGGGAAGTGGCAGGGAAAGAGTAATGTTAGAGTGGAGAAACCTAACAAACACTACCTCAGCCAGGCGGTCCAGGAGGACATCACTAGTGATCAATCCTACTCATCTATTGTACACATTGTCCCAAAAAGTGCATACACACTTTAACAGCTGATAACTCAATTAATGTTTCTTTCTTTTTTAGATTTAAACTATTGAAATTAATAACTACTCAAAGTATTTATACATTTTTGGGTGAATGCCCTGTATATATCCTTAATATAATGTAATAAAAATGGCACTTTTCCTCTGTGCTCTTTTACCCCCAAAATTCATAACCCTAGTCTAATCATGAGAAAAGTTTCTGCCAATATCCAATAGAGGAGCATCCTATAATATACCTGATGAATATCCTTCAAAACTGTCTAGGTCATCAAAAACAAGGTCAGTCTGAGAAACTATTATAGCTAAGAGGATTCTAAGGAAACTTGAGATCTAGACGTTATGTAGTATCTGGGATTGAGTGAGGACATTCAATAAAAGATATGGAAATCTGAATAAACTATGGATTTTAGTTAATAATGACGTAATAATATTGTTTCACTAATTGCAACAAATGTGCCATTTTAAAGTAAGATGTCAATAATAGAGGAAACTCTGTGGGGAGATAAATGAGAATTTTCTTATTTATTTTCTGTAACTTTAAACAGTTCTAAGCATGGTTGGTCTATTAATGTAAAGAATTATTGGGAGAACAAAAAGAAGGTGAAACCAATACTTTTTAAAAATATATATATATTATTGATTTTTCACAGAGAGGAAGGGAGAGAGACAGAGAGCTAGAAATATCGATGAGAGAGAGACATCGACCAGCTGCCTCCTGCACAACCCCCACCGGGGATGTGCCCACAACCAATGTACATGCCCTTGACCGGAATTGAACCTGGGACCCTTCAGTCTGCAGACTGATGCTCTATCCACTGAGCCAAACCAGTTTTGGCCAAATACTTTTTAGACTTAGAAATCCTGAAAGAACCCATCAACAGCAGATATGCAGTACAAGAAGTGTTAAAGAATATGCTAAGGCAGAAGAATGATACCATATAGAAATCTGGATCTATATACAAAGGAATGAAAAGTCCTGGAAATGGAAACTATGTGGGTTGAAATTTTTCTTATTATTTAAATCTCTTTTAAAAATAATCAGCTGTTTGAAACAAAAAAAAAAAATGTAATGTGGAGTTTATAATATATGCACAAGTTGTATGCCAATAATAGCATAAATGCCAGGAGGGGGAAAATGGGAAAAACCTATTGTAAGATTTTTATTCTATACTATTTAAAGTTACACTGTGATAAAATAAAGATGTATACTATAAATCCTAAAAGAACCATTAAAATAACAACAAAGTTATATCTAATAAGTAAAAAAAAACAAGATAAAATTAAACCACAAATATATTCAATTAGCCCTGGCTCAGTTGGTTGGAATGTCATCCCATATACCAAAAGGTGGAGGGTTTCGATTTCTGGTCAGAGGAGATACCTAGGTTGCGTGTTCCATCCCCAGTTGGGGCATATATATTATAGGAGGCAACTGGTCAATATTTCTCTTTCACATGGATAGTTTCCTCTCTCTCTCTCTCTCTCTCTCTCTCTCTCTCTCCCTCCTTCTCTCCCCCCCCTCCCTCCCTCCCTCCCTCCCTCCTTCCTCCTCCTTCTCCTCCTCTTTCTTCTTTTCTCTAAAATTAATAAAAACAGCCCTAACCAGTTTGGCTAAGTAGATAGACCATTGGCCTGTGGACTGAAGGGTCCCAGGTTCGATTCCAGTCAAGGGTATGTATCTTGGTTGTAGGCACATCCCCAGTAGGGAGTGTGCAGGAGGCAGCTGATAGATGTTTCTCTCTCATCGATGTTTCTAGCTTTCTATCCCTCTCCCTTCCTCTCTGTCAAAAATCAATAAAATATATTAATAAAATAAAAACATATCTTCAAGTGAGGAATATATATATTAAGTTAATCCATGATATGACAGAAGAAAAGGAGTACAGAACAGATAGGTCAAATAGAAATAAGGAACAAACCCAAAGATATCAATATTAACATTAAATGTAAATGACATAATATACCAATTAAAGTTAGAGATTATTAGATTGTATAAAAAAAGAAGACCAAATCTTTAAAACAAACACATAATCAGGTTAAAAGTAAAAGAATAGAAAATGATATCACACTAATAAAAAGAAATCTGGAATGGCTATATTAATATCAAGAGAGATTTCTTAGAATATTACTTAAAATAAAGAACATCACTTCATAACGATAAATGGGATCAATTAATCAACTACCTATAAATAGTTTTACACATTTAATAACATAATGACAGAATGTAAGCTGTCACATCACACCTTTCACTTTCAACTAGTTGGCATTATACAAAGATTTCATTGTCCATTCAAAAAGGCTTAAATGTTTTATTCTAAGACTGACTGTTGTTGTTTTTTCAGCCATTCAATATGTTACTCCATTTTGAACATCATGAGTCAGTCCTGCTAAGTTTCAAAAAGGGTGATATTTTGACATTTTCTCTGATTGTTTTCATACATATTTTATGAGAATATACAAATAAGAGTGAACAAAGTCTGCACCTATTTTAACTGCAAACGTTAGTGGTTGATGGAATCATCATAGCAGGATCATTATAATGAAAATAATCCTGTGGTCTTTCATATAAAATTCAGAATGATGTAGTGTCACCATATTGACCAAATCTGAAGAGCTTTCTCTTAGGATGACATGACATCAGTAAAACCATTAAAAAATGCCTCAATGTGTCACATAATATTAACTTTTTATTTTTAATTCCTTAAAAATATTTTTGAAAGCCCCAGAGTGTAGTAACCTGATATTTCTATCCAACAGTGTGAAACAGAAGTGGTATCCCAAAGGTCATTCAATTTCTGACCAGAAGACCATCTAGCTGAATGAGGTATGGAAGCCTTATGTATTACTGACGATACAGTATTTCAATATTACGTTTTTTATTATAAAGGACAAAAATTTAAGGTTGAGGTTGGTCCATTTTATAGCTATTTGAACATTTTCAAGCTTTCCCATGGATTTCAATTATATTATAAATTCATAAATGAAGAGATGTTCCAAATTTTAATAATATTTTCCAAAGCAAGTAGGCTTGCAAAAGACTTTCAACCATTCATTATTTTTTTTTTTATAAAAGATGAATTTAGGAGAAAAGGAATTCTCCTTCATGATATAAGGATCACATCCATATATGTTACCATTTAATGACCTACTTTTCTAAAAGCTTCACATGAACTGAAAATTGTATCCTGTCAAAGAACCATCCTTAGAACCCACACTGCTCTTGATAACCTCTGTGGCTGAGAGGAAGCCACTGGCTGGAAGGCTTGAAAGATACAAGGTGACCATGGTTTGCTTACTAAAGCCTACTTCTCTTTTGGGCTGTTGTTAAACCAGTGTTTGCCTTGTGTGTAGTTTACGCGATCTGAATGGGGTTTTCTGGGTCCTAAGGGAGAGACCAGAGAGAGCCTGGTTGCTGGAGGGGCTGAGAAGAGAGCAGTTAAGCGGGAGATGAGGCTGGGAGAGTGGATGCTGCTGTAGGGAGACATTTTAGGGGATGGCTGAGATGATCAGTGAGGACATAAAGGAAGCTTTCCCTACATGATGAGCAACATAATTTCCTCCTCCTCTCAAAAGTATTAGCAAACATATACATTGCACATCTTACAGGTTTGGTAGGGGAAAGGGTGCTAACACTGTGCTCAGAGAGAAAGAAGCATGGCCCAAGGGCCTCAGCAACAACCTGATTACTCCGGGAAGAAGCAGCTCCAACACAAAGGAAAGTCATCACCTCCTGCTGCTATTGTCTCCTCTTTCTGCCGCTTTCAAGATGGCAGAGTCTCAAGGTCATAGAAGTGATAGAGAAGTGAGGTGAGGTCACAAGGAGGGTAACCTCCAAGGAGGAGAGGAAATGATGAGTCATTGGCCAGGAAAGATGAAAAGATAGGGATTTCTTTTTTTGCTCTTCCTGTGTTGCTTAGAGAAACACAACTGAAGGGTTTTTAATAAGTTCTCATTTCAAAGCTATCCATGGCTCATCATACACATATGTGACTCCAGCAATACAAATGAGCTGGCTTTTTAAAATCACAACACAGTGAATGGGGAACAAAGTGTACTTGGAAAGCTTAAACGATGTCAGGGTGGCTTGCATATTGTTTCAACTAGAGAAAAAATGTGTTCAGACTTTTTTTTTTTTTTTTTTTTTTTAAATAAAATCTGCTGAAGAGAGTCAGGTTGGTTTTATAACTTTTGGTAAAAAAGCCAGGTCAAATCCAGGTCTGAGAGGAGCTTTGGGGGAAGTGAAGCACAGTGACTGGTTGGGGGTAAGAGTGTATGGGACAGAGCTCAGTAAGAGTAGTCTTCCATCTGGCACCAAGCCAGCAAGTCAATCTGTAGTCAGAGGACTAGTCCAGCCACTGTATTGAAAGCTTCTTTTCCTGAGAAGCAAGCTCCATGTCTTCGGCATATTTGTATGCCCCTAAGACCTTGCATGTATCATGTGCTCAGTACAAGCACTGGGTAGATTTAAATTTCATGGGAGTTAGACTTCCAAGTTCTCATGAGAGAAGTTAGGTTGCTTTGGTGACTTTTATCAATGAGAATGGGGTTGTAAATTCCCACCCAGATCCATATCTGACTGAAATATTTGGCAAATCACCCTATTATATTTTTACTTACTTCCTCCTTTCTATAAAGAATGTTCATTTTGTTCCAAATATCCTCCACCAGAAGGTCAGACCCTTACATATCACAAATTATTCTTAGAATTTCATGTCTTTCATAATGTTGCATAGATTTGATATGAGAGCTCAAAAAAAAAAAGATTAAAATATGTGAGGGATACATAGAAAGAAAAATGTATCATTACTTTGTCATCCAAGGATTTTCTTCAAATCTCATGCCTGTGCCTTACTTTCCTCTTTTCTGATTTTATAATTAACACCCCACCCCTTCCTGACTTTTTATTCACTTTTTAATCCAAACAGTCTCGGTACAGCCCCTGCACTGAGATTGTTCTTGTCAAAGACACCATTGTTCTTCACGTGCCAAATGCAATAGACATGCCTATAACCTCACCTAGTCACTCTCTCACTGGCACTGGACACTGTTGGTCTACCTTCACCCTCCTCCTTCTTTAAAAAATATTAAATCTAACATATGATTAAAAATGTAAACCTATAAAAGGGCCATTAGAACAAAACAAGACAAAACAAAAGCACCATCCGGAAAGTTATCAGATGTAACAAATAAAATTATAGGACACCAAGTCAAATTTGAATTTTAGGTAAACAACAATTACTTCTTAGTATGTCTTAAGCATTATATGTGCATCCTTACACTAAAAGGATATTCTTTTTTTTTTTTAAATCTGAAATTCAAATGTAACTGGTTATATTTTGTCTAACCCATTCCACCATGTCCCATACCTTGTCCTGCTCCCCAGAAGCAATACTTTCTAATTTTTTAAAATATGTTTTTATTGATTTTTAAAGAGGGAGAAACATTTTTAATCATATGTTAGATTTAATATTTTTTAAAGAAGGAGGAGGGTGAAGGTAGACCAACAGTGTCCAGTGCCAGTGAGAGGGTGACTAGGTGAGGTTATAGGCATGTCTATTGCATTTGGCACGTGAAGAACAATGGTGTCTTTGACAAGAACAAAGACAAGTGAGAGAGAAACATAGATCAGCTGCCTCCTGCACACACCCCTGTTGAAGACTGAACTTGCAACTTAGGTATGTGCCCTGACTGGGAATTAAACCAGCGACCCTTCTGTGCGTGGGCTGACAATCAATTAAGTGAGCCACATCGGCCAGAGCAATACTTCCTAATTTTTATAGGCTGCTTCTTCTGATAGTTAGTTCTATATTTCTAAGTAATATTTTTAAATTTCTTGATTTTTTTACGTTATCTCTTTGCTTCTGTGATAATAAATGAGGATTAGTTTCATTGCATAATTTCTATTCCTTTCTCTCCTCATTTCCCCATTCTCTCAATAGAATTAACTTGCTTTGTTAGTTGTTGTTTCCTTACAGCAGTTAATAAAATTCCAACACTATAAAATTCTTATTCCATCAACTATATGCAACATCTTGGTCTTTTTGTAAGAGAGGGGACTAGTGCTCCTGCCCTATTCTTTATCTCTTTTTCCCAGTTGTTCGTCTCACTTTCTGGCTTCTGTACTTGCTCTATTGAATCGACAAGGTTGATACTATTTATTGTACCATCTGTTCTCTAACAATAATTAGGCCAATAAGCTGATTCTAAATACTGAAAATCAACAAAGTGCTTACATTATTGTGATTTTGTAAATATTGTTCACTGAAGAGCTAATAATTCCTATTGTGAATATTTTTTAAAATATTTCACCAAAAAAGGACAAATAATAGTTTATTACAAGGTGATTGCTGTGTGGAATCTGACATCTTCACACTCTGACACATTAAAATCTATTGCTCTGATTGGCCTTCAGAGTGAAGGGTCCTATTTTTAATTCCACTCATGGGTATGAACTTTGATTGCAGGCTCCTCCTTGGTCTGGGCCCTGGTTGGGACTTGTGCAGGAGGCAACCAATCGATATGTTTCTCTCACATCAATATTCCTCTCTGTCTTTCCTTCTCTCTTCCACTCTCTATAAAAATCAATGGAAAAATATCCTTGGTCTTAGGCTCTACAGCAGCAGTTCTCAACCTGTGGGTCATGACCCACAGGTTGAAAACCACTATCAGAGTCACCTAAGAACATCGGAAAACACAGATATTTACATTACGATTCATTAACAGTAGCAAAATTACAGTTATGAAGTAGCAACGAAAATAATTTTATGGTTGGGGGTCATCACAACATGAGGAACTGTATTAAAGGGTTGCGGCATTAGAAAGGTTGAGAACCACTGCCTGAGAGTGTCAGATAAAAATAAATATATGGCACCAACACAATAGTCATCTGTTATGAATTAATTCAAATTATACCTATTTTTTTTTGGTTAGATCAGCAAAAAAATTATTTTTTGGTGTGCCACAGAGTTTTAGTAATTACTTTATGTGTTGCCATGAAATGAAAAGGTTGAAAATCACTATTCCAGGTTTCTTATTCAGTTGCCTACTTGAAATCTCAGTGTTTCACAGATACTTCAAACACTGGTTTCCAGGATCCCCCCTATGCGGGCTCCCTAACTCAGATAAGGTGTCTTCCCTCTGCATGGCCTCTTGACATCCTGTTTCCTCGTCCTAGAATACTGTTTTCTTCTCTATCTGCCTGGTTAGTTTCTTCTCATACTTTGGTGTCTCCTCAGAGAAGCCTTCCATAATTACTCTGCATAAGTTGGTCCCTCCTTTCCACATTGTGATTCTATATCTTGGCACTCTATTATCAACCCTCATAGAACTTTACAAATTTGAAATTATTTATTATGCTGATTTTT
The DNA here is from genome assembly GCF_964339955.1 of Pipistrellus hanaki. Lineage (NCBI taxonomy): Eukaryota > Metazoa > Chordata > Mammalia > Chiroptera > Vespertilionidae > Pipistrellus > Pipistrellus hanaki. The sequence continues at coordinate 48,884,390 of NC_140506.1, read as the reverse complement.
CTTCTTTCTTATTAAGTGCTAAGGCAACCATCTACACCCACATTCATCACTGCTTTTCCAATACTAACATAGCACTTGACAAATAGGAGAAAATTAACAAATATGTGTAGATAGTGTTTAAAATAAATAATGAAATCTCAAAAGCTTTCTTATTTATAACCATCTTAAATTTGCCTCAAAGGTTCTCAAAAATACTGGTAACAGCTTATCTTATTGCTTATTTAATTTTTTAATTTTAATTCAAACCTGAAAAATGTAGCTCAATTAAAACATATGACTGTAATACTTATAAAAATGGTTTAGTCCAGAAAACAATACGGATGCCTTTTAACTGGCATATATAATTTCCTGAAGTTCTCTTTAACCATTTATGGGTTTATACCTCCAAATAAATTTCCTTCCCATCTTTTCCTTTCATCCTTTTGATCCAACTGTCTGGAATGAACATGGTTCGTTTGATAAGGGCCACAACTGTTCAGTTCAGAATGAACTGTGAATCATGACACCACCTGAGAACACAGGAACAATAAAGAGGCAAGACTTTTCTGCTACACCCAGACAGCTCTCTGTATCTCATTCCTTTAAACCTGCCAAATAAAATGTCATGAGCTAGGCCAGATGAATCGAGAGGATCTCACTGTCAGGAGGAGCTGTATTCACTGGGTACATGTCAATTGTCCTGCTACCGAGTCCCAACACCCACTTCTTCAGGGAAGAAACAGAAACCCAAGACTAGCTATCCAGAGAACTAAGCCCTCAAAACTGACAGAATAGATATTACTAACGGTTGTGAATGGGGTATTTTGCCCGGCCTAGTCAGCACCTCCAGAGCCTCCTATTATCATTTGGGCTAACCTTACAAATGCTGTTTATTAGCTGTCATAAGAAAGGACTATCTTAAATGCTTTTAATTCATTATTTTAATAGGAAAATTCCTAGAAATTATCCTTTTACCCATTTTTAAATTAGAGTTCATCATTTGTGAGGTAACAAGAGCTATTTCGGTGTAGCCACAAGAGCTTGTCTTATCACATCTGAGGGGAACGTACTGCTAGGGCAGGGCATCCATTCTAACCCTCTCTTTCATTTGCTCTAGTCCCTGCAGGCTAGGCCCACCCTACAGGGATGTTGTTCACAGGAAGTTATACCACCCCAGTAAGGCCTTCCTCTGCTCTCAGGGGAGGTGTAAAGCAAAGCAGAGGGGCCAGCGGAGGGTGTAGATGGATGCCTGGGGAGGTGACTATTGCCAGAACCACAGGTGGAGAGGAAGTTGTGCTAATTAACTGGCTCTGGCTCTACAGCTTTGTTGGTCTCCTAGGCCTGGAACGGCTCCTGCCTCCCTCGGGGTGCTCTGCCTAAACTTGGAAGCGCTTCCTGATGTGCAGAATGGATAAGTTTGAGCTTTGGAGTCAGACCACGCAGATCTGAATATCAGCTCTGCCACTTCCTGGCTGTGTGACTGTACCAAGTTACTTAGCTTCTCTGAGTTTAAATTTTCTTAACTGAAAAGGCGCATAAAACTGGAACCTCTTTCTACATTGTGTGTGTGTGTGTGTGTGTGTGTGTGTGTGTATATGTGTGTGTGTGAGGATTAAGTGAAAAAGTTCTTAAAACTGTGAAAAGATAAAATGAGTGCTAAATAAATAGTGTTAGTTGCTGTGGACATTGCAAATATCTTGCCATCGTTCATCCTCTTATTGGAAATATGTCATTCTAGTCTAGTTTTGCATACCCAACCCTACAAGGCCTTTATACTTTGGGTGAAGCTCTACACACTCTTGGCTCAATATCCCTCTGAATCAGAGGTGTAAGACCTGACTGGGGCCTATAGAAATCAGCACAGTCCCACCTCCTACTCATAGTTATTGTCCCTAGGGTAGGTCTATATTGACTTGGTTTAATGAAAGTTGAAATGGTTTCTGAGGGCTTCTGGGAAAGAAGCATCCTTGTCTTTCTGAGAAGAAAGATGGTATCATCATCATCATCATCATCATCATCATCATCATCATCATTGTTATTCCTATTATTTCAGTGACAATTCTAGATTTTCTGGAGATTCCTGACATTTGCCTTTTACCATTTCTGAGCCTGCTGTGAAGGGAGGAGTCAGTACTGCACACAAAAAGAGACCAGAGAGCCCTGGCCCGGTTTGGCTCAGTGGCTAGAGCATTGGCCTGCGAACTAGAGGGGGTCCTGGATTCGATTCTGGCCAGGGACCCATGCCTGAGTTGTAGGCTCCATCCCCTGAATGGGGGAAATGCAGGAGGCACCCAATCAATGATTCTCATCATTGATGCTTTTATCTTTCTATCTCTCTCCCTTCCTCTCTGAAATCAATTTTAAAAATTAAAAAAAGAGAGATAGATTTACTAAACTTCTCCATGGGTGTGGGGGACTCGGGCAAGGTTAGCATCTCCACAGGTTAGGCTCTATGAGGTCAGGGTCAAGGAGCTGGGCAACTTGGGGGAGGGAGATCTAGTGCTGTGTCTCAAGAGCCTTTTGAAATGCTTCATGCATTTTTAACTACAAGAGGGCAGCACATTATGTGACGTCATCAGTCCTGAAATAGTAAGTTCTCCAAGGTCCTGGACTTCCTTCCAATATTCAGCTAAGGGAAATATTCCGATGTCTTTTTCTGTTTCTAATAGCAAAAGCAATGGCATCTCAGAGAACCATGGCTGCAAAAATTAATATTTGAAATCCAGTTATGAGGTACCAATGCAGACACTGGCAATCTGTGGTACTTGGGCCAATTAGGAGACACCAACCAGTTTTCATTGTCAGGGATCAAATGTCACCCCACCCCTACAACCACATGTTGTTCCCGATTGAGGGAACAACATGGGACAGTAAAACGCAGTAGCTGACAAATGTTTCCAGCCTCAAGTTAGCAGTTTTAGTTATCCACCTTGGGGAGAGAGCCAACCTTGGCATGTCAAGTTTCAAAGCCTGCCAACCCTGTAGCAAAGCACAGTAAAACTCACTGACATTTATGTTTTGTTTTGTTGCTGGCTTCCATATAATGATTATATGTTTCTTTAGTTTCACTAAGTGGTGACCAGGCTTCCCATTTGAAAACACCAGATTACAATTCATTAAGAGTGGAAACCTCAACGGTATAATCATATGGACAATATTTAAGGAAAGAAAGGGAAAGGATGTAAACAAGCTTCATTCTCAATAGGCTTTTGAAAATGCTTCATGCTTTTGTAACTGCAAGAGGGCAGGAACTCGTTTCTATGACTCAGCTGAAGAATGGTTCCTCATAACCCACTGCTTTCACCTAAAGTTAAAAAAACCTCCACTACCGACTGAATGATTAATATCACTGGTTATAGCTCCCTGGGTTTCCTTTGGAGAGCTGGGTCTGGCATTTAAGTCTGTAACAAGCCCCAGGTTGAGGGAAAGAACCGTGGTCTCTCTCTTTCTCACAACTTTGTCGAGGGGATCGCTCCTCTCTGGGTCTGATTTCTGAGAGATCCAGCGCAAACAGAAAAATCCTGGCTAATAAGTCTCGCCAGGATGATTTGAGGAAGGGTTGGTGAAATGACAAGCTGTGAGCAAGGCAACACACCTGTGGTCCGTGTCATAGATTAGACCAAGTACCTGCCCTCAAGAAGTTTCTAGCCTATCTAGGAGACCATGTAGGATTAAATTAATATGGGGGAAACAGAACAAATGATGAACCAAGGAAGCAAGATGAGAAATTAGGATGACTCATTCTTCAGTGACCAATATTGTTTTCCATAATCCTACCCTCGGCTCTGAGAGACAGCAGGGCTACATGAGAATACTGTAAGGTCAACACCCAGGGGGCCTGAGTTCCACTTCCAGCTCCATCCTTTATAGCAAGAATAAATATTAACACAACATGTTGGTTTTAAAAACGTTATGTTGGAAAAGGAGAAGATTCTCCCCAAGCTTATATCTGCTGGGATGGGTGGTTCAGAATTTAATCTCGTTTGGGGGTGCTTCCCCACCTCTCCAGGTTAGATTACAGTTCTAGCTGACTTGCAGGTCCAGCCGAAGAGAAGAACACCCTACTGTTGGGTTCATCCAGGTCTTGCTTCCTGGGAAGTGGGCAGCTTGGGCAGAGGATACATTTCCAAGTGTGGGAGGTTCTTCCAAGCCCACATGGGCTGCCTGAGTCACCGCACGTGGCCATTCCGACACAGGATGCCTGTGTGCCCAGTGCTACGAATGAGCATGGCGCTGGTGCTCACTCCCTGGCCTGTGGCCGAAGCCCTGACCCCTTCATCCTCAAGGAAGCTTTATAGCCTCTCTTCCCCTTAAATGGATCAATTCTACTTTCTTCAGACTTTGGAGTCCTCCTTCCCTTTTAAGTATTTTGCTACTTTGCTTTCATGAGCTTATGCCTTGAAAACAAAAGCTGAGGCTTAGTTGACTGGCCAGGTACCTGGACACTTCAGCTGTTGGCCCCATGACACAAGAGCTTGCCGATGGGAACAAAAGGCTTAGCTGCCTTTTCAGGGTGAGGGAGGGGAACCTATCGACACCAGTGAGAAGGAAACCGGATACGTTATTGATAGGCTGTCCTGTTACCCTCAGTGTGAGTGGCACAAAAAATTCAAAGATCTATTCCTCTTCCAGCATCAGAGTGATTGGGATATTGCAGGGTGGCTCAGTGGTTTTGCCACCTTTTTCCCAAAAATGGATTGAAGCATGAAAAGATGCATGCAACATAGTGACATAAAGTACAAATAAATAGTTTTTAAAGAGATAAAGAGAAAGGAGAATTGGAAAGTAAGATGAAGCTAGGTGTGTATTAAAAATCTTGCCATAAAATCCTATGCACTTGGCTAGATAAAGTTGGGTCACAGATTTGGTTATAAACTTTCAGTCAATAAAAAATGAAAACAACCACTTTACATAACTGACAGCATCTAAAGGGTTAAAAACAAAATGAACGGCTTCCCATCTGGCTTATACAAGCCTCGTCTGGAATTATGTTCATGGTCTCAGGGTGGAGGAAGTGAACCACCGGTTATAGAATGTCTGCTTGGGGCCAGGCACTACCCTCATTTTTTCTAATTTAATATTCAAAACAACTTCGACCTTAGTACGAATCCAGTGCACTCCACACAGTGTCCTTCGCTTCCCCTCAGAAAAAGAAGGTCCTGCATACTCTGCTATCTGCTAAGTACTTAGTGCAAAACCAGTGTTGCGTCTCGTGCTGTGTACCATTCGTTTGTAAAGGAGTCTTCCACAAGATTTGAATCAAAGGACTTTATCCAAAATTATTGATACAGCGTTCTTAAGACTGCAATAAATTCTGCTGATCCTTGCTGTCAGACAAGGCTTCTCAGCAATGGCTGGCTGGCCCAACACAAAGCTTCCTGCGATCACTGGGAATCCCTTATCTGGAGCTTTGTAACCGTTAGAGAAGCTTGGCCATGGGCTGCTGTGAGAAATTAGAGCTCAGAGAAGCCAGCATTACTCCAACTGAGTCTACCCCTGAGTTTATCCACCTTGAAAGTTTAAATCTATAATTTAAGGCAAATGTGATTGGCGGGTTGGTGGGTATACACTGAAATAGGAATTGGGGTGTAATTTGGGTTCTGTAGCTTTCAAGTTTGACTCTCTGACCCTTCTATCCTATGACTGATACCCTTTAATACAGTTCTTTTCTCCGTTAGCTAGCTAATATGGATTCTATTCTCTGAAACTAAGAACCCCAATGATAGAATATCTGTAGAAGAGAGACAGTAAACAAATAAAATTCATATGGATATTGATTTATAATTACATACTAGCTAAAATGTGTATATGTGCTATAAATACATATTGTTGCCCTAGTGGTACACTTCCATTCCATTATTATTTCCTTATTTAGATTTGAAGTACCTCAAAAACAAGGACCTCATCTTCTCTTTGGAGTATAGTATTTAAGATCATGGGATCTGCCACCAGACTGCCTGATAAGAATCCTGGCTTTACCATTTTCTAGCTGCGTGACCTTGGATAAGATACTTAACTTCTCTGTGCATTGGTTTCTTCACTAGTAAAGTGAGAATAATATTTGCATTTTCTTATAAGTATTGAGGTTCAATGTGACAATAACAATAATGGGCTTATCACAGTCCCTGCAATGTGATAAGACTTAAATAAAGACTAGCTGTCATTCTTATCACATCACATTATGACAGTAACAGATAGCCAATGTGAACAAAGAAGTGAAAGAGTGGGTAGAAACCGCCTCCAAACCTGTAGGATTTTAGTAGCTGATGCAACACACCCTTCTCATTCTCTAAACTTAAGGGTTTTCCCTGAAGGTTTTCCTTGCTCACTGATGGAGCAATGGTGAGCAGACACATTTTAGATTGTCAATTTGCTTTAATACCCACCAGCCGCTTTACACAACTCACTCCAGCCATTCTAATTGCCAGCTCCATTTATACATCTTCCTTCCCTAATATCCTCTGTATCTGATTTCACATGAAAATCATACAGCAGTGTTTATGCAAGTCTCCATGGTGACAATCCATTTGTGGTCTCCACGGTGACACTTGCAAACACTCATAACCTCTCAAATTCATTTTGTTTGTTTATTTGAAATGTCTACTGATTTGATTTATCAGCCTAAGCCATGCATAACACAAATCTATATCTTTCCAGGAATAAAAATAAAAGAGAGACAAGAGAGGGAATGAAGTAAAATTATATTTAGGCATGTCTCATATGGAAATAAGCCTTGAGTGAATGCATGAGTGAAACCAACATTTTTCATTCCTTAAATATGTAAGGAATGCATAATTAGCATTTAACCTTATTTTCAAGTTGTCTTTAATGGTAGACCAACTACTATCCCAGTAAAAACAAAAATGTGTGGGACAAACCTCACTGAATCAGTAATCAGAAGACTCGAAATCTAGATCTAATCTTAGGATTTCCAACGGCTCAGGACAGAGGGGTTTCCTGGCACATGAGACTTCTAGTGCTAAAATCAGGACAGCCTAGGCCAGTGGTAGGCAAACTCATTAGTTAACAGAGCCAAATATCAACAGTACGACGATTGAAATTTCTTTTGAGAGCCTACTTAAACTTCTTCTAACACCACTTCTTCAAAATAGACTCACTCAGGCCATGGTATTTTGTGGAAGAGCCATACTCAAGGGGCCAAAGAGCCGCATGTGGCTTGTGAGCTGCGGTTTGCCGACCACTGGCCTAGGGGCTTCCTAATTTTCTTCATGTTGTTAAGGGGCTGAATAAAATTATCACTGTGGTTCCTCTCAGACTGAATGTGTGATTCCATATGTACAGTAGTGCTGGGTATTTTCCCCAGGAGCACCCAAGTTCACTATGAAGATGGTCTATCATGCTTCATTTCCCAATTATAAATGCATATTGGAAATAAAAGTGCACTTCTGTCAGAGCTGAGCATGCTTAGATATGACAGAGAGCCAAGCCACTGGGCAGTCTTGAACTCTAGCTAACTGATTTAAATCACATGCATTCTTCTCACTTACGTTGTTAACCAACATTTTCATCAAAGAAGAAAAATCTGGCTGGGGGAGCGGGTGAGAGTTGAGTTATATATATTTTTTTCAAAGCAAATGTATGACTTAGGGCACATCACTCTGCCATTGCAAACACCCACCAATAAGAAACTCGCTGATGTGTAGATGTCTGCACTCTCCCAATTCTGCCTGGGAAATGAGAATGGATGTTAAAAGGCACCAGGTCAACTTATTTCTTTGCCTCATAGCGAGAGAAAAGGCAATGTGCTAAAAATATAAGGAATTATTTAGAACAAATCTAATTTGTTATTTTCACTTAACTCAGATTCATGGTGTTATTCAGGAGTGTGGGAGATCAGTGAACCGGGCAGAGATGTTTTGAGCAAAAGCAACATATTGATGTTTCCATTTCAGTTCACAGCATTTGTATGCCCCTTGCAACACTTTCTATATAAAAAAGAAAAAAAGAATTGCTTTTGTAGAAAGAATGTGTACAAGACTCTCTATGCGCCCATATTAATTGACTATGTTAATTTCTTCATAGATAATTTGGTATATACTGCAGATTTATCTATCAGCCTTTCTTTATCTGTATTTCTTGAAAATATTTATTTATAAAACAACAATTATGTAGAGAAAGACTAAAGGAAAAAAGACCCCTTAATTGTATGGATCTTTGTTAGAAATCCTTATCCATCTCTATTTATCCCAATTCTATTTGCCCTAAAACTATTTTAAAAATAAATTTTCTGATTTTTCCTCGTTATTATAAAATTAATATGTATTATATAGGTGCCACACATTGAAGGATTTACAAATCTACCTTTGATTTTTGGGGGCTAGAAACAGGGACAGGCCCTGTTAGCCTTGATCACAGATACCTCAAGGACAGGGCAGAGAGTGCAAAGGGAAAAATAACCTTTAATTCTGTGTGGTCTAAAAAGAAATCTCTATGGGAATAATAAATGAATATTTAGACAATCTTCTGAACCTTTTGCACATTTGTGATCACCTATGAATAAATTTGGGGTTATTCTTGTAATGGATTATACCTAACAAATATGGGAAGGGTGGCATTGCTGAACTACAGTAAAGGAACTGGCCACACCAAAGGAAATAAGCCAGGACCCTGTGCCACTGCACACAAATTATGTGCAGACCCAGTCTGGGCTACTGGTGTAGTTGGTGTATCCTCCCAGGAAGAGGACCATAAGGGGACAGAGGTGACCCAGCGCTGAATTTTGCTCCGTGGGATGTAAAATGAGAGAATGCCTTCCGGTATTTATCCAATGCCTCCCGTTAGCTGACTGTCTCTGAAAAGCAGAAGGCAAGAGAGCCTGGGAAGTGCCATTCCTTGAAATACAGAACAGAATTGGACATGCGGGAGTGGGATCGAGGGAAAACAGAAATATCACCTGCACTATTGTTTAAACAAACTGGGGGGAGGGGTTGCTTCTCACATAAAGGAAGCCGGAAAATGAGATGATCGATGCTAGTGTGGTGGCTCTAATACATTAGCAGGAAGCCAAGCTTCTTTCTCTCTACCATTCTTAATGTGTAGCTTTTAGTATTAATTTCGCTTCATGGTCCCAAATGACTGCTGTTTATCAGCTGGGCCTTTAAGGAAGGGGGAAGACTGGGTATTGGACAAACCACAGGCAGTCTCTGTCACAGAACATCAGTAGCACCAACGAAAACGGAGATGAGAGACAAATAGGCAAGAGGAAACCATGGGGCCTCAACCTGACTCAATTACATGTTAGAGACTCCTTCAGAGGCAGGCCCGGTGAGGACTAGAAATGAGAGTACCATGAGGGTCTGACTCCATGTCACCCCCTATACAATTTACAATAGGATATGCTAACTGCCCTTCCAAGGCTTTATCTTGGAAAAGAGGAGAGAGAGACAGAGAGAGAGAGAGAGAGAGAGAGAGAGAGAGAGAGAGAGAGAGAGAGAGAGAGAGAGAGAGATTGTTTTAGGTTAGAAAAGTTTTTTTTTAAATTATGAATATTTTCAAACAAATACAAGAATAGAATAGTATAATGGATCCCCACATACCTATCACTCTTACTACAGATTTTTGCCACTTATGTTTCCTCTATAGCCTATTCCTCTGTTTGGAAAAAATATTGTAAGGCATAGATAGCATATGTCATTTTGCTTCTATGGACTTCAGTAGGCATGTCAAGAAATACAGCTGATTACCACAATAGCATTACCACAAGGCTATTAACACACCATAAGCAACGAACAATCATTTCATGGACTAACTAATGTACAGTCTATTTTAACTATATTTGCTTCACAATGACATTTCAGTTGGCTTGAACTGAGATTTAATGAAGGATGTCTCCATTGAGGGCAGTTCCCCCTGCAATCATCCAGAGCAGGAATTTGAGAAAACAAACAAACAAACATAAGATCAGCTGGAAAAAATAAATCAAGTTATGCCATTTTGCTAATGTGAATCTGAAGGTGTCCGTTTTGACCCCACTGCAGCAATAAGCATTAGTTGTCAAGGGGAATCTCATCCAAATGGAAGGTAACTTCAGAAAATCTCCCTAGGTTAAGTATATTTACTGAAAAGCAGCTAGAATCTATTTATTGTAGGAAAGGCTCTCATTCAGAAACTATTTTTATCCACTATTTCCAAAGGCCATTGGGTGGACAGGATCCTCAATTTTTTACTTGCCGACCTATAAACCCTGCAAGACTCATTATCAGCAGCACCTACTCTGACTCACAGACTATTAAAGCTTATTGAGAAATAACTTGGACTTCCCAGAAGACTAATTTACGTCAGCAAGCAAAAATATAATCACAGCCATAAATCTTAAACCCATCCATAGTACAGCTGGTTTTTCAAAAATTAAGTCATCTTTTGTTACTTCCTACCAAAAGAGGACTTAGATTTCTTTTCTGTATTAATAATCCAGTCTTAAAAAGCCATTCAATTTTATTATTATTCTGCTACCGTGCAGGAACATGCAAAGTATGGCTGGAGGACCAAAGTTCCTTGTCAGCTTCTTTTGTTCTGTTTTATAGGTTGTTGGGAAACCAGAGAATAAATTCAAAAGCAAACAACAGGATTTAGACAACAGTAGGAGTATAGAGAAAGCCTTCACACAAAAAAGGCCATATCACTCTTCATTTGTGTAAATTCCCATTTTTAGAAATTGAATTCATTCCCTTTTATTGGTTTATTGGTTAATTGCTGCAAAAGTGTCTCTGGGAATGACTCGTAAAACAAACTCCTGAAATGTAGATTGTCCTCACAGCCAACCTGGTTTTTCCCTCTCCATGCTCATGGTAATATTTTTCTGGCTGGGGTCTAGCCAAAGATGGATTATTTATAGCAGAAACCAGAGTTCAAAGCATATTGCCCACCTTTTGTTGTCAAGGTAACAATTTAGATTGTTCCCTTTGGGCTGAAAGGTCAGATTTCTGATGGTATGAGTCACAGAGCTCAGGGGGGATTTTCAAAGTTGAGATAGCACTTTTTCAAAGACAAATTAAAACCGTGGTTTTATAAACATCCAGACCATTTAAATTTGAATTGAAACCACCAGGTGGATTACAATGAGGAAATGTGGGCCAGTCACCTCCTTGCCCCTCTCAGGGCTCTCTTCTGAGGACCTGACTGGACCGCAGCCCTCTCAGCTCCCTACTGAATCTGTCATCTGCCGACCACATTGCTATTGCTCATTAGCATGAGGTGTGATAAGGATTCTTTAAAATATCTGTGGACAGCCCTAGCCGGCTTGGCTCAGTGGATAGAGCATCAGCCTGCGGACTGAAGGGTCCCAGGTTCAATTCTGGCCAAGGGCATATGCCTTGGGTTTCGGGCTCTATCCCCAGTGGGGGGGCATACAGGAGGCAGCCAATCAATGATTCTCTCTCATCATTGATGTTTCTATCTCTCTCTCCTTCTCCCTTACTCTCTGAAATCAATAAAGAAATTATATATATACATATATATAAAATCTGTGGACAAAAAGGGGACCACATGCTAAGCCTGACAAGCTCAGGGAAGGCCTCCTTACAAACTCGGTGACCTGAAGTAACCACATAGGAAGTTAAAATTTCCTAACTAAAAGGAAGTCATGTCCTAGGCCAGTCTTCCTTGACAAAGGTCGATCTTTACCTTACTGATCCTATCTATTAATTGCAATGGGAAGGATATTTTGGGATTGACTTCAAACAGAAATTTTTGAGTGATGATAACAGTGCCTACCTGTGGCTTGATACTATTTCATATACATTTATTTACTAATTTAATTCTCAAAGCAACACTCAAAGGTAGAAAATATTATCATCTCAAATCCTTTCTTACAAAGAGGTGAGACACAGGTTGGGTGAACAACTGAGCCCAGGTCAGAAGACAAAGGCAGAATTTGATCTTAACCCAGTTTAATGAACAAGTCTATACTCTTAAGGGCTCTGCCAGGATTCCTTTTCAGGAGCTCATGTTGTTATTGGTGGAAGTGGCGTTCTTGGGGTTCCATGAGGAAAAGAATTTGCTGCAGGGCCCCCACAGGAGGAGGGTTCTGTGGAAAGCTTTATTGATAATGTAAAATTAAGGGTGTTTCCCTCCACAGTCCCATTTCTGGCCCTCCCACCATGGAAGAAGTCCAATCTCGTCTTCAGCAGGGCCAGAACTGAGGCCACTGTCCAGAATTCTGCTCCACATTAAAGTCCAGTCCAGTCCAGCCCAGCATCTGGCTACTTAACTTGTGTTCTCACTGTAGCCCATTGCATATGGGGTCTGCATGGCCACGGGCTATGTAAGGCCCACATGTCTATGGAGAGAGAACAGGTGAGTGTGGATCACGGAGAGAAAGAGAGCAAGAAGGACAAGCCAGAGCAAGAGGAACTCTTTGTTTGGGGATTTTAACCAGGAGTTTTCCAAGATGTTGTGAGCTTCTGGTGGGGCCTACTCCATAGCCAACCCATTGCTCCCCAGTCTAGATTGACATAAAGCACCTTCCCTACATCACCTCAACACTGCACATGCACCTATCTTCCCATTTCACCCCTGCGCCCCCAACAAGCCAGTATGGATGGGACAAGGAGGGGTTTTAAGCCCCTTGTGGGAACAATGCTGGGTGAAGCTGTCGCTTCCTGTGAAGCCTCCCAGGTTACCATGCATACAGTGTCTGACTTCCCTTTGCTCTCTGCCTTTATTACTACTAATAACTAGCTAATTACGGCGATAACAATGCCTCTAATTGAGATATGAAAAGGCTCTAAGGTGGCCTTCTCAGGAAGGACAGAAAGGGAACTGTATTATTTCTGCTTTCATTGGACCCTCCACTCCTAAAATGCCCCCTCCCTTATGGAGCCACCACACTCTCACCCCTCCCTGCACTACCCAACAAAGGCACCTAGGGATCTTTGAATGGATTTTCTTTTTCCAAGCTGCATTCAACCAATCACTTAGGGAAGGAGAGTTGAATACATTTCTAGAGACTCCTCAGCTCAACAAAACTCAGTTTGATGCTTCCCATTTTAAAGTGTGGTAAACTTAATGTGCTTTTTGAGTCCCAGCCATGACAATCAGCAGCCTACTTTACTTAATTACCTTTATTTTATCAAGCATATACTATACCCCAGGGTCACTGAATAAATTACTTTTTGTCTTCACAGCATCCCTGTGAGAGGCTGCATTTCCGATGAAGGGACTGAGGGTCAGGGCTGCTGCAAGGAAGTTACTGACGTCACACAACTGGGAAGGGGCCGAGTCAAGATTGGAACCCACATGTGCCTCCTTCCCATGTTGACTCTCCTTTCACAGCATAATTTTCTCCAAATTTTAACAAATAATAAATCAGGGACATAAGCAGTTCAGTGCCTCAATCCAACCTTTTTGGGAAAGAGCTCTAAAAGCAAAGTTGGTGAAAATGTAGGTGCACAGCCGAAACCAGTTTGGCTCAATGGATAGAGCGTTGGCTTGGGGACTGAAAGGTCCTGGGTTCGATTGCGGTCAAAGGCATGTACCTTGGTTGCGGGCACATCCCCAGTGGAGGGTGTGCAGGAGGCAGCTGATCCATGACTCTCTCATCGATGTTTCTAACTCTCTATCTCTCCCCTTCCTCTCTGTACAAAATCAATAAAATATATTAAAAAAAGAAAAATGAAAAGAAAATGTAGGCGCACAGTGTAAGGGCTTTATGAAATGGAGTGGCTCCTTTGAACCGACTGTAAACATCATCGTGAAAGGGGGTGGATTTTTTAAAAATATAAATAATCTTTCTCAAAAACAAGATTTCCAGTAACTGCTGGTGCTTTTTAAGCGGTGAAGATGGCATTTCACAATTCCTAGGAGACCCCCCTCATTCTTTTTAAAAATATATATATATTTTATCGATTTCTTAGAGGAAGGGAGAGGGATAGAGAGTTAGAAACATCGATGAGAGAGAATCATCAATCAGCTGCCTCTTGCACACCCTTTACTGGGGATGTGCCCGCAATCAAGGTACATGCCCTTGACCAAAATCGAAGCCAGGACCTTTCAGTCTGCAGGCCGATGCTCTATCCACTGATTGCCAAACCGGTTTCGGCAACCCCTCTCATTCTTGACAAAGTCTTATGTGTCAGTGGCTTCCAGGGCAGGCTGAGGAGACAAGGCCTCTCCCCGGGCCCTCCCCACTTGAGGGAAATAACCACTTACCATCTCTTCTCCCTAAAGTCAAAAGTAACCGCTGCTTTCTGCGCCTCCCCGGTCTTCAAACTCAGAGAGGGATCACACTCGGGAGGTCTTTTGGACCTCTCCACATGCACAACAGAGTTCATTCTAATATATAAAAGGCTGTTTAGATTCTAGGAACATCTGATTCGTGTGTCTGAGAGCTGCATAACCACAGGTTTGACTGGATACACCAATTTCTACATCAAAGGAATCACTGTGATAAAGGTGTGGGTTATTGCACAGATGCGGATGCGCTCAGCAGAAGTAGCATTGCCTCCCCAGCAGAGCATCTATAATTAGGTACAGCCCCGTGCCGCCAAGTGGGGACAAATAAACATTTCTGTAGTTTCTCTGCTCTGCTCCTCCCAGCCCCTGCTCCCTGCCCTTAATGTTCCTTCTCCTCAGTCCTCAGCTCATTCATCCAGAGAGTCCCTCTGATGGTGCTGGCACTCAGGCTAATGCAGGGACAGCTCCCCAGAGCCTGGTTCACCCCCTCCCCACCTCAGGTCCACTGTTACCATTGCACTTTTGCAGCTATTAGCTTACTTAAATATGGGCTGCCTGCTCAGTAGTGTGTATGTGCTTCTCGGAGAGCAGAGGCTGCATCTATTCTAAGGGCAACTTTGAGGACGTTGGCTTCTGGCCAAGATCTGTGTGTAATTTTTTTAGGCCAGACCATAGGCTCTTCAAGGCTCGACCTGGCAGGACAGACAGAGGCAAGCTGTCCTCTCCACACCAGACTTGGTGCACAGCCCTGCGCTGCAGTGGAGAAGGGTGTTGCAGTCAAGGACTCGGCCTCCCTGGCCAGTCACACTGTTCCTCTCATCCGTATTCCTAGCCAGGCAATCCCCACTTGGAGGCCTCTTCATGGGGCCTGTGCATAGAGGACTCATCAGGCATCACTACAGAGACTTCCTAATCAGGAAAGGAGGACAGAAAACTGGAAGATATTTTTCTCCATTCTACTTCGGACTGAGTATTTTTTTCACTTCTAGCACATTTTCCTCCACTCTTACCTCCTTCTCAACCCGTGGCCTCTGGGTCCATAAGATGGCAGAGGTCTTTGGACAGGACTCTTGATAGTGACACAATTCTCCATGTCTCTGCTGATCCATTTAACTCTAACAGGTGTCATTTCATGGGGAAAATGGAGTGGTGAGGGAACTGGTGCTTCCTCTAGTGTAACCTCTTGTTTATACTAACACAATCAGTTAAATTTGCCTTGATGTCTTACTTAGATACTGTAATACATTGTGGCTCAGCTTAGCTCTTGACAAACATATAATAGGTGCTCAATAAATATTAAACAAAAGATCACATTAATGAATGAATGAATGATGCCTTGAGATAATATGTTAAGAACTTTATCCATTTTGTAAACATTTACCAAAAAAAAAAACCCAAACAATAACATATATGTGCCTGGCACTGTTGTAGGCTCCTGAGATCTGTACAAAGATATTCCCTGCCACCAAAAAGCTTACATGATATGCATTCTATCTTTATCCCGGTTAATCCTCATGGCAACCCTGCCAGGTAAAAATGCAACATTATAAAGGTTAGTAATTTGCTTATGATCATAAAACATATAAGTAGCAGAACTGCAATGGAAAAAATCCTCTCCTTCCTCTGGGGCTATGGCCTTGTACCGTCTCAAGCCACTAGCTTCTCTTCTGATAGCAGGGATCCAGAATCCACAGTTACTACAAGATCAGGGAAACCCTGGCCTACCACTTCGCAGGCATCAGAAGGCTAGTGGAAAGAGCCCCAGAAGTCCACAGGGGCCCTGTGTCAATCAAGTGCCCTCTAGCAGCTTCCACTCCACTGGTGGTCATAGGACTGGCTAGACCTGTGCACCCATGACTCTCTGCCCTTTCAGAAGGCTCTCAGTTAAAGAAATCTGAAAGTGGCACCTTCAGCTGAAGTGGGACAAGGAAAGGGGAAGCAAAAGGCCTGAGAGGCAGTAGTGATTCTGTGTTTTTTCTTCATCAGCAGAGTTCTAGAGAAGGCATCTTCAGGCTCTGGCTGAGTAGGTCATTAGTTAGAGCATCATTCCAATACACCAAGGTTTCAGGTTTGATCCCTGGTCAGGGCACATACAACAAGAATCAACCAATAGTGCATATCTAAGAGGAACAACAAATCTTTCTTTCTTTCTTTCTTTCTTTCTTTCTTTCTTTCTTTCTTTCTTTCTTTCTTTCTTTCTTTCTTTCACTTCCTCTCTCTCTCTAAAATCAATTTTTAAAAAGTTCTCTTGGCTGAAGCCTGAGCAGGAATGGAATAAAAATTTAAAATACCCCCCTTCCTTAGTTCTGTTATTTTTATTGCCCATGACTATTTCTAAAAACTTTGCCAAATAATGTTTCAAATTTTTATTTATTACCAGAGGCCCAGTACATGAAAATTCATGCAGTGGAATTGGGGTATCCCTCAGCCTGGCCTGCCCACTCTCACAGTCCAGGAGCCCTCAGGGGCAGGAGGGGACCTGGCAATCAGGGGAAGATGACATCTCATCACACCTCTGCTGCTGCTACTGTCAGCAGCGCAAGCCTCAGCTGTCCCTTGGCGGCTGGGCAGCCACCTTGAGGGTTGTCTGCACCTCGGGCCAGCCCTGGGCAGCTGGGGGGCTGAGGGGACTGGGTGCCACCATCTTGTGGCTGTGGGCACCACCATCTTTGAGGGTGTGACAGTCAATTAGCATATTCCCTCCTTATTGGCTGTGAGTGCCACCATCTTCACAACTGCGTGAGGGTCAATTAGCATATTCCCACTATATTAGATAGGATTTTAGTTTGGGTAATTTCATAGCTAATATAACCTTGAAAGGGAGATGTCATTATCTTTCTTAAGAATTTGTTTGAGCCGAAAATGATTTGGCTCAGTGGATAGAGCAGCGTTTTTCAACCACTGTTCCGAGGCACACTAGTGTGCCGCAAGATGTTGCCTGGTGTGCCGTAGGTGCAGACAAGACAAGAATTTTATAATTTTTCACTATTTTGTTTACTTAATATTTCATAATAAAGTAATTATAAAATACTTTCTTTGTGTTTATTTGATTCCTATTCAAGAAAATTACTTTATATATAGTCAATTTAGGCACAGAGTTAAATTTTTTTAACATTTTCTAATGGTGGTGTGCCTCGTGATTTTTTTCATGAAACAAGTGTGCCTTTGCCCAAAAAAGGTTGAAAAACACTGGGATAGAGCATTGGCCTGCAAACTGAAAGGTCCCGGGTTCAATTCCAGTCAAGAGCATGTACCTTGGTTACAGGCACATCCCCAGTAGGGGGTATGCAAGAGGCAGCTGATTGATGATTCTCTCTTATCAATGTTTCTAACTCTCTATCCCTCTGTCTTCCTCTCTATAAAAAATCAATAAAAATATATTTACAAAAAAAAATTGAAATTTGGCAGTTTTTTTTTTTTCTTTTCTTTTCTTTTTTCTTTTTCTTTTTCTTTTTTTTTTTAGTTAAACATAGAAATACCATGCAATCCAGCAATTCTACTACTTGGAATTTACCCAGGAGACATTAAAATATTTGTTCACAGAAGTGCTTATATGCAAGATGTACCTAAGTAAAAAAAGTTGACATAATCCAAGTGTCCATCAGCTGGATAAACAAAATGTGGTATATCCATACAATGGAATACTACCCAGCCATAAAAATGAACAAAATACTGATACATGCAATGACATGGATGAACCTCAAAGATATTATGCTAAGTGAAAGAAACTAGACACAAAGAACTATTTAGATATTGTGTGGTTCTATGCATATGCAACTTCTAGAAGTGGCACAACTAGCTAACACAGACAGATCAGTCGTTGCCTGGCCTGGAAGTGAGAGCAGGGACAGGCTACACGGGTCACAGGGGATTTTGCACGATGGGAATGCTCCAAAACAGAATTGTGTTAATGGTTGCACAACTGCATGCATTCACAAAACTTTCCAAACTGAACATTAAAAATGGGCGGGTTTTAGGGGTAAATTATACCTCAATAAAGCTCTTTACAGAGGAAAGGGGCAGAAGTGTTCAAGTAGTGATCTTCCTTTATGATAGAAAAAAAAAAACATCAAAGAAAAAGTTATCCTAAACACCAACTACATTTTTGGGATAGGATTTATTTTTAAAATCTGCTCATGGAGACATTAATATTTGCGCAGACACAGCTATCATCTGACATTTCAAGCTGGTCTGTGTGTGGGTTGAAATATGCAAGCATATCCGTGTTATCCTCTCCTTGGAATTCTCTGGAGGACTTTTTGACAGGGTCGGCGAGTCAGCTGCCACCAGGCATGCGGAATGAAAAGGTGAGACAATCACTGTGCTGAGATGGATGTGCTGGTGAAGTCCGCCTGGAGAAGCTGCAGGGCCAGGCGGCGTGGGGGAGGGGGGCAGTGATGGGCTGGGGGCTGGCAGCACAACCTAACCTCCTCCCTACAACCCGCCTGCTGACAGGGCTGATGGACACAAGCGGCAGAGCACGTGTCAGGGTCCCGCATCTGAACGACAGTCGCCTGGCCCTCAAAGAAATCAGACTCTGGTCAAGGGGGCATTTTAATAAAAGCGGACATCTGGCCCCTGCCCTGTGTGTCAGCTCCCTTGCAGCCGGAAACTCACTCTTCTCTCTCTGTGGGGAAGCCTGCTGGAGGCAGATTGGCTGGCAAGATGAGGTTCCTTTTTCTACTTTTTCTACTTTTTCAAAGCCAGCCTGAAACTCATTAATGTTAGGAATGGGAGGCGCTCCTGTGAAAACATGAAAAGCGGGTGCAGGGTGGGTGGGGAGTGGGGGGTGGGGGGGAAGAGACAAAGACTGAGGGAGTGATCAGAAAGGTGGGAAGAGCAAGGAGCAGGGGCGGCCTGAGCCCAGCCAGTTTGGCTGATAGGCCTGGGGCTTCTGTTCCCTCGGGTGAGGCCATTAGAAGGAGCCCACGGTTTTCAATGGAGCAGCACAATGCTAAGCAGACAGCGCCTGCACGCTGGCTCTCAGACCGCAGGGTCTCTGCAGGTGCGTTTTATGTCCTGCTCTTTGGTTGCTGGAATATAAATCCCACATGAATTGTGCAGCAGCAGCAGGCTTCACAGATAGCAAAGAGGATTATGTGATGTAGGAAGTGCTGCTCTCCCCTTTCTTCTTCTTTTTTAAACGGTAGCATTCAACTCGCCCAGAGATGGAACCATGTCTTCTCGCAGCCAAAGTGAAAGGGAGGTTTGAGGACGGCTCTAATAATTCAGGCCAAAGAGGACATGGGGTGACCCCCCGCCCTTCGCTTCCATCTCACACAAAAAATATATTGTGAACCAGTATTCTGAGACAATAAATAGAAAGGAGGGCAAAGAATATAAACAGACAACTTGCAGATAAGGACGTGCTATTTCAGTTTCTCTATGAAAAGGCTCAGCACCCCTGGCAGCCAGGGAAATGCAAGACAAAGCACCAACAAGATGCCCGTTTTCACATTTCAGACTGACACAAATTAAAGGGCACGAGAGTACCCAGGAAGCAGGGAGCCGTGTCTGCAATATATTGCTTGTAGAAATGTAAATTACAGCAGCTTCTGGTACCGTAATGAAGAGCCAACTTTTAAAGTTAAAATGAAAAGGATCCACAACCCCCCCCCCCCCTTAGTAACTTATCCTACAGAAATGAAAAGCACCCGCAGGGTGGGTGGCAGAAAAACTGGAAACAAACAACCCCAAGCCATTAACCAAGGAGGAAAGAAGAATTATGGTGCATCTATATTACAGAGTATCTTATAGATTAATGAGTTGGAGCCATATTTGTGAATCTAGAAAAATGTCCAAGGTTTGTAAAGTGTATTTATAGTAGACCTCATATTTAGTAAAAAAAATAAAATAAACTCCAACCCCTGCCCCCCAAAAATGATATGAGTAAGTATGCTTGGATAGGTAGATGAGAGATCTTACCGGGATCAGGCCTAAATGGGCAGTTGGACATCCCTCAAGAGGGTTCCAGGTTGGAGAGGATGCAAGCTGGGCTGAGGGACACACCCCCCCATGCACAAATTTCATGCACCGGGCCTCAAATAAATAAATAAATAAATAAATAAATAAATGTTTCCCCCCAATAAATAAATAAATAAATAAATAAATAAATAAATAAATGTTTTCCTCCAACTCCCAAATCAAATCGACGGGTCTGTTATTTTGTACTCTAACTTGCATCATTCCACTTTACTGACACACTTGGGCACAGCTCTATTGCTTTTGCTCCCTTCCCATAATTAATCAGTTCCTTTTTGTTGATTTGACATGGGGTCTCTCATTAACTTGGCATCTAATCTCCTCTTCTCAGCTGATATTCTTTGATTTCATGCACTTCCCTGTATGTTATCTATAGAAGTTTATATTTATTATCCAGTCATTACTTAGACACTAATACGAGGATAAAAGAGAATGTAATTGGCTGGTGGGGGTCTGGAGTGAGAGAAAACAATGCACAAGGAGAGAAAAACAGAACACATGAGAAAGAACTCTCCAAAGATTCAAGTGACCAGGAGGAGAGCGTTCCCATGTGACCAACAAGCCCTGGGTGGGCGCTCCTTGAGGGGCTAACATTCTAGGTGAAGCAGAAAGAGACTGCAGCAGCCGTGGATTTGATTTGGGTATAAATCGGGCTTGATATTGTATAGATTTTAAAAACAAATTGCTCTTATTATAGAAATACTATAGAAATTAAAAACATATACAACATTAGAGAAAATAATGCAGTCAGATCCCATGCACCCATGATGCAATTTAAACCATTATCACTATCTATGGCTCCTTTTACTGTTTTTCTTTTAAACAAAACTTCCCTGTAGCTTCCTGGGTTGTCTCACAGGGTTTGGTATTGCAGTCTTTTTAATTTTAGTCATTCTAGGGAGTGTGCAGAGAGATGTCACCTTATAATTTTAATATGCGTATCTCTGATGACTCATGAGGTTGAGTATCTTTCCATGTTTCCACACTCTCTTTTGCAAAATGTCTCTTTGAATTTCTTACCCATCTTTCTATTGGTTTGCATACTTTTTTTTAAATTAAATTTCTTGATGAGTTATAGAATTATTGAATCTTTTTCTTATTGAATTATTCTGATACATGAGTCTTTAGTCAGACATTCGTATTGGAAATATCTTCCATGAGTTGCTTGCCTTTTCATTCTCTTAATGGTGTTCTTTGATGAAAATAAGAGTTTTGTTTTTTGTTTTTTAAATATCTGGTACTTTTGTATCCTATTTAAGAACGTTTTGCTTATACCAAAATAATCTCCCATGCTTTTCTCTAAAAGTTGTATTGTTTTTTACTTTGTATTTAGATATGCAGTTCATCTGGACTTGATTTTAGTGTATAGTATGAGGTAGGCATTCAGGTTCATTTTTTTCTATATGGATTTGCAATTAATTCAGTAACATTTGTGTAATGACTATTTTTCTTGGCTGCACTGCAGCATGAGTTTGTCATCAGTTGTATCCACATATGTATGGCTTTGTTTCTGGACTCTCTATTTCTGTTCCATTGGCTTATTTACATATGATTATGGCAATATCACACTATCATTTAATGCTTTATAATATGCCTTGATATTGAATAAGAACACCTCCTCCAGCTTTGCTATACTTCAAGACTAACTCTGACTTGCTATTCCTGGTCCTTTGCATTTTACATGCATTTTGGTCAGCATGTCAATTTGTCAGTTCACACACACACACACACACCCCTCTGCTGAAATGTTGGTTGAGGTGTATTGGATATTTGGAACATGTGGATAGTGGCCTGCTATATTTCCAGGCATAGCGGGGAGGAGAGTAGAAAAGGAGGAGCTGGAAAGGAAAGTGGGCCTAGGTAAGGCAGGACATAATAGATCATGTTAGGCATTTTGAGCTTTGCTCCAAGAGCAATGAAAGACAAATACCATCTGATTTCACTTACATGTGGAATCTAAAAAACAAAACAAACAAACTCATACCTACAGAGAACATTTTGATGGTTGCTAGAGGGGAGGATGGTTCAAAGGATGGGTGAAAAACGTGAAGGAATTGAGAAGCACAAATTGCCATTTATAAAGATAGTCACAGGACACTGGCCTGGTGGCTCAGTTGGTTGGAGCATTGTCCCATACACCAAAAGGTTGTGGGTCTGGTTCCTAGAATACCTGGATTGTGTGTTTGATCCCCAGGCCGGACAGGTACAGGAGGCAACCAGTGGCTGTTTCTCTCTCTCTTCCTTCCTCTCTCTCTAAAATCAGTAAAAACATATCCTCCTGTGAGGGTTAAAAAAAGAGAAAAGAGTCACAGAGATGTACATTACAGTCAGGGACTATAGTCACTGATATGATCACAACTACTGGTATGTGTGGTATCAGGTGGGTACTAGACTTATGGTGTCACTATTTGACAGATATATATATTCAATTTGCATGCTTCTCTTCTCTTTTAATAGAAATGAAAAACATATACAACATTAGAGAAAATAATGCAGTCAGATCCCATGCACCCATGACGCAATTTAAACAATTATCACTATCTATGGCTCCTTTTACTGTTTTTATTTTAAACAAAACTTCCCTGTAGCTATATATATATCTGTTAAATGACTATTTTATACACCTGAAACTAATATATGTCAACTATAATTTAAAAATTTTAAAATATTTAAATTAAATAAATAAAAAGAAAAGAAAAGCCATTGCAGGGGGAGTTAATACTCACTGGAGATATTATCAGGCCCTCACCAGTGGGAGCTCTGTGAGGATATGGTTCTGCTCCGTGGACATCTACAGCTCCAGAGAGCACATGTGTCTAAATATAATCTCTTATAAAGTCTGATCTGTGGCTGCATTTTCCTCTTCATTACTGTCCCAAGTGACACAGAAGTAACCCTTGGAAGTCATCAAGCATATCTCAGAGAAGTAAATTCTTTCTTATTCAGAGCCTGAAATTCATTGTTCCTGAACTAAGTGGCACTAATAAACCACAATTGGCTTAATTATCTCTTTCTATGTGACAGGAATGCCACCCCACAACCCAGCTGTGCGGAGAGAGAGCAGCATCTCCTCGGCTGTTGGGGCCTGTTATCAAAGTGGTATCACCACTTGTCAGCAAGCAGGAGGGTCCACATATCCTAGGTATTGTTGTTATTGGTAGTCTTGCGATGGGAGTGGGGGTCAGACTGAGAAGGGAAGGAAGGGAGAAGGGAAGCATGCAAATTGAATTGTATGTCTGACATCCACTATCAGCTATGACTCATCTGTGATCATGTTGCCGTAACACATGGTACATCCAGGAAACCAGGAGTAATGCCCTCTCCTTATTATGGATTTGAGTAGTGCACGTTTTCGTGTGTGTGTGTGTGTGTGTGTGTGTGTGTTGTATAATATTACATAATTTTAGAAATGTAGTGAATTAATTATTCACAATCTGTACCACCAGGAGAACCATTCTCTTTGTAATCAATGAGGACATTATTTTCTGTGGCTGTGCACTACTCAATCTGCTCATTTGTAAATGGCAACCCTTGTGCCACTATGAGTTTTTGTATTCATGAAAGAAGAGCTTGACCTCAGCAAAACCTTATCCCTCAATCTGGCTTAGAAAATAAAACAGAAATTGTTATGCCTAAGAGTTTCTGAAACCTAGATCTATAGTTGCAAATCTATAATTATACACTCAAAATCTTTCATTCCATTACCCAATTCATCCAAAGAGCTTCAGCTGATCCTGTGCCACATACACTACAGGGGTTTTCCAGGATTCGTGGGCATAGTTAGGTTCTTATGAGGTTGAGTCTATAACAAGGTGGTTTGGTCTGGTGTTGAATCCAGGTCACCAAGCTATGCCTTCTTCTTTCAAGCCAAGCTACCCTTTGCGGCCATTGGCACCTTTTTCTGCCTAAACATTTATCTCAGTTTGTGCTTTTTCACTTATTGTAGAAGTCTGAGGAGTTGAATCTCAAAAGGTGAGAGTTTGGGGTATGTTCTTATTTCTCCCCAAAAGAACATGTTTCTCTAAGTAAATTTACTAAATTTTTCCTAGCACAAGGGACCTTGGGAGAAGGCTTTGTCAAAACCTCTCTTTATGTTATCCAATTCATCCACAGAGCTTTGGAGAGCTGAGCATGTGCTATATAAACAGAGGGTTCTGTCACATCATTTCCCCAAGATAATGGTCACCACTAACTCCCTGTTCATTTGTGTAATTTTAAACATCTAGGAAACAGAGCTTTTCCAATGAAGATCTACTCTTAGGGACCTACTACCTCCATCTAGCAACATCTATCCAGAAGCTTCTATAAATTAAAAAAATACAGTTTAAAAAAATTTTTTTAACTAGGCACTCTGCAATATACATTTCACTGAGCACTCTGCAATATACAAAGCATTTGCCAAAGTGCCTTGTTCAGATTCAGTATCCAAAAAAATGGCAATTATTCTTAGGCTGCTATTAGTTTTGGGTCATGCATTTTTCCCCACATTGGAAATATATCATTGGATATAACAAAATAAGAAAATGGGAAAAGTGATACTTCATCAATGTACATTTTACAAATGCTCATTTTTTAAAACTGTTATTATTATTATTTTATTCTGGATGCCATTACAACTTCTTCCCATTCAGAAAGAAATATCTAAGTTCTATTTGCCACAGAACACTAAATTCCCAAGAAAAGGAACTAAAATTCTCTAACTCTTCTTTAAAAAAAATTTTTTTTTTTAAATTGATTTCAGAGAGGAAGGGAGAGGGTATTGAAACATCAGTGATGAAAGAGAATGCCTTTCATCTTCAGGTACAGAACATGTACACTGTGTTCTAGTAAAAAGCCTGCTCAGATTGGCCAGAGTCAGAGAGGCGGTCTATTAAAAAAAGAACTGGTGTTGCCTCTGAAGTGGGGGGTAGTCTTATACAGCGAATATAGGCCTAAACCTATGTTTTAACTGTAAAATTAGGGGGTCGTCTTATATGCCGGAAAATACGGTAACTGATCGGCTGCCTCTTGCACGCCCCCTGCTGGGGATAGAGCCTGCAACCCAGGCATGTGCCCTTAACCGAAATCGAACCTGGGATCCTTTAGACCACAGGCCAACACTCTATCCACTAAGCCAAACCAGATAGGGCTTCTAAGTCTTTTACAGTCACTTCAACCCTGGGTTGGACTACTTTAAGGACAATCTTCCCCATAACACATTGAATTAGTAAACAAATAACTTTTCTCCAAGGGATTGTTTTCCCAATCTCACTAAGTTCTGACCTCAAGCATAAAGTTGCTTAATGATTTCAGTAGCAGGTGATATTTTTAGCCATGTGTCCAATTTTATTAAAATTTTAGTTAGTCATAATGTATAAAATTTACATAATAAGGTTAGATAAAAACAAAAAGGAGATTATTAATGATTAGAGGAATGCTAGAGAAAAATCTTGCATAAAAGTGTTTGCATTTTTTATTCCTAATGTATAATGTCATATGTCTTAATCTTCTACTTAACATTGTATTTGGTGCTATTTCTTGATGCCACCCTGATTCACAGTGATGACAGAATATAAATTAAGTTTCATTCACATGCTTTCAAAAGTCACACTCCAGAATTACATTTTGAACCTGCTCTTGTCTAAGCACTTTCTTCAAGAGGAGTGTTTATGTTAGAATTTAGAAAGGTTCCAGTTAAGGCAGGGATATTACAAGGACAGGTCAGCAGGCTATCGAGTACCCTTTAACTGGCTTAAATTTAGTGAGTGATCCTTAATCTAGGAGTCCTTTGTTCTGAAGACTGATTCAAGTAGTGTCTAAGAATAGATATGTCTCATGGACCAACTGACATTGACTCAAGCTCATGAGATACAAATGCTTAAGAACCAGATGGCTAATGCATTAATGCACAGTGAAACTGTTAATGATGTGAGGATGGAGCAGTCATGAGCAAATCCATATGGGCTTCCAAATGATACTCGGAAAGTATGAAATTAGGAAATAGTGATTTAACTGTATGTTTAATGTTAGTATGGTATGAGAGTATGAGGCACCCTTTTATGTAAAATACAAATACCTGCATTCTCTCACAACTAAGGAGAATTACATGAGTATTCCCCATGATTTTACTGTGTTGGAGAAAAGACCATGGTTCTCTAGTATTTGTCAACGAGTATGGCATTGACATTCTGGTAGGGAGGTCCAATCTCATTATTCAGAACTGTCCCACATATTACAGGTGTTTAGCATCCCTGGCCCCTACTACAGATTACCATGAAACTCCCTAATTACTGTAACAGCCAAAAGCAGCCTCACATACTTTTCAATGCTCCATGGGAGAGAGGGGTTCATTTCTAGTGGTGATTCCCACATTGGCCTTTGATGGAAAGGGTTGAAAAGTTAAAAACTTCTACTTTCTGCACAGTATGCCCATTTTTTGACCGGCTTATTTCTGAGAGCATATGGTTTTGTATTTCTCTTTCCTTAGGAACTATCTTAGAGGTTTATGCCACAGATATAAATAACCAAGGAGCTTCCGTTCGAGGCTGCCTGGGGACCAAGGGTACAGTTCATGGAGAAAAAATCCAAAAAGCAGACTCAACTTTATCAATGCCAGTGAGTTTCTGTACATTTTTAGAGGGAGAATCTGTCCCCAAGAGATTTTATGTAGAACTCCAGTGTAATATACAGATGAAAGTGAGCTACTCTAGTGGAAATGGTGAAGGAATAGAAAGGGGGGAAGCTCTGCCTGCTCAATTTCCTAGGCACTCCCTAAGGTGGCCAATGTGATAGTTGTGTGAAACCCTGGGGTTCTGAGGAACACAGTTTGAAACATTCTGGTCATCTAGGTAGACAATCACATGTGGATTTGACCGACTTTGTTGTATAGTTTGTCTCTGCCCAGAGTGTGCTCTCAGGAGTTTGCAAAGGAAGATGACAACAGTTCCTAGAAGTGTGAATTCACAGACTGGACTACCTTTTTTCTCAGAGGCATGGGCTACTCCTATATTGAAAAGGCTCCTCCCTTCCTAAGACTGTGTGTCTGGGACAGTACATTGCCATTGTAAGACCTTAAACTCCCATGGGTGCTCAGCCCCCATCCCTGCTTCTGGCTTTGGCAGAGTATATGGCAGTATCTTTAGTTATCTCTCCTATGCCTTTGGAGAGATTATCTATCTTAATGGTAGCTGTTTATATCTCTCCTGTTATGTATTACTAATATATATATATATATATATATATATATATATATATATATATATATATATATTTATTGTTTATTTCAAAAACATTTTTTTTTTTTACTTCTCTAGAAGTCGGGAGGCATACATTCTGCAATGGCCCTAGGAAGCACCCACCTAATTCCTCTAGTTGTCTCTAGACAAAATCAAAGGGAGAGAAAAATGCAACAAAATGCACGAGACAAAGAGAAAGCTTAACTTTGAATTGCTGAGTGCTCTTTGCATATCCCCAGTGATTGGTAAGATGGATAGCTCACAAACAAGAATGTTTCCACTAGTCCTGAGTGGTCTATTTTAAATACAGAGAAAAAACCTTTGAGGTGGAACTGAGAAAAGATGTACTCGCTCTGTGTTCTCTCTCTGTGTCAATGGAACAAGTTCACCCCCCTACCATTCTACTGTGGGTAGTAAACAAAGAAGTTACAGAGGGATTCTAAGGCAAGTGCAAGGCAAAACACATTTTTCTTTAATGGTTCTAGTTTTGAACTGTTCATATTTGAGTGACTCTTTTCCCTCACTCTTCTTAAACTCTCACTTTTGGTACCCATTCCCTCCCTACTCTCCCTTTTGAGCCACCAAATCAGCTCTCTAATCATTTAAAACTTTATTTTATTAGATATAAAATATTTGAAATAAAATTATATATATATATATGTGTTTATATATATATATATATATATATATATATATATATATATATATATATATATATAATGTTAGTAGAATTCCAGGTATTAGGGAGTTAAGTAAGAGTTTTGGATTTGGTAGTTACCTTTCTAGAACTCTGGATCTCACTCAGTGTGGGCATTAATACCTTTTCTTTCCACACTAATGCTATGCCTTCCTAGATTCTTCTCTGTTTCCAAGAGAAGAGGAGTTGATGATCTGATTGGCCAACTTGGGCAGCACTGACTTCTCTTTCTATTGTCCGGCATGTCACCAATCCAGCTCTCAACCTTCCATCCATGAGGCTAAGTGGACCAATGGCCTATTTTCAGTGACTGTGTAACCATTTCTCTTAAGATGAGGCAGAAGCTCCATAGAAACAGGAAACTCATTCCTGTTTCCCCTCTTTTTCCTTATCCTATGTATCTAGCCCAAGATTTCAATTTTTAAGAAGTGGTAGGAGTCAAATTTAGGACTTTTACTTGTTTATTTCAACCCTGCCTTCCAAAGGAAGCTACATTTGAATATTGGATATTTATGCAACTATTAATAAAAATATACTTTACTCCCATGTGGCTGTTTTTTTCTTTTATGGAGTTCCCTCAGAGAATTTCATTGATGGTATAGATGGGGGAAGGAGATTGTGGGAAGAAGGCAGCATTAATTGACAGAGCGGGGATAAAAAAGAATCCTAGTTCTGTTGCCATGAAAACAATGATGAGACTCCTAGCTCTCCTGTAATATCATGAGCTCATTGAAGTTCATTTTTCAACCCAGAGTGTATTGAGAGCTTGAGATATTCTCTGAGCAAAGAGAAAATTTCTCCTAGTTTCCTCTTAAAATCATATGGGTTAGAAAGAGGAATTTGGAAAACAGAATTAAACCAAAATGGTAAACTTATTAATAGACAACAGGAATCATGAGTGGTGGGAAAGTCTAGGCTTATCATTTTTTTTTAATATCAATTTACCATCTGTTCCAGATTGAATGAGCCCATCTGGTGTCTGCTGCCAACAGGTATCAACACATCTCCCAGATGCCTCTGCTAAGCATCATTATTAAAGTTTGTACTTGATTTAAAAACAGATGTAGTAGGGCAATGTATATATGTTTCACCACAAGGGAAATTGTGATGGCTTTCACTTTTTTCTGACAACTCCAACCCATTTATACAAACCCATTTATACAAAATCATTAGCTGGGCAGAAGGTATGCTAGAGTGACAACTGGTGTGTGTTGGGGAAAGTTAACAGCAGTGATGGTAAACACAGACTTTGGTAATTATAACTGCCAGCATAAGAGAAATACGCTTTGAGAATCCTGTCAGCAGAAGCAGGGAGCACTGGTCAGGCAAAAAGACCAACAAGAGTCCTCATTTCCACAGGTCGGCTTATTAAGCATGCATGTATGCGGTGCTGTTCCAGCTGCCCAGGCTCGGAGCACAAGAAGGCAGGTGCAGCACTAGGAGAACTAATTGTCAGCAAGGCTTGGGTCTGCCCCCCCCCCCCCCCGAAGCCTGGCATTGACTCCCAGCAGGCAGCCAAGGGGCTTCATGGAGCAGGGACGACATGGCACTGGACTGGAAGTCATATGGTTTGGGTGTGAGTCCTGACTCTGAACTTCACTACTTGTCGATTTTGACAAGTCACATAACCTCGCTGGACCTGTGTTCTCAATTTTTCAAGAGTCATCACAAGAATTCTTCTTTTTTTTTTTTAATGTTAGTTCATGTTTTTTTTTTTTTTTAAATATATTTTATTGATTTTTTACAGAGAGGAAGGGAGAAAGATAGATAGAAACATCGATGAAAGAGAGTCATCGATCAGCTGCCTCTTGCACACCCCTTACTGAGGATATGCCTGCAACCAAGGTACATGCCCCTGACCAGAATTGATCCTGGAACCTTTCAGTCTGCAGGCTGACGCTCTATCCACTGAGCCAAACCAGTTTCGGCGTCACAAGAATTCTGATAACGCTCCTTGTAAACTACAAATCAAGATAGCGCTGTTTCATACGCTTTTGGAATGAGTCAAGATACAAATGGCTTTTAATAATTGATAAAAATAAGCTTACTGTTCAAAGTATCTAAAATGTTATTTCATCAAAAGAAAAATAACAAAAGATCACATTTAAGTCATACAATATACACCCATGTTAATCCACCATGGCTGTGAGGATAAGTGTCATTTTATATATGACTAGGCAAGAAGATATCAATCATCAGAACAGAGTGTATCGTGAACTCCTGTTATCATCAGCAAAGAGGAACTCTTCATTGCAAAATGTCCAGGTACAGAATGCACAGAATTCTGGAGTTTATGAGACAGCCAGGCCTCCCCTGCGTATCTGTAAATCAAGGTTCTAAAGCCTCTAAGTCCCATCCAAACCGAAACAGAAACCAGGCTAATTCCTGGGAGAGGGGTGGGGGGACTGGAGGCCATTCTCAGAACTCGTGACTTTATTACAGGCAAACACTAGGTGGAGGATTTTCACTCCTTGCGTTCTGTCATTAGGTGGCTTAAACCTATTTCTTAGTCTCTTTGTAGACAACCTTGTGACTTGAGCTTCATGAGCACTAACAATGTGCTAACCTGTGCTAATCTTTATGCATTCTGGTTTTTCTCATTTCCTTTCTCTTCTCCAGTACTAACAGGAAAGATCATATTGACAGATAGCTTCCAGGGATATTTTTAGTGCTATGGATAAGAAAATCTCCAGCAAAGGTCAGATCTTTCACTGTTCTAATTAAATTGCAGTCGAAGGAGATTATATCATAAGGGTGGCCAGCCAGCTAACTCTGCAGCAGTAATACACAAAACCATCCTAAGTCGTTCATTACCATGCAAGCGTAAGTGACATGGGGCACCAGGGCCACGTTTTAATTTAAAAATGAGACTTGAAAATCACTTAAGAGTTTTTGTTTTTTTTCCCCAAAATTGTTGTCAAGGGAAACTTAATAAGGTTTTACAGATTCACAGTGATTGTGATTACCACTTTTTATTGGTATATTTTATACTTCCCCTTCAGACATTGAGTAGGCAATTTTTAACCAACAGAAGAAATGTATCAGTAGCTATTTGATACCAGCAACTTAAATCCTTTCCATTACTTACAGAAGACATGTTTCCACCAGAAATTTTCAAAAGTATTTTTCCACTTATTTATAGATTCATGTATTTTCCAGATGAGAGAAAATTGTTTTGAGCCCATTTGGAAACTAATATTTATACATATTTCCTTAAGAGAAATGAGGAAATATGTATTTCCAAGGAAAGGAGAATGTGAAGAACTATTCCTGAAGTGTTATAGCTACGATGAGGTTGAAATATTGCTGCTTTGAAAATGAATACAAACATTCTCACTTATACAGCTGTTTCTGATCAGGCCCTAAGCAAGCAATAACCCAGCTCCATACATGATTTAGCTGAACCTGCCTTTTAGACTGAGTGGGCAATAAATAATTTTTAAATTGGCTTTCTGGATTACAAATTAGATATCAGCATATTTATTTAAAATGCTAGAAGATATTCTCAAAATTAGAATATCTAATTTGTTTTTAAAAGCTAAAAAAATACCCTTATCTCAATCAGAACTGCTTGTCACTTGGTTCTTTAGTTTTTTCTAGATGCACAATAAGTTTGATTTATTAAGCAAATAAGGAAGCATTTGCGCAGAATGTGACAAATATCAAGAGCGTGTGAAGATAGGACAGTGAGATGGTTAGTGACTATTGGTGATTATTTCTAATGAGGGGTTCCTTTTGTGCTAAAGAGTCTCCTTAAATGAAATATATAGGAGAAGAAAGGAGAGGGAAGAGGACAGAAGGAGAGAGGAGAGGAGTGAAGGGGAGGGTAAGAGAGGGGAGGACAGGAGAGGGGAGAGAACAAGCCCTAAACAAAATGTAAGTCTATTTGCCTTTTCCTACTTAGGAACCCAGCATCCTTTCACCGCTTCTTTTTTCTGGTTGAGAGCTCTCTCTCTCTCTACATGCCAATTTAGCTGTAGACCTCTCTTCAGAAAAGACTATGAAAGGTGTCCATTAGCTCCAACAAATTCAGGCTCAGTGACAACCTTGCTCTTTGGGTAGCTATTTGTGGTCTAAAATATGGCCCTCCTCTAGCTATTGCCCTAATTCTTTTTTCCCTTTCATGGCCAAAATTCTTAAAAGAGTTAATTCCACTCTCTCCATTGTTTACCACCCTCTCTAGCTGCTCTCTTCTAATGTTGTTAATGCCGGTTCCATTTCACTGAAGCGGAAAGGTCACTGGTTACTTTCCTGTGAAATGTGACAGTGTAGATTGCTCTGTCCTTCCTAAAATACGCTCTTGGTTTCTGTGGCACCACAACATCTGGTTTCTTCCTTGACCTTTATCAACTCCTGTTTCATCTTCCTCGTGAAGTTGTCATCTGCTCTTTTCTGACTCAAAACTGTTGGTGAGTTCACCCGGGCTATGCTCTTCCTTCTGCTGGGTGACCTCATCCATCAGGTAACTTTAATTCCTATTAAATGCCAATGATTTCAATATCTCTATCTCCAGTGCGGCCTCTTTGCTGGAGTACTAGATTCACTGATAAAGTGGCCTACAAAACACATCAACCTAGATATATAGCAGACACTAAAAAGGCACCGTGCTCAGAATTGAATCAATCCTCTCTCTTCCAACCCCAACAACTTCAAACAGAATTTCCCCGCGTTCCTTATTCACAATGTTTTAAAACAGGTTTGTAGAATGCAACCGGAACTCCTCTATATCTTCTCCCTATATTCAGTTCCCTTCTTCCCATTTCCATTGCACTGCCTCAGTCTGAGCCGCCAGATTGCTCTGCCTGGGACTCCCCCATGAGTTTCCTAATTGCTCTAACTCCAGCCTTTATTTCCTGCAATCTATACTCCAACCTGCAGTCAGAGTCAACTTTGTTTCCTACAAATCTGATCATGTTCCTTTCCCCACTGAAAACCATTAATGTCTTTCTAAAGCTCTTAGGTCAGTGGTCAGCAAACTCATTAGTCAACAGAGCCAAATATCAAATGTACAACAATTGAAATTTCTTTTGAGAGCCAAATTTTTTAAACGTAAGCTTCTTCTAATGCCATTTTTAAAAACATATATTTTATTGATTTTTTTATAGAGAGGAAGGAAGAGAGATAGTTAGAAACATCAATGAGAGAGTTATCAATCAGCTGCCTCCTGCACACCCCCATTGGGGATGTGCCGGCAACCAAGGCACATGCCCTTGTCTGGAATCGAACCCGGGACCCTTCAGTCTGCAGGCCTTTATCCACTGAGCCAAACCGGCCTCGGCAACTTCTTCAAAATAGACTAGCCCAGTCAAAAAACAGATTTCTGCACATGGGCCACGAAGTTTCAATCATACTGTATGTGCATAGCCGCGCGCGCGCGCACACACACACACACACACACACACACACACACACACACACACACCTCTTCTTCCACAGAGCTCTGCTTTCCCTCACCTGGGAGGAGCTGCATGTGCTACTCCTGCTGCCTTCCTCTTTGCCTGGCAAACTATTATTTGTCCTTTAGTCCTCAATTGTATTTTCCCGTATACTTTATTGTATTCCTTCCCATTCCATAATATGTAAGAGTGACTGGCAACTGGTAGTTACTCAGTAAATCTTTCAATGATCAAATACATTTCAAAGGCTAACCTCACAGCCTCTTTCTCCCAGAGAATCATCACCATGTATACTTACTTTTAAGGAGCTCTGTTCCATTAGCGCGACGAGGTTGGTAAGTAATTCAATTAAATAGACAAGCAGATTCAGAAGCATAAAAATGGATAAGTGAACATTTGGTTTGTGTCTGAGTAGCTGGAGTTCTTTGGATCCCACTGCCTTCTATTCTAGTTATCATCACCAGACTTTGTGTCTGAAGGTACCTTCTCACAAGATTTGCTTCAGGATGAAAATCAACATGTCTTTCCACCCTTCCACTCTCTCATCCTCTCGGATGCCAACTATCTTCATTTTAGAACCCTTGATTATGTTCAATCTGGCACTTACAACCTGAGTAATTGAATAAAATTGATGAGAGAAAACGAATATTCCTAGCTGCAAAAGAAATGATGGGATAATGATGATTAGGAATAAAAGGACATGCAGAGTTCAGTGTTAACATCTCTTAAAAGAGCCTAAGACTTGCCCTGAGAGCATATGTAGCATGCACCACTAACCCCTAGGAATGCTGACACCATCACTGGATGTAGACATGCCAAGCATCAAAAAAGTGATTATTATAATAGTAATTGCTGATAATAATGTCCGTGAAAGCAAATTGCTGAATTATTCCCAGAAGGAACTGTTTTCTAAGAAGGCTTGACAAAGGCACTCCTGAGCCTAGGCTGATGAACCAATTGGGAAAATAAAGAAAATAAATGAATAGGCCATACAGAGAGAGCAGAGTTGAGAGAGCTTTAAATTGTGTATGTGTGTATGCATATTTCTTTATCTTTAATGAGATGTTTGTAATTTACCTGATGTAAACTACAAAAATCTCATTAAATTGATAAAATTGGTATTCTACTTAAATTAAAGAGGTCCTGCAAATTATCAGTAGACTTTGTACATATGTGCCTTATAAAACATAAAAAAGTAGTCTTTTGAATTGGCTAAGATGGTGAAAACTTTCTTTTGACACATTGATCTACCAGTTACTAGATCAACAACTGTGAAGGAAATAGAGAATTGATGTCTAGCTGGGATCCTCAGACTTAATTAAAAGGACCCTAAGAATAGAATTTTTTTTTCAGCTGTCTACATCATGACAGACATTGAAAATGTTTCTTTCTGCACTAAGACAAGAGCTGTCCACTTATTTTGAGACAACTGTGAAGTGTATATAGAGAATGTGTTAGTACAGTATGTGTGCATGTGTGTGTGTGTGCACACACGTGCGCGCACATGCATGTATGTTTAAAAGAATGAGAGAGGAAGAAAAAAAGAAAGACTCATACTGCATTATCTTCCTGTCCATTGGAAATTGGATTAATTTGCCATGGATATGACTGTCATGGGTAGTCTTTCAGGCTAAGTATACAGAAGGGGCTAGCTAAGGAACCAATATTTTTGAAATGTGTTTAAAATTTTCCTTGAAGCTTCCATTTAAAAATATGTCAAGTGTGTGGGTGCAATAGGAAAGAACAGAAATGAGGAAGCGAGGAGTGATACTGCTCTGACCTGGCTTTAAAAATTCCTCACCATGGCTCTGGCTAGAATATCTTCCTGGATTATGCCTAGCATCTCTTTAGAAGTGTTGCTGGAAGTGATGATAAATGGTCAACTTGGCCTCATATAACATGACATTTTTTTCAAGTTAATGTTTTGAAGAAACAATGAAGTCACATAAACTCACATAAATGTGGGGAAAAACAAATGTGGTAATAGCTAAAGAGAAAAAAGAAAAAATCCCTAGGCATGAAAAAAATCAACAAAATTAAATTTTAATGAAAAATGTAGTTGTATCTTAAATTTACTTATGCTAACCTCAAATGTATAGCATCCTTTCTCAAACCACCCAATCCAAGCAGCTTTTTAACTGTCTGTGGCTAATTGATTTTCCAGGAAGAGGCAACAATGGTATTTCCATTTCTTCTAGTTTAAATGGTCTCTTTTCTTAATGTTCAATAATGAATAAAGAAGGCCTATTTTTTTTTTTAAATTCTGACTCCCTTTTCCTGCCCAAGATGAAGAAATGGAGCTCTGATATATGACAGGAAACTCACTGTGGTAGCAGGCATCTCAGATCTCCCCACTGTCCACGGTTCTCACTCCTCTGCTGTTAGGTGTCTGTTCTGTTCTCTCCCTGTACTGGTGGCGCTTGAACTATAGCTGGATCCATCTGACCCTTCAAGAAGGTGGGAGGTCCCTTATTCTTGGAGTAGTAGTCCCAGGCACATGCCCCTGATTCACAATCTCCTTGGCAGCAGCCATATTTCACCCAAATTTTGCCAGCCCACATCCCTTCACTGGTGGGCATGGAGACTTCCAGGTTCCCTGCTTATCAAGCCTGGGCCAAGTGGTTTTGCCAAACTAATCTCTGTGGTCAAAGGCAATGCTCTGACCACCAGCGCAGGTACTTCTCCACCCAGCAACTTCTCTACCCTCGCCCCTCTGACCTGCTTGCAGCATTCTCCTGTTAGCTAATAGGAAATGCTGCTGGGCCCGAAAACTGCTAACAAGTCAATGCCCAGGCTCCTTTCTCATGCTTTTGTGTGAGATGGAAAGGAGGATATCCAGAGATTTTCATTTTTTATGTCTTCCTGCAACTGGAGCTGGGGTCTAATCTTAGTGGGATTTAGAGCCTTCGGTCCTCAGGGAATAAAGAAAAGAGGAAAATACCAGGGCAATAAATCCTCTGTAATTCATTTGAGGTGAAGATGCTGCAGTGAGAGGGAAAGCTGGGAGGTATGATCCCAGGTTACATTCCCAGCTGCTCAGTCCTGGTACTTCCTTTCCCCACCGGCTGGGATCAGGGTCCCCTCTACAGACTCTTCACTGGCCAGTCATATGTATGGCTTACACTGGGGCCAGGACAGAGATGGGTGCTGCCCATCTGACCTGCCCTGTGGACGAAATGCCTGCTGCTGGGCCCGAAGCAGCACCAGCCAAAGGACGAGAACATCTGACGCCTTGCTTCCCCTCCATTCTTCTCACCCAACAACACAGTTTTTCTTGTTGTTTTTAAATCAGACACCGAAAGGCTAAACATCATTGTTGTTTTGTCTCATTCCACAAGGCAGTCTGGCATGATATAGAAAGTCTGGTTTCTGGTCTCTGTGTTGACACTATCTCCTTATTCAAAGTCATTCCCTGAGAACTAGACCTTAGCTGTACCCCAGGATTGTTCCTCCTCTTAAATTCGCATGTTCCCCCTTCCTGACCATGGTCTCTTCCTTTCTTTCAGGCACTCCCTCATGTCACAGTGTCTCTTGGCCATTCTGGTAGCCCTGAAGCTTCTTCCTGTACTCAGGGTAGGTT
Organism: Pipistrellus hanaki; assembly: GCF_964339955.1. NCBI lineage: Eukaryota > Metazoa > Chordata > Mammalia > Chiroptera > Vespertilionidae > Pipistrellus > Pipistrellus hanaki. The sequence continues at coordinate 48,847,349 of NC_140506.1, read as the reverse complement.
CTTGATGAAGGGAAGAGCTACTTCTCGTGTCAGAAGTAAAAAAAAATGCCTAGTATTCTGACTTCCTTGCAAGCTAGAATTTAAGCACGTGACAGGGGCCCCACCCATCAAGACCTCTTGCACAGGCTTTGAGTTGGGAGGTGATAGGTGTTGTAAATACCAAGGAAGTTCCAGGAGGGGAGAATTCCCAGGCCCCAAGAAGCAGGGTTTTGGTGGCAGGGGCTGGGTGGATCAGAGTCAGTGCTTATCAGAGGGGAACATGGCAGCCTCACTGATCAGTTCTGCCTGATAATTTGGATCTTCCTGATGGTGCAGCCCTTTGCGGGCTTTTAGGTCTGACCAATTCTGTGACTGACCAAGAACATTTTAACATTTCATTTTCTGCTTAAAACAAAGCTGTTTTCTAATCACATCCCAAAGCCCTAAATGATACATATGGCTTACTGGACCTTTTAGGGTTCAACCACTAATTTTTTCTCCAGCTTCTTAGTGTGACTTCCTGCCTCACATGCTGCAATGCAGACATATTTAAAGTCTTTCATCTGGACCTGCCTGGCTCTGTCTCACCTCCAGATTTGTAGAAATACTCTGCCCTCTGTCTAGAACGCCCCTCCGAGCCCTCTGTACTGAGAGGGCTCTTATTTTTTTAAAATATATTTTTATTGATTTCAGAGGGAAAGGAAAAGGGAGCAAGGGATAGAAACATAAATAATGAGAATCATTGATAGGCTGCCTCCTGCAAGAGACCTTCCTCTCCCCCTGCCCCCCCCCCCCTCCCGACACACACACCAGGGATGGAGCCCTCAACCCCAGGAATGTGCCCCTGATTGGAATCAAACCCAGGACCCCTCAGTTCACATACCAATGCTCCATCCACTGGGCCAAACCAGCCAGGGCTTACTCATTTTTTGAGTCTTAGTTTTGGCATCATTATCACTGGGACAGTTTCTATGGCAGAATCTGTTAGTTGCCCACCTAATTCCCCTCCTCTCTTCTACTTTGCTAGCAGAACTCCAATTGTGTACAGACTGGTGTGGCCCAGTTACTAATACTCACCTCCTTAGTCTCTCTGAAACTATGAGTGGCTAAGTGAGTCAGTCCTGGCCAATGAGCTATAACTATACCAGGTGGCATCTGCATGATGTAAAGGGTCAGACTCAGTTTAGATGTGCCTCTTTCCTTCTCCATTTTTTTACCTGCAGTGCATACCCGATGTCCAGCATGAAGCAGACATTTTTAGGCCATGAGAACAAGAACCACACTGAAGGAGAAGGAAATCAGAAGGAGACAGTATTCTCAATGACTTCCTGGAACAGCTGGGCCAGATGTGAACTACCTACCTCCAATTTCTCGGTATGTAATACATCTCTAATTAGGTCACTGCTATCAGATTTCTGTTATGTGCTACTGAGTGCAATTCTGAGACCCTTTGGCGATCTGGCTCAGGGCTCCTTTTAGTCATTCTCACAGCATCCTCTACTTCCCCCATGAAAACACACGTTGTAATTGCCTGCTTATTTATCTATATCTTTACTTTCAATTGTGAGCTCCATGAAGACAATGAATGAAGTGGGTTAAATTACGTTTTCCAAAAAGTTAATTCTAATCCTAATCCCAGGTACCTGTGAATGTGATCTTATTTGTAAATAGTGTCTTTGTAGGTGTAATGAAGTTAGAATGAAGTCTTATTGGTTTAGAGTGGGCCCTATATCTAATGACTGGTGTCTGTAAAAGAGAAAGAAGACAGAGACTTGGATTCAAAGACGCACACAGGAAAGGAGACCACGTGATGTTAGAAACAGAGATTGGAGTGATGCTGTCACACACCAAGGAACACCTGGGGAAGAGGCAAGGAAGCATTCTTTCCTAGAGCCTCAAGAGAGTGTGTTATTGCAGACAACTTGATCTCAGAAATGAGACAGTATAAATTGTTTTAAAGCAATAGGTAGCTGGTGGTAATTTGTTAAGGCAGTTCTAGGAATCTAACAGAGTGACCACACTTGCATTGTTTAGATTTGAACCACACCATCTTATGTTATAGTCACCAATCTCAGAATTTCCCTTAGAGCAAGTCAGCCCTAGAGACATACTGTGGTGAGGGTCAGAGCCGGAAGCAACACTGGTCCTGCTTTGTCAGCTAATAATTTGCTGATTTGATGTTATATGTCCTGGCAGCCTCCCAATGATGTCAGGATGCAAGAATCCAGAATCCAAGGATGGCAAAAAGGTTTCATTTTGATTGCCTGAATATTGTGTGTTGCATAGGATTCTAAAGCTGCACTTCTATTTATTCTATTTATTGAACAATTATTTATAGGATGGTTACCATGTGACTACAGCAGGTACTATCTAGGTCCTGGGATCCATGACACACAGAAAAGCAAAACCAATTAACCAATCAACCAATCAATCTCTGTCTCCATAGAGCTGACATTGGAAAGAGTGCTGTGACGGATTAAAGATGTTTTCCATAAATAGAGGAAGGAGGATTTGAGACAATTTACTCTCTTTCCAGATTGGATCTGGTTGTAGTAATAGATTTCAGGCAGTTCCACAATTGGAACTCATATAAACTGTACTCATGTCTGCTGGAAGCTCTTTCTTATTTCCATTTTCAAAGATCACATGAGTGGCAGACTCCAATTTGAGGAGAGGAGCTGGGAGTGTTTCATTGCTGTACCAAATATATTTGTAAAGCTCAGAGGAAGAGTTAAGGACATTTTCCTGCCTGAGTCAGAATCTCAAGAAATTCAGAGCACATATCAGGGAAGCAAAGAATTTTATTTTCCCTTAGAGAAGGTAGTGAAAGCTAGAAGATGGAAAGTGTTGTAGATAACTTTAAAATAATAGTTATGGATAGTTGTCCAGAATAAGTGTGATGTGAGGTTGAATGTATCTTTAGCTGAACTTCTGAGAAATAGCAGGAAAAATGTAAATCTAAATGACTGGGAGTTATTGATTCTATTTTTAGAAATGCCAGCACTCGGCAAATTTGACCTGTCTTCAATCTGGCTTGTGACACCAATCAAGCCACTTAGAGCTTAAGCCTAACACATTACAAAGACCTGAGAGTCTGTCTACCTGGGCCTACCCAATGAACAGTAATGGTTTCAAGCTAATAAGGAAATAATTCATTTTAAATTTAAATACAGCTAATCTAATATACAAAGGAAAATCACACACACACACACACACACACACACACACACACACTCAATTTGAAAGGATAACTTAAGGTGTTCCCTTAATCTCAATCAAGCCAGCTCTAAAATTTAGTATGTATCAAAAATCAATTAGAAACAGATGCTGTAGCAAATCCTTTTTCCAAATTAATAAGATTTCAGTGTTTGTGACAATGCTAAATTATTCAGTCTGTGAAGAGCAGGCATTTTCATATCAACATGGCAGACACCTCAAATCATGTTATACCACCCCTTCTGACCATACTTGAGGTCTTTGTTCATCTACTTAAAGCAAAATTATTTCTTTCATTATAATTTGATGAAAATGGGAAAGAATTTTGGCTGCAGACTGAGAAAATCTGGGATATTATGATAGTCTCGGGAACACGTGTTCAAGGTGAGGTATGGCTTCAGTGTAGATTTTATGGTAAATATTCTGGCAAACATTTTATTTTCTGTCAGCTGGCATCTGAGAAAAATGACTCTGGGAGTTATTGACTCTATCTTTAGAAATGCCAGCACTCAGCAAATTTGACCTGTCTTCAATCTGGCTTGTGACACCAATCAAGCCACTTAGAGCTCAAGCCTAACACATTACAAAGACCTGAGAGTCTGTCTAGTCCAGCTGTAGGGTTTTTGGAAAGAATGTCCTCTCTCCATGACCTCAGAGCCCTTCTCAACTTCATAAGGTGTTTCTGTGCACAGAGGCCCTGAAGTCAGCCTGAGCCGTGGCACTGAGTACCGAATCCAATTAAGCTCTTGACAGTGTGAACTATCTGGTCAAAGGACTCACAATACCTGTATACACTAATTTATGGCTATTTTTAATGTCCGTTATGCACTTTGCCTTTGGCTATGTAACCAATGATTCTCAAATTAAGCTGCAAGTGGGCTACTAAATAGACTACATAACTCTCTCAAAACCCAAGTGCCTTCTTAGTTCTTACAGGTAAGAGATATGCAAATCCATACACTTTTATTTTCACATAGGACTTAAAGATATTTATGAGTAAATTAATGGGTGAACTATTAGAGTTACTTGAATTATATATTTGCCAAATAAATTATCACATATATGGAGCATGCTGAGGACTTAAATTCAGTATTCTATTATGAAGACCAACTGATACATTATGCTATAAAATGTGGCTGAGTTTGAATATTTCATGCATACACATAATTAAAATGCCAGAACATTAGTCATGATATAGCACCAGTGGTAGTTGTCTTAAAATAGATACTAGATATTGTTCTTTTTTGCCTTTCCATTCTAATTTATTAATATTTTAACTACATTATTATCTGTTTGTTTGCTGTGGGAGTTTGGTTAATGCTACAGTTTATGGTGATGCGTATCCTCATTCACAATATTTTCAGCTCATAGCCCATGGCCCATAACTCCTATAATGACTAGATTTTGTGTCTATGTTATGTGGTCTCAATTGGAACCATCCATTCTACCATTCCTAAAGTCTAGCTGCCTTCTTTCTGTCTTCCTCTCCCTCCCCTTTTCCCCTCCTCTTCTCCTACCCTTACTTTGTGAGTATGCATTTGCTTGTACAATCACATCTCCTTGTCCCCACCTATTTTTTCTTTTGGGAAGTTGGAAATGGGGTGGTACGCATGGTATGGCATAGTATGTCCTTCTTTGGCAGGACCCACTGAAGAAATCTGACATATAATGATATAGACTTGGATGTAATGAAATAGAATGAGGTAGATGTAACATATAGTCATAAAAAATGATGCTCATGCTTTACATTTTAATTTGCACTATCTTTAAATGCTTTTAAAATCCCTTAAGCACATATCTTCCTTGGAAAGTTTCTATAAACATATTACATATATCTATTTGCCCTCTTCTCCCCTTGTATTATATGAGGGGTGTTCCTTTTATAGAGATATTTTTTAAGAGACTGCATGTCACTGTCAAACTAAAGAACAGTATCTAATATAAATCACTGTATGTATGTATATACATGAGTGTGTATTATTTGTACAGTATCCTTGAATGTATTTTCAACACATTCTTTTTTCTATTAGAATGTAACAGGGGAAGTTCTTATCTCAAATACAAATGTGATTCCTCAAACTCAACTACCTGAAAAGTCATCCCACTGGAATAAAATGACCAAGCTTTATAAATATGCAAAGTTGGTTTTTAATCTTTAAAAAGTTCCTTGCTAATGGAAGAAAGCATTGCCTTCGGAGTTGATTCCTTATTGGGGAAGGAGGCCATCTCATAGTTTACTGTTCAGTTATGAGGCTGAGCACTATTGCCACACACAATCCCACCACACAAAACATAATCATGTTCGATGCATTGTGACAGGTGTTTTTGAACATCTAGACTCTCAAATTAGAGTTGTATAGACCACATTATGATACTGAGAACAAACACTTGATTTTGTGGGAGTACATTTAGTCATGCTGATGTACTTTAGCATCTATTTAGAAATTTTAAATCACTCAGTGGTTGAGCTGCCACAAAAATTACTTTTATACACAATGCTTGTGAATGAATCAGCTACGGTCTCCCTGTCACCTGCTGCTTATCTCAGTATTGGAGTAAGGGACATAGAGACAGCATTCTTCTGTAATGGGTTCTAAACAATAAATGTGCTTGTAGCATCAGTCTAATTATTACTGTGAGTAGCTGGGGAGAGAATTTAAGTAACTCTAATAGCTCACCCATTAATTAACCATAAAATTTAAGTTCATGTGTAAATCAAGCACATATTATTTTTAGTTTAACTGTAACACACACAAAAAATTACCTCTCTACCACAAGAGATCCCTTTTATCTTTTATTTTTTTCTTATTAGCCTTTCTAAAGATGCCCAATAAAGAGATTCATCTTCCTTTCTTCTTCTTAAACTTGAAGGGCAAAGAGTGAAAAACCAAGAGAAAAATGAAAAAAGACATAAAAGACAGTTTACAGAAAAATAGAAAGTAGTTCTTAAGTATATGAAAAGATGTTCAAAATTACTCATAATTATATAAATAAAAGTTAAAACACTGAAATAACATTTCTATCCTATCTGATCAGCAACTATTAAAATGTATGACAACACAAGGCTGTGGGAAGCAGTCTCATATACTGCCCATGCAAATGCAAAATGGTATAGATATTCTAGGAAAATTTGGTAATTTTAAACAAAGCGATGCATGTATTTACCTTTTATCCAAGCAACTTGACTTTTAGGAACTTACACATCTAACACTGTAAAAATACACATATATAAAGTCATTCATTGCTGTATTGCAAAGTCAGTATTGCAAAATATTGGAGACATTATAAATATTTATATAAAGGAGAACTGTTGAATAAATTATGGAGTACTATGTAGCAGTAATAAAAATAAGGAAGATATTTATGAACTGATGTGGAGTGTTTTCCATAATGTATCATTAAATGTAAAGGAATATTTATGGTAAGCTATCTTGTAAAAGAAATGGGATATGACATACAATACATTTATGTGTTCATCTATGCAAAAATAATACAGGAAGGCAAAAACAGAAAACAATGAGATAGGTTTCTTACAAAAGTGGGTGGGAATAGCACAAAAAGAATGGAATAATTAAAATAGGAAAGAGAAATGATAGGCATGATATTGCTCTGAGTGTATCCTTCTGTATAGTTCTGAATTTTAGAACCATAATAATGTTTTATAATTATTAATTTAATTTCAAAATAAAAAAATTAAATTCATCTACGATGTGAAAGCAACCCTAAATGAAATACAAATACAGGGTGTCTCCTCCACCCCCCCCCCCCAAAAAAAGTATATATACTTTAATAGCTGACAGCTCAATTTTTAAAATGAAATGTGTTTTAATAAACACTGCCTTTATAATTATTCAAAGTCTGTGTATATACATTTGTATGACACACCTCACTGTCATACAAGTCAACACCATAATCATATTGAAGGGGGCAGCGGGTGAAGGGAAGAAGGAATATAAGTAACTTTGTAAAACAATATGTTCCCAGTAACTCTAAGTCTAAAGAGCTAAAGGAACTATAAACAAATATAGTACTCCAGTTAGTAAATGTTTTTTATCCTCACCAGAAGATATGTTTTTGTTTATTTTAAAGAGAGGGAAGAAGAGAGGGAGGGTGGAAAGAAGCGAGGGAGGGAGGAAGAAAGAGAGAAAGAAACATTGATGTGAGAGAGAAACATTGGTTGGTTGCCTCCCCAGCCTAGGGCAAACCCACAACCTGGATATTGCTCTGACCAGGAATAGAACCCACCACCTATCAGTATACAGGATGATATTCCAACCAACTGAGCCATACCAGTCAGGGCAGTACATATATTTCCTACAGGGTTATGGATTAGAAATTATAAAACTATTTTATGTACATCCTAGGATTGGAAGGTGAGACCTGGGTTTCTCTTGTTGGAGAAAGGAATTGCAAATAAGAAAAGGAGGAAGGCTAGAATGAACCCTGTAGTATTGGGAGTGTCAGTTATAAACTCCTAGTCTCTCTCTCTCTCTCTCTCTCTCTCTCTCTCTCACACACACACGCACGCACGCACGCACGCACACACACACACACACACACAAATGGATATAGGGATAGATATAGATTCATGTATATGTGGGTGTATCTATTTCCTAGCTCTCTTCACTAAAAAGGTCTAGAAGGAATGAGCATCTTAGCATTCACATCTTGACAAAATTCAATATCTATTAAGATTAAAAAAATAAAATCCCATAGCAAAACTGAGGAAAAAATAAAATGTTCTTAACTAGACAAAAAAATTACCTATAAACACCTATAACATATATTATGCTTAGTGGTAAAAACATTGAAAGTTTCTCTTTGAAGATACCATGTCTGCCATTGATACTTCTATTTTCATGTTGCATTGGAAGTCTTAGTTGGTATAAAGAAAAAAAAAAGAAATAGAAAAAAGAAAGAAAAAAAGAAAAAGAAAAGAGTATCAGTATTAAAAAAGAAATAAATTATCACTTATAGATGTATGGTTTTGTACATTATTAGTAAAAATATAAATCAATCTACAGTTATATTATTAGAATTAAAAAAGACAGCTGGGCAAGTTTGCAGGATAGAAAATCAATCTACAAAAATCAATTTTCATTTTAAATGACAAACTATACAAGAAGTGAAATTTGAACAGAAAACTTACAATATTATAAAATATCAAATACCTAGGGAAAAATCTATCAAAGTATTCCAAGACTTCTTGAAAATATAATCTTTATATTTATGAGATAATCTTTATAAGATCAAATACCTAGAAATAAATCTGCCAAACCATATTCCAGACTTCTATGGAGATCATTAGAAAAATTTACACAAAAAAAGATCTTAATAAATAATTGACAAATATGCTATGTTCTCCATATTCATCTATAAATCCAATGCAATCCTAATGAAATTCCTGGCAGGATTTTTGATAGGTTTTGGGCTGTAACATTGTGTTATAGACAGGAGAGCTTTTAGACAACAGAAATACTAGCATATTTCTCTCAATTCTGGAGATTAGAAATCTGAGACTAGGATGCCAGCATGGCTGGGTAGAGGCCTTCCTCCTGGTTGTTTCCTTAAACGGGAGATGGGGTTAGGGAGCTCTGTGAGAGCTTTCATTAGAATACTAATCCATTCAGGAGGGCTCTCATGATCTAATCACCTCCCAAAGGCCCACCTGTTAATACCATGAATTGGGGGAAGCAGACATTCAGATTTAAGCAGATATCAAGATTCCTAAAAATCTATAGCTGGCAATGTTGGATTTCTTGACCTATGTAATATCTATACAGGTATTCACAATATATACATTAAGCTATAAAGTTAGGTTTATTCACTGCATTTTAGAATAGATGGTTTCTATTGTGTTGCATTTCACAATTAGAGGAATATTTGAACAAAGAAATTTAAAAAATAAAAAGGCTCCTCTTTCTGTCATTCCAACCAACAATCATTGATCGGTTGCTTCCTGCATGCCTCACTCTAGGGATGAAACCTGCAACCTGGGCATGTGCCCTGATTGGATCTAACTGTGACCAGCTGGGCTGCAGTTCTTTTTTATTGTCAGTAAAAGTATCTGGTCTGGGTACTTTTCATTTAAACCCTTTAGCTCTATTCTTCCCAGAAAATGTATTACATACGTTTTTCAAAGTATTTTGGTAGCCTGTCCTCTATTTCATTTTATTCTCTTAAATCACAACTATCTTTGCTTCTACATTCTCCTCCAGATTCTTCTCATATTCTACTTTTTTCTTCTCTATCACTTTCTGAATCTTCATGTTAAAATAGAAAGGTTAAAGAAAGAAGAGGCTCAGAAATAGAATAAGAGATGAAGGTAACGCAAAAACCAAGAGATCACAGAACACAAAGAAAGATAAAGAAGAAGAGACATGGAACATTTAGTCTCTGGTAGGGAAGTGGAAGAGGAAGAAGAAACACAAAGACAGATTGAAGGTAATGAAATTACCCATGAGGTTTAATTAATGTGCCATGAATGTAAATATTACCAACAGAGCCAATTAGATAGCCCTTTAACACAAATCAGTATCACTATGAATGGACTAAATCTGAATAATAACCATTTTTTTTTTTTCTAACCGGAGGTTTATTACTTTCAAGAAAATACTTCCAAAAGAGCAGGGATTAATATTGTGTTTCACTTCTGGTTAAGATCAGAAATTCAAGTTTGGTGTTTCAGAGTATAGTTATAAAACCAGAAAGGAATGGTGTTTTTCCTATAAAGTGCTTTGAAAGTCGCTGTACTTTGGAAATTTGAAATGTTTTAGAAAGCAACCAACCCATGGGATTTTGTTTCATTGAAAAGGACACTTGACATTTTCTGAAACTTTTTAGACTTCACTGTGGACTCTCAATATACAAGAGAAAAATAAAGCTGGGTTTCAAATTACAGATGACTTAGAGAAAAACAGCAGTTTTCAAATGTAATTTTGTCTCCATGAATGAAACTGAGCACATCCACTGTTATCAAGCTCCTACATATACATGTCCACCTAGGACACCATACCACCTGCCCTGGAAATGGAATATCAAAAACACCATGGATATGGATGATCATGCTAACAAACATTATCACAATATTGGCGATGGAAAGCATGTTACAGAGACTCTCACTCAACCCCTTTTAATTTTTACCTTGGAGTGAGAATCGAAATAATAATAATGATGATGAAATTTACTGATTATTTACTATGTAACACCAAGTTATATGTCATAACTGATATTTAATTTAGTCCTCATAATAACACAATGGTGTAGGTACTTCTAGTATCCCCACTTTATATTTTACAGATAAGAAAGCTTATCTGTAAGTAAATATACTATTTAGGTAAATGATAATTTATACTAACATTAAATTGAATTTGTAGTTCACTGACTTGTGTAAGATCTCTATTTTTTTTTTTTTAATAACCAGCTTCTTTATGTTAAGTCCTGGCTTCTTTATGTTAAGTCCTGGGCTAACATGCTGAGAATGAAGTAGACAAAGCAGAAAGGATTTCCTCCCATGACTTACAACCCACCTAGGGGCCAATGGCAATCAATTGAGGAGCAATAATGTGAAACCTTTTAAGTGTACTCAGCATCAGTACAGGGAGACTACGGTAAGCAAACAGCAGACATATCTAAGCAGGTAGGAAAGAGTCCGTGCTAGGGAAAGGGTTGAGTTCAAGCACAGAACTGAAATCCAGAGCCCTTGATTCCCAGGCCAGGGCTCTTTCCAGTACCTCATGTGGTGCATTGTTGTGCCTCCGTTAGGAAAAGGCCTGGTCAGCACCACTAGGACCATCTACCTGTGCCGCTCTGTTTGGTCAGTAAGCAGTTATAATCAGTGTTGATCATGCCCCAGCAAATGGAATGTTTATCTACTTCAATCTGGGTATCCGCTTAATCACTTGTACATCAGCACTTAACACAAAATTTGACTTTGCAAATAAAAGCATGTATGTATTATATCCATAAAAAATTATTAAAACATGACTCCTCCTGATAGTTATGAAGATAAAATCAGTGCTAAGTCAGGATAAAATGTATATTCTTAGTTTAATTAATTTAATCTGCAACCCCAAATATGGACCATATGGTGAAACCAGATGAAAGAACCAGACCTGATTTACCGGTACTAGGACATTGGGAGGGCCACTCAGAATCACTTCCTTAGGATGGCTATAGCAAAAGAAAAGATGGACAATAACATCTTCCAAGGTGTAGAATAGGATTTAGAGAAATTGGAACTTCATTCTTTCCTGGAGAAAATGGGAAATGGGACAGTCACTTTGGAAAACAATTGTGGGTAGTTTCTCAGAAAATTAAACGTTTAGTGACCATATGATTCAGCAATTTCATTCATTTATACCCAAGACAATTGAAAATGCATGTCCACACAAAAACTTTCACACAGATAATAACATTATTCATAGTGGCTAAAAAATGAAAACAATGCAACTGTCTATCAACTAATGAATGAATAAACAAAATGTGAAATACCTACAAAATGGCATACTATTCAGGTATAAAAGGAATGAAATAATGATGCTATATGCTACAACATGGAAGAATCCTGAAAACATCATATGGAGTGAATGAAACTAGACACAAAAGGTACGGTATGGTTCCACTTACATGAAATGTCCACAATAGACAAATCCATAGAGATAGTAAGCAGATTAGTAATTGAAGAGGCTGGGGTAGGGGAGGGATGGAGAGTGACTGATGACTAATGGGCATGAGTTTTGTTTTTGGGTGGGGGGCTGATCAATTGTTCTAAATATCAATAGTGGTGGTAGTTGTACAATGCTGAAAGTACTGGTATATGAAAAAGGCTTCACTGAATTATATACTTTAAAATAGTGAATGTCACATTATATGAATTAACTCTCTATATAAAAGCCTAAGTGACCATTATGACTGGTCATTTGGTCAACAAGTTGCTATGTTGTGCATTGACTACCAGGGGGCAGACACTCATAGCAGGAGCTACTCCCTGATGGTCAGTGCACTCTCATAGCCAACCTCCTGTGGTCACCCTCACCCCACCTGCCCACCCCGGCTGGCCTGCTCTGATCAGCCCCAATTGGGACTGGGTGAGATGGCCCCAATTGGCCCCGATCATTGGCTAGGCTGTGGGACCCCCACCCATGCATGGATTCATGCACTGGGCCTCTAGTAAAACTACTAAAATTTTTTTATTAAAGACATATAGTTTATGTAGAGCTTGTAAATATAGTTAATATTTTTATATATCCTGTCTACTCAAAGGAAAGTATAAAGTTGAAGAAAATATGAGATCATTCAAGCCTTAAAATATTTTTTCCCATAAATATGCAGCTATTATACTTTATGTATGCATGACATTTTCTATTCCACTGCCTCTGTTCTCCACTTCATTTCCACTCACATACAGAAACAAAGAGAATTCAACTTTTTTTTCTGACCTGGTTCTGTGGACTTGAGTTTTATTTATACTCTAATCATGTTCTCCTTGCAACTCTCCTCTTTGTCTCTGTGTACTCCATGTCCTCAAGCAACTTGTCCCATTCTTTGTTGACACTCAGAGCATCCCTGGGCTCGGTCATGAAAACACTTGTCAAAGTGCAGCTAATTGGCACAATATTGAAACTCGAAGCAAATCCTCCCACTGGCGCCTCTTCTACTTCTGTGACATGAGGGCTACCTGTAAGTGCTTTCATTGTCTAGCCACTGACCTGTATATTTTCTATCCCTTTTGGTTGGATGGGTCTGGAATTGTTAATCAAACAAAAGAAACCTGGTTGCTAAGCCTGGAAAGACCAAAGCTGTTCACTAACTGCTTCCTGTTTGCCCTGCGCGGTGTGGGTGGAGGGTAAGGCAAGGCCTCGTTCTGCTTACATCTGTTTGTGCAGAAGGTGAGGAAGGCTTTTTGTGTCTTGCTTACCCACACACACTCACTCAGAACTGCTTTCAGGATCCATCTGTGGTAAAATCTGAAAATGTGCTATGCACAATTACACAAGCAAACACAATGTCCCAAGACAAATATGCCTTATTAGGAAGCAGGCCAGAATTAAAGTAAAAACAGGTGTTTCTTATATTAGGACTGATTGTCTACATGTGTGGCTACTCTGAAATTATTTTTTTAATTACTTGAAGGGTTAGCTCCAGCAGAGAGGGAGAAAGAATGCTCCATGGGAGTCCTGAGGGCTCTTTGGTCCTCTGTCGAATTAAAGCTTAAGCAGCTGAATCCTGTAATTATTTAAATGTTATTTTTGAAGAGCCATCATGGCCCATTTTTTTCCTAAGCCAGCAAACTATATATTTCAACGACTATGTTAATTTCCCTCTCAATATTATTTCTGGATGATCACAGGCTTTATTAACCCAGTCATCCATTTTGATAGGGACCTTACTACCTTTGTGCCACATGGTTGACACACAAACTGCTCCTGAACTTGCAATCTCTATCATATTATGTGAGAGAAATGAATTATATAGAAAGAGATATATGGAGGCATTCTGCCATGTTTGTGTTGCCAACACTGTACTACCCTGGAATGGGACCACTTATTTCCGGGAAATAGAAAAGACTGATGATTTTATTTGGTTTTCAATCCTAGTAGTTTCTATAAAGTAGAAGAGACAGTATTGAGAGCTCAGAGAACACTCAATCATGATGGTTAATTATATATAGGATAAAAGCACTAACTACCCTCTTAGTATCACATAACAAGGGAAAATAGGGTAATCTATTGTAGTTAATTAAAATAATGCTTAGAAAGGATTAATTCTGAAAATTTCCATCCTATCCCTTAAATCAAGAAAATTCAAGTTTAAAAGGATTAAGTAGTGACACTAATACCCCACAGATAGAGAAACTGGACCATGGACCCAAACCAGTTAGGTTTAACTTAAGGCCTCATGTTCTTAAATTCAAAATATTCCCTTTATCCTGAAAGTATGTCCATTCTTATTTATTTGTGCTATAAATATATTTTCTTCTATATACAGGATGGAGCAAAGGAAGGTTTACAGTTGTATGTGAAACACAGAGTTTATTATATTATTCTTATTCTTTATTAATTATTGTAATATTTTCTATACAAACAACTGTAAACCTACTTTTGCCCTACTCTGCATATTGGTGACGACAGAGACATTTATTTAAGTGTCTTGGAAATAGACAAAAAGTTTGTAGCTCTGTTTGTTTTCCCTCCTCTTCAACCCTTTCATTGTACTGATCCATGGAATCCCAGTCTAGTAATTATTTCTCTGGGTCTAAATTTCTATAAAGGGCCAGATAGTAAATATGCTAGGCACTGGAGGCCATACTGTATCTTTTGCAACTACTCAGCTTTGCTACTGTAGAGCAGCCAAAGGCAGCACATAAACAGATGAGTATGACTACATTCCAATATAATTTAATTTATGCATACTGAAATTTAAATTTCAAAAAATTTTCATGTGTCACAAAATATTATTCCTTCAATGTCCCAAACATTTAAAAATGTAATGATCATTCTTAGCTCTCAGGCTGTACAAAAATAGGTGACTGGGTAGATTTGGCTCTTGGTCCATAGTTTACTGAAAGAAGACCAGATAAGCTGTTAAACCAGGAGCCTCATCTTCCTTCTTTTTTTCTTAATATATATTTTATTGATTTTTTACAGAGAGGAAGGGAGAGGGATAGAGTTAGAAACATCGATGAGAGGGAAATATCAATCAGCTGCCTCCTACACAACCCCCATTGGGGATGTGCCCGCAACCAAGGTACATGCCCTTGACCGGAATGGAACCTGGGACCTTTCAGTCAGCAGGCTGACTCTCTATCCACTAGGCCAAACCGGTTTCTGCTCATCTTCCTTCTTTTCATCAAAAATTGTTTAAGGCCTACCATGCCCAATGACAGAGACATGGCAGTCTCTAAATGGGCAGCAAGTTTGCCATCACATATCTTAAGGGATAAGGGAAGAGACAGAAGAAAATAGCAAATTAACAAATAAATAATTACAAACATGGTAAAAGCTA
This sequence comes from Pipistrellus hanaki, assembly GCF_964339955.1. Classification (NCBI taxonomy): domain Eukaryota; kingdom Metazoa; phylum Chordata; class Mammalia; order Chiroptera; family Vespertilionidae; genus Pipistrellus; species Pipistrellus hanaki. The sequence goes on along the minus strand of NC_140506.1, from coordinate 48,832,148 downwards.
TGGGGAAAAAGAGAATTTTCAACAGGACAATTTTTGGAAGAAAAGTATAACTTAAGTAAGTTGTTCAGAGGAAGCCTCTCTGAGGAGGTGATAGGTTAGGAATGTGAAGAGTCAGGGAGGAGAGGGTTGTGAGTTAAAGGAACAGCTAACAGACACCCTGAAGCAGACAAGAGCCTGGAATTCTTGGGCACCAATAAAAGGAGGCCAAGGCCATGATTCTGAGCCAGAGGAGAAAGCAGGAGATTGGAAGGGAGGCAGGTGAATCAAATCCTATAGGACAGTGGTTTGCAAACTGTGGCTCGTGAGCCACATGTGGCTCTTTGGCCCCTTGAGTTTTTAGCAAAGGCCAGCTTAGGAGTACCCTAATTAAGTTAATAACAATGTACCTACCATATAGTTTAAGTTTAAAAAATTTAGCTCTCAAAATAAATTTCAATCATTGTATGGTCGATATTTGGCTCTGTTGACTAATGAGTTTGCTGACCACTGCAATATAGGACATTGTGGGCAATGGGGAGAGTTTTTGTTTTATTTTCAGTGACATATATTTTCACGTAATAATAAAGATAAAAACTTTCTTTAAAAGGGATTTAGAGTGTTTTTGTATTGAACTATACCCACTGGTGGGAGTTAATGTGTTACATCTCTCAGTGGAGGTGAATTTTTAATCAAAACTTTTAATTAAAAGAACACATTAATTATGGCAAAATGAAATTAATTAGCATGGATTCTAGAGTATGAAGACCCATTATCTCTGAAATGATATATTTGGGCAAATGAGGTTCTTACCTTGGAAAATAATTTGTCACAGAATTAAATCCAAACTGTGAAAACTGAGCTTTAATAATATTATTAGGTTGTATTTATTGATTGTGTACACCAGCACCCCACTTGTTCAGAGGTCATTTATCTGGAAACTTCAACCAGATTGATCAAACTTAGACTGAAGAAATAGAGAAAAAAGTTTTCAGCAGGTAAAACAGATGTCACACAGCCTGTGTATTAAGCTTAGGCAGCAGTCCACTAATCATGCTATAGAGAAGCTTCCCTCTGCCTCTCCAGAGCACTTGATTCCAACCAGAAATAAGTATTTTATATATAACTAGAGGCCAGTGCATGGGTAGGGTCCTTTGTGGCTGCTGATCGGGGCCTCCCTTCCCGTGGTTGGCTGGCCACCCCACCTCTGATGGGATTCAGGGGGTCGGGGGAGGCTGATGGGAGCAGGGCTGGCAGAGGGGAGAGGAGGGTCTGTGGCCAGTTGGTGGGCCAGCCCCACCCCGTGGTCAAACTCCCAGTTGAAATCTCAGTAGAGGGGACAATTTGCATATTAGGCTTTTATTATATAGGATATGTATATATACAGTCTTGCAACAATGGAGGAGAAAGGAGAATATAAAAAGTAGTGGCAAAAAGTTGGAAGGTTTATCCACCTAAGGGCACTGGGGATTGGGAAACAGCCACAAGAGGCTCATTAGCACCTGAGGAGGTGTATAGCTGTGCTCCATTTATTTAATTTCACAGTGACAGCCCTGACACATGGAGGTAATGTTGAATCATACTATAGAGAGTCTGTTTTAGAAACTGGGGAAGGGTGAAAAACATACAGAAGGGTTCTTTCTGGGATGGTTATTTCCCATCAGGAGCTCAAGTAAGCCAGTCAGCAAACATTCAGGACTGCTTACCACATGTTCAGTAGCAGAGACAAAAATCCCACCCCCACAGAGCCAGCTGACCATTCACATGCCACCATTCGAAGGTGTTAAAGCTAGATGATGGGTGAAATCACCAAGCTTTGCATCTGGGATGTTTGCTTTATGTGGAGCAATATCTCAGCTGGTATCGGGCAGGAAGATGGTCACTGATTTGACTGTAGTCGCATCCTAAGGAGAAAGTTCCAACAGGAGGCAAGACCCTCCTTACTTGTCACAACTAAGTCGAAGACGTATTTCCTACTTATTCTGATTTTATCTCCTCAAATGAAACTCTTTTAATTACTACAACTATAATGTCAAGATTTATTGTCTGTATCTTTTTTTTATTTTTTTATAAACAACTGGATCTTATTTTCAGAGGGTATTTATAGTTTGCCTTGAATAGAAGTCACCTTTCGGTCACTCTGTTTACTTATGATGGCACCTAATTACTGAGAATGAGGCTTACATGAGTAATTTTTTAACACACAATTCTTGTCTATAAAAAATTTTTTACTTTTTCATTCTTTACAAAAGATGGAGACAGCTTGTCCTAGCAATTGAGCCAGGGCAAAGCTTCGTCCACGACATGCTACAGGATGGACTGCCTGTAGCACTCTGCCTGTTGTCTTTCAGCCATATGTCAGTCATTCAGATTCCAGGGTGGCTTTTTGCCATATTCTTGAATTATTATTTAACATGTATTATTTCCACAGACCTGTAATAATGTAGCATTTTAAAGAGGAAAATAACTTTGGACCTATTTTATTTGAAAATAAAATATAAGCTTAGAAACTCACTAGTTTTAGGCCTTGGCTAGGTCCCTTTTCATCTCTCTGGCTTTGGTTTCCTGTCATATGGGTGTGATAATACCTTTCTCATAAGGATGGCATTAGGATTAATGAGGTAACATATATAATATGACTATCACATAGTATGGTCACAATAATTTGGAACTATTTTTGAGGATAACACATAGTTAGGTTATAATAGCTCTAAGGCTTTATATTACAGTTGAGAAAGAAAAAACTATATTTAAAGAGTTAGGCAAAGTTAAAAAATCACTACTATAGAGACAAATGAAAGAAATTTTGAGGAAATTATACAGACATTCCAGGTAAAATAAAATCCTGTTCATTAGACCTAAGCAAGGCCAGTTGCATTGGTTTGTTTTTGTTTGTTCTTGATTAACTTGAATGGTTTCCTAAATTCTTCTCTCTTTTGCAGAACAGATACAGCTGTAATAAGGAGCAATGGAGGCACCACTTTGCCCATTTTTGCTTCAAGGATCTTTTCTTCATATTGAAGGTTTATTTTTAGATTGAAGGTTTTTACTTAATGCCAAGGCACTTTTTTCTTTCTTTTTTTTCTGATTAGATCAATATACCAAAAACTTCAACAGAGTCTCGTTAGCTGAAAGGTCAGTGAATCATATCCCGTGTACAGTTAGTTACTCATGGAAACAGTTGCTCATGCAGGCCTCAGCTGCACATTGCACTGGAGCAGCACAGGTCATCATGGTTTAGAGGAAAACCACACTTCAGTTCAATGCCCTCCAATGGTGCTTTACAGTGACCCCAAAACTGATGCATTATTGTGATAGAGCCAGAATTGCCATGTTCCTTTAATACTGTTCCATCTTATTTCATAAAGAAATTGAGGGAGAGGTAGAAGAGAGTAAGGGGGAAAAGGAGGATAAATGGTGACGGAAGAAGACTTGACTTTGTGAGGTAAATACATTATACAATATACAGATGATAGTATATAATTGTATACCTGAAACCTGTATAATCTTATTAACCAATGTAACCCCAATAAATTAAATTAAAAAACCACTTCAAAAAATAAATTCAATTCTCTTAAATAGAATTAAAAGTCACAGCTTCCTTTACTTACAGACCTCTCTGGAAGCATTCTGTTAAGATTTACCACATGTAGGTAGTGGCAAAATAAAGTTAATCTAGAAAATAGTTTCTTAGACTAACTATAAATCATATTGTTTATATATTTTCCTTAAATACAATGAACAGCTTTGCCTGGGTCAATGCCAGTATAATTCAAAATTGAATTGCTGTATACACATAATGGTAAAAATTAACAGAAAAATACATATTCAATTGGTATCTTTTAATAGCTATTTCTGCTGTGTTTTGAGATTAAGAACAATGACTTTGAGGACCTACTTTTATCATACCTTCCAAGCCCATTTCTTAATTTAAATAAACAACTTGTTTTTTCCCCCTTATAAATGTTGGGGGTCATATTTATTGATTGGCTGAAGTTATTCCTTAGGTATTTGGAATTTCTGTGACAAGATTTTTAGAAAGGCACCAATTGCCTTAGTTTCTTTCATTTACTCATTCTTTTAACAGACTTTTCATAAGAACTATGTAGTGGACAGCACTGGGTTAGGTCCTTGGAGGTAATATGTGGGTGATAAGTGGTACACAAGGATGTATAAACTAGGTCCTTGCAATCCAGAGATTTACAATCAAAGGTTACATAGACTTCATATAAGCAATGAAGAATATACTGCAGCAGTAAATGACAGATGCACTAGAATGCTGTAGGGAAATTGTAGAATAACCAGAGGAGAGGACATAGGTCAGATTTTGGAGGATGGGTAGAATGGCACTAAATGAAGATGGTGTAGATGGAAAGTGTCAGGAGAGAATTTCCTTCATACTAACGAATTCAATTTAGTCTCATGTAACCATCATTTACTGCACAGCTGCTAAGGATAAGATATCTGGAACTGTGAGAGATAAATATGTGTATGACATATCCTAAGAATGATCTATGCAGGTGGTCTAATATCCAAATAATAGAAATTCCAGGAAGAGAGAATAAGGAATACTGATGCAAGGAAATGAATTTCTGAATTGTCCTTTAGGTTTCCTGATGGATGAAAACAGACCTGCACTGAGGGATACCACATTTTAGAACATTGCAGGAAATGTGAGATCTCCAGAATAAAATAAAGAAATTAGAAATCATAACAACTTTGGACTTTTCTACAAAACTTGTGGCAGCAGTAAGACCTTGGAGCAATGTTTGCAATATTCCAACGTGAATTATTTTTCCAACATGGAATTACACATCCAACTAAATTCTTAGTTATTGTAAATAACAGGATAGATTTAAGGCTTTTCAGATGTGTACCCTTTTCAAGGATTCTATTAAAAGCCGTGCTCTATAAAAACAAAGGAAAATACCAAGAAGGTAAAAGATATAGGATCAAGGAAATTGGATCCAACTCATTGATGATGATGAAGGAGCACAAAGGTGCCCCAGGCATAAAGTGAACCCTGTCTTGACAAGACAGGCCATAAGGCTCTGGAAAAATGTCTCTAGGAAGATTATATTGATGGATGATTAGTTGAGGCATTTGAACATAACAAGAGTAGGTTTAGATAAATGGGTGATAATTTAGAGAGGAACAATGATAAGTATATAGAAAACAAAGCCAAGAACACGCATGATGAGGTGTATAAGAAGGGAAAAGTAATCATAGCAGGAAATATGCTTCAGAAGTTAATAGAGTTTAGATGTTCTAATGATACAAATACTGAATACATGTTTGAGTAGGACTGCAACATATGTGTGGGAAGAAACAGAAGTTACTGTGTATGGTGCTTTTAGGCTAGATAATGCCTAATGTTTAAAAACATCAAGAGAAGGAGAATAACAGCATTTAGAGATGTAGGAAAAATGAAGAATACTGAACGTTATGAAAGTAGAAAAATTTCTTGGGCGAGTTTGGAATGGGTAGACTTAAGAAGGCAGAGGACTGTTGTTTTTCAATATACACCTAGCGGAAGTGCTTGATCTAATTAAATATCAATAACTTGGTACAAATAAAACACCAAATATTTTTAAAGGTACAACTTTTCCTTACAGTTTACCCAGAAAGTCTAGGTCTAGAGAATGGTTACTTTTTTTAAAAATAACATATCATCCAATTAAGCAGCAAAGAAAAATGCCTTTGAAGTTCCCTGCTGGTCTATCTCTTTTGATCAGTGAAGTTGTCCCAGTGTCTTAGAACAGAGTCCTTCCAAAGGTGACATGACAATCTAAAGAACTGCTTTGCTATTTAGAGAGACTACACCCCACTGAGAGGCCAAGACTTTAAATACTGACAGAAACACATCTGAATATTCACAGCTTGTTTTGATATGAAAAGTCAGCAAGCAGCAGAAGCATCTGTATTCTAAGCATCTATAACAGCCAATAGAGGGCAGGGAAACTTGTTCATAGCACCCACACAGTGCTTGGTACTTGGTAAAAGCATAAAAACATTTGTTGAGTGAATGAATGAAATATAGCAAATTACTCTTTGGACAGCTGACAGAGTAGTCTGTTATATTTCGCGTAAAATATCTGCTTTCATGTCTCCTTTAAGAAAGGCAAGGACTCAAAATGAAAACCCCAAAGGACATAATTAGAAACATTTCAGGCATAAATTTCCTGTTCCTTTTGGAATTAAACCTAGGCCTTTAAAATTTATAGCCTACACACCCATTAATACACTTCTGTAACACTCCCAGAGTGGCAATGAGTAGAGCAATAGTTTTCAAGATGGTTTTCTTCATAAGGGCACTTCAATTCCATGAAAATACTAGAGACAGATGTCCTGAGCTGATTCCTGGTCCCTCATCTCCGCTCAGCCAGAATGGCCCCAGCTTTATCTCTCTCTCTCTCTCTCTCTTTTTTACACATAAGAATTCCATTCCGTCTCTACTGCTTAAAATTTATTAAAATCACTGATGTAGCAATGTGCTGTTCTAGCAGAGCAGGGTTCTACTTCTTGTTGCATATTTCCTGGAGATATAAGAAAGGACATAGAGTCTCGCCACACAAGGGACAGAATTTTAGACTATTTAATTTAGAGTCAAAGTTTTACAGATGTGTGCATCTGTGTACATAAGTGCAGACACATACATGAGTAACCATCTAATGGGTAAAAATTCAGCTTTACTTTTCTATAAGTAAATCTAATTCTATCACAAATCCGTATTTCTTTCTAAAATCAGAAAACTTGATAAAACTTTCCCAAGTAAACTCAGTAAAAGCATTGCTCAGTTACTTTAATATCAGACTCAGACAATTTTAAGGTTCTTCCCTTCTCTGCTTTATCCCCCGAATGACATTTGAATTCCAGAGGGCTTGCACCCGTGTGTGTGTGTGTGTGTGTGTGTGTGTGTGTGTGTGTTTCAGTGTTTGTGGTCAATTGGCATTCTTTGTTCTCCCCTGCTATTTAAATTGTCTTTCCTACCCTTTGAAAATTGGCCCTTATGGCCACTACTGCTACTGTCTGTGTTCCTAACGTGGGTTTAAACTTCTAATAGTCCATTAGTGTTCTCAGCTGCTTCCAAGCCCGCTTGGGGCAGAACACTTTCAGCTCTCACCATTTTACTAAAAGCCTGAGAGAAATTTAAAGAAGTGTCTCATGCTTCTTATGTCTTGGTTCATTATGTTCCTCCCTTGGTACTTTCCTATGAAATACCAATGCAAGGCTACTGCCACCCTGCAATCTCAGATGGGAATCAGGCATTGCTCCTCTCTCTTGAGGCTTGTTATTTAATCAACATGCACCAGAATGATCATTTGGATTGACCGGGCCTCTCTCCCAATTGCACAATCCTTGTACTATTCTGGTTGTTACGTATTTAGAATCATGACTCTATTCTCAAATACCCAAAATCAAAGAAAGCTCAGTCACCCCTTAGCTCTCCTAGATGTTGGGGGCTCATGGGTACAGGAGCTGAAGTTTCATGCACATAACTCACTGTTGCTTTTTCTTTGAAGTAACTCTTTTCTCCTAGCCAGCCTTTATTTAGTCTCTAGTATAGAGCACTGTGCTTCTTCATCTATTCTCGTTCCATTCTATTGTTTATAGCACCAACGTCATGCCCAACTTCCTTTGGAGCTTGGCCTCTTGAAGCTCAAAAGAAACTGGATCTTGAATGTCAATACCCTTGACTTTATAGGCTACCTTCTCTACAGTGATGTTTTATTTTTAGAAATTCAAAAGTTGAACACTGACTGCTCTGCTTATTTTCTTTTTTTGTATTCTCAGCATAAAACCCCACATCCTCTCTGAAGTGATACTTGCTACTGAATGAATAGGAGAGGAGATGGTAGGACTCTGGCTAATATCTCAAAATTTCATCCTAACATATCCATTAGGGTGATGAGTCTGTCTAATTTCTCCTTTTTTAAAAACACAAAATTAAAGCTCAGAAGTTACAGAGAAGCAACTGGGCATGATGCCTTCAAAGTCACGTTAATTGTAAACTAGTATGTAATGTAACACAGGGTCATGAGCAAATAGTTCTTATGTCACAGTAAATCACGTTAAGTATAGAAAGATGGGCTTCTTATACAGACTTAATGAAGTGTTTTGTTCCTAGGCATTCTCTAATGTCCTTTTGGACACAAAATTATTTTGCAATTCCTAATAGAATCCCAGAACCCCTCATCTCTGCCCTGGCTTCACACACAGCAATGGGACTGGACTCATATTTCTTCATAACCCAGTATCAAAAAGAGCAGAAATGAAAATAATTGAGATCTGAAAAAAAAAAATGGAGACTGAGAACACCTGTAAGGTTGGAAAAACAGAAATGATTAAAAGTAGCAGCCCTGGGAGGTCTAGTGAGAATTCAAAAGGGACCCACTGAGTGTCTGGGCAATGAAGCCAGTTCTCTTCTGCAAGGCAAGCAGATAAGGTAGCTCCGCAAAACCTTTGTTTTTCAATTCTCCACCAACCTCATCTGGACAGTTTGAATTTACCTGTATGTGTGCTCTGTCTAGGTACCAGTGGTGAAGGCGGTACTTTACAAAGGAAAGGAAGTTCCCTCCCTCCATGGACATGGGTAAATGCCTTCATTGTGGAGTGCAGGCCTATAGAGACCCCCAAGGAGAACCAGGGATATGCACGTTGGGATTTCAAAAAAGAGAATTTCAAATGAGTTATGAATACCTGTTTCTTTTTATTTTTCAGAAACTGAATTATCTATAATAATAAAAACATAATATGCTAATTAGACCAATGGCCAAACAGTGGGACGACTATCAGGACGACCATCAGGGATCACCCTATGACACCCACTGTGCCAGGCCAGCCAAGGCAGGTGCGATGCAATTGGTCAGGGGCCTGGCCATTGCCCATGATCGCCCCACAGAGGAAGGCTCAGGTCACTGACCAGTGGGCTGTGGCAAGTGGGTGGGGCCTCCTTCTGCTAGGGAAGCCTGGTCCCGGGTGCCAGAGGGAAGCTGGTGCCGACAGCCAGGGAAAGGAAGGCCTACTCTTGCACAAATTTAGTGCATCAATGATTTGGTAGAAATACAATATTTAAAAGAAAGAGAAGATTTTAAATTTTACTTGTTACTTCTATAAAATAGGCTGTAGCCAGAGAGCTATAAACACTAGATATTGAACCCACAACCTAGGCATATCAGGTTGACACTTTAACCAACTGAGCTATCCATCCAGGGCCTATAGCTACTTTTATTGATCATGTTAAGTTCACATATTCCCATGTCAATAACTATTCATTTGCATATTTTTGTGATTGAAGTTTTACATTATATGAGTACCATATGTTTTATTAAACTAATCAAATATTGGAGGTATTTAGATTGTGCCTGTTTGTTTGGCTATTATACTTCCAAGTAAAGTTAGCAAATTAAATATATGTGTCTACATTCACTCCCCAAACAACAGTGAGGGAATTTTTAAAATATATATATTTTTTATTGATTTGTCAGAGGGATAGAGAGTTAGAAACATTGATGAGAGAGAATCATCGATCAGCTGCATCTTGCACACCCCCTACTGGGGATGTGCCTGCAACCAAGGTAAATGCCCTTGACCAGAATCGAACCTGGGACCTTTCAGTCCGCAGGACGACGCTCTATCTACTGAGTCAAACCAGTTTCGGTGAGGGAATTTTTTAAAAGCATAAAATCACAGAATGGAATGAACAGGAGTGGAAGCAATAGCAATCTAATTATGGAAACAGAAAAGCAAATAGGGGTTTAGCAAACCCAAGAAAATGGAATCTTAAACTAGCAGCAGGGAAAGCTAAAAACGCCCTTTCTACATTTCAGAATTTCCCTAAGGCTTGGGAATTGGGAGCACCAAATAGCCCTGAAACTGAGACGGAAGAGATGCTAAAATAATAAATCATTACTTGAAATTCTGCTACAGAAGCACCATATCCCTAGATCTCATCACTCCCACTGCCAGGAAGCCGCTTATAAGCCACACCAGCCAGACTGAAGATTCCTTCCCTGGAGAGAGTAGACAGGGATTCACCTGGGACACAGGCATAGTTAAACATGGAAGTTTCATATGGAGTGAAGTGAGACATAATGGATGTTGGGGTTCTTTTCCTTCTGGCAGCCAACCCCTCTCTTTCCAGATTGGAGGCTGGGAGTCTTCTCTGTGGAACCTGACCAACCTAAGGGAAAAGACTTAAAGACTCTGGAATCGCAGTTTTCTCAGCTCAACTGTACAGCCAGACCAGCCTACGGCAAAGTGCAGTGTTGTTAGTCTCTGCTGAAATGATCACAACTTCCAATCAGCCTCTCCTTGCCTCACTCTTAGGTGCGGTCCAGGAACCAAGGATCACCAGAGATCTGAGGGAGGCCTTTATCATGACAGAGGGAACTGAAGCCAAACAGGAAAAAAGAACATGTTGGCCTACACAGGGGGGGGAAAACTTTAGAAAGCAAAAAACAGGCATGAAATTTTAAAACATGAGAAAATACTGCAATCATGAGAGAAGAGGGACAAATAAAAAAATTCATAAAACAAAAAAGATCATTAACACTGTGATGGCAAAAATGAAAATGAAAAACTCAGTAGGAGGGCTGGAATATAAATTAATGAAAATTTCCCAGAAATAATAGCAAAGAAAAAAGAAAGGATTGTAAATGAAAGAGAAAAGGTCATTTTTTTAAATTACATACATGTTATTTTCAAAACTTGAATGTCAAGAGCAAAACTCTCGCTATTAAATAATAACAATGCCAATGCAAAACAACAATATAAGAAATCAGAACTATGGACATATTAACATTTTTAGCTACTAAATGAGTCTCTTTTGTTGCTGGTGTAGATTTACTCAGAGTCCTTGGACTTGCTGTACAAGACTTTGCAGAAGACTGGAAGCTAACAGATGCTAGCATGAGCAGGAACATGATTGCTCCTAAGGAGCAATGCAGCCAATTCGGGTGCCAGAGTGTTACATCCGTCATCACAATGGACTCAGAGAAGCTCCTGTGTCCCTTCACCCAAAAGGACTGAGAGTTGCCCAGATAACAGCAAAGTGGGAGAAGAAAACTGAAAGCTACGCAAGGGACTGAGGTGCCAACATGAAGTCATCTGAAGAAGTTAAAGACTGAAGTGAAAGCTACTTCTTTAATCATGTTCCTGAAAAGGTCATTTTTATCTATGATAGGCAATTATTTGGTAGAAATATTTGAAAGAAAGAGAAGATTTTAAATCACTAAACCAGATTTTGCAGAATGAGATAAAATCAGAAGAGAAATCCATTTCTAAAAGGTCATTAAGTTTAAAATAAATATTTATTCCTAAGTGCCAGCACATCAAGGCAGACTATATTAGTGAGTGATCTTTCTGAAGTAAGAGTGTTTTATGCCTAGTGCCAACAAAGTGAAAAGCTGGGCTAACTGGCAAATTATGTTCCCAGTGCACCTGTCTTCCATGAGAACTGAAAAGGCCTAAATGAGAAATGAAGACCAGGGCAGAGAATGTCCTCTTTATGTAAATATCTCCAGCTAGTCTTTACAAGCTCTGGAAGGGTTAGATGGAGTGAATAAACTCTCAACTCCTATGGCTGCTTCTATGTCTACTCTCATTCAGTCAAGAGAAAATATTAACCAGCAGACTTAATTAGCTTCTTCCTTTTGTTTCTTTTATTACTAAAATTCACTTGGAATGTCCTTGAGATGCTATATCTTATTAAGTGCTGAGAATATTTGGACACAATCAAGTATACCCTATCAAAGTGAAATGGAGAATTGAGACAATTAAGAAGAAATCCTACACTCCATATTTCACTTTCCCTAAAATAGGCATGAGTTGAGACAAAAATATTAAAGTATTCTGCTTCATTTTATATCTAGTCTTAATCTTCCTTGCAGAGGAAGACAGAGAGCAATATATTGCCAATAATTAAAAAATGTATTGATTTTAGAGAGAGAGAAGGGAGAAGAAAGAGAGAAGCAGTGATTTGTTGTTCCACTTATTTATGCATTCGTTGGTTACTTCTTGTATGAACCCAGAACTTTGGCGTATTGGGACAACAATCTAACCCACTGAGATACCCAACCAGGGCTTGCAAAGTAAATTTGATCCAGGTCGATTAGCAGTCATTTCATCCCTTGGTGTTCAGTAGAACCACCTACACATATTCCACGCCACACCAATTCAGTCAAAGTCTCTGGGTATAGGGCAATGGCATCAGTATTGTTTAAAAGCTATTGAAATGATTCTAATGTGCAACATTAATTGACAATTACAGATAATCAAATCTATAATTTGGGCTAAATAATACTTTGAATGACTATATTTATTTAAAAGCTAGCAATGTTAGGATAGCTAGATATTAATAAAGGAAGGGAGCAAAGGGAATCAGACATTATTAAGCCTAATAAACTAGGGAGATGAATCAGACCATAAGCCTGCTTCACTAAGAAGCTACAGCTTCACACAGTCCTCAGGGGACTGCTACATCCTTAGTACACCATACCTAATCCCCAAAGTGGGCAGAAAGGATAATTACCAGTCATTACCCAGGATTACCAAGGGAGAGATAAAACAATAAAGGATAAATTCCTCTCCTAGGCACATGCCAAGTAGAAGCCAAGATGGCATAGGAGGAGGTGCTTCTACTATGAGGCATGCATACTAGGAGCCTAAAGGCCTGTCTATCTAGTCTGGAAAAGGTTCTGATTGGATAAGGAACACAGAACTTTGGAAGATCTGGGAAATGGATTGGTGAGCGGAGGACCCAGCACCAGCTTACAGGAAGGATTGGGAAGTTGGCTGGTTAGTTTGAAAGAGCACCTGGTCCTTCCCAAGCATGAGATTCTTTTTTCTCTTTGTCTTTCTCTTTGTCTTTCTCTTTGTCTTTCTCTTTGTCTTTGTCTTTGTCTTTCTCTTTCTCTTACTCTTTCTCTTTCTTTCTCTTTCTCTTTTATTCTCTTTCTCTTTCTCTTTGTCTTTCTCTTTCTCTTCCTCTTCCTCTTTCACTCCCACCCCTCTCTTTCTTCTTTCCTCCCTCACTCCAGGTAACATGCACTTGCCATGTGCCCCATTTGTTTGTAGCAGCCATGCCGGCCTAGCAGCCATGTGGCCCCAAAGTGCAAGCCTGGGTACAGAAACATAGAGCCGACCAGAGTGCAGCTGGGAATAGAGACTAGCTAGCCAGACAGTAAAGGCTGAACTGAACTAAGCTTTGACATGGACTAAACCAATGGCACAGAATTCCTGGACTTTAGCCTTTCTTCTGGGCTTGATGAAGACAAGGCTGGACTTTTCCATGGTGGGGCAGTGCTGGACCTAGTACATTTGTGTCTGCTCCAGCTTCAATACATCTTACTACCATACCTCATCCTCCCATTGTGGTCCCCAAAATGCTTTTCTTGTGACACTGCAAGGACCCCATTTCTACTGGTAACAATAATTGTGACTACATACTTTCTTTGAAGCAATGTAGTCATAGTGCCCAAACAGATGACTGTACCTTGGAAGCTTACAGGCACTTAGTTCTCTTCCTTAGTTTCTCAGCACCTAGGTACAATTTGTTGGGAATTGGAGCGGGGACTGGGGACTGACATTTTTCTTGGAATACCTATCTGACTTGAAGCAAAAGACTAATATAAGTAAGATTTCTATTGGGTTGTATGTATATTAATTCTATATCTAGTTATGTATCTTTATAGAAAGACTTTAAAATTTATTGTTAGGGCATTAAGTTGGGCTCCAACATTCATTAATAAGCTCTGGGAAAAAATATGGGCTATTTGACTCTTAGTAAGAGGGCTAGAGCCCCACAGCAATGTGTGAGCAAAGTATCACTCCAACTTAATGATTTTTTTCCTAATTGGCTCCAAGGAAGTTATATATATATTTTTTTCTTTCAGTAATTACCCTGTATTTCCCCCCTAGGCTCAGTGGCATTTTCTCTAAAGAGATAATAATAGAGCTAGCCTAATAGTGGAAAATAACCTCGGACAGCCTATTGGAAATGCTAAGAAGCAGGAGATGAGGAAAAGGAAGCGGTTGGGGGAGAAGAAGAAAGAAATGAGAAGATAGAGAAAAGGATGATGATGGCTGTGACAATGCAAAAGGAAGAAGGAAGAAGAGAGGAGGAGAGTGGTGAGAAGGAAGAGGAGCCAACACTAGTGAAGAGATTTAATAGGGTTTCTTATGACCTCCAAGGGTCCATGTTAAAGTCTGCAGATTCCTGTTCTTCACACTATCCCAGAATCATAATGGGAAGGGGGACGCTTAGAAATTTGAATTTAAAGAAGCATTCCAAGTGAGTTTTGTAATAATAAGCTGTTTGAAAATTATGGCCTACTATACGCTGGGCACTAAAACCAGAGGTGCTGTCCAATTTAACTCATTTATTTTTCAACCTTCCAGTCTTACCAAAAAAGGGTAATAATATTTTAAGTAATAATATTTTAAGATAATATTTTAAGGATAGTATAAACCCAGAGACATAGTGATCCTGAGATTAAACTCAAACAATAGGCAGTTCTCTTTGATGCATAGCCAAGAAAGGGACAAGAGAAGACAGACCAATAATCGTGACTGCTAGCCTTTCCTGAGCACTAAGGTGGGTCACATCCTGTTCTAACTGACTTACATGATCGAGTCACCTTCAGTCCTCATAAGTAGTAGTCAATATTATTTCCCCTGCTTCAACAGATAAAAAAAGCTGAAGCTTCAGGTTAAGTAAATGGTACTAATTAACAATGCTAATAAGGGGCAGAGAGGACTCACACCCTCAAATGCTCAAACTATTAAAAGTCAAAACATTGCATACAAATAGAAATAGAAGCACTGCAGGCCAGGTTCCGATTTTAGGTCTGTAGTTTTAATTATGCAATCTCTGATGGTCTCGCCTGCTTTGGATTTAGGTTACTTGTCTGTGAAATGGGATTGGTAACAACGGTGTAATGAGAAGCCAGTAGAATAATGAAATCATTGTGAGAAGTACAAAGTAACATATAAATGTCGGTTACCATCATACTCCCATTGAAGTATGGTAGCAATCACCTCAGGTGGAAACTGCTGTTAGGGTACTTATTTGTTTGCTAAAACAATAGAAAATTATTTTGATTTTCTGAATTTATGTATGCTATCCCATTACTCCATTCGGATTAATGGAGTAATGGGATAGCATACATTGATTGTGATCTCACTGGTCATCGAAACACATTTCCTCTGGGAAGTTCAATTATCCTAAATGTCTCAGTAACCACAGATAACTGAGTTTCAGTTGACTCAGTGATCCCAGAATCTGGACAGCACAATTATTCTAAATTGTCCAGGTGGTCGGTCCCAGATAATGTGTTTCTGTTGACTCAGTGATTTATAGATACTTTAGATAACTAACTAGCTGTTTCACTTCTGTAAAATCTCGAAACAGGTTCCTCATTCCAGACCCTAAGATATAATACATACCTTTGTGATATTCTGCCAATATAAGCCAGGTGTGGCAAGCAAGGTGTTTGGGGCTGCGAGGTCTGGAGTACTTTTGCTCCCTTGTATGCCACCAAACAGTTTATTAACTCCATAATTTGACAAAAAATCAAATTGTGGAGTTAATAAATGACTCCATAATTTGACTTTTTTGAGGTGTCCTTAGTAAGATGGGGGTTACACTACAACACCATAATCCTGGTGCACATGGGCTGGCTCTAACCGTACCCACATAAATTTAGGAAATGGAAATGAAGTAGTGTGTTACTATTCAATTACAGGTAGGATCACAGGCTAGTTCTAATATCACAAGGACAAGGTGGAAGGGTAAGTAAATTTTTTAAAATCCTCACTAGAGGATATGCTTTTATTGATATATCTATCTATCTATCTATCTATCTATATATATATATATATATATATATTTGTTTTGTTTTGAGAGTGCAAGAGAGAAACTTTGATGTGAGATAAACATAGATTGGTTGGCTCCCATACATCCCTGAAAGGGAATCAAACCTGTAACTTAGGCCCTTCCTGGTTTGGCTCAGTGGATAGAGTGTCAGCCTGCAGATTGAAGGGTCCCAGGTTTGATTCTGGTCAAGGGCACATGCCTGAATTGCGGGCTTGATCCCCAGTAGGGGACATGCAGGAGACAGCCAATCAATGATTCTCTCTCATCATTGATGTTTCTGTCTCTCTTTCCCTCTCCCTTCCTCTCTGAAATCAATAAAGATATATTTAAAAACAAACAAACAAAACCCTGTAACTTAGGTATGTGCCCTGTCTGGGAGTCAAACTTGCAACCTTTTAGTGCACAGGACAATGTTCCAACCAACTAAGCTACCTGGCCAGGACAAAAGTAAGTAAATTTTTAAAAAGGTGCCCCCTTTGACTATTCTCTCTGTGAGCCTCCCGGCCTGACCACCACTCCTGATGTTGACTGTTGGACACACTGACTCATACTTTCACACAATACTTTTCCATTATACTTACTGATAATGATGTTGAGTCTATGTGGCACCTTATTTTTTTAAGGTGCCAGTTTTAAAGAATGTGTTTAGAGGGAGCAACACTCTAGGTCTTCCTATTACCCTTAGTCACTGTTTATCCTCCACCACGAAATCAAATCCAACTGCTCAAATGGGTGAAGTCAGTTGTGGAGCCGTGGGTAAATTTCTTCACTAATCTGCATTGCAGTGAACTGGAGCTAATCAAATCTATCCTGCTTCTCTCAGCAGGCTTATGGGAAAAATCCACCAAGAATAAGCAAAAGTAGGATATAAAAAAATAAAAAAGGAAGGGGAGCACATTAGAAACTAGTGAGTAGGCCAAGAGGAGAGAGACATATGAGAGCTGGATGCCAGAGCTGAGCAGGTTTAAGCTCTGAAGTCATCACTCTATCCAACGTGCCTCCACAACCACACAATCCTCTCCCCACTTGAAAACATTTTAATGACAAACTGGTGATTTCAGGATGCTATTTTCTCAATAAAAATAACAATCATTTATTTGTACTGGACAATGTTATAGGCATGTTTTATATACTCGCTGCATCAGGCAAGTTACCATTACAGCTGCATCAGGCAAGTTACCATTTCCTCATTTTACAAATGAGGAAACTAAAACAGAGAAGGGTCAAAAACATGCCCAAACCTCCCAGGTGATCGGTAGGAGAGCTGGGATTCAATCCTTGGCAGTCCAGCTCCAGAGTTGGCGCTTACCATTGTGTTCCTTGCTTTCCAAAAGAGTGTCCATCTAGAGTTTGGGCCCAGTGTTTCAAATGATGTGGGTTTCCAGTCAACTCTTAACTCACCTTATAAATAAAATGAAAGCTACTCCTTCTGCGTTGTCCATTAACAGCAACAGCACAGGAGAAACTGGATCACCCGCCATGGCATACCACAAAACATTCGCACACTCATTTTCCCAATCCCAACCTTCACATTCCCCGTGTGCAGGTGTAGCCCCACCCTAGATTTCTGATTAATCTGGTCTAGAGAGTCAGAAGAATATGAGTGACCTTAAATTGATCCCTCTGCCTTGTTAACACCACACCTCCACTCCACCCCTCACACACACAAGTCCATCTCTTTTCCAAGTTCAGGACTAGGAATGAACTTGTTGCCACCTGTTAGTTTCTCCCTGGGATGTGACAACCCTGACCTAGCCAAAACATGTTTACTTAAGATACTAGACCCACTGGTGTTTGCCTAGTTCTTGCTGTGGATAAAGAGCTATGGCTACAGCATGATCAGGTCAGAATAATATCGAAGAGTCCATGGGAGGATATGGGAAAAGAGCTGCAGACACAAATGCGCAGAGGAGACAGGCAGATGCCATAAGGAAATGGAGTAAGTCAGGTGTAAGAGCAAATTGCCGTCAAGCACTGATTCCCTCTGCTATGTTTTGTCTTCCCACTTTTGATACAGTTAAGGATACCTACACTCTGTCATAAGAAAAAAAAAAAGTGGGTGTAAACATTACTGCAGAAATTGAACTTTGTCTCAGTGTTTGAGAATGTTGAAATGACTGTTGCTATAAAGGAATTCAGAACCCATATTTTCCAGTTTTTAAAAGAAGTTGGGAAGCCAGATTTTTATATGATATCTAAGTTTAAGTGTCCGAAAACAATTTAGAATTTTTAAAGGAATGTGCTGTGGATCAATTCTGCTTTCACAGATTTGTTTTCTCTTTCCAGCTAGAGGTGATCAAAGAGGCCCAGCAGGGCAGAGCAGAGAGATAAGCAACTGAGAACAGAGCTGTCCACCAGCTTAAGATCTCCCACCCCTCCCAGCTGCAGGATTGGTCATCTTCTGGCTTTCTTTCTAACAGAACCACTGAGGAATAAACAACATGGATTGATCTAACCTACTACTGCTTCTCATCTCTCTCTATGGAATGCTGGAATTAATCTGCTTATGGTTGAAGAACTATACTGAAGCTATAAAAAATGGGCAAGAGAAAGTAGGCTTCAAACAACTGTCTCTAATTGCAGCTAAAAGAGTGGGCCAACCTTCATTCCAAAGAGGACAAGCAACAAATAGAACCAGTGATACTGAAAAGCAATCTCGTGATATGTGGAATAACAAGGGTCATGAATACAAAAATCCATGAAAGTACAATTTCAATTTTCTCCAAAAATAAAAAAGAAATTTGGATATTTTTAGTATACTGTATTTTCATCATGACTTCAGCAATTATTTTTAATAAAAATATTATTTCTTAATTAGTAACTTTATGGTTGACAATAACCTGGCCAATGCCACTTTAATCAAGTGATCTGAGATAGGGTCATTAGAATTAGACATGTGGATATTCTATACCTCCTGAATCAAGGCACTGAAAACAGCACACACCATCACTCCTTGCTAAGAAATGCTTAAATCCAATCTAATCATAAAATAAACACTTGAGCTGAAACCGGTTTGGCTCAATGGATAGAGTATCGGTCTGTGGACTGAAAGGTCCCAGGTTCGATTCTGGTCAAGGGCATGTACATTGGTTGTGGGCACATCCCCAGTAGTGGGTGTTTAGGAGGCAGCTGGTCGATGTTTCTCTCTCATTGATGTTTCTAGCTCTCTCTCCCTTCCTCTCTGTAAAAAATCAATAAAATATATTTAAAAAAAAAAAACTTGAAGAGGATCTGTAGGGTAGCTACTATTATCATATAAATATTAATGTCCTGGTTTAACTAATTGTACTATAGATATGTAAAATGTAAACCTTTGGGAAATTTGAGTGAAGGGTATACTGTGTAGTGAAAGCTCTGTGTACTGTTTTTGCACCCTTTGAACTCTAATATTTTTTTAAAACATAAAAAGTTTTTTTAAACATAAAAAGAAATTATCTTTTTTTTCATAACCCTACTCCCTATATCTATTTTAAACAATTTTAAAGAATTTAATTTAATTTAATTACATGCTATCTTTCTATAGCATTTTATTTTATCTACATTAAGTAATTCAACATTAATATTTGATTTTAAATAAAATCAAGATCTCAGACATCCTGAGAGGCTAAAATTCAGTCAGGGAAATAAAATTAGTCTTACATTTATTTACACACAGATAACAGAAACATAAAAATAGTGTGAGTCACATGTGCTGCTATTAAGTCACATTTCTAAGCTGTGACTTAATAGCAGCACATGTGATTACATATAGAGATTCTAGTAAACTATTATTTCAATAAATAAAAAAAGAAAGCTATTTCAACTCTAGGCTGCAGTGGCAGGATCGTTCCCAAAAAGAGGTAAAATTCTTGCTCTAATCAGCACATGTATGGCCAATTATACTACATTTAATTCTGAGTGCCATATTTTATTTATTTATTTAGTCAGTTAGTTAGTTAATCCTCACCTGAGGATATTTTTTCCATTGGTTTTTAGAAAGAGAGTAAAGGAGGGGGAGAGACTGAGAGAAATATCGATGTGAGAGAGGCACATTTATTGGTTGCCTCCTGCACGTGCCCCAATCAGGGCCAAGGATCAAGCCAACAACCTAGATATGTTTCCTTGATTGGAATCGAACCCCAGATCCTTCAGTCTGCAGGCCAACTGGCTAGAGCATAGGTGCCATATTTTTAAGAGTCTCATGCTCTACTGACTGAGCTAGCAGGGCGAGACAGGTGCCATATTTTTAAATGTATGTTAAAAAGTTTCTGTCTAGATAAGAGTAACCAGAATGCAATTATTTTTAAGAAACTAAAGATGTTTAACCACTAGTAGAAAAAAGTTAGGTAAAGTCTGAAATGTTGTTATATAAAAAAGAACTTGGGATTCACCAGTATGGTGCTACAAAGCAAAATCAGTATGCTTGCCTAAAGGTAGGTAATGAGGAAAGATCTATGTCATGATGAGGAAGGACTTTGTAATCATTTGAGCCAATCAAAACTAAACAAAGGGCTGTTTGGGGAGACCCAAAATTACCTAACCACTTGAAAATATTTGCAGGGATGTCATACATTTAGGCGAGGGTTAACTAGGTCAATGCTCCTCAAACTTTAATTGCATATGAATCACCAGGGACTCATTAAAAATGCAGATTTTGATTCAGTAGCTCTAGAGTGAGGCCTGACAGACTGAATTTCTAACAAGTTCAAAAGTGATACCTATCATGATGGTGTGTGGACCACACTCTGAGAAAAATGAACTAGAAAGCTCTTAAAGTCACTTTTCAATTCTGATAATCTCTAGTTCTCATGGGAAAATGCACTTCAGGGAGAAAGCAGTTATATCCTGGGGTCCCCATGTGAAAATGGCAGTGTTTGAGAGCACAGAGGAAGCAGGAGCATTGCCTGGAAACAGAAGCAGGAATATTCCAAAACTCATTTAGTAAATTCATATTTTAAAATAACCTCTTCCACAAAGCTGGGTGTGTCACAATCTCTGACTAAACTATATTACAAATCTACAGTAATCAAAATAGAATGGTATTGACAGAAAGCCAGACAAACAGACAAATGAAACAGAATTGGGAGCCCAGATATAAACTCATGCATATACTAGCAACTAATTTTCAACAAATGAGCCAAAAATGTACAATGGAGAAAGGAAAATCTCTTCAATAGTATTGGGAAAACTGGAAAGCCACATGCAAAAGAACAAAACTAGACTGTTTTCTGACTCCATACACAAAAATTAAGTCAAAATGGATTGGAGACTTGAATATAAGACCTAAAACAATAAAATTCATGGAAAAAAAATATAGGAACTAAACATAGATCTTGGTATCAGAGGGGGTCTTTGTGAACTCGACCCCAATGGCAAGGAAAGTAAAAGTAAAAGTGAATAAATGGGACTATATCCAACTAAAAAAGTTTCCTCACAACGAAATAAACCATCAAGAAAACAAAATTGCAACCAAATGAATGGAAGGAGTTATTTGCAAACAATATCTCTGATAAAGGGCTAATAGCTAAAATAAATAAAGAACTCATAAAACTCAACAACAACAAAAACAAACAAGATGATTAGAAAATGGATAGCAGACCAAATACACATTTTTCCAAGGCAGATATATAAATAGCCAACAGATATTTTTTAAATAATAAAATATAAGAGAAATGCAAATCAAAACTAAAATGACATATCACCTCACATGCTGTTAGGATGGCTATTATAAATATTACAAGAAATAATAAGTGTTAGAGAGGATGTGGAGAAAAGGGAACCCTCATGCACTGCTGGTGGGAATGTAAATTGGTGCAGCCACTGTGGAAAACAGTATGGTGGTTCCTTATAAGAATATTAAGAATAGAGCTGCTATACAACCCAGCAATCCTTCTTCTGGGTAGCTACCTGAAAAATTTGAAAACACTTATTCATAAAGATATATGTACTCCTAAGTTTGTTGCAGAATATATATATATATATATATATATATATATATATATATATATATGGCTAAGCAACCAGCCAACTGGCCTACCAACCAATGGGCTGGTAGGTCTGATGTGCACTGACCACCAGGGGCAGATGCTCAATGCAGGAGCTGCCAAGTGATAGCAACTTTGCAGAGTGACCTCTTACACTTGGAGACACCTTGGGGAATGTCAGACTGCCATTTCAACCAAATCCCCGCAGGCCAGGCCGAGGGACCCCACCTGTTGGAAGGACCATGCTCACTCTGCAGACATCCTTTGAGCCCCGTTGCCGCCCCACGTGCAGCTGGCCTGGGAGGGACTGCAGGAGGTTGGCTCCAAGGGGTGTACAGCCCATCTTGCCCAGTGCCGCCCTGCCAGCCACCTTCTAATTAATTTCCTTTCAATTTTCATGAATCCATGCACCAGGCCTCTAGCTATTTAAAATAGTCCAAACATGGAAATAACCCAAGCATCCTTGGATTGATGATTAGATAAAGCAGATATGATACATATGTACAAAGGGATACTACTCAGCCATAAAAAAAGATGAAATGTTGCCATTTGTGACAACATAGATCAATCTTGAGAGTACTATGCTAAGTAAATTAAGTCAGATGGGAAAAAAAATATGAACTGTATAATTTCACTAATATGTGAGATAGAAAAAGCAACAAATAATCAAAACAGACAAAAAACAACTAGTTCTAATTCAATAAAAATTATTAATAAATACTTATATATGACTAGATTTAATTATCCATTTTCATTAGAAATGACTGGTCATTTTCAATAATTGTAATTTACAGCACTCATTTCTTCATTCTAATAATTCAATTACATATTAAATTCAAGACTTTAACTGTTTATCTAGTTCATTCAACAAAAATCCTTTATAATTAGTTATCTACCTCAGAGAATTCCAGTGTAGAGACTTTGCTTTATTATTCTCTTACCCCCATTCCTATAGAATAGAACTTCCCAACTGGTGGAATTATAGATGTCCCTCAGTATATTCATATTTCTCAATTCAAAGTAATATATATTCAATTTTAATATACTGCCCAAATATTATATTTTCTTTTCTTTCCAAAATTGTTTTATATAAAAAAAACGTAATGAGCCCTAGCCTGTTTGGCTCAGTGTATAGTGTCAGCACGCAGACTAAGGTTCCTGGGTTCTATCCTTGGTTGCAGGCTCCATCCCCAGCCCTGAGAATCTCATATTGATATTTCTCTCTGTCTCTCCCCCTTCCTTCCACTCTCTCTAAAAACCAATGAAAAAATATCCTTGGGTAAGGATTAACAAAAATAAAATAAAATGTCTTAAAAATGTAATGAATCTCTCCCAAGCCCTATACAGGTCTCCCCAGTATTCACTTTGTGATAAATTATTGAGCAAATTGTTCTGGGCACTTTAGTGTAAATACTTCATTTCACAGGGTTTAAAAATTTGTTTTATAAGACTAAAGAGATATGTTGATCTATAGGTCTTTAAATATATTCTTACTTCTTGTTCATACTAGCCTTGCTCTTATTTGGGGTATAGAATATTTATTGCTCTCCAAGAAAACTTAATAAATAATTAACTGTATTACTGGGCAGATGGGAGCAATCATGAAAGGCATGATACTCACTGGATAATTCACAATAGAAATACAATCTTCTTCAGTTTCTTAATTATCCTGTTTTATATGTAAATAATCAAATGAAACAAATGCTATTAAAACTAACTTGTCTCTTCTAGTTCATGATATAAATACAAAACTGATGGGCCTGGAGGTTATTATCATGACCCACACAGTAGGATAGGCTAGTTAGCCCTTAATTTGACAAAGTTAAGATGGATCCTACATTTAGCTGAAACCGCTTTGGCTCAGTGGTAGAGCATCGGTCTGTGGACTGAAAGGTCCCGGGTTTGATTCTGGTCAAGGTATGTACCTTGGTTGCGGGCACATCCCCAGTAGGGGGTGTGCAAGAGGCAGCTGATCGATGACTCTCGTCGATGTTTCTAACTCTCTCTATCCCTTTCTCTTCCTCTCTGTAAAAAATCAATAAAATATATTTTAAAAAAAAGATGGATCCTACATTTAAAGGTGCACCCCTAGCCTTAGTAAACATTCATTTCTTCTACATCCCAGAAACTGTGGCATATAATGTTCATCAGCTAAAATTCAAACAATTTCCAAATAAAGTACTCATATATATTGTTTGGATGGGGATAGTACCTTCTTAGTATGAGAAATAGTTTACCCTATTAAGTACATCAACCAAATGTTTATTCCAGCCTTGCACGGTGCTCCATTTAAGACAAATGTTTCATTAATGAGACCCTGGTCTCATTGTCAACACTCTGCCAAATTGATTTTCTCAAACAATAATAAGAAAGGGCAAATTTTTTCTGCTCTAACCTTGCCTACCTCTATTGAACATTTGCCACCATTTCTTTAGCTTTGCTAGCAGACAGCATCTGTCTACTGCGAAAATGAAACACCCTAGAGAGTTTGAGGCCACAATTCAGGCTGAGGCATGAAGGGGGGAAAAAAAGACAGTTTATGTAGCTATCAACACTCACACATGTGAATTTACAGAGCAGACAGAAGAGCCATCAGAGACCATTCTACAACATCTCATGTGAGTTAGATTATTGTGATACACGTAACTGCATCGCATGGCTCATTAGCATTGGCATTTTTTTTTTTGTTGTTAAGCTTTATGTTCAAAGAAATTATCAATGTAGTCCAAATTTCTGCAAGCATGGAGGCAACTGAATAATTAGAACTTCACAGCCGCGTTCTCCACCAAGTTTCATTTGCTGTCTGTAAAGGATATCTTTTGCTTCCTTTCTTCACAAGCTAACATGCCTTCTTTCCAATCTTATCCCTTTTCTTCTCTTTCTCTAAAATAGATTGCGCCCCCCGGCGGTTGGGAGTTAAAAAAAGAAAAGAAAAAAACAAACAAAAAACCCTTTCACATATATTTGATTCCTTGCAATTTTACTTTTGGGCTAAGTTCAATACGTTCCCGTGAGTTCCATGTAAGTAGTCACGATCATGAACCTAACCACACTTCTTCCTGCAGTCAAATCCCATTTTCTATTTCAAAGAGAAGAAAGGCGCAGGACAAAAGATAAACAGCTTGGCTCTAGCCAGTGGAGAAGGGCGGCAGTCTGGGCTCCAAAGGAAGGGAGGGCAGCTCCCACCACAAGTGCCTGTGGCGCTGTCCACTCATCGGTGCTGAAAATTACACACCAGGGCTTTCCCGGCCAGGTTCAACCTCCAGAATCGGAATAGGCTCTGCCACGGTAGACTAAACTCATTCCCTGGGGCGGGGATTCATTTGGACATTTGATAATTCTCTTTCCATGAAAAAAAAAATTCTTCCACAAGTAGACAATGTGCATTTTATAGGAAAGTAATGGCATAGTTTCAGTTCAAAACCAAAGTGAAGAGCTCTACTGAAGAAAAAATGGAAAGTTAGGAGTTAATGAAACCTGCTCTTTCTCTGCCCAGTCAACAGAACAGCATTTGGGTCCCTAGTTCCTTCCTGGTTTGTGAATAAAGAAATAATTTTCTTTTATAAAAAAAACAACATGTGCTTAATCATTTTTCCAATAAGCATTATAAAGTGAGTGATACTGGGCATTCCAATATGTAGAATAGAATTTTAGACTTTTTTTTTCTTTTCTTTTTTTTTACTGAGATTGAGAAACAGAGGAAAGAAAAAAGTAACCTTGTTCATTAAGATGGTTTGAATGGCTTAAATACATTTTTAAAAATATTGCTCTAACATTGTTTTCCAGACGTGCTCACTTTCTTAGGCAATTTAGATCAGAATCTGGGGAGTAGAAGCTTTTCTTCCACTGCCTTCCCAGCCCATGTCCCATTGGAAAGATTTAAACGCCCTGCTCTTTAGAGCAGGTGCTGATTGACATCCCCAGAATCATCATAAAAATCTTTCTCTCCACTCCCCCAAGAGATAATCAAATAAATATTTTAAAAAATGGACAGAAGGGAGGGAAAATGTACTGCATTCCCAGCCTTTGGTTCTTGACAGCTACATCAAATGGGGCACTTCTCTTGGAGAAGTGAAGGTGTTTCTTACAGCTACAGAATTTATGATCAGACAGAGACAGTGCTAACTGATTCCCAGCAAATGGTTCCTTCCTTTTCTTAATCCCTTAGCTGCTTATTTTAGCCTCTTCTCCACCCCGCCAGGAATACCATCTAGATCTGAGTCCAGGTAGATCTGACGTCAAGAGATGGCTTTCGTAGATTTGACGTGTAAACACTCATTTCCATTCCAGCGGGGAAGGGCTGGGGCTCCACTCAGCCGGAGACGAAAGAACTGCACTCAAGCGCTCGCCACCGCCCAGCCTCTCCTCGAGTCCATCCACTCTTCTCGCAGAGCAGCCGGGGTGAGAGGGGGTCCAGAGCCTGAGTGTGGAAAGAGCGAATCTCTCTGAATCTCTCTGGCTTTTCTCCTATCTTGCTTCTTCCCAGCTTCTGCCTCCCACATCTGTGGCAGCGAAGTGTGTGAGCCATGCAGCGAGGAGCCTGGACTCTGCAGTGCACCGCTTTCGCTCTCTTTTGCGCTTGGTGTGCATTGAGCATCGTGAAGGCGAGGAGGCAGTTTGTGAACGAATGGGCGGCGGAGATCCCCGGGGGACAGGAGGCAGCCTCGGCCATAGCGGAAGAGCTGGGCTACGACCTTTTGGGTCAGGTAAGAGTTTGCACTTTTCAAGAAACTTTCTGGGGTCCCAGGGGACGGGCGGGACTGGAGCGCTGTCTCCCAAGAGAGTAAGCTCCGGGCTGCACCCTTCTGAGCCCCCTGGCAAAGCGCAGGGAGCTTCTTCAGCTGTCGCCCCCGCGGGCTGGGAGCGAAAACGCTTGCATTATTTATTGTTTGGGCTGGGCGCAGCCAGGCTGAACGAAGCGGCTGCAGCTGGGTAGAGCTTATTCTGGCTGCTGCCCGTTCGGGAACTGACATCCGTTCCCGCACGGTTTGAAGAAAAAAAAAATCCCTCCACACTTACTCACCGAACTTGAGATGCACGCAAGCTCTTACCAGCAAAGCGCCCCCGGGAGAGGCAGTGCGCTCCGTCCCCTGGGACTCCGCCAGCCTGCGTCAGGAGCCGGCTGTTTCCTTCCTTTCAATATGGCAGCATCAGACCCACGTCCTGTTTGCAAGGGGCTAAACAGGCTTGGAGGTGTCCGCAGAAGCCTTTGGGGGCGCGTCTGGGGCGTGGGGAGAGCACCAGTGGCCGGGACTAGCAATCCAGAGGCCGGGGGCTCTCTAGGGGGCCTGGGGAGCTGGCGATGTGGGGAAAGATGGGTAAAAGATAGGGACCGACTGTTCACGACCGGGAAATTCACCGAAAACTTGCAAAGTCCGAGCTTCACAACTTTGCTTGGTCAGCAGCCCTCCTACCCCCACCCAAAGGGTCACACTTCAAAGCTGACTGTGGAGAAAGGATTTCTTTCTTTCCTGTTCCACCGTCAAATGCATAATAGCATCCCTGGGGGTTTCAGCTTGTGAGGGAAACTTGCCTCCAAGTGAGGACTGTGTTAATAGACAGCTGGGGGAGGGTGGGCGTGGGGGGCGGGGGAACAGGATGGGCTGCTTAGCTGCTTAATTCAGGGGAGAAAACCCCTGGATGTGAGTTCGAATCTAAGTGTTCCTTGGCTTAGACTCAAGCCCTCACCTCTTGGGAGTCGAGCGGAGGAGGAGGGAGTTGTAAAACATTTTGGCGCGGTTTTTTCTGGAGGTGGTGGCAGAGCTGTGCCCGAAGTCACAGATGAGTAATCTTCGTGGGCGTAGGCTACGGCATACAGCGAATACACCGGGGAACAGGCCTTCCCTTCGCCAGAAGCTTCGTGCTCCAACTCTATGAGCCAAACTGCCTTTGAAATGCCCAGCAGAGAAGTCAGTACACAGACCGACTTCTCTGTGTCCCCGCAGCAGACCAAAACTTGTGCTTCTGTTCACACCTTATTCTGTGCCAGGCTCCCTGTTAGGGGCTGAGGACTAGGAGGAAAAGACTCCCAAAAAAGTCAAGAATCTAGAGGAGACTGGTTTAGAAACAAATGGTAGTAATGGCATGTCATTGGTGTAATAATAGCTGTACCCAGAGTCTCCATCTTTGTGGATTGAAGTGGCAAGGGAATTGGGGAGGGGTGAAAGAGGAAGGTACAAAGGAGGAAACACTTGCACAGTGTTTAGGAAGAAGTCAGAGTCTGACAGGAAAGCATGATGAGACTGGAGAGGCACTCCAGACATCGAAAATCGCTTGTGGGAAACAGAGATACAAAGAAAGCTGCTCAGTAGTAATTTGGAAACTGCAAGGAACTGTATTTGAGTGAGTGAGTGTGTAGTGAGCAGAATAGTACTGGTGTGTATCAGGGACATTATGGAGATCTTGTGTGTCCTATAAGGATGGGGGGCAGACTCGGGGCTTAATCCTATAACCTTGGACAACTAAATAACACTGTAACTGTGAAAGGAGATTGTGGGAGAGAGCAAAAACTAATCCCTCTTCTTGTACTCACCTGTTAGCCCTGGGCATACATCCAAACCTGGACTATTCATTATAGGAATTGCCTTTCAAATTCACAAATACCAAAATTAAAAACACAATAAATCAGAATTCTTGGTTGGATCCTTAAGGAAGGAATGGCATAGTTACAAGCTTAAAAAAAAATAGTAGGAAAAACTATCTATATTTACACGTGATTTGCATATGCTATATTTTCTCTAGCCATTTTCAGTTAAAGTGGCATTACTAACAAATGTCTAAAACATAACAATTCTTTGTAAATAGCTAATAATGCTTTCCAGGTTCTGCTTATTTCTAATTTATTTCACTAAATTAGCTGAACTCCTTAAGGTCTCAGGATTGGGGGGTGAGCAAAACCAGTTTAATAGCAGAAATAGAGCGAAGCATTGGTGATCTTTCCTATAGCTGCTGTTATTCCTGCCCAACTCAATCTAGAACTTATAACAGATTTACTCCGTGAAGTTTAGGCTTTGAGCAGGGCCTAAGGATCTCTATTTAAAAATTTTCTAGGTGATACCCTGGCTGGTATGGCTCAGTTGTTTGGAGTGTCCTCTCATATACCAAAAAGTTATGGGTTTGATTCCTGGTCAAGACACATACCTGGGTTTCACGTTCTACCCTCAATCAGAGCAACCAATTGATATTCATCCTCTCTCCCTCCTTCCCTCCCTCCCTTCCACCTCTCTAAAATCAATAAGCATGTCTTTGGGTGAGGATTTTAAAAAATCATCTAGGTGTTGAGAACCACCAAATTACAGAATACAGTTCTTCTGAAATAACCCATTGCCAGTTATTTGTCTCTTAACTTAAAAAGAAATACAGGGTATTTAGCGAATTTGGTCGCTGCAAATTATGTACTGTTTTGAATAAAGGGACACTAGCTTAAAAGAATAATGAACATAGTTCTAAGTGAACCAAAGGTGTTGATAGTCACTCAAGGGAGTTGACACCTGCCCTAAATGTGGCATGTTGGCTTTTCCCCCAAAGCTGTAAACTAGTGGAAAATCTAATGGTCACTTCTAGTAGCTCGTAACAATTATCACTATGGAGTCAATGGCTATATTTGATAACAACAACAACAAATTGTTGCAAGTGAATGTGGCACTGACCATATATAGTATGTAAAGGGTTTTCTTGCTTTCCACAGATTATTGTTCTCTGAAAGAATGAATTTGATAAAAAATGGATTTTTAAAAAAGAAATGTCTACCCAATTACACAATATTGTTTCATAGAAAAACAAATGGCATTCCTTTGAAATGTGTGAAACAGAAGCACCTCAGCCCCCAAGTATAATGGGAGCCCAAGTGATAACTTCACGAGGTTCATCTCACTCAACATACTAACCAGAGAGGGATGGCTTCTAACAGTATCTCCTTCATGACAAAAACAGTCATCTTCATGTACAAGGAATGGGCTTAATAAAAGCTGTCTCTAATTTATCTTGGTTTCAATCGACTCCATATATTTATTTTGGAAAGTGGATTTTATTTTTAATTTCTTTTATTTTATAGATCGGATCACTCGAGAATCATTACTTATTCAGACATAAAAACCACCCCCGGAGGTCTCGAAGGAGTGCCCTTCATATCACTAAGAGACTATCTGATGATGATCGGGTAAGTGTTGTGCATTTGTCTTCAAAACAACCTGACTTATCTGCTCTCTATATGATTGCCCACAAGAGCAAAAGCACTTTGCAAATGTGATTCTTCTTTATTATGATCACAATTATTCATCTGTGGTGTTTATTTCCACAGGGTTGTAGAAATTATACATAATAACTGGATTGGATTGAATTGGTTGAATTATCTAATAAATTATACACACACACACACACACACACACACACTCACAAATCCAGTCTAAAGGGATGAAAGTAAACATTGAAAATAAAGTGGCAGCTCTAATTAAAATGTTTGACAATACAATCAATCAACAACCTTTTATGTTATGCCTGTTATGTACCAAGCACTTCAATATCTGTTGTGGGGATGCCAAAGAAATATATGAGCCTCGCTGTTAATAACATTTCACTGTAATTGAAAATGACATCTTGCCATTTTAGTTTGGTTGTATAGAAAACTAGTATTTATGAGGGAGCTTTAAATCTATGTCTCATAAGTAAATGTTTTCCTAAGTATTATATTGTTTGATACAAAACATGTTATCTCTTTTTAACCTGGTTTGAATAAATATTCAATGATTAGGCAAAAGCACAAAATGTGTAGAATGAATAAAGGTAGATGATATGGGGATAATCTGAATGTATGTATAATAAAACCATTGATTTTTGAAGTCTGTTTTAAGGTCAGCAAACATTAATAGAAATGTTAACTATATTGGGAATATTGCAGTTTGCATATAAAATGTTGTCTTTTCTCGAAAATGTGTATACTGGTGGAAACTTATGCTGTCTAGACTAATATCTGTACACATGATTTCTGTTACCTAGGACAGGCTAGAGATTTACAAAATTTTTGTGAGAGACAGAACACAAACTTTCCTAGAAAGAAATGTATAAGTGAAAGGAAGGTGGTAGAACTGTTGAAAGTATATGGAATTCATAAACCCTGTGAAATAATTTGCTTTTTCATTTGTTCTGCAACTAATAGAATTTTTAAAAAAAGAATAAGACAGCGTTGGCCAGATAGTTCAGGTGGTTGGAAGGTCATCTCATATGCCAAAGAATTGTGGGTTCAATTCTCTATCAGGGCACATGTCTAATAGATTTCTATTCAATCTCCAGTTAGAGCACATACAGGAGGGTTTCTCTCTCTCTCTCTCTCTCTCTCTCTCTCTCTCTCTCTCTCTCCTACCCTTTCTTCTCTCTCTAAAAAACAAAAACAAATCAACAGCAGCATATCACTGGGTGAGGATTAAAAATTTTTAAGAAAATAATAAGACAGATATGAGGGTAGGGAATAATTGGGTCTAGGATACTACTGTTCCAATGTAAAATGTAACCACACCCTGATAAAGAATTCTGTCTCAAGACCACAGACAGTGGCACACGCTCATACACAACCATTATTGGCTTTTACTGGCATTAATGGCTAGAAGTGGGAGACCAAATTAGAGCCCAGAATACTACGTTAAAAGTTTCTTGTCCAGAGAAAACTTCCCTTCACCATCCCAAAACAGGCAGCTTATTATCTGTGGGCTCTGGGAAAAAGGACAATTTTCAGGACTCTGGCTAAGCTTAATCCTTGGGCAAAAGAAGAGAGACTTCCTTGTTTATTAAAGGCATGCCTGGCAGCAATGCACAAGGAAATCAAACTGACCTCCCTCCTCATCTTCATAGGAGAAAACTAGATAGAGTGGAGCATCCCTAACTGTTATTATTACTTAATCTCACTAAAATGAACAGATACATGAGTTCCATTCTTGAGATATTTCCTTAATAGTTGATTTAGGGGAGACATCTCAAGGAATAATGAAGAAGAGCTAAGAATGTACTCTCTAACATCACTTCAGAAGAAGTAAGTCTGTATGATCCTATAAAATTATCTCCAGAATAATTTAATTGTAGGAAAAAATCCTAGAACCCATAGAAGCTTGAGAGGATAGGTGGACTAAGTGATCTTTAATGCTGTTTCCAAATCAAAAGGATTATTTTCAAAATTAAGTGCATAATACCTATTATACACATAATAGTAAGAGCACCATTTTATTCTGTTCGACTTGGTTTGCTCTTATAGAGATTAATAAGGCATCTGCAGTCAGTGACACTGATCACAACTGTTTCCAACAATTGAATGTCAGAGTGCTTCTTTTTATATTCCATTTAAAAAATTGCTTTCGTCATTTTATTGCCTTTTTTTTTTATGGGGAATGATATCTTTTCAAATTAGCCCTCTGAAATGCAGCAACTCTCCATCTTTATAAGGCTGTTAAAGAAATCTCCAACTACAAGTTACTCTCTTCCTCAAAAATTAATTCTTATTCCCTAGCAGCCAGCTTTCAAAGACCAACTCAGAGACAGGCCGTATATTCAAAGCAGTGGGTATGTTAAGCCAAATAATTAAGCTTGAAAATATAGGCACTTTAAAAATAAGTTATAGTGACTAATTTCTAGCTCTCAAGTCCCTCCAATACTTATAATTGGTTTGCAGTATATTTTCTAATAGAAAATTCAGCCTTAGTGGATAGTTTTATCCTTCAGTTGCAAATTGTTTTTTATTTTTTATTTTTGGATGACTCCTAAGTATCCTCACATTAACAATATCCCAACAAACCCTGGGCTGTCATCATGGTTACCACAGAGAGGAGGATATGGCTTTGGGTAGGAAACAGTCTTGTTGCCCAGCAAAATAAGAACAGGATATTATCTGCTAAAGAATATAGCCACAAGGCAGCCCCTCTCCCTCTCAGGGCCTCCAGTATAATAGGATTATGCCGTAAATGTGGGGCAGGTAATTTTTGTACTGTCAGATCTCTTTGCATAATACATGAGACTAAATTAATGGTAAGAGTGCATGGTCAGTAGTGCTCATTCATCGCTCTGGATCTGTTTCTTATATTAAATACTCTTAAGGAGGAGGCTGAAACCCAGGGAGCCAGATTTGCAAAGACACAGCAGCTTCCTTGTCTTGTGTAACATTTGCTATTTCTACCTTTGTGTGTAATGGAAGAGAAATTAAGCTGTAAGAGCATTATAAAAACAGTCTCTGGGATCTCTTAGTCTGTTGACTCACTCCATGAACATGAACAAATTTTCACCTACAGAGTCCAGGAACCTCAATATAAAAAATGGGTATTATGGTCCATTTGCTGATGAAAGCAGGCTGAACTTTTACTCCCACTGTAATCACAGTGTAAATAATTTGAGGCAATCATCACTTCTCCTCCGCCTAAAGGTTCACTTGACTGTAATAGAGGAAATGTTCATCTCCCCAGTGGGCAAATCCTTCTCACTGAGCCGCCAGTTTGATCTGTAGTTAAACATAAACATTGTGGAGCTGCCTAAACTCTGATGGGAAGGGTATTAGGCCTAGTTAGAGGAAAGATGATTACACAGAGGTGGCTATTTGGCTGTTGATTTTTTATTTTTTGCTATAAAACTCCTTGTAGGTCATATGGGCTGAACAACAGTACGGAAAGGAGAGAAGTAAACGTTCAGTTCTGAGAGACTCAGCAGATAATCTCTTCAATGATCCAATGTGGAAGCAGCAGTGGTACTTGGTAAGTACCTGCAGGACTGTGTGTAGGACCCTCATTATTTTATTACATCTGCACAATAGATTTGTTTTAATGATGGAGAATTCAGCAGAGGGCTGTGTTACTTGGAGATTAGGGCTAATTTTGGACCTTCCATGACCTGGATCTTCTGTTTTACTAGTTGAGAGTATCTGAAACACATATCTTCAGCTGCTATGGTTGGCGGCAGGGAGAGGGGGGGGGGGGGGAGTTACCCTCATGTCTTCTTTTTTAAATTTTTTAATACATTTTTATTTATTTCAGAGAGGAAGGAAGAGGGAGAAAGAGTTAGAAACATCAATGATAGGGATCATTGATTGGCTGTCTCCTGCACGTCCCCATTGGGGATCGAGCCTGCAGTCTGGGCATGTGCCTCTGATCAGAATCAAACCTGGGACCCTTCAGTCTGCAGGCTGGCGCTCTATCCACTGAGCCAAACCAGCTAGGGCTACCTTCATACCTTCTTAAACTTACCTGGAGTAAGTGCATTAGAATAATGTCTTGCAAGTTAGGGATTCCAAAACAGTATTAATGCAAATAACAAATTTGGTTAAAGTTATTCTTGTGAACTATCACTCAAAGAAAACAGTAAACATGATTCCGTATATAAATCTCTGAGTGACAATTTTTACATGCTTACAGGTGAGAATTTTTTAACAAGGTGAGGAATACAAGGAAAGATAAAAGATATCTATTTGCAGATGTCCAGTTTTGCAAACCATTCTACCTTTAAGATAGTTACCAAGTCCTTACTGGTATGTGGGTGTTGCTAGAGTACAAAGTGTTCTCCCTTCTGTTTTGGTATAAAGCCTCCAGAGTAGTAATATATGTTAAGAATATTATAAAAGATACATTTTTATGATGGTCATAAGCTAAGGCTTAGACATTCTTATTGCATAGTGGACCACAAAGGGATCAATTCCTTTTGACCTTTTCTTAACCTAAGCATTACTTGCTCATTGAAAGAGTCTCGTTAGCTAACATTTGTGCATTTACTATATGCCAAATACTATTCTATACTATTTGACATGAATTAACTCACTTAATTTTTACAATAACATTATGTTGTGGATATAAGTAGTAGCAATTATGCCCATTTTAACAGATGAAGAAGTAGAGACACTAGCAAGTTGAATAACTTGCCAAAGTCATCTGGTTACTAGTGGCTCATAATTCAGAGCTCCAGAGGCCCTACTCTTAATAACCACATTCTATTATTGTTCTTGTGACTGACATAGAGACCTTCTTCCCCGGCTTTAGCCAACAATCTGTCTGTAGTTCCAGCCTCCTGTAACTCAGCTACATGTTGGTTAGTAAGGTCTTCCCTCACCTCTTTATGAGGTATATCAGCAGTCCCCTCATTGAAACTTTTGATTTTTATTTATAAACATCATATTGACCCCTTTACCAGAAACCTGGCATGCTTTTAATGTATTATAACTTTCTCAAATGCACGGGATGTGCTCAGGTCTGTGTTCCCTTGCTGTCCAGCTCTTCTCTCCTACAGTCCCACACATTTCAGAAATGCTATCTGCAAAATAAAAAAATAAAAAAATGCTATCTGCAAAAGAAATGCTATCCAAATTTCCTCCCACAGATACTCACTCCCTAAATCACACGTATTTGTAAATAGACAATTAAATTGCAAGTCCTGGTGAGACCACAACATCCTGGTCATTCTTGGTTCTGTTTTTCCTTTTAAAAAAGTTATAAAGAACATACACAAATGACAAGTGAACAAGACAATGTAAAGTAGGTTTGTTGTGGCAAAAGAAGCTTAGGATTTTGGGGAGATAGAAACATGGGCTATCACATAACGCTTAGGTAGAGGAAAGCCTGGAACATGTCATTATAAATTAAAGAAAGTTAGGGACAAATGTCTTCTCTGAAGTCATGAACCTCAAAGAGAAGGTCACAGAGTGATTCATTCTTTGGAGTGATTTTCCATTGGAACAACTGGGAAGAGCAGCACTCTGATGATTCACTGGACCCTATCCTCAGCTTTGTTTTTATTTCACCTAATTGCCTGCTTCTAAAGAGGAGAGTGACTTCAGAAAAAACAAAGATGGGTCACCAGCCTGTGGCTTTAGTTCTTATTTTGTAGCAAGGAAATTATGCCTTTACCAATACTTCCTTGTGTTTCTTTACCAGCAAGATACTAGGATGGCTGCATTCCTGCCCAAGCTGGATCTCCATGTGATACCTGTTTGGCAAAAAGGCATCACTGGCAAAGGAGTTGTTATCACTGTACTGGATGATGGCTTGGAGTGGAATCACACAGACATCTATGCCAATTACGTGAGTCTGGAACTGTCTACAAAGACACAGTTAGGGCTTTCCTTCCCTCAAACAAGAAGCTGCTCAGATGTTGGCCTAGGGAATGATGAGCCAAGGTTTTATCATTTCCTTCTCCTCCCTGGCAGCCCATATGAATTTACTGTATCAGGGGACATAGAAAAAATTATGGACATAGAAAAAAATCATATGTACTGGGGGTGGGAAAAGGCACCTACACCAAGTAAATGATTAAAAGTCATTCACACTCCATGTCATTCAGTATGGGTGACTTCAAATCAAGCCTGATGCCTGAGATAAGTCTTCCTCTTCACCTCCCTCATGAGTCAGCATCTCTCACACTATGAAGCTATATGAATAGGATGGCTTCCATGCAAATTCAAAGCGTGCATCACACAGTGCAAAAAGGACAAGCAGATAAAAGAAAGCTTATAAGAAGTGGGAAATAAGTAAATGAAAAGTATTTACTTAATTATTTATGAAGCTTTCCATAATAGCTCAGGCCTTCATTTAGATCAGCACTTCATCGTTAACATTGTCTCTTGTCTTTCTCTTATCCTTTCCACTTAGCTACATTCCACAGCTAAAAAGCAAAGGGGAGGGGTGGGGAAGAAAAAGAAGAGATAAAGATTAGCAGAAAGTAGAAATTATGAAAAGATATGAAAATACGGAGAATTGGCAGTAGTGGTGATAGAATTCCTAGTGAGAGATGTTTTAAGTGTAGCCATCTGGTTGAAAAGGGGGTGGGACCTGGAAGTCTGTCTTGAACTTCAAGCACACCCTCTTGAGTTAAACTACATGTTCACTTGGTATACCTGGGGATGCAGAAAGAGATGGCTGTGAACCTGACCCACCCTTTCCCACCTATAATCATAAGAGAGAGGAGTGTCATGGTGTTGCTAACTTGCTCGGTAGCTTAGTTAATTAAGCCAGTCAACTTCTCTGGACCTCAATTTTCTGGTTTGGGAAATGAGGTGGTTGAATTAACTGAACTGATTCCTCTGGTTTTCATATCCTATGAGTGTCCATGAGCTATTGGTTTGGTAACGTTCACTGAAAACTGGATACTAGCTTGCTTTTCTGTCTCTTCCTGGTTTATGGTTCTAACACATGATCAACCATTGGGCCAGAAACTCTGAAATGCAGACTTTCAAGCTGTCAGCTAAACTGGAAAGGGGTAGAAGGCTTGTAAAGTGCTGTGTCATTTTTTATGATTCTACAGTGTTATTTTTGTTGTTTTTACAGGATCCAGAAGCTAGCTATGATTTTAATGATAACGACCATGATCCATTTCCTCGTTATGATCCCACAAATGAGAACAAGTGAGTAAAGGTGGATTTGCTAGTGGAGTGGGGGGCTCTGGTGTAGTACTTTAAAGTGCCTTTATTTGAGCTCTCAGAACTATTCATGCAGAGCATCCTTAATCCCCGGGCCCCCCATCAATTGCACCTCTGGCTGGAGGCCTGGGCCTCCCTTTTTAGGGCAATCAATCACGGAACTCCCCCCCCCCCGCCCCCCTTGATCACTACACAGAGGGTGGTCTTAGCCTCCCTCTGCGGGGCGATTATGGGGTGATCTGGCCTGGTGCCAGTGGGTGTCATAGTGTGGTCGTCCAGAAGGTCATCTGGACAGTTGTTCTGCTGTTCAGTCGTTCGATTTGCATATTATACTTTTATTATTATAGATTCTTCCAACTCAGAGCTCCAAAGGCCCATAAGGAAGTAGCCCATATAAATGTACTTATTTTGTCCTGAGAACTCTGAGCTTCAGAGCATAGCCTGGGTCTCCCACATAGTACACAGTGATTGTAGAGTAGCCAGTTAAGTACAGACTTTGCAGCTAGATTGAGATCAAGTATTAGATCTGCCACTTAAAAGTTAAGTGACTCAGTAAATTATTTAACTTCTTTTGCCTCTGTTTTATCACCTATTAAAAAGGGATAATAGTAGTAGTAATATCTATTTTATTGGGTTACGGTGGGGATTAAATGAGTTTATATATGTAATTGGCTTTCATAGTGCCTGAGACATAAAAAAAAAAAATTGTATTTGCTGTGCTGGTGATGATGATTAAAGCTTCTCACGTAAGAATTAAGATAGACCTCTTTTCAGTGAAAAATCAGCATGACAAGAATATTACCATGTAAAAGGAAATAGCAGAGACAAGTCAATTTTCTGAGCCAGTTCAGAATCTACTATCTGAAAATTATACAATAAGCAACTATCTCTCAGGATCCTTTTGACTATGAACCAAAAATGTAGCATCCTCATAATTTTTCAGAGGGTATCATAAAAAAAATAGTTATCCTTCAATCATGTTGTCAGAAATAAATCCCTCAGGTTTGGAAAATGAATGCCCTATGTTATCTTGGCCGTATAACAGTTTGAGATCTATTGTCATTGGGCATTATGGCACCAAACTATCTGTGTTGCTGCTATAACTCAAAGATTAAGTAATATGGAGATTAAAAAACAATTTAACCCCAGGAATGCTCTAGCTTTAAGCAGTGCAAGACCCAAAAGCTCAAGTAACATATAAATAAGATTAATAGAAGCTGTATTTGAATTCTCCTCTGCAAATCAAACAAGGAATCACTAAATAATAAAATCTTAAAGGTGCAGGTAACTCTTACTATTAAGATGGCATGAATCTGTATTCATATTTCAATACCAATTACAGATTCTAGTTAAGTAACATATGTGACAAGGATATTTTAACCAGCATAATAGTAGTCTTTAAACTATCTTGTGGAATATTTTTCTAAAAGCCAATTTGTTTAAATGTCAGTTGCTACCATTGTTCTAAGATAACAGAGGGTTATTTTACCTCAGAGCCTGATCTAAGGAAAGAGAAAAGGCTACAGGTCTATAAAGAATGAGGTAGAACCACTTTGATAAAGTCTTCCTCCTTTTTCAAAGGATCAAGTGGGAACTGAGGAAAAGTGGAGGAAAAAATACTAACCCTTATTTGTAGCATGATCCTACTACAGCTTTCAAGAAAATGGTCCTCAATGTGTAAGGAGATATAAATAACAGGTCATGTCATATTGCATCATTTATAGGACAGGTGTACAATGCTAGGGATGTTTTCAAACGGGCTGATTCTGTTGGCTCAGATGAGAGATGTTGCTATCCTGGGCCCTGTCTCCCATACTATTTAAATATAAATATAGGCAGTGGAGACTATTGGGAATAGATTTCCTGGAGGATGACAACTGGATTTCTCTTTGTAGAAAGGCAAAGAAGGCTAATCCATCAAACAAGGCACCTTCTATGTATTCAATGTGAACACATTTCATAGAAAATGGGTTTGATGGTCAGGATAGTTTCAGTTGCAAGTGAGAGAATCCTAACTCAAAGATTAAATAATATCCAATTAAAAAATAATTTCACCCAACGGATGCTTTAGCTTCAAGCACTGCAAGATCTAGGAGCTCAAGTAATGTGCCATCAGGACACCAAATACTTTGTCTCCATCTCCTAGTGCTGCTCACCTAACATTTCATTCTCAATAGAATCTTGCCTAGCAACAAGATCCACGTGGTGCAGATGGAGCCTAAAGCTGAAGATTCTGAAAAAAGAATAGAATTCTCTTTATAGTCTGCATTAATCGAAAGCTTGTCTGGGAGAAGGAGCCTCGTGAGAGAAAAAGAATCACCAGGAGCGAGGGGAGGGCCATTTCCCAAAAGGGGAAGATTCAAGGAGGCAAAAAAGAAGCAGATGTTGCTGCACTAGGGAAGACCTTGCATTCCAGATAATTACATTGTTCTGATGCAGGATTCTTAGCCAATATGCAAAAGAAGCAGGACTATCATTTAGTGGGAAATCATCTCTGGTACTTTAAGAAAAAGAGATAAGTGAAACAGAATTATTTTGGATTACTCAATTAATTTTGGATTTATATATTTCTTACCAGGCAAAATTAATAGATGTCTAGGGTCACAGGTTATAAAAGTAGCTGGCTGACCGCGTTGCTCAGCACTAACTGACCCTTCTTCTCTTTTCCTCGGTGTCAGCATATCTGGTCAACAGCTCCTCCAAGGCACCAACAGCCTTCACAATGCTCCCGGGTGCTTGCATACCAGAATATGTCATCAAATCAACAAATTTACATGAAAATTTTCTTAATTTACAGGCCCTTCTGAGGTCAGGGCAAGAAAGGGCACACTTTCAGAACTGATGCTTAATGGTGGGCTTTGTCCTGTTTTATTATCTTTTTTTATGGTAAATATATTCTTAGAGAAGAAGGGACGTAGAGAGAGAAAAACATAGATGTGAGAGCAGAACATTGATTGGCTTCCTCCTGTGCGCCCCTAACAGAGGGATCAAGCCCACAACTTGGGCACGTGGCCGGACCTGGAATCGAACCAGAAACCCTTTGTGCACAGAATGATGCCCAACCAACTGAGCCATACCAACTAGGGCGGGCTTTGGTCTGAATTAGAGATGGTTATAGATGGATTTCCCCCCCCTCCAAATTCTCAGAAATCATGAATTACCCTTTCTGCCTGATTGCAAGCCCCATCTTATTCAGGCCTCTGGTCCCAATTAGAGTGTAGAAGTCTCCCGGTTTCCCAATTAGCCTGTAGTGTCCTCTTAAAATCTCAGACTTCTCTGAGTACCAGGAAACCCTCAATGCTTTAGTTTGGTGTGTGGTTAGAGGAGGAGGATATCTTGGGAGAAGACTCTGTTCTATCATATCCTACTGAGGTTGGTCCAGGGTAACCTAATCCAAAAATGTCCCCAGGAGGGAAAGTGAGAAGCCATTTCACTACCAGAAAGTATGGGCAGAAGCCACTTATTTGCAAACAATTTCTGAAAAGTGTCAGAGTTCCTCATAATAATATCCCTAGCTCACTTATTAGGTTCTTACTATGTACCAACCACTATTCTAAGCACTCTATACACAGTATCTCATGTGATCTCACAACCCTTTGAGGATACCACGGTCACACCACTAGTTAGTGGCAGAAGCTAAAATGTGGACTCATACACTCATATACTCTAGCTCCTGTGCCTATGCCCTTCATATGACACCTGTATTTCATCTAATGCTGATGGGAAGAAACCAGAGAAAAGGCAGACAAAAAGTTGACATAGCCGAAACCGGTTTGGCTCAGTGCTAGAGCGTTGGTCTGAGGACTGAAAGGTCCCAGGTTCAATTCCGGTCAAGGGCATGTACATTGGTTGTGAGCACATCCCCAGTAGGGGGTGTGCAAGAGGCAGCTGATCAATGATTTCCTCTCATCAACGTTTCTAACTCTCTATCCCTCTCCCTTCCTCTCTGTAAAAAATCAATAAAATATATATTTTTTTAAAAAGTTGACATATCCATGTACCATGGATTCATATACAGAACAAATGTTTGTCCTCATTTATGTTTTATAATTCCTATTTTTTTAATCTTCAGACACGGGACCAGATGTGCAGGAGAAATTGCCATGCAAGCCAATAATCACAAGTGTGGCGTCGGAGTTGCATATAATTCCAAAGTCGGAGGTAAAGCAGAGGGCTGTTCCTGTAGTTTTGCACTTAAAATATATATATATATATATATATATATATATATATATATATATATATATATATATATATATATATATATATTATTGATTTCAGAGAGTAAGTGAGAGGGCATAAGAAAAACATTAATGACGAGAGAGAATCATTGATTTTGCCTCCTGCATGCCCCCTACCGCAATCGAGGCATATGCTCTGACAAGAAGTCGAACTGTTACCTCCTGGTTCATATGTCAATGCTTAACCACGAGCCACACCGGCCAGCCTAGTTTTGCACTTTTAACTTGAATCTTGCATTACTTGGTGTAATTGAGGTGGGGAGGGGGCTTTCAATAACCTGAGGAAGAAATGGACTCCATACAAAATGTGCTGTAGAACTTGGATGCGATGTGCAAATGAATTAATAGATCTGGATTCCTAGAAAATGATAGCTGAATACAGGCCAATACATATGGGGAGGGGGTTTGATATGTTGAATAGCTTTTAAAACAAATATAATTTTCTCTGTTTTCTGATTTAGAAGACTTTCTTATTGTGTGTTTATTCAGGGAACAAGAGGGGGAAGAAATTCAGGCAAAAATTTCCCTGCCTCTGCATTCTGCAGTTCTTCATTTCATGGCAAAGAACAGTTTTTAAAAATAAAAAGAA
Organism: Pipistrellus hanaki; assembly: GCF_964339955.1. Classification (NCBI taxonomy): domain Eukaryota; kingdom Metazoa; phylum Chordata; class Mammalia; order Chiroptera; family Vespertilionidae; genus Pipistrellus; species Pipistrellus hanaki. The sequence goes on along the minus strand of NC_140506.1, from coordinate 48,790,132 downwards.
TACATGCTTGTTATATTAAGAAGCCAAAGGTTATTTTCAATAGCAAGAATTTAGAATCTCTAGTTGTTTGAGTCGGTGTTTTTGTGGGGAAACATGGTAGGTTTCATCAAGGCAATTAAATAAAGAAACTGTTTACAAGAGTTCAAAGGAAACCAACAAGGGCTAACAGATGTAGGCAGATGTTACCACCTTTAGCCTAAAGGAGCAAGTGGAAGGAGTCAGTGAAAACTGGAGAGAGAAAGCTGTGGTCATAGGAGAGAATCATGGGACAGGAGCTACAGCCTTGAGTACAACCACCAAGCTATTTCCAGACAAGAAGGAATCGGGGGAGTGAGTACCGCCCTCTCCCCTCACCCCCCAACCTCCTGCTGTGCCCTCAGTTGGTGGAACCCAGTGGGAAGACAAGAGAACCCATTGATGCAGTTCCTGTGGAAAAGGGTGGTGGAAACTGGATCTGAAAGAGCTCACAGAGACTGTAAAATAAATATCCATCTTGGCATACATAAAATCTCTCTCCCTAATACAGCACACTCATATTTTGTCATTCCTAATTACTTTGACACGAATACCATCAAAGTGCCATGTTAACTTGACAAAAATGAAGAAGTACAGATTATGTAATCACCTAGAAAAAGAATTCACTTTTTAAATCATAATAAACTAAGCAGCTATAGTTTATGAGGGAATCACCTGATCTCTTTATTTTATGAAGGAGAATCAGAAGCAAGGTTCTCGAGGTAATAGCTTGCGGCAGTGTAGAGCTAAAACACAAGACTTCTCATTCCAAGTCTACAAATTTTCTTCCATTACTCCACCTTTTGATAGTCTACCCCAAGTGCATTTTCATATAATAATTTTCATTTTTAAGCATCTACTGTATGGCCATCACTTATCCAACAACACACTATAGGCAGTGTATCCTGGAAGTTAACAGGACATATTTAGGTACTCAAGTCCTGGCTTCCCAATTTCAATCTGGGTGGCCTTGAGTAAGTCACTGTCCGTCTCTGACCTCCGTTTCTCCACCTCTACAATGGGGAGCATTATAGGACCTGCCTCAAATGGTTGTCGGAAGGATAGATGAGTTTATACACTTAAAGCCTGAGGAATGGTAGCCGCATATAGTATATCATCAATACATGTGAGCTGTTATTATCCCCACTTTATAGTTGAAGAAACTAAAGGTAGAGAGAAGTTAAGTGACTTGTTCCAAAATCATGCACCTCAAAATTGAGAGCTGGAAATTTCCCCCAAATGCATTTTTTAAACAAAATACATATAACTTCCATGAATAATGCCAATTACGTGTTCTTCTACCTGTTCTCCATTGTAAATTATAGTGTGAAAATCTGAAGCTGTGCACTCTGTTGCATTATAAGCCTGGAGCCAGGAATAACCAGGTAGCTTCCTGTATCTGTTTAAATTGCTTTTGCCTTCCTGGCACTTGAGTACATGAGTCTAATGATGGTGGCAGCCTGCAGGAAAGCACCAGGAGCTACCGCATCTGCCTGCCTGCTCCTGATGAAAAACGATTCTCCCTCAGGAACAAAATCCACGGCAATGATTTCATCTTTGAGGTTATTTAGAAGAAAAGGAAGCATGTTCCTTGAAAATGTTTCTTAGCAAACACATAAAAGAATGGCCTCTGGGTTATTTTTAATCAGTGCTTAGAAACAAGAGTTATTTCCCTATTTGTTAGTTTCCTATTGTGGTTAGACCTTTGCAAGCTCCACAGTTTCCCGTACAGAGTCATCTGTATGGCACAGGTTGGGCCGCAGCCCTTCGTGGGATAGTCATGAGCAGGTATATCAAAGGAGGGCTGTTTGGAGCCTCTTTCTAAAAGCTATCGTGTCACTTCTAGGTTATTGGTGTAGTGGAGGGAGGTGGGACATTTTGTAATCTATTCTCACCATGGCTACTACATAGCACATAGTTATCTCTAAAAAACAAACAAACGGGTAAGCAAGTTTGTGGAGGTGGTGATTGTATCTCTCTTTTGTGCTGTTAGCAGCAGGCCATAGGCATTTGGGACATCCAGTGGTTACCCTGCTTTTTACTCTTTTGGCAGTCCTTTAAAAAATAAATACTGAGAGCATTATATGCCATTCTACATGTACATGCTGACATCAACTTACTATTTGTGTGCTTTGCGATCCAGGCATAAGAATGCTGGATGGCATTGTGACCGATGCTATTGAAGCCAGTTCCATTGGATTCAATCCTGGGCATGTGGACATTTACAGTGCGAGCTGGGGCCCGAACGACGATGGGAAAACGGTGGAGGGGCCTGGCCGGCTAGCCCAGAAGGCGTTTGAATATGGTATTAAACAGGTGAGATGCTTCGCGCACACCACCTGCTATGACGCCTGACTGTGGCAATTATGAGAAGGGAAGAACATTTAGCTTATGTGGAAAGAAATGGTTGTCAATTTCTTGCAGTTGCTTATGATTTAAAATGCTTTCAGAGAGCCAAATCATTCTTCAAGAGGGATAAGGGTTGAGATCTTTTTCCCCATTTGGGTCTGACATTCAATAGAGCTTTATTATTCTTAAAACATATACTTTATTATATATTTTTAATATATATTTTTATTGATTTTATACAGAGAGGAAGGGAGAGGGATAGAGAGCTAGAAACGTCGATGAGAGAGAAACATCGACCAGCTGCCTCCTGCACACCCCCCACCGGGGATGTGACCGCAACCAATGTACATGTCCTTGACTGGAATTGAACCTGGGACCTTTCAGTCCGCAAACCAATGCTCTATTCACCGAGCCAAACCGGTTTCAGCTAAAACATATACTGTAAAGAAATACAGTGGTGCCTCCCATAACGAACGCCTCGCACAGCGAACTTTGGACAGGTTTTTCATGAAACCATCGGCCAAAAAGCAGAAAATGGATGAAGATGTGCAAGATTCGGTAGACTCTACTTAGTCTGTCTTAAAATTAAAAAAATGTGTGTTTTCTTAAAAAAAATTATGTTTTTAGATGTATCTAAATAAAAATATGTCATCTTAGCATATTTTTTTATGTCATCTTAGCATATTTTATGCTACAGAACGAATTATTTTTTTTAACATGTATTGTTATGGGAAAACGCGTTTCACATAATGAACTTTTTGCATAACAAGCTTGCTCCTGGAACGAATTAAGTTCGTTGTGTGAGGCACCACTGTACTCTGGATTATGTCCTTTCTCATTTTCCTGCTGTTTTGAATTTTCACACCAGATAAATTACACCCAGACTTCTTTCAAATGCTCTGAAAATGCATCCTTAAATATAACGGAGTGCTACTGCCCGCTCTGCACGTGCCTGTGAATATGTGCGCCTTGGGCTTATTGCATTCTCGCCAGTGTTCTGCGGCCTTGTTCTGCACTGGATGAAACAAAAGTAGAAACTCCGGAGAGCACACATTGAAAAATCACAGAAAGAGTAGCCTTGACGAGGTCCATTCAATTGAAGAAACCCTCTCAATGCAGCTGCAAAGCAGATCTGAATAATGCCGGATTTATTTTGTTCTGTTAGTTAGCCAGAAGATTCAAGCAGAAAGAAGGAGAAGAAGTTCAAAGATTCAAATGTGGTGACATAAAGCAAGGGAAGAGTGAAAAAGATGAGCAAGTGCTCAGGGCCAGATTATGAGTCTGCATAAAAAAGAAAGCAAGCCAGCCCTAGCGCTGCCCTATCCCAGAGAGGGCCCAGAGAAAGGACAGGCAGAGCCAGAAGCCCGGGCTTCATAATAGGAAGTCTCACAAGATTCCCAGCATTGAGGAAACAGACACGATGAAAACCAGATTGAGGTGAAAAAGACCAGGATAACTGTCTCAGCATGTATTTGCTGGGGATTTTGTTGAGGTGTGACAGTGATCCCAACAGATGATAATAGATGTGATAGATTCGGGTTTTTCTTTCAGGGGAGACAAGGAAAGGGCTCCATCTTCGTCTGGGCATCTGGGAACGGGGGCCGTCAGGGAGATAACTGTGACTGCGACGGGTACACAGACAGCATCTACACCATCTCCATCAGCAGTGCCTCGCAGCAGGGCCTGTCCCCCTGGTACGCCGAGAAGTGCTCCTCCACGCTGGCCACCTCGTACAGCAGCGGGGATTACAGGGACCAGCGAATCGTATGTGGCTTTTGTCTAACTCTCTCTGCGTAGGTAGAAGAGCATGACTTGCATTCGCAAGAATCCTTTGGGCGGTACCTTTGGTAAAATTGATTTGCTTAGGTGTGATGTCTTAATTGGGGAGACTCGTCCTTTGCTCACTTGAAAGGCTGGCATAGATTGGGAAGTTTTCTCTCTCAGTGATAATTATGCTTCTGCCTGGAAGATGTTGCCTCTCGGTCATTTTTAAACTGAGCTCTGAGAAGCCACCAGTCAGTCATTACCTACAGCCAAGACTCTAAATGTCCACTCAGCTTGTGGGATGCCTCCCTGAAAACAGCCTTAAAGGGCATCTCTAGATTGTAGGGGCTTTATCACCCTGTACTTGTAGATCCTTTAATAGCAGGGATGTGGTCTGACTTGCCCTTTAGCAGATGATAAAAATACAGAGCATACACCAGCTATCTCTCCTAAGAATAAACGACCTGCAGGAAAATAACAGGCTGAATTTCCCCTGAGGTGAACTTCTCAGCGTCTGAATAAGCAGCTCAGGAAGGGTATGTGCTCAGAGAGCATCCCCAGCCCACGTGTGGCTGTGCCTTCACTTCCGTGAGTCAGACTGCCAAGGACAATTATTGGATTTTCCTCCAAGGGCAGGATGAGGAAGGGCCACGTGGAGCTTTGAGAACAGAGAGGCTCTTTTAATTTAAAAATTTAAAACCCACGTTTAACTTCTGACACAGAAAGAGCCAACTAGCTCTTTTATCATATGAAAGAACAGGTCATTTAGATGACTAGAATTTGAAAAGTCTGTAAAATTCCTGTTAATAGCATCTCAACAAAATTGTCAGGATTACTGTCCCCTTCACACTGGAACACGATTCTGGAATTCTGCCTGCTTCTGTCAATTACTCTAATTTAGACAGTAAAGCTGTGGTCTCAATTGAAAAGCATTGGCCTTCCTCTCGTGCCCGCATCTTCAATTACACAAATAATAGTGATTCTTTTTTTTTTTTTTTTAATCTATTTTTTAGACAGGGAAGAAAGAAACATCCATGTAAGAGCGAAACATGGATTAGCTGCCTCCTGCATGCCCCCTACCAGGTATCAAGCCCCACAACCCAGGCATGTGCCCTGACAGGGAATTGAACTAATAACCTTTCGGTACACAGAATGACTCCCTCCCTAAGGACTGAGCCACTTCAGCCAGGGCTACCAAGGGATTCTGTATGGCGGGCATATTTTATTGCCTTGGAAAGGAGCATATCAGACACATTTTGCTGTTGTTCCTGTGTGTATCCAAGAGTTGCTTTTGAGAAAATGGTCCGCTATGCAATTCAGAATCACCATTTCACAGACTGTCCCTCCTCTGAGCTGCTCTGCTCTGAAGAAGGAGGCATTTTTCCAACTTTGTAAAGATCGCTCCTTAGGTAATCAGCCATAGAGACAGATGGTGAATTCTATTTGAGATGGTGGGCAATAAATAGCCTTTGTCTTGCGCAAACCTCTTCCTCAGCAGTCATCTCTGGGGGCTCGCTTGCGTCAACAGGTAAAGAGGGCAGCTTTGCTTCTGCAACCCTCTGTGGGGCAGAGCCACCATAACTGGAGAAATTCAGCTGTGCCAAGTGGGAAGCCAAAGGAGGTGATAACAGAACAGATTATTTTTTAATCCTCCCTCCCACACATGGACATCACCAGCTAAAAACCAGAGAGTGGGAGCCTTGGTGGGCGCCTTGTTAGTAATCCTTTGGCTCAACCAGCAGGACTGTGGTTCTTCAGGCAGACCGATTGGAGGTCTCTGGTTTCTTCCCTTCATCTCAGCAACCCCTTCAATTAAGCTAAAATAAGCCTAGATAATTCTTCACATTCAATAATATTGCGTAAAAATGCTTTCATAAGCAGGATCTCATTCCAGCCTCGAAATGTGAGTCAGAAAATGCCAACCTCATTTTACAGACGGGGAAACCAAGTGCCTTGCCCTTGGGATACATCTACTGAAGAGCAGTTTTAGAATTCAGTGCACTAGGTCTAAGTCTAGCATGCTTTCCATTTGGAAAAAGCACCATTTTCATCAATGTGCAGATGTGGACACTAACTCATGGGCATCAAATCATATCAACAGTGAGTGCAAACTACACACTAAACAGGTTTTGAACAAGTAGTTCAAGTGGCCAAAGTCAGAATGGCTTTATATTCTTGTACCGAAGAGGCAGTCAAACGTCAATCTGAAGGCAACAGGGAATTTTGCATGAGGCAGAAGTTCTAAATATGCCAGACCAAACACAATGGATCTGATGATTAATGGGCCGGCATGATTCACAGTGATTTTGAAACAGTCCTTTTTTTTTTTTACAGACAGCGTTTCGTTTGGGAATCTCAGAGCAGAAAATATTCATAGTGGGAGTACTTCATCCCCCCCCAAAAGGCACCCTGATGCCAGAATTATAGACAAGTTGCACGGAGAGGAGAGTGAACTAAAATATCAGCAGATGGCAAGCATTCGTCTGTGGTTTAGAGAAGGAAGCAGGGAATCCAATCAGCTCAGTTTCCTGATCATAACAGATGCGGCCCTCGGTGTGGTTTCCCCCAGGGACAGAATCACACTCCTCACAGGTTCTCCCATGTTTCTCTCCCCTCTGGCGCCACACAGACGAGTGCTGACCTGCACAACGACTGTACAGGGACCCACACGGGCACCTCGGCCTCGGCACCCCTGGCTGCTGGCATCTTCGCTCTGGCCCTGGAAGCAAAGTAAGGCCCAGAAAGCTTCTACTCACCGGTACTGAGTCTGTGCTGCCTCTCCCCCTCCTTAATAACATGTATTGTTTTCTGAATACATGCTTACAGCAAAAAGCTATAAATTAAAATAAACTCTCTTCCTGTTAGCATCTCAATGTAGATTTAGTACAAACATATCTTACAAAACGGGATCTTCATATATACATTATTTTGTGATGTTTTTAAATCCTCCCTATAATCGGTTAAGAGCATTTTCTCTTGCGTAAATCAATGTTCCTTGACCTTCAAAAACTCATGGTTTCCTCCAAGTTCTCCCACTCAGCTTCAAGGCCTTCTCACTTCTGTTTATTCCCACCAGGAAATACTTTATACAAGTAATTTCTGTGGGTAGTGTTAGGAATGATAAGTTTATAAAACATCCTTTTTTCATATTATATAATCCCAGTATTAGAGGAATGAGAATAAAACAATTTTTTTTAAATCTTTTTGTAATATCCTATTATATAAATGAAGATTTTATTGAAGTTATCTAATTATGCTTAAACACCCTTGTCCATAAATATTGGTTATCTCTAATAATTTCTGCAGGATAAACACTCCCAGTTGGAATTTCTGGGTAAAAGGGTATGAATGTTTCAATGATTTTAATATATATTGACAAGTTACTGTCTAGAAACACTATAGCATTTTATATTTCCACCAGCATTATATGTGTGAAACCCTTATTAAACCCTTATTAGAGCTACTTTTATTATATTTAAAAGTTTTTGCTATTTTGATACATGCAAATGGTATCTAATCTTCATACATTTTTATTTCATTACTAATGAAGCTCAGTATTTTATATTCTTTGGCCATTTATCATCTGTAATTGCTTGTTTATGGCCTTGATTTGGTTTCATGCCTTAGTTTAGTTTTGTTATTTAGACATTTACCTTTTAATTTTATTTATATATAATTTTAAGGTAATTAAGTTAATATATATATAGTTACATTTGCCTGTCTTTTTTTTTTTTAAGTTTCTTTCCTTTGTTTTTACACTCAGAAAAATACTTACAACCCCAAACTAGATTAAACATTTATTTATATGTTTCTTTTTATGATTCCTTTACCATATTTAAGTCCTCAATCACCCTGGAATTTATTTTAGTGTATGATGTTAAAAAGGGATTTAACAGCAGTGTTTTCCCTTTATAATAATGACCCAATAGTCTAATACTTAAAACAGAGGGGGAAAATCCAACTGTCTCACACTACTTTTTATTCGTTCTAGTGTTGTGTGGTGAGAAATATATAAGTGTCAGGTCAGGTGCTATGGTTGCATGATCAAGAAAGTGATTAAACTTTAAAATTACCATTACCCTGCCTACCAAGGAGTTTATCTTAGAAGAACATCCATGCTCTCTAGAGAAGACAAGGCAGTCTCCTCATGCCATATTCAGTAGATGAGGTTCACAGTAGCAAAGGAGAACACCTGGACTTATGCCACAGATGGAAGAGCCCAGAAGTTGCTAAGTCTTTGTCTAAGAGGATTAATCCAGAGTAGCTCCAGCAGCCCTGGGGCACCTGTGGAGCTATGATTTAGTCCCAGGTATCTCAGCTATGAGACAGCCACAGTGACTAAGCAAGACAGGCCTAGCAAAGCTCATACCAAGAGTCTACCTACTTGGATGGGCTGGAAAGATGTCTGGTAAGGAAAGAGCAAATCTGGGAAAAGCCTGTGCTATCAGCCAGTACACTGTGCTGCCTGCCATGGCCCTGGTGCAGAGGAAATGTTGAATGGTAGCTGATCATCCTCTCAAACAAAGGGAAGTTAATAAGATTGAGGCTGATAAAGGAACATCCTAACTCTCAAGTTTATGAGTCCTCATAAAAGATTCCTTGTCACAAGCAAACTACTTACTATGTTGCATTAATTATGAATTAGCCGGAGCACTGGGAAATGAGGAGAGGGAAGGAGAAAGAATAGTTTCTGGTTCAAATATGTATAGAGGGATTTTCTTCCCTAGAAGAGTGTTTCTCAAACACCAGCTTAGATCATAATCCCTTTTGGAGTTTTATGTAGTATGCAGATTCCCATGTCCTATTCCCATCAACTCAGACTCAGAAGTTTCTGGTATTTGGCCAAGGAACCCCCATTTTAAATAAGTGTCCTAGGAAGTTTGAATGCTAGTAGTTAGCTTAACCAAATGTTGAGAAACACTGCTATAAAGAGTTAATTTACAATTTTTTTTTCTGTACCCTCATCAAACTGTAATTGTGAAGATGTTCATTCTGGTACTTAATAGGCATAAAAAGGATAGGAATTTCTTCTATAAATGCCTACGGTACTATTATTGTCATGTAGTGAGTATATGTTAGAAAGATGGCAGACAATAACCTCAGTCTTCTGTGGTGAGAGCAAAGGAATCAGATTAATTTTTAGTAGAGAACACAAATTCTGTAGTAAAATACTGAATCCCTGGACATGTTTTGGAGGTATTAAATAAACAGATGAACCAATCTTCTATTTTCATTAAAGGCTGGAGAAAGGAAAATAAACTTTCAATGCTGCATGAAATCTCCGAATAAACCACATCAAAGAAATCCTTGACCCGGTGGGTTGTGAAATATTGGAAAGTCTCAGATTATGAAATCTTCAACATACTGGACTTAACAAGTTATAATTAGAGGCAGAATGAGGCAGCCTCTAGGACTCTTTCACTTTAGAATTTTGTTTCCAATTACTTTACCTACACCCTTCTAATTGGAAGCAATGCTTAATTTCAGTGTTTAATTCCACAACCCTTATTTTCTATAAACATATCCTTGGTTTGCAATCTAATGCAGCTTTAAAATTTTTAATTATTGTGGTGCTGTTGAGCACTAATTAACAAAGGGAGGCTGTCAGGAATGAAATGTACGATTATTAGCAGCTCCTTTTCATTTATGAAATGCAATCACACAAATGAAGAATAACTCTGTTGGGAAAATAGGCTTAATTTTCCAAATTGCATGGCAATGAAACCCCTTGAATATTTTGTACAGAATAGGTAAAAGAAAATTAAAAAAACAACAACAATAAAACATGAAACTAAATGTAAAACAAATGTTCTACTATATAAATATGGGAAGTCTATGCTTTGTGTTTGATTATCAAGATCCTGCCTTATGCTTCCTTAGTACACTTCCTCATCCCACCCTCCAAACACCTGCTCACAGAGATGGTCAAATCAGAAAGTGGTGACTTGCCCATTGATCACCTTGATAAAAGGCTTTTTACCTAAAATTCCCTTTAAAGGACTGGAAAGATGCAAGAATTTCAGTAAAATGCTTTATAGGACAGAATTAATGTCTACATTCAAAAAACAGCCATTTCTCTTCAACTAGTTAATTATTCCTAAATGTGGGATGGTCAAGTTGGAGACATGATGAGGTATTTATGATATTGGGCAGAGAGGGGATCTGAACAGTAAGGAATTCTGGAGATTATTATACTCATCCCTCTATTCTTATAAATGAGTCAACTCAGGACCAGAGAAATAAAGTGACTTGCTTAAAGTCATACAAGTCTTTGATAGTAGATATATTGTAATATGCATTTTATTACTCCCTATTCTGTCCTCCATGATTTGAAATGACTTCTAATTTTCTTAGTTATATGCTTATGTTCCAACTCATTATTTTAGCTATAACATAGAACTGGTTAGCTTTTTCAAATATGAATATAAAATAATGCTCTACCCTGATATTTTGATTCAGTAGGTTTAGGATGGGACTTGGGAATTTTCAATATTTACAAGTGTCCAGGATGATTATGGTAAAGCAATCTGGAGCCCATGAGAATCACTGAACTGGAGTCTTTCTAAGACCTCCATCAGTCACTCTCTGGCTGATATATTTCTCAGGAGGTTAGCTGATATGAGAGTGAGTCTACTGAGCCTCTAGGCATCAGAGTAGCAAATTAAAGCAATAAACCAAAAATCAAAGAGTTAAGCCTTTAATCTCTTACCATGCTGGCAAAGTCTAAAATAAGAGGAACAATGACTACCCTAGTCCATTTCCCCCACCTCCAAGGTATGGTGCCCCAGTTAAGGGTCAGCGGAAGCATCACATTCATGAGGGTATTCTCACTGTTGAGGGAGCCCCCCACCCCAAGGCTCTGGTAGTTATATGGATGTGGGGAAGGGGGCAGAAGGGTGCTTGGGGAAGGCTAGGAGTAAAAAAGTAGAGGGGGGAAAATGTCTTCAAGGTTTCTTCCATTCCCCCCATAAGGAGACCTTAGCAGAGGAGACCTCTGCCCAAGGCCTCAGATAAGGAGACCTAAGAAAGAAGGTGTGAGCCAAAACTGGTTTGGCTCAGTGGTAGAGCGTCAGTCTGCGGACTGAAAGGCCCCGGGTTCGATTCCAGTCAAGGGCATGTACCTTGGTTGCGGGCACATCCCTGGTAGGCGGTATGCAAGAGGCAACTGGTCGATGTTTCTTTCTCATCGACGTTTCTAGCTCTCTATCTCTCCCTTCCTCTCTGTAAAAAATCAATAAAATATATAAGAGAAAGAAAGAAAGAAAGAAAGAAAGAAAGAAAGAAAGAAAGAAAGAAAGAAAGAAAGAAAGAAAGAAAGAAAGAAAGGTGTGGGGGGCTAGGAATGTACATATGGGAAGAGTTTGACCAAGTGGAGGGGCTGAGTCCTTGACTGCAACTCCCTAGAAAGACCTAGATGCATGGGCTCTGCACCCAGGCTGATGGGGGGAGGAAGCTTCCCTGTGAGGCCTGCCAGGTATCCTTTGCAATACCTACCAGAAGACATTTTAACCAATATACTATTGACTCTAGGGAGAAAACAGCAAACTGAGCCAGATTTCCTGAGGATGATAAGATAGAAACCTTGAGAACTAATGCTTGACTGACATAATAGACACAATGCAAGTCTCAAAGCTAAGGGAAAACTTGAGATCTTGAAAGACTCTACTGATAAATTGCAGTAAGTTTTAAAGTTATATTTGGGGGCTAATTAACATGTGGTCACATTCAATCATTCAGCCAATCAATATTTACTCAGCTTATACTCTCTCTGTGCCTGCAATTCTTCTGAATGCTAGGTACACATCAGAGAACAAGACTGATTAATATCTCAGCCCTTCTCATGGCTAAATTTAGTAGGGGAGACAGACATTAATGATATGCAAAACAAATGCATTGCCTGGTATGTTAGAAAGTGATAAATACTATAAAATAAAACAGAAGAGTAGGAGAATAATGCTCAGGAGCAAGTGGGAGAACTGAAATTTTACATAGGGTGATGAGGAAAGAAAATATTATCTGCATTGTAGTAGACCTAACAATCCTATGATTATCTTTATATTGTTGCTAAATTAATTGTATCAATACGTCTGGTCTTCTGTTAAACTACTTCTTTGCTCAAAATTTCTCAATGATTCCCCATTGCCCAAACAATAAAGTATAAGTCCTTTACCTGGAAGTCAAAGTCTTCACCATCTGGCTCAGTATTCCTTATCACCTCTTCCTGCTCCAGCAAGCCAGACTATTCACTGTACTTGAGCCACATCATGTACTTTGCCTCTTCCCCCTCACTCCACCCTCTGAACAGTTTTGCTCCATTGCCTCATTCTCTCTTCTCTCACTCCACTTCATGCCATTCTACTCACTCTTTAAAGTTCAGCTCAAATATTTCTTCCCAGCAAAACCTCTCTAGGTCTTCCTAACCTGAAATAATTATCTCTCTACTAAACTCCTGCAGTGCATTATGCCATAAACACATTATTCAGCAGATATATTATAGTAATAAAAAATTACCTTAGTTCTTTTACTGGAGTGTAAGTTTCTTAAAAACAAGAACCACCTCTTTAAATATCCCCATAGTATGAAATATAGTGATCTTACAAGAGTGATCTCAAGTAGCTAAGAGTTCCTTGACACTTTCGATACATAAAGAACCAAAAAACCTATTTGAGTAGGAAGCCAGTCCATATTTTTAAAATCTGAGTCTTCTCAAGAAGAAAGTCAAGGACTTTGTTAATAATGCTAAAAATGCCAAGGATGTTAATGGACAGCAGAAGACTGGAAGAATGAAAGGAGGTGCTGTCATTTTTATTTTTGCTCCAGGTAAATTTAACTAATTAAGAATCATAAACCAAGTACTGTATTTCTACAAGGCTGAAGACAAAATTTTAATAATTAAGAACTTAACTTACATGATATGAGAAGTTTTCTATACTGTATTTTGATTTCTAAATGAAAAGACATACAAATAGTAATGCTAGAATTACATTAAGTACAGTTACAAAATGTACTTCATAATTTCTGAATAGAAATGCTTGTTCTTAGCACTTGCTTTTGCAAGGAAACTTCATTTTGTCCCTGAAAGATGTTTTGGGTCACTTTCCATCTAGTCCAAATCTAACTTGGCGAGATATGCAGCACTTGGTTGTCTGGACCTCTGAGTATGACCCACTGGCCAATAACCCTGGATGGAAAAAGAATGGTGCAGGCTTGATGGTGAACAGTCGGTTTGGATTCGGGCTGCTAAATGCCAAAGCTCTGGTGGACTTAGCTGATCCGAGGACCTGGATCAGTGTGCCTGAGAAGAAAGTGTGTGTGGTAAAGGACAATGACTTTGAGCCCAGGTAAGGGTCTCAGGAATTTTGAACAAATGTGTGTCCATGGCACTATTTGATGTATTTGTCACTTTGTCTAATTTTTTCTCACCTTTCTTTCTGAGGTAGATGGAGGTAGCATTTGCCAGTCTTTGCTGTAGGTCCAGGGGGTATATTGAGATCAAAGATCTGTAAATCATATTGGCATATTTGCATTTTCCTCTCATAGCCTACCTACCATCTAGCATTAAGTTTAAGGTGTACCATTGTTTTATATAGCACTAAGAAAATCATAGCTAATTAAACTATTATCAATCATTAGTTTTAAGATTTATCCCAAATTCAAAGATGATAAAATGTTGAAAAAATGCATTTTAGAATTGATGAAATACAGTACTCGCCAACCAGTATTATCCAGACCTCAAGAGCCTCACTTCATACCACAGTGCTGTGTGATTCATCATCTTTCTTTCATGAAGGAACCTTTATCATACCGCTTTTACACAGACCACATCTGACCCACCACATCTAGCCCCAGAAGCAGATCCTGCTATGACTGTCTTGTTAATTCTATCACAACAATCATGATTATACTGAAGACCCACTCACACAAAATACCCAAGGGTAGAAGGCCTGGAGGACATGTCCATTGTGATAATAGACCACTTTTTGATGGGTCCAAGGCAAACCTGCCTGAATTCGATTTCACAGTAAACAGCATTTTTTTTTTTAAGTACCTGTGTTCTTTACTGTTTTCTTTTCTTTTTATTTTATTGTGGTAAGAACACTTAACTGGGTTCTGTATTCTGTTCCATTGGCCTATATATGTCTGTCATTATGCCACCAACATACTGTTTTGATTATTGTAGCTTTCTAATATATTTTGAAATCAGGAAGTATGATGCCTCCAGCTTTGTTTTTCTTTCTCAGGATTGATTTTGCTATTTATGATGAAACTGTAGAATGTGGTTTTTTTTTTCCCTATTCTGTAAAAGCCTTACCATTTTCTATGCATTAAAATTCATTTATATGTAGATAATTCAGAATTAGGTTCTATTCATAATAGGGAGAGACAACAAGCTTAGTTGAGTATCAAGTACAAGACTGATGTGTACATATTTGTAAAGTGTAAGGAAGAAGAGATACACTTTATTCAATGGAGATTCATTAATATATTTAGAGCCCTGAACGCTAATGGAGAAGTTATCATTGAAATTCCAACAACAGCTTGTGAGGGACAGGAAAATGCTATCACATTCCTGGAACATGTACAATTTGAAGCAACAATTGAATATACCCGAAGAGGAGATCTTCATGTCACACTCACTTCTGCTGCTGGTAATTTTTTAACTTTAAATTTTTATTTTAAACCATTTGTTTAAATATAAACTCAATTATTTCAATAAGGTTTTGTTTCTTTATAGAACTAAGTCTCCCAATAGATATTTTCAGGTCTTAAAAAATATGCTTTCTCCCCACCCACCTCTTTCTTTAACATCAGAATTCTGCCCTGCTCATTCCCACGGGTCCTTAGATAAGCAAAGAACAAGGTCTATTCAAATAATAATGTAATTAATAAGCCTTTCTGGAGTTAATTGATACCATAATATACATTTTCAAATTGTACTCATTTTTCCAAGTCACTGATCTACCATTATTTTCTCTCAGGTAACGTTAGTGAAAATTACTCTGATAATTAATTAATAAAGCTGATAGATACATCAGACAAGGAATTGAAAAACTGAGAATTCTGATCCATGAAAGAGGGTTGAGAAGACTAAAATTTTTCATAATGATCTTAAGGCATATGATGTGATATATGGGCAGTTGCTCTTTCTGGAGAGGGCACTACGTTAGATGGGATTCTGGATGGGAAGAGTCTCTGAACACAAACCATAATCCATCAGGAGAAGCTGTCCCAGCACTCTTCTACATTCAGTCTCTGGATAAATTCCATGCCTGTAGGTGATGTGTGCAGAAAAATGAGCTATCTCTATAATGTCCTTCCAGAATATGAACTTCTTACAGATTTGAATAGGTTCTGTTAATTTTGGAGTTACACTTTCTAGATATCTTAGAACTGTCCTGAAAGGTTGGTGGACTGCTTTTTCATTAATGGCCCTGTAATTTTTTTGACCCTTTCACTTAGAAAGTAATATTTATTGTTCTTTAGAAAGCTTGGATTTGAAATTTTAGAGTTACTCCTATTACTAGTTTTTTTTATGACAAGAGATTATTAAATTAACATAGCCTTTTAATGTATACACAAGATTGTAGACTCAGGCACCTATTAAATTCTCAAAATGTCCTCTTATATTTAAAAATGACAGTTCCATTAAAATGTATTTTAGGTCTTTGCTTCTCTTCTTTAATGTAGTTTGTTAATGTAGTTCTCTGAGTTTTTCTTATTCAGATAAACCTTAATATATCCATTCATTATTTCATTTTCTACAGTATGGATTGAGAACTTATTATATGTCAGATAATGTACAATGTACTGTGGATAAAAACATTTGGAGGGTTAATATCTTCCAGCTTTTATTTTCATTAAGAGATGCTATAGTGTGTCCTATCAGAGCTGGTAGGACATTTATTAACTTGTATTTCTTGTATGAAAATAGGAACCAGCACTGTTCTGTTAGCTGAAAGAGAGCGGGATAAATCTCCTAATGGCTTTAAAAATTGGGACTTCATGTCTGTTCATACGTGGGGAGAGAACCCAATAGGCACCTGGACTTTGCGAATTGCAGACATGGTAAGTAAGAAGGAAAGGCTATAGAAACACAAACTTACTTTTAAACACATGGAAGGAGTTTTAAGGTTGATGTCATCATTCATCAGGGCCCTAAGGAACTTTGATCCCTCTGTAGTTGAAGTAATGAAAAGATGTAGTGTTTCAAGTCCTGCCACTTGGCTAGATAGATTTTTAAAAATAAATAAATTAGGCACTGGCCATAGAGAAAGAAAGAAAAGATATTCTGATATACAGTGAGACAGACTGTGGGACAAATCCAAGTGTCCCACATGATCTACTCACCAGAATGAGCTATATTCAAAAACATAGTCTGACTAGCATGGCTCAATGATTGCATTGAACTATGAACCAAGAGGTCAAGATTTGATTCTTGGTCAGGGCACATGCCCAACTTGTGGGCTCAGACCCCTATAGGGAGTGTGCAGAAGGCAGCCAATCGATGATTCTCTTTCATCATTGATATTTCTATTTCCATCTCCCTTCCTCCCTGAAATCAGTAAAAATATATTTTAAAAAAAACAACATAGTTAAATGCTAGACTATCTTTGCCTATGATACTCTGCTGGAAGTCACATGAATGAACTATTACAAATATTTACTGCAGGGGCCATTTAGAAGTAGCTTACTTATTAGAGAAGACTTCTTATTTAATATGACTCTATTTTGTTTCAGTTCTTTCTCTTTCACTATGTTTACTAACACTCTTTGATATCTTTCATAATTATAACATACAGTCACAAAAATAAAGCAAAGGGTGTCTAAGCAAAGAGCCAAATTATACATACAGCTGAATTACACTGATTTATACAGCTGAATTATTTATTTTTGCATCATTTATTCAGCATTTCCTATAGGTGAGCCCATAAATAAATGGGGTTTTGGTCTGATAGATATGTTAAAAGTATCAGCAGTGTCAGATTTAAATGTCTCAATAATTTTTTTTTTAAACTAGTGTCCTGGTGCATGGATTCATGCACATTGAAAGGAAATTAGAAGAAATAATTTAATATTACTATCTTCCCTTTCTCTGTAATAGAAGTGCCAACCAAATTGACATTAGACAATGATAGATCGAAACACATGTGTGTGACTGGCACCAGCAAGAGCTTTATATGTATTGTGCACATGCAAGTCAACTTAGCCTTCTATATATATATAGAGAGAGACTAAACTTGCTTAATTAGACCTGCTTACTAAGGTAGCTAAACTTTTCCCAGCCCAGTAAAGCAACAATTACTCTTTCAGGTACCTGTTAGCAACACAGCAGTAAATATCAACACAAAGCAGATTATTATTATAAATCATACAGGGAGGACAAAGGGTAAAATATTTAACTGCAACAGTGTTTGACTATATTTTGTGCAGTGAGAAAACCTGAAGTCATTTTCAAGGTCCACCATTTTTTACTTCTTTTCAGTTGGGTCAAGTTTCTAAACTTTCTAAAGCTCCATTTTCCAGCTAATGAAAAAGAAAATAGGATTCTACCAAGTCTTCTATCTACCTACTCAAGGATTTCTATGATGATCAAATAAGATGAGGCACAGGAAGATGCTTCACAGACATTTGGTTAAGGGGTAAAATGTTTGCACCTTCCTAAAGATCAAGTCATGTTCCTGGACTGAAGAAACTCCAAGGAGGCTAGTCGCTAGGGAGAGGAAGCCACATGTTGCTATGTGACGTCATTACCCAGTGCTCACAGCAACCGTTTCTGGGCTGATCTGGGCTGTGGGCTGCATTTTGTGCCAAGGGGTCTAGGCAGCATTTGGTGGGCTGTTGCTCTGGGGTGGTGGGGAGTCATGTGTCCCACTTGGGGGAAGCCAAGTGTTGCTTTGTTGGCTCCAGGTCCATGGTGCCATTTCTTTGTAAATGGCTATTGCACGTCATGGCAGCTCCTGTGTTGAATATCTGCCCCCTGGTGGTCAGTATGTGTCATAACGACTGGTCAGATGGTCAGAGGAACACTTAGCATGTTAGCCTTTTATATAGAGATATTTATTTTTATTGCTGAAAGTAGTACAGTTGTCCTCTTATTTCCTCCACTGACCTTTCAAGCCCACACCCACCTAAATAACTTTTTAAAAAGGAATTATTCCTGAAGATATCAATTAAATTAATACAAATTCCTAAAGATGTCAATTAAATTAATACAAATTCTATAGTTAAGAATACCTTTCTCCTAATGATAGCTAAAGTTGTAATTTAATATTAGCAGTTGTAAAAATCCCTTCCCTCATGTGGAGAACAAGGAAATGTTCTTAGTAGGTTGTCCTGTTCTTGAACGTGGACTCCACTCTGTGAATAAATGGGATTTTGGTGATGTTTCATCATCAGGAAACTAAGAAAATCTGTTTTCCAAATTTAATCTGCAAAATTTGACTTTATGTTTTTGAATACTTGTAGACATTTTAGATTTCAGCACATTATTTTAAACATAATTTTTGAGCCTCTGAAAAGTATTATTCTTCCCATAAATGTACAGTTTTTAAGAGTTGATTAATGCTGAAGGCTATTTGTAATATTCTATTAAGGCTGACTTTTTCCTGCTGGAAACCAATCACTGTTTCACTAATAGAGAGACATGGACAGGAAGCCAGGAAGGCTGGTCAACAACCTTAATTGCTCTAACCACTTACTGTTTAGTTGAGACATTGTTAGCTGAAGCAGCTTCCACCTCCTTTGTCTTATGTAAATTTCTGTTATTTCCTGTGTAAGGGCTATGGTGTACCCCATAGCCTCAATAAAAGGGATAGCAGGGCCAGAGCAGTGTGCAGTCCTCCCACTGGAGGTGGGCTCCTACCTGGCCCCAACATCGCCAAATTAATACATTTTCTAGTCTCTTTTCATTTGTGTGCGGCCTTCTCCAGAATTGGAACCCTGAATCATGCAGGATGTGAAAGGGGCTCCTACATTTTCCCCCAATGGAATGTTTCTAAAAGTTGATAATTATTTAATAGAATTCTATTTATATGTGTAAAGTCAACTTTTTAAGAATACATTCCATATAGAGATTAATATAGAAAGTTCTGCTTTTTTTAATTAAATGAAGCAATTAATCATTTAAAAAAAAATCCTTGAGCCTGTAAATTGTCAATTTTCACAGCAAGAATACAGTGATTTTTTTCTTGTTTTTTTTTTTTTCCTTTATTATCTTTAAAAAAAAAAATTGTTTTTCTTTTTTTTTTTTTTTTTTTTTTTGGAGTGCATTGGTTAATAAGATTATATAGATTTCAGATGTACCATTATATAATACATTATCTGTATACTGTATTGTGTGTTCACTCACCACCCCAAGTCAAGTCTCCTTCCATCACCATTTATCCCCCAGTGTTGTATTTCTTTTCATACAGAGCTCTAAATGTGGAATGTACAAAATTTTAAAATCAGATTTAAACTACAGAAAATTTTTTTTGATAGTTTGAAGGATCTTGTTTTATGTTACTCAGAACACACACTGTTGCTTTTTTCCTCTGAGAATACCTTTCTCTTAAAGACAGCTAAAGTTGTAATTTAGTACTGTCAGTTGTAAAAAAAAATTCTGCTTAAAATATATATGCTCATTCATCAGTCTGGAAGAAAGCAAAATGAAGGGAGAATTGTGAACTGGAAGCTGATTTTGCATGGGACCTCCTCTCAGCCAGAACACATGAAACAGCCCCGTGTGTACACATCCTACAACACCGTGCAGAATGACCGAAGAGGAGTGGAGAAGGTGGTGGACTCAGGAGAGGTCTGTGTGGCTGGATTCTTCTTGGCATGCCCTTTTTTTGAACTGTAGATTGACAATGTAGTGAGTGAAGCTGCCCCTAACTTTTCAGCAGGGAGTGAGTCAAACATGGGTAAGAAAGAATGGGAGTGGGAGTGGTAAATTGTTTCGTTTCCGTAGGATGAAACTCTATTGTTTTATTCATTTATTCATTCATTGAGGATTTGGAAATTCAAATTAATGAATTCAAAATTACTGAATCCCCTATCATGAATTCTACTTCATTTACCAAAGTGAGGGAGACCCATCAGTATGAGCACTTATAATGTATCATCTTATTCCGTTTTCAAATCACCAGAAGTAGAGGCATTCTTATTCCTACAGGTGAAATTAGGGAGATTAAAAGGTGCTAAGGATCTAACAGTAAAAGGAAATTTGAGGGCTGAAAACTGAGTTAGTGTATCTCGAGGCCTTGTCCTCTTTCTGCTCCCCAGTTGCCTGTGGGGGAGCAAGCAGTGGGCATGAACCACAGCTCTAAATAACGAGCTTTCTTCCTTTTGCTGTGTTTTAGGAGCAGCCCACAGAAGAGAACCGGAATGAGAAGCCCCTGGCTGCAAAGAGCCTCGGCAGCGGCAGCGGCAGTGTGAGAAACAGAAAGGAGGAGCAGGTGGAGGGAGACCCATCGGAGGCCATGCTGCGACTCCTACAAAGCGCTTTCAGCAAAAACTCACCACCGAAGCAATCACCAAAGAAGTCTCCAGGTGCAAAGCCCAACATCCCTTACGAAAATTTCTATGAAGCCCTGGAAAAGCTGAACAAGCCTTCCCACCTTAGAGACACCGAGGACAGTCTGTACAACGACTATGTCGATGTTTTCTATAACACCAAACCCTACAAGCACAGAGATGACCGGCTGCTGCAGGCGCTGGTGGACCTTCTGAGGGAGGAAAACTAAAGAAGCCTGTGATCCTGAGTTGGAAATATTCATGCTCCGACCTTACCCATAGATTTTTGCCTGTGTCTGAAGTGGTTGTTTTTGCCATTGATTCTTACGCTTATAATATCTTTTGTTACGCTTTTCCTTTTTCTCCCCAAAATGGATATTTGAAAGGGATGAGCTCCAACAGTGAATTCAACTTCCTGAATGGATCATGGCTCTTTTCACAAGCACCTCTTCCTGCCTACACAAGTAACGTGTTTGTTCTTTCCAGAGCCACAGACCACACGTGGTCCTCAAACCACATTAGAATACCTCCCTCAGCCCTCCCATTCCATTTCTCAAAAGAAAAGTCATAACCTGGGGCAATAGATAATTTTGAAAAGAAATCTGCAAAGAATGAGAGGAAGGAAATCTGTTCTGAGAGCTTGTCTCCAGTCTTTGCTCTGTGGTCCTTTGAATTTTGATACCAAAGAAGGCTTTGGAAAGTTTCAGATGAAAGTGTTCATAATTAGACCCCTAGCCCATCTTTTCTATTCCAAAGTACTACTTATTCAGGGAGTAGTACTCAGATCCATAAACAGACCTCAGAATCTGTGTGATCTGGTTTGGGCAGTGTTAGAACATTCATTGCTTGGTGTGCCACGTTAAGAGGCCTCTGTTGATATAATGATGACTGAGACACATGCTGTGTGTTCTGGTCTTCCTCCATTTCCTCCTCTGAAGGTTTTCTTCACTCGTCTTAGCCACAAACAGAATACTGAGAGACCTAATTTACACTACTTTCTTAAAATAAACTTACTCTTGGCACCCAGCAAACTCCTAATCATAATTTTCATTATTAATAATAACAGAAAACCATGCATAACATGGAGAACCAATATAATAACAGGGGAGAGCCAATGGGAAGTTTTGTTTGTTTTGAAAATTGTATTCATTAGGATAGGTTTCTCTGGGTCCCTGAAGACCCAGTATTCATTTCTTGACACTAAAGGCTCTTCCCTAATGGTAGAGCTGATAGTATCCAAATTCTCATCAAACTGCTTCCAAGTTTCAACTCAGAGGACACAAGCTGCAGCCCACAGGCCACATTTGTCCTTCAGGTAGATTTTTTTTTTACATATAAAATGCTTTTTAAATGTGAGTGATTATTGAAAATATGAGATTTTACATAAAACCTGATACTCAGACCCAACATCCACCATGGCAACAGTTGTCTGGAGCTAAGTAGCTAAACTTGAGTGGCAGGTGCCCAAGGCTCTCTGCTTCATGCTACTTACGGCAGCCACCTTACTGATGAGCACTCGATAGGCATTTCATTTGGCCCCACTCTTGCACTAAATGAACATTTTCAAAGTGTAAATGCACTAGGAAAAAAATACCTTCAACTTCTTCCAGGCAGGATCTGTATTATAATAACTATGAGAATTGTCCATGACTTAATTAAATTATTAGCCCCCAGATGGTATTTTAGACTCCTACAAGTACCGCTGATATCTAATCTGACATGTTCATTTAACCTCACCTCCCATGGATGCCGGTTTATACTAATTCATTAATTGCCAGCCACTTAGCTTCCCATTCTCTCTATGCTCACAAAGGCTCTGGTCACCTACAATGGCATTCTCCCAGTGGGCTCATTGTTTGCTGTTCTTCCACAAAGTTTGAACTTTATCAGGCTACACATGAACTATAGACCAGGAAGAGAATACTAGAGTCTGTCAAGCACTTTAGTTTGAAGTATGATTTGCAACACACAATATCGCCCCCTATGCTACCATATGAAATTGTGCAGGCAAGGTTATTTCCAGAGCAATACCCATGAAGCTTTAAGGATGTTCTTTTAAAAGAATTATAGTATCAGTCTGTTCTTGGAAGTTTCACATACTATTCGATATGGAGTGTTAGATAGAATTTTTAACATTCAGTCCATCAAAAAGTATTAAAACTGAAAAGGGCCAAGAGTTATGAGATACATTTTCAACTGAAAACAACAACAAAGTTAAGGCCTGGAGGGGACAATAAACAGTAATAAATGAAAACTCATCCTTTCCCCATTCCTAGCCTACTCCTCATTATCCGAAGCTTTCTTCTTTATCCTTCTAACAGAATCTTTTTCTGACTAAACCCCCAACCAGCTCATTGGATTGCAGCCAAGGTTCACTCTAGAGAAGCTTTGATATTTAAATAAAGTCATGTTTGAATGTTTCCAACCTGGAGTATATTGTTCAGACAAAAAATATTTTTGTCAGTCTTTCTTAGTGCCTGTGTGAATTTTTGTGAAAATGTAAGAGAAGAAACATATAATATTTCCCTCAAAAATTTAAACTATATTTTATTTACAGGTATTTATAATGTAGCAATGCTTTTATCAAACAGAATTTTAAATGCATAATAAATTATATTAAAGAACCAAAATTTTCCTGAGAATAAGAAAGTTTCATCCAATAAAATATTTTTGGAAGGCATGTTCCTCTGTTAGTAAAAATAAAAAATATAATGTGTAAGTGTTGTGACTAAAAGTGACATCTGTCTAATAGCCTAATATAATGTATAGCTGACTTTAATATGTGTGGTTTTAACATTCTTAAGGGAACTCCATTATACACTTGATGTATTAACCAAAATATGTAAAAAATCAGAAGAATAAATGACTTCTTAAGTCAAAAAGAAAAAAGCTCATGTTTCCAACAAAAATAGGATCTCTTTTTCTTATTGTGTTTCCCAAATTAGTTGATGGTTTACATAAAGAAGGTAATTCCTTTGGAGAATAATGGGCTTTCTAAAAGGCAATTTAAGAATTATTTGAATAGCTATATTTTATTTTTCTTTGTATCTCAGACTTTTAGTTTTTGACAACATAAAAAGTTCTATAACTGAGCCTTAACTGAAGTATTGAGGGAGAAAAAAAACCTAAAGGGACTTACTACCTGTGAGGGAAAGGGTCTTACTACATGACTTTGTTTATAGGCCAGATTATAGCAGCTAAGCATCAGATCCTTCTTTCCCATCAGAAGCCCCCAATTCCCAACTTTAACATCCTGCCCTCTGGCCCACTTTCCTCTCCTGCTCCAAACCTGCCTCCCTGACTTTCCACCCCCCATGTCTGAAACTTTATCTTCCTACCCTGGGTGGGTGGTTTTCCCTCAGACTCCATTCCTTTCTTCTAAGTCATAATTATTCAGTCAAACTCAAATATTTTATTCAAGAATTCAAGAAAGAATATTCTAACTAGATCTTATCCTCCACATGCAGCCATCTTCAAAGTCTTCCCACCAGAAGGGTTCAAGATATGCCTCTGCTTTCTTTCCTTTGAATCCCTATTTGGTAACTGTTGGGTTAACCCGGTGCAAGCCAAGAGTACAAACACAAATGCATACATGTCCCGAAGATAAACATTAACTCTTGAATACAAATTTAAACCCATAAGAAGGAAGAGTAATGTTTCCTTACTGCCTCATAATTTTTCAAGGTTATAGCACTAACACACAGGATGATGATTATATTCACTCCACACCCTCTGCCCCTGTGGAGAGAGTGTACTTTCCTGGCCCATTGATGTTGAGCTGGATCATGTGATTTGCTTTGGTCAGTGGAATATTAGTGGATGTGATGTAAGTAAGGACCTTAAATGTGCTTGCACAGTTTGGCTTGGCTCTTGTTTTCAGTGATTCAGTGCTCCGAGAATAGTATGCCCCAGGGAACTGCTGCCTCTTCAGCCTGTTTCCAGAACAAATGTATCTGTAGCAGATTTACATTCTGGAACCAAACCCAGGCAACTCACAACACGAGACAGAGCTGTCCAGATGAGTGCAGCCTGTATAAGCTGCATGTGTTATCTTGGCAACTTGTGAGAATGAATAAATGCTGGTTGTAAACAACTGAGTTTGGGGGTAGTTTGTTACATAGCCTTACTATGTCAACAACTCAATAATAAAATAAAAGTTTCATTTTTTCATCCTATTAATAATACCACCCCTTTCAAATTGGGCCTTGTTGATTCTGAAATACAAAATAGAGGCCAGCATTTAACCATATACCTCTTTATGCTGATCCCATAGCTAAACAAAGACCCTGCCCAAGCCCGGACATTTTCATTTTTAGAGGCCTGTCTTAGCTTAGTTCCTACTGTATGCAGAGCTGCAGATAATGAATGACTTGTGTGTGGATAGTTTATTTAGGAAGTAATAGTAAAGAGCAGAAGTGATTCGCACATACACACAAGTAGCATGGAGTAACACTGATCATCACAGTACTTATACAAAGACTAGAATGGACACTTCACCTAAGAATGGCATTGATAGAAGATAACTCAAACAGACATGCTTCCCTCACTTCCCCATCCCCACCCAATCCGGTGCCTTGGTACTTCCATGCAATCCTAGGGTAAGAGAAGAAAACTCACTGGCTGATAGCCAGTTCACAACACTTATTAGAAAGGCAACTTTTAACAGGAACAAAGTTTTTTGTTTGTTTGTTTGTTTTTTAAAGTAATTTTGTGCACATGGAGTTTGGCTTGCAATTTATATAATTATACAATATGTAATGCTTATATTATCATATATAGATATTATATAAACATTGCTCTATTGTCAATGTATCATCAAGGATGTGACTGTAGTCATTATAAACAGCTTCTTGGAGAGTGTAGATTTTTAACAAAAAATTTTAAGATAAGGGGGATTTGTAATGAAAGAGAAATATATGGGTTGTTTCAAATTCTCTTGTCAGAGAGAACCAGAATGCAGAAAGCCCACCTGGGAGGTCTTATCCATCTCAATAGGGCTCCCACAGTGGATTAGGCCCATCTTGTTTATCTGAACATCCACACCCTGGTTCTAGTCATTCTTTACTAGTATTCACTAAGCTTCAGGACCTGAATCCGATGCCACCTTGCTATGATGCTATTTTCAGCTCCAGAAGCGAAAAAGACACAAGATTTAGACTTCTCGCTTAGTTGATATACATTATATTGTTCCAATCATTAAAGGGGGAAAAAGGTCTGAAAATGTAACAGCAACAAAAAGTGGCTAGAGGTGTGGGTTCCTGAATCAGCCACAAGTGAATCCTGG
The DNA here is from genome assembly GCF_964339955.1 of Pipistrellus hanaki. Classification (NCBI taxonomy): domain Eukaryota; kingdom Metazoa; phylum Chordata; class Mammalia; order Chiroptera; family Vespertilionidae; genus Pipistrellus; species Pipistrellus hanaki. The sequence continues at coordinate 48,764,226 of NC_140506.1, read as the reverse complement.
CTCTCCCATCTCTTAGCTCTGTACCCTTGAGCAGGTTGCTTCACTTCTCTTCAGTTAATTATTCCCCAGCTTGATTCTGGGTTCTATCAGAAGTAAGACTTGTAATTGCCATGCGCCCGGTTATTTGTGACAGCAGCTCATGCCTCCTCCTTGCCTCAGTACAAAATGCTGCAGCACCACACTGCTGACAGAAAACAGGTACCGACCATTATCAAAGGGAGATACGTCAGAGCCTACCACAGTGCCACAGGGGTGAGCTGGACCTCATCTCCAGGAAGGAAGACAACGGGGATGTGGGGAGCTCACAAGAGATAGAGTGGCTCTTGTTTCATTTTGTTGAGGGGAGCTCAGTTTACCTCTGCTTTCCGAGAATAAATTATTACTTGAAAATATCTTGTTGGACATTAATTATACCCTGCTACTAGAGCATAAGTATGGACTGCCTTCTTGGCTTACAGATTAAAATGCATTTGCCTAAATTATCTTCCCAGCACAATCAGAAAGTCTCGATTTTCTTTACCCAAACTCCTATAGTTGAGAGAAATGTGGGAAGGATTCTGGGGAAGGATTTCTCCTTTATATAAAGAGATGCAGGGAAGAAAGCCTCTCCTCCTCATCCAGACTCCATCGCTTTATAAACAATGTCTGGGATTTTACCGGCCACTTTGGACCTTCCTTTATACAGTAAATCATTTCTGGAAGAGTTCCCCAATTTTATAAGCTTCAGGTCCCATAAAACCTGGATCTGCCTCCTGCTCATCTCCCTGATCTAAGTCACCAAGTCCATGGATTCTATCTTTCAAATCTATCCACTTATCTCCATCTCCCATGCTACCATCTTGGACCACACTGCTCTCTTCTTTCAACCGAGTTCTCATTGGTCTCTTTTCATATTGTGGTGTTGCTAAAATGTCTATGTTCCACACCACTCTCTTCTTTAAAATCCACTGTATTTAGGATAAGACCAAAGTTATTAACCTGTTTTGGAAGCCCTAGAAATTTTTGTTTTAACTTGTTTCTATAGCTTCATGTCTTATGTCATCTTACTGCCTTTCTCATTCTCTCATTCATTCTCTCTCTCTTCCTCTCCCTCTCCCTCTCCATTTTTTCTTTTACCAAAATGCCTCTAGTTAGTCTTGAAAACACACTATCCTGCAAGAAATTCTCTTCCTCCTTTTCTTGTCTAGTGAATTTTTTTCTTACTTACTCCGCAGAGCTTAATTGTAAAATTCCTTCCTTGTGGAAGCCTTTCTGACCATTGCACTAGAATCAGTCGGAACCTCTGGCACCTGCTCCAATACCGCATCCATCACAAAGGCGATCACACATATAACTAACTGTTTAGTGCCTGTATCTCTGGATAGAGTGTAAGTTCCATTAACATCTCTCAGGTTAACTGCTACACCCTCAAAAATTAGAACAGTGTAATGTTCAAGAAGGTGAGTATTCAATATTTACTTGGGGAATATTTTATTCAGCATGTGGTTCATCTGCAGGGCAATGGTACACTTTAGAAATTAGAAACTGGCAACCAAATTCACACTTCTCAAGCAGCATGGAGAGCTGATGTGAGCACATCCTTCCCATAGAGGCTGCACAGGTAAGGGCTCTAGACGAGTCAAGCCCAGGCGGTTTCAGGTCTGATCCTGTGGCTTATTAGCCACATGACATTGAATGAATGACTCTTCCTTTCTAAGTCTGTTTCTTCATCTATAAAATGATGAGGGTAACTATACTTATCTCCTGAGGTTAGTTATTTGCTTATTGGCACATATTTGTTACATATCTACTATATGCCAGGTACTCTGCCAGAGGCCAGAAATAGAGTCATGTGCTACATGAACATGGCCTCTGCCCACAGAAACTGCTTTCATTCATCATTGTATCCCCAGCTCTAGTATAGTACCTGGTATATAATAGTTTAATATGTATTTGTTGAATTATCTAATGTCGTTCTTTATTTTCCTACCCATTTGAAGTGCAGTTAAGATAAAAGTGCCAATGAGTAAAAGTGGAGAAGATAAGTCATAGCTGATCTTCATGGAGGACTCTGAGTATAAAGCAGAAGGCTGAGCATGGTATGTGAATTATTTCATTTAATCTTCATTCAGTGAAGTAAACCCACTTATTATTATCCCATTTTATGGAATAATATAGAGTACAAACAGCTGAAGTCGCCTGATCAAGGCCACATAGCTAGTAGGTGGTGAAGATGCATTGGGACACAAGTAACTTCACTATACTGACATCACCCTTAAGCCACGTCAAACTCTGAGAATCCAGAGTCCTAGGGAGAGAGGAAACGAGCAGCATTCAAAGCTCAGCAAGGGAAATACTGACATCAGGAAAGCAGTGAGAAACATCTTTCTTTTCTTTCTCTGGCTATGTTCACCCAGCTGCTTAGCTATCTATTAAAATATTGTCCAACTTTTTCCCTTTTCTCCTTTTATGTTCTATATCAGATAATAATAGACTTCACTATGCCGGGCTGTATACTTTTATTCAACTTTATATTATATGTCATCAGCTGAAACATTGAGTCCTAAAACTACCATATAATTCTATGTACTTTGATAAGGAAAGGCACTTAAAACCGAATTGTAGTCTGCTGATTATTCTCATACCGATTTCAAAGTACCCTGATGAAATAACATAATAAAAGGCAGATAGAGAAACAGGCCATATGTCAAATGTATTAAACACAAGGAAGCCAGACAGACTAGAATCTAGGATCAAAGAAGCATGTGTGACATGACAAAGCAAACAGCTTACCTTAGGAGACCATGTGCTGCTTTCACTATCACATGGCAGTAACCAAGCTCAGCTGTCCTTAGTGCACATCAACAAAGTATTGAAGAGGCTTTTGAAAATTTTTCTTTTCCTTTGACTTCTCTTAATCAATTATTTATGTGACTAGAGGCCTGAAATTTTTGCATGAAATTTGTCTATGGGGGGAGGGGTGTGTGTGTAGCCCTCAGCCCAGCCTGCACCCTCTCCAATCTGGGACTCCATGAGGCTGGTGGGATCGGGCCTAAACGGGCAGTCAGACATCCCTCCCACAATTCAGGACTGCTGGCTCCCAACTGCTCGCCTGCCTGATTGCCCCTAACTGTTACTGCCTGCCAGACCGATCACTCCCTAACCACTCCCCTGTCAGCCTGATTGATGCTTAACTGCAACCCTGCTGGCCTGGTTGCCCCTAACTGCCCTCCCCTGCATGCCTGGTCACCCCTAACTGCCCTTCCTTGCAGGCCTGGTTGCCCCTAACTGCCCTCCCCTGCATGCCTGGTCACCCCAAACTGCCCTCCCCTGCATGCCTGGTCACCCCAAACTGCCCTCCCCTGCAGGCCTAGTCCCTTCCAACTGCCCTTCCTTGCCAGACTAATTGCTCTAAACTGCCCCCCTCTGCCAGCCCGATTGTCCGCAACTGCCCTCCTCTGCTGGCCATCTTGTGGCAGCCATCTTGTATCCATATGGGGGTGACCATCTTTGACCACATGGGAGCGGCCATCTTGTGTGTTGGAATGATCGTCAGTTTGTATATTACTCCTTTATTGATCATTACACCCAATTTGATTATTGATGGTTATTGATCATTACAACCAATTTTACATTCAAATCAAGTCATCCTATTCTATTGCTGAATACATTAACTTGCTTGGTATTCACATGCACAATTCCCCAAGAATAATTTATTAGGGTAGCAGTTCTTAAGTTTTTGGAAACAATATCATAATTCAATATTATTAAGTACCCCCAAAAGAGCTTGTTGATGTGGGTTATAACTATTGAAACTTTTTAAAATTAAAAATACATATTTATTATTTAAAAATTACAATAATAATCCCATTGCATACTAACATAAATAATAAAGTTAGTGGGAAGAATGGCACTGTTTTACATTTTTTTAAAATCTCTTTCATATCTGACTTAATAGAAGAAAACTAGATTCTGTTATCTACTTCAGCATTCAACCTGCTACAGAATGGTTTGGTTGAAGCATATGAAGAAAATGTAGCCTCACATACTAGTAGATATAGCTGAAAAAGGAAGGAGTATAATTATACAATAACCAGAACATTGAAAGAACATAAGTATCCATTGTCAGATGAATGGGTAAAGAATGAGTAAAGAAAAGGTGATATTTTATTTATCCACTAGAGGCCTGGTGCCCAGATTCATGCACACTGAAAGGAAATTAATTAGAAGAACTATTTTAGAGACTGGGGAGGGACCATGGGAGGTTAACAGCCTGGGAAGGACCAGGGTGTGTCTGGCCTGTCTCACCCAATCCTGATTGGCCGGATCCCAGCAGCAAGCTAACCTACCAGTTGGAGCGTCTGCTCCCTAATGGTCAATGCATGTCATAGTGACTGGTCAAACAGTTGAACGCTTAGCATATTAGGCTTTTATATATATAGATAAAAAGGTGAAAATTATTCCAATCATGATAGTATGAATGAACTTTGAGGACATTATGCTAAGTGAAATAAGTCAAACAAAGGCAGTGTGCTGGTGGGAAGAGATAGGTGAAAATGGTCTCTGGGTACAAACTTCTAGTTATAAAATGAGTAAATCCTGGGGATTAAATGTACAACATGCTAATATAGTTAACAACAATGTATTTGTATAATTGAAAATTGCTGAGAGTAGATCTTAAAAATCCTCCCCCACACATACACAAAAATAAATAACTATATGAGGTAATAAATGTGTTAACTAACCCAATGTTATTGTAGTAATCATTTCATAATACATATGTATACCAAATCATTATGTTGTATACCTTAAACTTAAACAATGTTATATGTCAATTATATCTCAATAAAGCTGCTGGGGAGGGGCTAATAATAAGTTTTCACAGATGATGACTAGTGATAATTTTTACTTTTTAAGCTATTTTACAAACTCTTGAAAATACTTAAGTTTTCGTTGTTGTTGTGCATTTTTGTTTGTTTGTTTGTTTTTGTTTTCCCTAGCGCCTTTCCTTGTATAGCTATGGGGAAATTAAGGAGGGGAAATCCCATATTTAATAAAAAAAAAGAAAAAAAAAAGAACTTCCAAATATAAAGACTTCTAAAATATATCAGATTCTTTTATCCTATAGACACTTCGAATCTTCCATTTCCAATGTCCTTCTTAACTATTATGGCTGCAGTAAAACTACTCTAATACCATGTTTTATTTCCATGGTCTGGTGAGGAGTGTAGTTGCAGATCACAGGGTGATTTCTAGCTAATTTAAACTAAGTATTATTTATTAAAGTATATTAAGAACTACATCAAAATCTCAAGGAGATATGCTAAGTAGTTAGTAATAAAGCACATGGGAACAATGGCCATCCACCTATGGGGAAATGTCCTATTGAAACACCACTATTGCCATCCCCCACTGCTAAAAACTAAGCATTCTTATGGCCAGACATGCCACCACCACAAACTCAGAAGATTCAGAACCCCTCTGCCACCACACTTGCCAGGATGTGTGTGGGACCACATCCTAACATTGTTCCCTTCCTTGTCTGTATCTTGGCCAAGTGCCTCCAAATGGGGAAATCCAAGTCATGTGCTTTTGTACCCTAAGACACAAGGAATTCTGATGCAGTTTTTTGCATCATATCTTGGTGCATTCTTCAAAATGTGGAAATTATAAAGACATAAGAGAGTGTTTTTAAAAGGTAAGACATCACAGGTGCCCACTGTACCCACTGGCACATGGATTGTTTAGACTGCAGTAGGTAATATGGTGGTGAGCCACAAAGAAGGCTTGGGACAGTGTTCTTAATGTGTAGCTTCTTACCCTTCCTCACTTAGAGTAGAAATCAGAAATTATTTTAGTTCATATACTTTCCATTAAACCTGCACTGTGTCAAAAGTTCCAAAATAGATTAAGTATTTATCGGGAATATAAAAGTTTTTTGTTTTCTTTCTGGGATATACTTTTTTAAAGAATTGGCTGTTTTCTGGAAATGAATTTGTGTCATATAGTCCTAAGTATTTTATGGCGTTTTCTCACTTGTCATATCAACAAAAATCAGATAAATAAATGGGGAGAACATTCTGAATTTAAAAACAACAACCTTGTATTTGAACTATAAAACATATGGTTCAGGCAGACATTGTTTTGGTGTCATGGAAGCTCTTCTTTTCTCCACCAAATATATTTGAATAGCTGGCAATTATCCAATTTTGAGTGAGTGGAACAAGTTCTCTACATAAGCTGCCCAATCTTAATGTTTTTACACATTTTATATCAACTTCATATGCTAATATAACAGCAAAGCATCCTGCCCATGCTTAGAATATGCAAAACATCCACTTTTTCCAGCAAAAACAACCAGTTCAACAAGATAGCATGCAAGGGCAAAGCTTTCTGGAATCCTGGTAGATTGAGATTTATGTCAAGCTTTTTGACTCCTATTTGAATTAGGAAAATAATCTGTCCAGGTAACTTCCTCCAGTGATTCAGAGAATGACAAGACTTCCTATTGTTCCCCAAACTCAGACTGCACCAACATGAAACATGCTCCATGTCCAGCATAACCAGCCTCATGGACACAAAACTGCTCTTGTCATGCCTTTAAACATTACAATTTCATTCTTAGGTGTGAATTTATTCGCAGGCCTATCTTCAAAGAGAGTACCACTTTAATTCCAAATGAAAATGTCCACAGGGTTGCAAATCTTTAGTGTATTGCGTAATTTTCTAGGAGCTCTATACCTTCATAAAAGGGGAAAATCTGCTGTTCTGGAAAAAGACAAATGGCTACACTCTCTGTGGAATATTTTTCGCAAAAGTAGAGAAGATTAAGTTGATTTACCAGCATTAGAGAGTTCTATTGCATTTGTCTTAACTCTTTTGGCAGAGAAAAACAAGTGTTACAGACCTGAGATACTTCACGTCCTATTCTTTCCAAAGAGCTTATTTATTACCTATTATCAACAGTCCCTAGGTGCTCGCAGCCATCTCATCCCCAGTTCACAAGGAGAAATGATCCTGAAACCTTAATTGCTTTTTATAGGTCATCATCATTGTTATCCAATGCTCATTGAGGAGTAACATTTTAAAAAGCGTGTAACATAATCAGCTGTCAGGACGCTCAGCTTTTTTCTTGTAAGATAGCCCTGCCTGTCAAATGAAAAGTGTGACAGGGGAAAGATGTGCACATTTGGATTCAAGCAGGTACTAAAGATTCTTTCATGAGAAAGCAAAGAAAATAGAGGGTCAGCTCAAACGAAAGAGGGGGGGCTGTCCTAATTAGCAAACAAGTTCTTTCCTTAGCTTTGCCTGGGTATTGTACTAAAGAATTTCAAAATGAAATGCCAAAGCCAGTGGGAAAGAACTGCTGTAGTTCTGCTAGGAAACCTACTCATGAAGAAAAAAAGAGAAGGATAGGCTTTGAATGGGGTTTCAGTGACATGAGGAGCTGAGATACCTGTGAGCTCACAGGACACGTCCTGCAGTGGCTCCACACCTACTATCCAAAAGCTGGGCAGAAACATGATTGTTAAAAAATCAATAAAAATCCGCTTCATTTGGGTTGAGTAGAACTTGGTGGATGAGACATCTTAGAGCTAATCTGAGATGATGTAGAATGAGCTTTTTCAGTGTGCATTAATGGGGCTTCAGGCTGAGGTCGTTAATAAAGCAAAGAAGGGTCATGGAAGATAAAGGAAATAAGAGTGATTCCCTAGGTGCAGCCAGAAGAAAGGCAGAAACATTGCAGATTTCAGCCAGGAAGGTGTGAGGGAAGCCACAGCAGGATTTGTTGCTTTTGTAGAGATAGGAAGACCATTTAAATTTGGAGACAGCTAGGGCCTTAGGCTATCTCTCAACTGAGTCAGGTTTGTTCATCCTCTGCCAAGTCCATGATCTCCACATGTATGGCCATTACAGCACCCTCTGGTCAGTTCTAATGTTTCTAGGAGTATTCAGCTGTGTACTTGAGCAAGTGGGGTTGATCCTTCCAAAGCTGTCCTCCTGTAAGTTCTTCTGGCTTCTGCAGACAGCTACCACAGTACTCATTGGCTATAAGGGCTAACTCTGCAATCAAATTCTAAAAGTCATGGGTGTAAATTAAGTGTCATCAAATCATAGGAAAAGGGGAAAATAATGAAGGATTAAAGAGTAAAATTCACAGGAAGGTGTGAGGGAAGCCACAGCAGGATTTGTTGCTTTTGTAGAGATAGGAAGACCATTTAAATTTGGAGACAGCTAGGGCCTTAGGCTATCTCTCAACTGAGTCAGGTTTGTTCATCCTCTGCCAAGTCCATGATCTCCACATGTATGGCCATTACAGCACCCTCTGGTCAGTTCTAATGTTTCTAGGAGTATTCAGCTGTGTACTTGAGCAAGTGGGGTTGATCCTTCCAAAGCTGTCCTCCTGTAAGTTCTTCTGGCTTCTGCAGACAGCTACCACAGTACTCATTGGCTATAAGGGCTAACTCTTACAATCAAATTCTAAAAGTCATGGGTGTAAATTAAGTGTCATCAAATCATAGGAAAAGGGGAAAATAATGAAGGATTAAAGAGTAAAATTCACAGGAAATTCTATCCTAACTGAAATTTAAGAGGTATGTTTATGGTGTTAGATTGTGTGCTGTAGTAAATCTAGGTTCAAATCCTAACCATTTAAGTTACCACCAGTGGAAAAATTACCACCAATGGCAAAATTACTCAAAGCATCACTTTTCCAGCTCCAAAACAATGATGATGTCTGCTTCTGAAATTTGTGGGAGAAAACATATGTAAAACATCTCTGCACAATGTCTTCACTTAATTTAAATGTTGGTTTTTAAAAAGGAACTTAATTAAGGGCAATTTATTGAAAAATAAATCAGAACGTGAGCAAGAAAAATTTATATCAGTGGTACAAAGATGACCAGGTGTACTGCCATAGTATTAGAATGCAAAGTGCCTTTATTCTATATTGATTATAAATTTTGTGTATTTAAATATTTTTTCCTGCTTTTCTTCTTTTTTTTATTTATTTTATTTTTTTATTTTTATTTTTTCCTATTTTCAGCCTATAAATCTGGTATGCTATTTAAAGACTAATATAGATTTAGGCTCATGACCAAAATTCCTCCCAATGCATATATGTAATTATTTTGGTACTTTCAGCCAATAGGTATTTATTGAGCACTATGTGCTATGACAGGCAATAAGGACCCAATACTCAGAATGGTTCCTTCCTTTCTGGAAAGTATCGTTCAACAGGTTAAAGATAGTTGAAGGGAAGTGCCATTTTGCACTTTGAGAGTTTAGTCACCTTATAAAATACTTCTTCACTGGCAAAACGTTTCTGAATGAAGAAAGGAAGACACCAGGGAGAGGAGAAAGTATGCCATCAGAAAATAAAATGAACGTAAATGCGTCAAGCTCCTGCCCCATACCTCATTGACATTTGACATCAATTCAAGTAGACCTCCCCTCCCCTACAGGCTGCCATAGGATTAGTAAGTGTCCACAGGCAAAGTTTATTGAATGGCCTTGTTAATGATGATGTTCCTGGAAACTGGCGGATTCGATGAAGGTTTTTCCCCTCATTTGAAGCAACCAGGCTTTATCAGCGTTTCTACATGACGACCTGTGGAAATGAGCCAACCAGGGGAAAATGACTCCATTTACTTAGCTTTGAGATACAGATGGCCCGGTGAACACTGTGAGCTAATGGAAAACTAACACACGCTGGTCCGGGTCAACAGCTGTTTCCATTGTAACTGTGGCCTGTGAGAGACAGGTGTATTTCATGGGCCCTTCTGTAGACTGCCATCTGCCCAATGAATGTTTTTCATTTCCTTTAACTATGAAGATAGATACTGGGAATTGAAGTGTAAGTGAGCGTATTAGGAACGTCAACTTTCCTTTTTGGGCTTACATGGTCGGAAAGCCCTCCAATTCGATTTACGTCGTGAACAGGTGAATCGATGACTCAGTATCTCAAGCTTTCCCATTACTCTACCATGTGAGATATAGGAATATGTGCTTTGCTCCATCACTTTGCTTGAAGATTTGTTATTTATGTGTTCTCATAATTTTATCACATTAAATCTCCCTGAAATAATAGTTGCACCATGTAGTAGAAGCAATCAGACCAGGCATTTACAATCCAAACTCTTTATCATATTCCATCCCAGATAAAGCACAGATAAAGCAACAGTACTCTCCATTCCTAGGCCTACCCCTTACTGTGAATCAGTGCCCTTTCCATGTGAAGTTCAGTATTCTGAGTACGTAGGAAGGATACAGTTGTGTGTGGGAGGTGGGGGGCTGGCAGGGAGGAGTTGAAGGAACATTCTGGACCTTTGGGGTTGTCTGGCAGCTCCATGCTGCTCTCTTTAGTTTATGAAGGCTCTTAGAGCCTGTTGTCTCCAGTTTGGGGCCTTTAGCTGAAATTGCAACATAATAGAGACAATGCTATCTAATATCCTTTATATTGTTTGCTTGTGTGTTTTTTTCTCTCTCTCACTCCAGAAATACCCAGTAGAGACCATGTCTATTTTAGCCAGTAGTTTAACCCAGAGCCTCTAATAGGGCCTGGTACACACAACATAATCATATGTCACAGGTACCACCTAACACAGTCTAATTTGGGGCAAACCATTTAACTTGAGTTTCCGCAACTACTATTTATTAGATTGCTTTTATATAAAAATATATAAAACATGTAAGTAAAAGACAATAATTCACAATGTTATTATTCAAATAATAAAGGTCTAAACAAAGAGAGAATATTGGGAAGAGGAATGAAATCATCAATGAAATAATTCAAATAATTATTGACACAACATTGTAAAGCTTCAGAATCCTGGTCACAAAGAAATGAGCATTTTTAAAAAGGGAAGAAAACATAAATCATATAACAGCAACACCTGACTTTAGGGGGGAAATGGAGCCATACTTTCTAAATACTAGGGGAAATTCTAACTTACAATTTTGTAACCAGACAATTAAATGTACGGGTAGAATGAAATTCTTTTTAGACAAGTAAGTTTTCAAAACATTACTTTAAAACTTTCTCAGAAAAGTAATACAACAGGTTTTCTATACAAGGGAGAAAATCAAGAAAGGTGGTTGTATGGAAAGTACGGTAATTAATAGATAATAATACAAGAATAAACTCTTGTGTTTTGCCTGTCCTATATGTAGGATCTAAGGCACAAGGGCCTGTTGAAAAAGACTTCTGGAAAGATGGAAATGCCACTCACAGCTCTGCAGCAGGCTTAGAGGGCAGTTCCTCCCGATTGTCCTGGGTCAGAGACTCTAAGAACAGAGAATGAGATTTATATGCCACAGAATGAGTTTGAGGAATAATTATATAAAAATATAAGCATTTTTAAAAAAAGAAAAGATAACTTGCCGAGACCGGTTTGGCTCAATGGATAGAGCGTCGGCTTGGGGACTGAAGGGTCCCGGGTTCGATTCCGGTCAAGGGCATGTACCTTGGTTGCGGGCATATCCCCAGTAGGGGGTGTGCAGGAGGCAGCTGATCGATGACTCTCTCTCATTGATGTTTCTAACTCTCTATCTCTCTCCTTTCCTCTCTGTACAAAATCAATAAAATATATTTTTTAAAAAAAGAAAAAAGATAACTAGTAACTCCAGGGGAAAACAGAAAGTAAAATAAAGGAGTGTTGTATGTTCCAGATGTAAAAATATTTATATAGTCATACTATGAAAATGTTGAACACTAGTAAAATCAAATTACTTTATAGTAGTAGATGAGGGGAACACTGGGAAGAGGGTATAAAAACACAACAGACCTTAATCTTCATAGTGGGAAGTCAATGTGTAATGCCTAAATCCAAGAATGGCCTGATGCACGAAGATTCATGCAAGAATGGGCCTTCCTTCCCTTGGCTACTGACACCACCTTTGCTCCAGCCAGAGCTGCCTTTCTGCCTTTCCACACTGCCCAGAGATCCGGAGTGGCCCCCAGCTGCTTGGCACCATCATATGCAAATTAACCCACCATCTTTGTTAGATTAATTTGCATACTCACTCCTGATTGACTTGTGGGGTCATGAAGGTACAGCCAATTTGCATCTTATTCTTTTATTAGTGTAGATACACACACACACACAAATATATATTTTTATAAGCAAGTTATTCAAAGAAATGAACATATCACATTTCTTTAATTCTGAAATACATTATTTTTTCACATTTCAACATTTACATAATTAGATATGTCTCAACCCATGATGTGTCCAGTGTAACTGGCAGCATTTGTTGCATTATATAACCATAGACATTGTTGATTTAATAAAATGTGCTCATCATCAAAGGAATCAGATAAAGGAGTTCAAAGTGGCTACCTGTGGGAAGCAGTAAATTGAGGGAAGGTGGTGATAAGGTTGTTTTAGTAACAACTTTCTGAAATTATCTGACTCCTTAAATTATCTATATGCATATATTAAAAAATGTTAAAAAAAAAATTCCTATTGGCTGCTTTGTGGAGGTGTTACTAAAAGGACAAGATTGTGAGGAAGGAGATGAGTACAGGGTCTTGCTTAGTCCAGAGGGGACTGGCATGGTTTGGACTAGACTGAGAATAATGGAGGTAGTGATACGTGGTCAGATTCTGGATATATATTTAAAATAAACCTGACCAGCTGAAACCCATTTGGCTCAGTGGACAGAGCATTGGCTGCAGACTCAAGGATCTCGGGTTCAATTCCAGACAAGGGCATGTACTTTGGTTGCAGGCACATCCCCAGTGTGTGTGGGGGAGGGGTGCAGGAGGCAGCTGATCGATGTTTCTCTCTCATCGATGTTTCTAACTTTCTATCCCTCTTCCTTCCTCTCTGTAAAAAACCAATAAAATATATTTTAAAAAATAAAATAAATAAAATAAACCTGACCAAATTTACCAATGCATTGAATGTGAGATAAAGATAAGAGTTGAATGTAATTGCAAAGTTTTGGACCTGAGCAGCTAGAATAATGAAGTTTCAATTTCCTGAGATGAGAAAGACAATAGAAAAGCAGATGAAGGAAAGGGGAAGATCAAGAGTGCAATTGGGACATATACGTTTGGATGCTAAGTAGACATATACGTTTGGATGTTAAGTAGACATCTAAGTGGAAGATCAAGAGTGCAATTGGGACATATACGTTTGGATGCTAAGAAGACATCTAATCTGTAAAGGCAGATTATACACCAGCCCTGGAGCTCTGTTTTTGCGAGGCTCAGGATAGAGTTTAGATTTGTCTTTTCTCTTCCCTACCTGACCCCTTTAGTATGCTTGTTCTTAGAGATAGTGGTAAACTAAGTCTTAATATTTGCTTAGGCACTTAACAAGTAAATTGTCAAGTATTCTTGTTTAAAAAAAAAAATCATCATTTGCAAGTGTTTGCTTCTGTCTGGTATTGTCAGCAAATCCTGGCCATGGCCAGGTAAGACTGCACATCTGCACAGGAAACCTAAGCATGCCTTACCTAGACTTGGGTTCTTTTAGGCAGAATTTAATTCTATTCTAATTATTTTGTTAAAAGGGATGTTTGTAGCCCCATTGGTAGAAATACACTTCCTATTTGAAGAAAATGTTAAAGCCAGATCTCCCATTGCATTGAGCCATGGATGTCATGTGTATAAGTAACACAGCTAAGCAGGCCCTCTGGACCCCCTGGAGACAGTTGACTGGGACACTGTTAATCAATTATGCCTAATTCCTTGAAGCTCCCTCCACACACAGACACTCACCCCAAGGCAATTAAAGATAAATGCATTCAAGTCAGAGGAAGCAACTCTTGTTTACTTGCTTCCAAATACTACTGAAAGTCAGGCCCTGGTTTTAACCTCTCATCAGACTTTAAAAATTGATATGTAATTAACATATTACATTGGGTAAGTTTAAGGTATACAATGTTTTCATTATTTTACATTTATATATGGTTATAATTAATAATACTGTATTATAAACTAAAAATTCATCTCAATAACTCTCAACACAGAAAAAGAAATGATAATTATGTCATATGCAAGGAGTAAACTAACATGACGGTGGTAATCCTAGCACAATATATAAATGTACCTATCCCATCAGGCTTTTGATGCACATTACACAATTCTCCTTGAAATCACTCCAAGCAACAAGAAGGAAATTCTTCCTTTCTAAACCAAGGAAACATATCAATCTGATGAAGTTTTAACCGCCACAGAGAAAAACTCTTTGGGGACTTCTTTCTTGTGTTCTAATCAGTCGTTGGCTATCACACTTTGCCCACCTCGTGGGTGATGGGCATATATGTGGACATCTCCACTGTCCTAAGCACTGGAATGATCCTCTGAAATGTGATTGGCAGAGTGGGGAACGTAGACAAACGCTAATCCCAGACAAGAAGGCAGGAAATCATTGGGTCTTCAGTTGTTTTGGTCTCTGTGGCTAAAGGCATTTCTGTTAGTTCACCCCTCTCTAACCCTTTTTTAAAACCTAGAGAACTTTTCATTTATTGGTACATTTATTATTTTGAAATTCCAATTCCTCTATCTCCTTTTCTACCCCTAAGCACTTAAAGAAAATATTTGATCATTTTCACAGGTGTATATAGTCAAACATAAAAGAACAAGTGAGTTATTTTCACCAATTTCTAGTGACAATTTAAAGACTATTTTCTACCAATTTTTCTGTTACACCCACGCTACCTTTTATCCCCAACGTTTCTTTCTTTTAAAAATAACTCCAGATATAGTATACAAGCATACAGTAGAAATATATACCACTTATCAGTCAAAATAGGTTGATTACATTGTAGTTGTAGTGACAACTCCAAACCTCAGTGGCTTAAAGAAACATTTTTTTTTTTAAATTCTTGCTCATAATACATTTCCACCACATGCTAGTGAGGGCTCTGCTTCACTTTGTCCTCACCCAGTGACCCAGCCTGTGACAGCAGCCAGTGGCTACCTTGCCAGTTGCCAAGGTTCTTAAACTTCCACCAGAAAGGGTCATGCATGTCCCTGCCATTACATTTCTTTAGCCAAAGCATTTCATATGACTGAACCTAACTGCAAAGGGGCAGATGAGTATAATATTTTTGCTAGTGGGGCAGGCACTGAATATTAGTAAACAGCTGCACAGTCTAATATAGCCACTCAGCCAGAGTTATAATGGATCTACTCTTACATCAAAATCCCTAGTAATAGAGAAAATTTTTGTGCATTTTGTCCAGATGTTGTTTTTTTTAAAAAAATCTAAATTCTGAGATTCAAAGACCCAACTGCTTGTCTCAACCTTACTCTGTTTGGTTAACAGCTAATGGTGTCACATTTTGTAGATAAATAAAGGTTATCATCTCATTAAATAGATGTGTTTCAGACCACAGGAAAATGTGTGACATGGTTACCAAGGTTCTTCAGTTATAATGAAGGTCTGCAAATGTCATTAGGGGAAACCAAGAGCCATTTTCAGGCTGGAAAAATCAGTTCCAATGTGATTGTGCAAGGGTTATTATATGATTATGCATTAACATCATACTTTTAAAAATATTCCTATTGATGTTTTAGAGAAAGAGGAAGGAAGGGAGATGGAAAAGGGAGAGAGAGAGAGAGGGAGGGAGGATGGGAGGGAGGAAGAGAGAGAGAAAGAGAAAAAAAAGAGAGAAAAAGAATGCAAGTGGAAAAGATGGAAGGGCTACCTCCTGCACAACCCCAATGGGAATCAAGCCCACAATCTGGGAATGTGCCCTGACCAGGAATTGAACCAGGGACCTCTCAATACACAGATGATGCCTGGCCAGGGAACACCATAATTTTTAACAAAAGAATATTTTAAATCATCCCTCATCCCAGGAGAAATGAAAACTTATGCTCACAGAAAAACCTGTATGTAAATGTTTATAGTTGCATTATTCATAATCACTAATAACCAGAAATAATTCAAATGTCCTTCAACTTGTGAATAAACAGATTGTGGTATAACCACGTGATAAAATACTAGCCAGCAAATCAAATAAACAAAAACACCTCAACAAATTATTAGTACATGCAACATAGATGAATCTCAAATGCATCATTCTAAGTGAAAGTATGTATCTAGACTAAACTTCTCATTCTATATAATTCCATTTGCATATTGTGCTGGAAAAGGTTAACAGATCAGAAAGATGTAGAAAACAGAAACATTTGGGGGAAATAGAAATTTATCTCACTGTGGTGGTAAAATTATAGAACTATTCATTTGTCTAAACTCAAAAATGTTTACTAATAGGAGTGAATTTTACTATGTAAAATTTTAATTATTGGGGGGGGGGGGAACATAGCATGCCCCAAGAGATATCATGTATTTGTGCTGAGTTAGGAATGACAAGTGGAAAGGCAGATCAAAGATACGAGTCATGATCGTGAAATTCAATGCTAAATCAAAAGCCCCAGATTAGCCCAGAATGAACATACAATCTCACTTCTCCCATAGCCCCCTTTCCTGGCAAATTGGCATCAATGGTGCAGTCCAGAAAATCACCCAACACATTTATTAAGCAAACATAGATTAAGGACAATTTATGTAAATCAGGAGGTCACTGAAGCTTGCTGAAACCATGGGAGCAGCACCAGACTGGGAAGATTCACTATTAGGTATCATTTCCCAAGGCAATTAGCAGATGATTCAATATAAAAGAGAGATGATAAAATTGTACACTGGAAAATAGAGTGATTTGCAAAATACAACTGAATTTCATGTCTATACTCACCCTCCTACCCAGAAGCGCAAGCCAGCGTGGAGCTACAGAAATGAATCTGAAAGGCAAGCCAGCCACAGATAATCTGTGTTGAAATGCTGACCCCTTGTGTCTACAAGACATTAAAGCATGAGATTCTGTGCTTTAACACTTGATCTGTTTTTCCAACTGTTTGTGCAAGTAGTAATGAAAGAACCAACACAAACAAATTCCAAATATTATTCGGCCCAGGAAATTGTGCTCCACACCAAAAATGTGTATTGGCTTTGCTTCCATTCATCCCTGTCCATCCCTTTCCAGGTACTAATCACTTGCTCCATTTCTCCCAGGAAGAATACAATTATCAGACACAAATTAAGTCAGCATAAACCCAAACACAAATAAACAAGGACATAAAGAAAAGATAGCCGGGACCGGTTTGGCTCAATGGATGGAGCGTCGGCTTGGGGACTGAAGGGACCCGGGTTCGATTCCGGTCAAGGGCATGTGCCTTGGTTGCGGGCATATCCCCAGTGGGGGTTGTGCAGGAGGCGGCTGATCGATGACTCTCTCTCATTGATGTTTCTAACTCTCTATCTCTCTCCCTTCCTCTCTGTATAAAATCAATAAAATATATATATTTAAAAAAAAAAAAAAAGAAAAGATAGAGCATGTTTAATTTCTCATGAGGTCATAGTCCATAGGCTATTTACTCTGATTCCCCATATCAACACACTTCCTCTTCCTATATTACTGCCTCCCAACAGGAACTGTGTAATCTTTTTACTGCTTTAGGGCTTGAACTCTTAAATAGTGTTCCTGGGCCAGTCTTCCAATTCACCTAAAATGTGCATCTGCCTTAAAGTGACCACCCTGACAAAGGCAGGACAATTAGTTCCACCAAGGCCACCAGGTAAATGTAAAAGGCTGGATTCCAAGTAGGCGTTTCCGCCCAAGGCCTTTAGTTGCAGCACACATGTATTGAGCATTGGCTGACATAGGTGCTGGGATAAATGTTTGATCAAATCTAAAGCATTCATCACCCTTTGTACACCACACCCCTGTTTCTGGACGGCTAAGAAAAATAATACTAATTAAATTGCTGCAATGCCTAAAATGATAGCCCTGTGTCTTTGAAATGTATGTCACATTTTCTCAGAAATTTGGCAATTTCTTCTGCTTTCCAATACTTTTGTGTGTATCTCGGAAAAGGAAACTCAGCTTTATCCTTACATTTATGGGTAGCCTTCTCATGTTGGAGCTGTACAGCATAGGTTGTTGCTTAAGGGAAATGTGGAAAAGGATTTTCAAAAAAAGCCTATGAAGTATTAACATCATAATTTTGAAATTAAAGACTATTTTAACTCCCTCTCTTCCAAAAATATGGAAAGGACCTAATTTCAGAATATAGGACAGAACTTTAAACTGAAAACATTTAGCTTCATTAAGAGAAACTGATACATTGTCCTCACTTTCTCAGGTTGCCAGGCGCCAGTAAGGTGAGGACCATTTGGGAAACTAATCTAGAGCTGGGGGCTTCACCTTTTTTTTGTTTTGTTTTGTTTTTTTGTATCTCCTAAAAGAATTTAAAAGATCCACGTTTGCCTTCTTTTTAAGGTGAGATTAACTTTTTTCACTGTAATTTACATAATTTAAAATTACGTAAGAGTGTGATGTAAATGTTGCTATTTTAAAATAAAACTGTTACAGCTCTTTGTAAAAATATGGAATTGCAATCATTTTCTAGTGACAAAATAATTGCTTCCATAACAAATGTAAGCCCCACTGCCCTATTCCCATGCTTTTCTTCCTTCATACACAATAACTTTTTGTTTCAATGCTTGATCACAGTATCATAATTTTAAAGACAATTTAAAATGGCAATAAAACCCACTCGTGTAGTTATACCCAAAATGCACATAGCTCACGAAGCAATGACAACTTAAACAACTACAACCAGGTTTCTGTAGATTCAGGCATTTGCAACGTGACCAACAGTGAAACATACGGCAATTTCAATGATTTGAAAATACAGGAAATGTGCACCTTAGAATTGAGGAAACATGGTTTGGGTGACCTCAATAAGAGGGAGATGTGGGTAGCTAGCTCGAAAGAGAAATCCATGTTTATTATGAAGCTAGCTGCCTTTCCGTTTTAGAATTATGATATGATCTTTCCCTTAAGGATCTTTCTCCACGTACCTCCAATATGGGCCTGGCTTAACGGTGGGCAGGCAGTCAGGCCAGGCGGCAGTGGGGTTCCTCCGCTCGTGGTCTCCCCGCCTCATTCCCAGACTCGCAGTCTCAGTCTCACCGGGGCAGGTGTTGGAAATTCAGCCCCTCCCCAGACTAGCTGAATCAGAATATTTGGGGGTGGGCCTGGCACAGCAGTTTAACAAGCCCTCCAGGTGAAGTCCAGGTATGCTAATTAGACCACTGTCTCAGGGCAACTCCAACCCAATGATAAAAAAGAAAAATTAAGTCATCCAGTTTATTTTCTTTTTGCTAGCCCATTTGTTTATAAAGTCTTATTTAAACTTCTAGGCCCTTCTCAGGTGTCCTCAGAGGAAGTACGGAAGGGAGCATGTGTGCTTGCTCAAACCAGAATGTCCAGGAAGGCACACCTGGAGGCCATCTCCGGGGCAGCAGCAGCAGTCAGCCAGAATCCCCAGGAAAAGAATATCGGACAAAAAGCGCCATGGGTCCAGCTTGGCTTCATTTGTAGAGTTATATATTACCACCCCCAATTATTAAACTTAGGGGACTTTAGTTGGTTTTACTGGGGCATTGATTTCTTAGGTGAAGATGATTTGGGGTAGGAAAGGGCATTAATACCAGTAAATCCCATGTGAAAAAGTTCTTCCCTTTCCATTTCCCTACACTCCTCATTTTGTGTAGAGAAATGTACATCCTTAGTTTCCTTAGTACATCTTTAACACTTTATGAGAGAGAGAGAGAGAGAGAGAGAGAGAGAGAGAGAGAGAGAGAGAGAGAGAGAGAATATGCCATAGGCTTAGCAAGATCCAGTTTCTAGCTAGAATTCAATAATACTTTATTGTTCTCTTCATGTCTCTATGGTTAGCTTATACTCTGGCAGGGGATACTGATTTTTCATCTGAAGTCATGATCTAGAAGTTCTATTTAAGGGAAGTTTATTTAAGTGAAAGATATACCACTTTAAAGAAAAAACATTAAAAACGTTATAGTAGAGGTGGTTTAAGGATAGGGTATGTAAATGGAATCACTATTTTAAGGAAGACTGTGGGCTGCTACCCTGACACTTACACGAATGATACTTCAATTTCAGCTCCTAATTCAACCTTCAAGTTGGCTTTCAGAAAAGCATATACATACTATCTTGAGCCTTAATCAGATATAACAGTTGATTTTACAAAACCAAAACAACAATAAAAACATCAAAAACAGAGATAGACAGGAGGACATAGAACAAAAGGGATCATGACCAAGATTTTTAGGGTAACATTTTGAAGATAAACACTTGAGTTAGCCCAGAAGGCATGACTCAGTGGTAGAGTGTTGACCGTGAACCAGGAGGCAATGGTTTGATTCTGGTCAGGAAACATGCCCAGATTGCAGGCTCAATCCCTAGTGTGAGGCATGCAGGAGGCAGCTGATCAATGATTCTCTCTCATCATTGATGTTTCTATCTCTCCTCTCCCTTCCTCTCTGAAATCAATAAAAAAATATATTTTTAAAAAACTTGAGTTAAAAGTATAGTAAACTATCCTTTATAAAATGAGAAGAGGACAAATGAGAAGACACTACTCTCCATTTCTTTTAACCATTAAAATGCAAATAATTCCCACTGAGAATCGTGATTATTTACCTCTCATGCACAAACTGTTCTTCTGTATATAATCTTGTAGGCATTTGAGCTTAACAAAATATGGCTTTATTAATTCTAGAGTCAGGATTTCTCTACAGCACTACTTCTGTTAATTTCCCCTCATTTAAATATATCTTAAGAATACACACTAATATTTCCCCCGGTGTATGTGGCGATGGTAGCTTTTACATATAAATTACTGACTACTCAGTTAAGTTTCACTATCATGCTGCAGAAGGTTCAGCATATAGAGTTAGAGCTATAATGTAAATTAATTTCTAATTAGAAAATCGTTTTAGCATGTACTTCATAGAACTTAGAGCAAGTCTAAACGTGCTTAACTGGTTTGGCAGATGTAAGGCCAAGTAAGTGATGATAAAAGGGGGTAGTAGCATTCTCCGAGGAAGCGTGGTGCTTCAGTGAGAGCAGAGACTGCAGAACCAGAGTTCTCCTGGCAACCGAAGAAGCTTTGACTGGATTTTTCTCTCCAGTCATTTCTCCTACTGGGACCCAATCGCCATCCAAGTAAATAAACACACCGAGAATGTTACTGGATTTCAGAGTCCACTGAGAGCCAACAAGCTGATTCGGTTATTACTAAGAACCTACGATTCCTGAGATTCAAAGCCAGGACCACTGAGTTACTAACTCATTAATAATTAATGGGTATAAAACTAAACCAGGCAAATGCAGCTCAGAACAAAGATGAAAAACACATTAACCAGAGAGGGGGGTGAGGGTAGAAGGTACCAATTTCTTTCAGCATCAAACTCTGCTGCTAAAGGACCTGAGCTGACACCTAACTATTTGCCACAGGCTCCTAGAGATAAAGGTGGGGTCCCACAGAGAACGATCCAGATCCTGGGAAGACAGCAGCACAGAGGAGATAGTATTGTGTCCTTGTTTAATGGTTGCCATTGTGTGTTGCGAAATGTAACCTGAGGCAAACAGCAACGGCTGGAGCTTGCCTGGATTTCTTCCTGCTCTTCGCAGTGACTGCTTGTGAAGTCTTGCCCAGTCATCTTTTCCTCTTTCAGAACCAATTGCCATCAGGCCTTCCCAGTTGAAAGGCCATGAGTGCAGGCAAGACTTTAAGTGTTTCGGGTTGAAAATAGGATCTCCCTGCACAGAGCTCTACACATTTTTGTCTCTTTCCACCTACACTCTGCCCCTGTCACCAGGGAACCTGGGGGGAATTCCCAGAGGGTCGCCTGCTCACTGCACCTGCAGGTCAACCACAGGACACACCTCAGCTCTCCTTCAATGACAAGGCCTGGTGGGACGACACCTGTGGTGTTATTTGTCTACATGCCTGTGACTTCAGGGTCTATGTCAGGTGCCCTTGTCATTTCAACTCTGGGGCTTTCCCCAGATGTGGCTACGTTTCTGGGTTAGGCAAGTCTGGATCTCCCTCTACTCGGGGGTTTTCCCCAGCTCCCTGTGCGAGGCTAGCCTCGCCACTCAGCACTGCCACTCTTCTATTTCCCATTTATAGCGGCGCGCCATGTTCTAACCAGTAATTAGAAAATGGGCCCTCCTTCTGGGAGACTTAAAATACTTCATGATTACCCGGCATCCTTCACAAAACCCCAGGGAGGAAGGCTTTGCTATTCATGCTGTTTTTACATTTAAGTTCTATTTTATAGATGCAGATACCAAGCCACCAAGATGTCTGAATGGCTTTCTGGACATGGTGTTGTCACATTCCCTGGGCACTGTGTTTTCAAAAGCCTCTGATTGTGCCCTTCTGGCATGTACTGTTCAGATCAAGTTGTGTGTCTAAAAGTATTGATACTTAGCATTGGTATCTGGCAGTAGTAAAAAGTGTTAATAATCATCATTAACACCAGAGAACTTGGCTCCTCATTACTTAAGCAATAATTAAGAAGGATATGTTGTTAGACTTTTGCTCGAGTAATAGCTTTTATGTCCAACGTAAGTGCATATTCTTTTGCTGCTTCAGAAGCCTAATGGAGTGTCCATGGGCAAGTGCATGGCCGGGTAGTCCATGCAGCCTCCGCTCCGCAACATACACACAAAACCAAGCCTCCCAGGGAGCCAGAATAGCACATGGATTAAGATAGAAAACATGAGAAGTGGCCTTGCCAAGGTACAAAGGTCTGGGCAAGAACAGAGAGAGCCAAGTCTCTGGAGAACAAACAACCAGGCAGCAGGTCTCCCAGGAACAGGACGTCCTGCTGCATTTCCAATTATCCAGGCTTCTGGGAGGGCAGTCCTCGCTCACTGCGTGCCCTCCCCCCAGGGGCTCACCTCTAGGCAGAGCAACAGGATATGCCACAGAAAGAGCAGCAAGGCCAGCCAAATTACATTTCTGCATATTGCAAATGCAGTTGCTGCACGCTGATTCTCAGAGCAGTTTACTTTGAGGGAGAAGTGATAAGAACAACTTCCTCCATCCAGACCCAGTGTTCAATACTTGTCATTATCTAAATAGACTGTTAGGCCCTGTGAGTTACCTACAATATGACCACACCCAGTCCTCACAGAGGAAGTTCTGTTAATATAGCAAACCAGGATTATGAAGGAAGAAGTAAGTGAAATGTAGCCTGAAGAGGTCAGATGAAAGTGCATAAAGTGGCGTCTAGCCTTAAGTCATAAATCAGAGCATTATGTAACACCAAGCAAAGATACTTCCTGTCACAACATTTGAAACTAAACTCTGAAATGCATTTGAAATACGAGAGCAAGGTAAACTAGGCCCTTGCTTTTGGTTTCTGTTGTTTTGGTGTTTTCAGCCAAACACTGGGAAGATGATGCTGAGAATTAATTAACGATTGTGGTCTGGCAATGGTTATGCCACAACTTTCAGTTAACAAAAATATGGACACTATTAGTAAAGTGTTCACTTTTATCATTTCTCATTTTAAGATTTATTTTCTTGCTGTGCCTCCAACAAGGAATCTGAGTAGTCTAGGTTAAAAATCATAAGAAAGAATTTCGAATGAAAATGTCTTGAATGTGTTCAAAATGTATGGGGTACTCTCTTAGGTAAATCTCTCTGATAATGTGCACAGGACTTTGTCAAGTTAGAGACAAAACTAGTGAAGAAAGAGGTAAAGTGATTGGCTTGATGTCAGAAATCAGGTCCAAAGATTTCTACAGTCTGTTCAGGGTGCCCGTCTCCTCACTCAGCAGTCGAGCTCTGATTGTGGTGGTATCTTTCATCTAAGGAATTGGGTGCCAAAGAGGGCATTAATGTTGCACGGCACAGAAGCATTGTAAGCACATATACAGATGTGGTGCCATGCATGACAGAAGATTCACCTGATGTCCCCAGATTCCTCCTGTCTCCCAGCTCCCATGTTCTGAGCTTTGGGGCAGCTTCCTTCCTGTGTGACTATGAACATAAATGGTGTCCTAATCATGTTTCCTTTTCTCTTGCATTCTAAGAAATTCTCATGAGTCAATTGCCATTGTAAGATAATAAATAAAATTTTACCTATCATCAATCATTATACATAAATATATAGAGATCATTAAATAAAAAACTCCCTTTTACTTCTCTTGGTTAAAAATAAGGGGAGGGGAAATCAGGAACTAAAGGTGGTTGATGCCAGAGCTTAGTGGCAAATTACAGTGAGAGAGAGAGAAAGAGAGAGAGAGAGTGTCTAAGATTCATTTTTGTTTTCATATTGGAATAGACTCTTGGAAACTCCAGATTAAGTTTTACTTTTGTTTTAGCTTAGTTTCATTTTCAGGTTTTCATGGTATCATGGTTAAACTCCTCCATTTAAATTGAAACCTTGTGTGTTTTCCAAAATTTTTTCCCAAATAATTTTCATTTAAGTTTCTAAAGATCAAATGTAAACACACAACTTCTGCAAAACAACTCTTAGGCTAGTGCCTCACATATATACTTAGTGTCTAAGAAATATTTACTGACATTTCTGTTTCTAGTTTTATTCCCCAAATACACTTTCTGATGATTCAGTTTTCCGGGTAGAATCTTGTTTCCTTTGACTAACCAATGAGAGAGCTAAGCTGGGAGAGCCAGGGCTCCCACAGAATCTGAGTTCTCTGTTAGTGCTCTTCGAGGTACGTTGTGTGCGTTCTCCCCAAACATTGCTGTTAAAGTAAATAAAACATTATGAATCAGAACTAGTTATCTGGCAAAGCACCATCTGGACAGATAGCAGTAAACAGCATAGTCTTATTATAAAATTTGCTTCACATGAGAATCAACATGATGCTTTAATAGTGTGGATTTGATGTGTTCCTTCCCTGGAAGCCACCTCTAGAGGGCAGTGCTCTCTTTGTAACAGACAGATTCCCTGAGTTGAGAAGAACTCCCTTCAGTGAAAACCTGAAATGTTTGACATACTTATTAACAGCTCTAAATCAAACTGGCACACAAATAACTCAGTCCCCGGACCCAGGGTAAGGGAGGAAGAGCCTGAGATGTGTATGTGGCTGGGAGGGCCTCTTCTGGTCTTCCCTCCCTCCCCAAGCACACAGGCTCTAATGTTTAACATAAAATAAACTTGAAACCAACCTAACACTCGGAAGGAAAACATTTAATTTTAAAGGCAGAAGCAAAGATCAGAGGGAGAACGGATGCGTGCAGAGAACTACTGCCAGTGAGTGCTGCTGTTGCTGAATTCCAAACCACGGCCTGAAATGTAGGCAAGAGACCGCCACGGAGAGCCGCGCATGCCTGGGAAGAAGCTGAACTTCCTCATGTCGATGCCAGGAAACCATGGAATCAAAAGTGACTATATGGATCATTCTGGTAGCTCTGGAGGGGAGCAAGTCTAGAAACCAGGAGGCCAGTTAGGAGGCTGTTGTATTTTTCCAGGCAAGAGAAGGTACATTTGATATAGGAGTGGAGTGGAGGACAGATTTGAGAAACTCATAGGAGAGAAAAAACATTAGGTTGTAATGAAGTGATGAGGAAAAGAGAAAAGTGAAGGCTCATATTTTATAACTTTGGTCACCGGGTAAAGAGAAGATGAAACAACAAACAGAGAGAGAGAGATTGCAGGGAAATGCTACTGAGAAATCAAATCTGAAATACCAAAAGAGGACACAAGTGAAGGTGCCTGTCAGGTAATGGAATTGGTGAGTCTGAAGTTGGGGGAAGAAATCTGAGTTGGAGATTGAATTAGAGAATCATTAGCATAGAGGCGGCAATTAAAATCATGAGTGTGGATAAATTCACCCAAGATGAGTGTCAGTTATGAAAAGAGCAGTGACACTAACCTGTAAGTAGTGGATGCAGAGAGAGAGCTCCTGACTAGGGAGGAACAGGAAGGAAGGAGACAAACTGGGAAAGTGTATTACTTTGGGGAGTGGTGGTACATGTAATCAGCATGCCAAATGCCGAGAAATATAGAGCAATGCAAAGTCTGGAAAATGTCCATTGGATTTTGTAGGTAGAAGAATATGGTGGCCTGAACCAGAGCAGAAGCCAGTCCACCAGGGTGAAGGATGAATGAAAGGCACATGCAGTGGTCACTCTGAGCACAGGTTACTCTTTTAAGAAGTTTGGATAAGAAGAAAGAAGACAGGGAACATTTTCCAGGGTACATGAGACCATAGATAGATTTATTTTTCAAGAATGGCAGGGAGCCCTAGCTGGTTTGGCTCAGTGGATAGAACGTCGGCCTGCGAACTGAAGCGTCCCAGGTTCGATTCCCAGTCAGGGCACATGCCTGGGTTGTGGGCTCGATCCCCAGTGTGAGGTGTGCAGGGGGCAGCCGATCAATGATTCTGTCTCATCATTGATGTTTCTCTCTCTCTCCCCCTCTCTTCCTCTCTAAAATCAATTTAAAAAATAAAATAAAAGAATGGCAGGGAGACAAATAAGCTTATAGTGTGAAGGGAGCATGACCCTGTGGGAGGAAAGGATGATGTTTCAAGGGGGAGGATGACTGTGGAGCCTGATTTTGGCAAGTACAACTGGGCAGGCCCAGAATGAAAGGGACACAACAGCTGAAACTGGAGAAAGGTAATGAGGGGTGTGGTGCAGCTCAGGTTGGAGGTAAGAAATTGAGGGGCTTCATGTTAAATTTCCCCTGTAGCAGGATCATTTATTGAGAATATTTTTAAAGTTGCTCTTACTATTGATCATCCAACTAATAATCAAATCAGATATTGTATTGTGTTTTCCTGATCGTGTCTCATTAGCATAGCTTTTATGTTTCTGGAGCTGAAAGCAAGTTTCTGGGAGAGCAGAATGAGAGCTCCCTTGCTATTTTTTTGAAGTGGTGATTTAATTGGGATTCTATAAATGATCATTATACTGCCAACTGTTTATCTATGTTTGTACCCGAAAAAGTGAAAGTAGAGCTGGTATTGAAGAAGGTGGGTGCAATACCTTGGGGGCGATTTTTCTGGAATAGAAAAAGGGGCCAGTGGTAGCAAGTTGGGCAAGAGGCTAAAAGCCAGGCCCTTCCGAGAATCGGTTCCTTAAAGATGGCAGATCTCTGAAAGAGGTGGCATGTGGTGGTGAGGGGTCCTGAAAACCTTGCCACCTTGCCTGAGTTGGTCAAAGCGTGGAGTGGGGTAGATGGGTCTGGGGATGGGACTCCACTCAGAATATACATCATGGCCTAGATAATAAACAACTAAACTAACTATGCTAGACTGGAAAGGGGAGGACTCTCCCAAATTTCCCGACCTGAGCAATCTTCCAGGGATGCCTGAGAGAGGGCTCCCACAATGACTGCTTCTGAGCATTGCTGCTCTGGAAGGAGAATGTTGGACTTGATTTTTTTTAAAGGGCAGTATGACATTTTTGCACCCAAATATCCAGGAGAAACGTTGTCAATACAGCTCAATTTTCTTGACAAAGTAGGTAGAAAGTTTGCTAATAATAATAACCAGAGTATGGAATGGATGTGGAAGTGAGGGTTTGAGATACATAAACTCATTGTTAAATAAGAAGTCTTGAGATTCTTGGAATCAAAGAACGTTGACATGGGCAGGGATCTCTTGAACTCTCTATTCTAGGTTCCACTGTGTTTCTTCCATACTGCTGTTCTCGGCACCTCCCTTAGGAGATCACTGATTGCCCAGCCGGTTCTCTCCTCCCCACCTAGCTGTGCCCCCTCCCCCCAACCCTGACCCTGACCCTGACCCAGAGCTGCTACACCACTCAGAGCTGCCCTGGCTTCAAGTGTCACCACTAAAGGTGAGAGCAGCTTGGTCAGCCCAGCCGCCTTCCCACAGCTGACCTCCAGCAGTGGGACAGAGGCACCTCGGCCTTGGACCTGGTCCCTGGCCCCACCTGACACCAGGAGGCTGTCCTGGGCCAGAACAGGCAGCTGCTGCTCTCAGCTGCTGCTGTTCAGGGAGGGGGGAAAATACAGAATCAAAGTTGAGAAGGCCCTAGGGCTTCAGTCCCTTTCACCCACTTCACTTACTCAGAAGGGAACTGAGGCCTCTGCATAGCCCAGGGGCTTGCCCAGGCACCTACTGAGCCTAAATCAACAGGAAGCCTGCTCATTCTGTTTTTTTCTTTTCCCAAGCTTCTTTTGCAAACACTCCGCTCTTCATCTGACTGTTCGGAAAACAGCAAACACCTCCCTGTATTAAATCCCCACCAAGGACACCCTGTACAGGTCACTCTAACTTGGGCCCACACTGAGACCTGGAAGTGCTGACAGAAGCACAGGAGCCCGGTGCTCCTGCCTCCTGTTAACTGGGTCACTGCTTCGGGCTGAGGAAGGAGGGAAAGCAGCACTCTGCACTTAGCTAATGGGATATTAATGGAACCAGGGAATGAGAGGAGAGAAGCTATAAAAAGACTAGGGCTTCCCCTTTAAAACTGGCAGCCCAAGCACCAGGCCCTTCAGGAAAAAGAAGGCCAAACAGCAAGAACCAAAGCAGAAATCCACACGGAGGCCAAAAGGAAACTGTGGCTGAACCCCAAGGCGCAGGTGGAGCCGAAGCCAGGAGACACAGCTAGGTGGGGAGGAGAAAACAGGCTGGGCAGAGCCAGCAAAGGCCCCACAGCAGCTTGCTGTGTGAGCCGGGCAGTTTTCTTGATTATCCTCACCCTGATTTACACCTGGAACTATAATAAAAGCACCCCATCACATTGCGTTCCTAGAGTTCCCTGTCCTGGCTCCTTCTGTTTCCAAGCTGGGACCTACGCCTCAGTTTCCAGGATCTCTAAGGCCAGGGTATCTCAAAGGAAGGGAGGGTGAATATATGCTGTATGCTAACTGATTTTAAAAGCACATGGTAATTTTTACTTAATAGCTATAGGTTTATTAGGTGATCAGTTATAATAAACAATACTGGTTTTCCATTTGTAATGAAAAAATTTACTTAAGTTATAAAGAAAAGTCTTAGTCAATTTAGAGAAAATTATCCTGACAAAAACAATGAAGGTCATATACAACAGCCCGAAATCCGGGAAACACTGCCTAGGGTCTTCCCAGGCAGTGCCAGCCGCAGCCGGCTGATCTCACCGTGAGTGCAAGAAAAGCTAGGTTTTGCCAAAACCGGTTTGGCTCAGTGGATAGAGCGTCGGTCTGGGGACTGAAAGGCCCCAGGTTTGATTCCGGTCAAGGGCATGTACCTTGGTTGCGGGCACATCCCCAGTAGGAGGTGTGCAAGAGGCAGCTGGTCAATGATTCTATCTCATCGATGTTTCTAACTCTCTATCCCTCTCTCTTCCTCTCTGTAAAAAAATCAATAAAATATATTAAAAAAAAAAAAAAAAGAAAGAAAAGCTAGGTTTGGAGCTTCCTATTACAATAAGTGGTGTGACTTCTCCTACCCTGCGTGGATACCTGGAGGTTTGTTTTTGTTTTATTTCCCGTGTGGAAGGCCTCTTTATTGATCTTTGGTTTAAACTTTCCAGATGGGTGTATTTCATATTCTCATGTTAGAATTGGGGGAACCTAGGGCCTCCTCAATCCCAGGTCACTTATAGGATCTGGTTCCTAAGAAAGACCTACAGGAAGAAGAGCAAAGTGTGAGGAGTGACTCTCCCAGCTTCTTCCAAGGACGTGCTGAATCACAAGAGGAAGGCCACATGGATGTTCGTTTGTGACATGAGACATTCTTTGCCCATGAATGGTTATACTCTCATCTTTCCTCTTCATCTCCTCATCATTTAAGCAGAAAAAGCAAAACCAGTTAGACAAGGATTTAATCCATTGTAATCTCTACCATTGAAAAGCCTTCCAAATCAGTGACATTTCTGTCTCTAATCACACTAGACAGAGATAGTAACTTGTTTCAGTGCCAGGATAAAGTAGAAATTCGGTAAATATTTGATGTTGCCAATGAAAGAATTTCCTAAACTCTGACCTTTGTTTCAGCTGGTTTTTCTTCAGAATAAGATAAACAAAAGCAAGAAGACCTATTTTAGTGCTGCTGAATATATAGAAAAAAAAACAGACAAACTGCAATAGAGCACAAGCCGACTGATCCAATTAAAAACTAAAAACATGACTGATTTTCTATTTTGTCTAAAAAAGCAATTTTTTTTTCAATTAATTGACCAAGTTCATCAATGCTCTTGATATAGTCTCTGTCTGCATCTCCTGATTGCATAGTTTAGAAGTGTGTGTGTGTGTGTGGGGGGGGGGGGGGGTTTCACAAAACTCTCCTGTCAACTTCTATCATGGATTCTTAACCTGGAGTCCACAGATACTATAAGGGCCACATAAAACTTCTAAAGTCAAATTTAAAATGTGGTAATTATATAATTTCACTTTTCTGAATAGAGAATCCATACTTTTCATCTGATTTGTAAATGTCAACAACCGTGTCCCAGATGACTTCTAAGGCCACTTCCTCATCTCTTTTTTTATTATTATAATAGGCAGAGGACCACAGGGAAGTAAACAGGCATAAAGGTGGGCCAGCTACAGAAAGTAGGCCCAGAAGTTATTGCTTTCCTTGTTCCTCTACCAATACTGAGCACCTCTGTGCTGCTTACCTTTTCCCAAAACAACTCCAGGGTCCATACACTCATAAATGATAGGCTGCCTCCTTGGAGGAAGGGAGCCCTGCATGCAGAATCTATACAGAAAACGACATTTGCTGTTATTAAATCATAGAAGAATTCTTGGATGTTCACAAACTAGATTTGCATAACTCCTACCACATATCTCCATTAGCTTTGACTGAAAGGAAAATTCTTCATGAAACTATTAAGTGAAGCTACAGAATGGCTGTTAGAGGCTTCTTAAGAGCATAGTTCTTGATTGCCTTCTAAAAAAGTACAGAGACCAATAAACTGAATGGGAACTGTGGAGGACAAGGGTAATAAGAAGCAATAATAAAATGATGAGCTATTAAAAAGATAACAATTGAAAATCCAAAATTGGCATATTTTCCCATAAAGTGAAGCCCCCTGGAGACACCACCACAGTCACTCTGTACTTACTGGGCTAAATGAGAGAGTCAAGCTGGCACTAACCCTCCTTACTTCCTTGTTGGCACAGAGATGGGGGAGGGGGAGAGGCCAGGGGAAGTGCCTCCTTCTGTCCACATCTGCAAGTCAAGCTAACTCTTACCAGACATGGGGAGAAACCACATAAATTTGCCACTTTTGTAAATAAAAATAGTCACATATTGGCAATGTCATATGGTTCAACCTAGTAGACAAAAATACCCCCAAAGCAGGACATTCTAGTTATTTGGGCATTAACAAGTCATTTCTGGCTCATATTTCTTTGGCAAATATAATTAAGACCCTGGAGAAAAAGACAAGAGCTATTCACTATGAAATCAAGTTAGCCCATTTTTTATGGTTATAATAATGTTTTAAAAAGGAAGAAATGTTAAAATTTTAAAACATCTCTTAAGCCAACCCAGAAAATAGAGTTATGCTTCTTAAAGAATTTAGCTTAACAAATATCTGTCCAAAGCCTATTTTGCACAAAGAAGAGGTTGGTGGGTACAAGGACCTTCTCGGGGATTCTTGGGATTAATCTTAAAGGAAAAAAGAAATCCTTCAATAAATGGGGAGTAACTAACCCCTCAGAAAGAATTTGCTAACCAAGAAAGGCTCAGAATCATCAGCATCATCTCTGAAATTGTTAGATCTTTCGTTTTTAAATTCTTAGTGCATATAATCACAGTATACAAGTCTTGATATAATATAATTTAATTAATACCCAATTGCTGGGTACTTAGATCTTTTAATATTATCAAATTTTCTATAATTAATAATATTCAATACTAAAATTAGTAGGGATCAGCATAAGATTATTTTATGCAAATAAAGTTTAAATGTTAAAGTTTAAAGTGCCCTATGAGTTTAGGAATGGATAGAAGTAGCATTCAGCTAGGCTGCTCAGCCTCTCACAAGCATGGAGTCTATTAGTTCCTCTCTAATGAGTCTCATCCAGTGGGTGAGACTTGTAAAGGTATTTATGTCCTACAAACAACCCAAGGGAAAAATCTGATTCAATTGGCTTTATAAACTTCTTATTTAAATTGTTTTGCTACTCAAAGTCCCTGAGTTTTCCTTAGAGAATTTATCACTTTAAAAGATCATGTTTGAAAGAGCAAATTTTAAAGCCTTGTATAGTTTCCCCTAGTTTTATTGAGATACTAGAGGCCAAGTGCACAAAATTCGTGCATGGGTGTGTGTGTCCCTCAGCCCAGCCTGCACCATCTCCAATCTGGGACCCCTGAAGGGGTGTCTGACTGCCCATTTAGTCAGATATCCCTCTCACAATCCAGGACTGCTGGCTCCCAACTGTTCGCCTGCCTGCCTTCCTGATTGTCCCTAACCACTTTTGCCTGCCAGCCTGATCACCCCCAAACCACTCCACTGCCAGCCTTATTGATGCCTAACTGCTCCCCTGCTGGACTGATTGCCCCTAACTGCCCTCCACTGCAGGCCTGGTCACCCCTAACTGCCCTCCCTTGAAGGTGTGGTCACCCCTAACTGCCCTTCCCTGCTGGCCTGGTCCCTCCCAACTGCCCTCCCTTACAAGCCTGGTCCCCCACAACTGCTTCCCCTGCAGGCCTGGGTCCCCCACAACTGCCCTTTCCTGCAGGCCCTGTTGCCCCTAACATCATACTCAATGGGCAAAAAATTAAACCATTTCCACTAAGAACAGGAACAATATAAGGATGTATGTTTTACCACTTTTAATCAACATAGTACTGGAAGTCCTAGCCACAGAGATCAAAGAAGAAATAAAAACCATCCAAATTAGAAAGAAGGAAGTAAAATCAGCCAGGACCGGTTTGGCTCAATGGATAGAGCGTCGGCTTGGGGACTGAGGGGTCCCGGGTTCGATTCCGGTCAAGGGCATGTTCCTTGGTTGCGGGCATATCCCCGGTAGGGGGTGTGCAGGAGGCAGCTGATCGATGACTCTCTCATCGATGTTTCTAGCTCTCTATCTCTCTCCCTTCCTCTCTGTATAAAATCAATAAAATATATTTAAAAAAAAAAAGAAGGAAGTAAAATTGTCATTATTCATAGATGGCATGATATTGTACATGGAAAACCCTAAAGACTCTATAAAAAAAAAAACTACTAGATATAATAAATGAATTCTGCAATGTAGCAGAATACAAAATTAACATCCAGAAATCAATGCCATTTTATACATTAATAATGAATTTTGAGAAATAGAAACTAAACAAACAATCCAATTTATCATTGGAACAAAAAAAAATAAGATGCTTAGTAATAAACTTAACCAAGGAGGTAAAAGACTTGTACTCAGAAAACTATAGAATGCTGAAAAAAGAAATAGAAGATATAAACAAGTGGAAGAATATATTGTGTTCATGAATTGATAGAATTAACATCATTAAAAGTCCATACTACCAAAAACAATCTATATATTCCATGCAGTCTCTATTAAAATATCAATGGCATATTTTACAGAGCTAGAACAAATACTCCAAAATTTATATGGAACCAAAAAAGACCTCAAACAGCTGCAGCAATCTTGAGAAAGAAGAACAAAGTTGGAGGGATAACAATACCAGATATCAAGCTATCCTACAAAGCCACTGTACTCAAAACAGATTGGTACTGGCACAAAAACAGGTATAAAAATCAATGGAACAGAACAGAGACCCCAGAAGTTGACCCAAGCCATAATGCTCAATCAATTAATATTTGACAAAGGAGGCAAGAGCATACAATAGAATCAAGATAGTCCCTTCAACAAATTGTGTTGGGAAAATTGGAAAGATGCATGCAGAAATATGAAACTACACCACCAACTTATACCATATACAAAAATAAACAAATGACTTAAATGTAAGTTGTGAAACCATAAAAATCCTAGAAGAAACCTTAGGCAGCAAAATCTCAGACATCTCTTGTAGCAATATGTTTGCAGATACAATTCCTAGGGCAAGAGTAAATAAACAACTGGGGCTACATAAAAATAAAAAGCTTCTGCACAACAAAAGAAACCATCAACAAAATGAAAAGAGATCCCGCTGTATGGGAGAACATTTGGCAAGGTTACATCTGATAAAGGTTTAATATCCAAAATACATAAGGAACTCATACAACTTAACAAAAGAAAGACAATCCAATATAAAAATGGACAAAGGACCTAAATAGATACTTCCCCAAAGTGAACATACAGATGGTCAAGAGACATATGAAAAAAATGCTCAAAGTCACTGATCATCAGAGAAATGCAAATTAAAATGACCTCATAGCTGTCAGAATGGCTACCATTAACAAATCAACAAATGACAGGTGCTGGTGAAGATGTGGAGAAAATGGAACCCTAATACATTTCTGGTAGGAATGCAGAATGATGCAGCCATTATAGAAAATAGTATGGAGTTTCCCCCCAAAATTAAATATGAAACTGCCATTTGACCCAATGATCCCAGTTCTTGGAATATAGCCTAAGAAACCTGAAACACCAATCCGAAAGAATGTATGCACCCCTATGTTCATAGCAATGCAATTTACAATAGCTAAGATCTGTAAACAGCCCAAGTACCCCTCAGCAGATGAGTGGATAAAAAAGCTGTGGTACATTTACACCATGGAATATCCTATATATAACAAAAGGCTAATATGCAAATAGAACGAACTGTGGAACAATTGGAATAACCGAACAACTGATAGCTATGATGTTTGCTGACCACCAGGGGGTGTTTGTGGCACATGGTAGGTGTTGATTGCAATGGGATGGTAGAGCAGGTGAGCAGGGGCACCAGGCCAAGGCAGGGCACTGGTTACTGTCATTGGGGTGAGCCTCTGGTGGTTACTGAAAATTCTTTGCTCCCACTGCTTGCATCTACTGCTGGCACCTGCCCCACTCACACCTGCAGCCAGCACCAGAGCCACCACTGCTCACACTGGGGGTGGGTGTAACTTGGTGCCACCAGTGGGTGTAAGCAGTGGCTGCTGGGCCTGATTTCCCCTGAGGGCTTCTCCACCTCCCCCTGCTCCTGAGGGCGAGCATAGCAGCCGCTGCTCCTGCTGACAGCACCGGTCTCAATCACTCTGCACCATCAGCAGGCACAGTGGTGGCAGGAACAGGGCTGCTGGCAGATAGGGGACTGGGGGCCATAGTGGGAGGGGCCAGAAGATGGGCTAAGATCTGCCCCTGTGCCTACCACAACCTCACAGCCCACAGTACTTTTCAAGGTGCACGAATTCATGCACTGGGCCCTGGTCTATATAATAAAAACCTAAGCCTCCATTATGGAGGAACAACCAGAATGACTGGTTGCTATGATGTGCACTGACTACCAGGGGGCAGACACTCAATGCAGGAGCTGCCCCCTAGTGGTTAGTGCACTCCCACAGGGGGTATGCTGCTCAGCCAGAAGCCAGGCTCACGGCTGGCAACTGCAGTGGCAGTGGCAGGAGCCTCTCATGCCTCCGTGGCAGCACTAAGGAACTACAAGCCGAGTCGTAAGGAGCAGTGAGCAGGCATGCAGTAGGGAGCGAGAGGTCCCTGACTATGAGAGGGATGTCTGCCTCCTGGCTTAGGCCCACTCCCCAGGCCTAAGCCGGCAGACGGACATCCCCCAAGGGATGGATCTCGACATTAACTGTGCAGCTATGTTAAGAGCAGAAAATTTTAGCGCTACCATGAGCAGGATGGCAGTAAAGCAGAATTAATAGTCTTCATAATAACTGAGATTTGTATAGCACTTTATAAATTGTAAAAACAGCCCTAGCCAGTTTGGTTCAGTGGATAGAGACTACGGACCGAAGGATCCCGGGTTAGATTCCAGTCAAGGGCACGTACCTTGGTTGCAGGCTCCTCCCGAGACAAATCAATGTATATCTCTCACATAGATGTTTCTCTCTGTCTTTCCCTCTCTCTTCCACTCTCCCTAAAAATCAATGGAAAAATATCTTCTTCAGGTGAAGATTAACAACAACAACAAGAAATTGTAAAACACTTTCAAGTATGTGATCTGACTTAAAATGCTCAAGAATCAGTGAGCTCAACAGCATCCGTCTTAACTCTCATGTAGCCATAAAGTAGCTCTTGGTGCATTGCTAAGTAACCACCCTTCCAGAGTGAGTTGTTGACTGCTCTTCTGACTTCTAGTCCAATGGTCTTTTGACCACAAAATTGTTTTCTCTACCTTAGAGGCACAAAGCAATTAAAAGAATTTATATAAACAAACCTTTCTTTTTTATTTTGACTATAATGCAGGATGTTACTGAGTTTCCTGAGAACTTCATTACTAATACTGAAAAGTACATTTCCATTGCAACAGCCCACTGATGCTAGGCCAGATTCTGGTGGTCACCCTGCTCTTTCGGAAGGGAGAAAATGAATGTCCCAAGTCATTCTTTGCATATAATGAATGGATGCCTCTCCGGTGCAAAGAATGGCACTAGTTAATTACCATCCTGGGGAGAGCTGAGAAAGGTTACCTACACAATTGTCTGTTCTGTGGTTTGGATAAAGGAACCTGGTGCATTTTTCTTTGAAGAAGAACGCTGGTGACAGGAAGGCAGTGATCCACTTCTCTCTGTTCATGCTCTACAGAGGCTATGCAATGAGGGTGATGACAAAGATGACAACTGTCATTTACTGGGCATTTACTACATGCCAAAGACTGTGGTAAGTGTTTTACACACATTACCTGATTAAATTCTCACTGCAAGCTTGGAAGGTGGGTGTTATTATTATTAGCATTGTACAGATGGCCAATTTGAGGCTTAGAAAACTCAACTAAGCATGTCTGGAGTCACATGTGGAATAAAGGGAGGAAATGAAACTTAAACTGAAGTCAGTTTTACTCCTTACATCCCTTACCCATTACACTATACCATGACAGGTGCAACACTATACCATATTCTTTGTTGCACATGGTGACTGTTTTTTCTCCATCCCATCCTCAACCGTTTCAGAAGAAGGGCAGGCTTATAAGCAGGCTGACAAAAAAAAAAAAGATTGGATGATAAATTGGCCCTTAATATTTGAATCAATGTTGAAAGCTAAAATAAGTATACTATCATGAATTTTATATGTCAATGGAACTTAAAGGAATCACAAGATATCATAGACTCCTTCATTCATTCAAATAATATTCCCTGGGAATCTACTTTGTGTTAAATTAGTGATTTTCAACCTTTTTCATCTTCTGGCATAGATAAACTAATTACAAAAATTCTGCAGCACACCAAAAAATATATTTTTTGCTGATCTGACAAAGAAAAGGTATAATTTTGATTATTCACATTGGATGGCTGTTGTTGTGTTGGTGTTCCAAGTAGATACTGGGGAAGGATCTGGGGCATTTATCTAAAGTATCCCTTGAGAAAACTTTAACCATGAGCGGCTGCGGGTACAAACTTAGGGATCCCTGTGGTGTTGTCCTCTGTGGTCCGACAGCTGGGCTGGGCTGGGCTGGTCCTGCTGCAGGAGGTGGCCGTTCTTCTCCCAAGAGCTCAGTCATGTCTCAATTGGGGATTACTGGCCGTTCTTCTGTCATCTGGCAGGAAGAGGAGGGTGGAGCAGTCACTTATCAGACTGACAAAGGGACGGGCCTTTGTAATGTCCCGACAAGACAAGCATCACTGGCTGGCAGGATTCCATATTTAAGGCTTGTTCATACCCGTAGTAGCCCAGGTGCCTATCAATGATTTACATCAATGCACATATATTAATGTTAAACACTGCGAGGGGGCTAAGGAGAGTACGTCACTCAGGCAAGTGTTTATCTTGATACAAGTCACTCTGCATCAATTCAAATCCTTATCTTTGGAGTAGATGTGCTTTAGGGCAGTAGAGAATGTATCTTTAATATCAGACTTTTTAAGTTTTAAGGGAAGTTAACTCAAACACTTTTACATTCTTTAAGCATTTTTAAACATTTTTATATTTTACTATAACAGTTGGTTGTTATTTTTTTCACTTGACAATATAAGGGGAAAGAGGTTAGTGCCCCTTGCTAAATGGTCAAATATTGCTCAGGTATTGCATGTTTTATAAATTCTTCCAGCACACCAGTTGAAAATCACTGTGCAAAATAACGTTCTAGATGCTGAAGATAAATAAAATGAAAAATAAAATACTTCCTGCCTTCAAGGAACTTATATTCTAAAAGAAAATATAGGCACACTAAAGACTGAAATATAGTTAATAAGTGTAATTATGAGGTATGTACAAATTAAAGAGGGGTCACAATGAAGAGAATGATCAACTCTGGGTTTCCAGGATGCCCTTCAAAAAAGAGGCATTTTGACTTTATATAACTCCTTTCTTTCTAAAATATCAGGGATCACTTTCCCCAATTACCAATAAACATGCATAGGAATTCTCTAATTCCTTTTCATATACTTTTTTTTTTTTCATAGAAACTCTAGTCTTCAGTTCTAATTTCCTACCAACCATTTCTCATACAAATACAAATACACAGAGGACTGTATGGAACAATAACCAACTTAGGTACAAGAACCTGTTTACCCTTATCACTTCATAAAAGTAAAGAGGAATTTGAATGTAAAGCTGGGGTTAAACGGTAGTGTACCTTGTCAGGAAGGGGGAAAATAGGACACAATTAAGAAATTACCTTTGTATATAAAAACTTGACTTAAAAAAATTTTAATTGAATTTTCCAGGGTGACATTGGTTAATAAAATTGCATAGATTTCTTGGGCATCGGGTCCTTAGGGCACAGTGTACAGTAAAACCAAAGAACTAAAATAAATTCATGTTTACGCCCCATAATTACCTTGAATTGCAAATAAAGGATTACCATAAGATAATACCAGGGAGGAAATTCCCTGTGTTACAGATTAAAGAGTGCAGGTAGGGTGGATATGAACTGATATGTCTTGTTATTTGAGTAAGCAAGAAAGATGAGCAAGAGAGAATTGTTAAAGGACAGTCTAATTATAATTAGGATAAAGGACTATTCAGCTAAGCAGTCACATATGGCTTCTAGTGATATCAGTTCGAATAATGGAAATAATAAGTAAAGGTAGCGAGATTGTCGGAGTCTTCTGTGAATATTACACTATTTCCTCAGTGAGTCATACTTAAAATGTCAGAGAGATCAATTTATGTGCATACAATTAAAAAGTAATTAAGAAATAGAGAGAGCTCAAGAGGATATTGCCTGATAATTAGTAACCAGCTGGAAAGGATGAGGATCCTGAGAAACTGAATTAAATAAAGATCAGCATAAAGCTTTCCTATCAATGAGATATGAGCTACTCTTTAAGGAAGGGTTACTATCTAAAGGCCATCTGCAAAAAACAAACAAACAAACAAACAAAAAACACCTCAAGTCAAACAGGGTTGCTTGGAATTATATTTCCCATAACTTTGTGTCCTAGAATTTTATGTCCTAGAAAGACAAAGAAAATGGCAAAAATAGGCAGAATAAAGAAGAAGGGGATGTCCATGGCTAAAGTGCAAGGTCTGGAGCAAGGGTCCTGGTCTTGCCTCCACTCCCACCCCTGCTGAAGATTAGCTATAGAAACTGAATGAGGCATCTCACTTTGGGGCCTCAATGTTTTCATTAGTCAAATGGAATAAATGAACTCTATGGCCTCTACAGTTCCAGGAAGCTCTGAAATTTGAATTATAAACACAGTTTCCTAACAACAACAACCAAAAAGGAGCTTAAAAAAAAAAAAAAAAAGAACACTGTGGCCAGAAAAAGAAGTGATAATTGTTGGCTGTTGGTGTTGAAAATGTACTAAGAGGCATTGAAGGCCTAGATTTTAAGGAAAAATATTTTTAAAAAAGCATCACATTTTAAATCATGCATCTGACAACAAAAACAAAAAAATGAGAAGTGCATAATGAGACTATTGTTTATTTCCCTGTACAATTTTAGATAGTTGTAAGTAGCTAATTTGCTGTTATAAGAGGTCTAGCCACAACTATCAACAAATATCCCTGGTTGTAAGAAACAACATAAGGCATTCATCTCAAAGTTCAACCCCCTCAGTAATAGTGTTCTCTGGAAACCAAAGCTTAAAAGTTCACAGGAACTTGTTCAACTAGAAAGTGTTATTGCTAACCAGACACTGTGTGATTTGGTGAATGCTTTGAAGATAGGCATCAATACGTTACATATGCAGAAGCAAGTGAGAAAACTAACAGCTGTCTGTCTGGACCTCCGTTTACCTCTTACTTCTGGAAAATGCTGCAAATCCTGAAAAATCCCTGGAAGTTTCTAGGCTGAAGTTTGATTACTCAATTGGACTGAAGGGTCAGCACAGGCACTGGGGAAGGCTGATTAATTGTTAAAGTCAATTTTCCTTGGCCAAAAAGCCAGGTTAGGGTGGGGTAGCGGGAGGGGATTAAAGCCCTCACACCACCAGGTATACACCCCAAAACAAATGTTACATGGGAAGAACAATGGCAGGTGTAAGCTCAGAGTCCTTTCTTCTGTGTAAACCCACCACAGAAGTTGAAGGGGATCAGTTCTGGAGTCTGATTCAGTCATGTATTAGTGGAGCTGGGGAAAAACAAACATTCTGCAAACTTTGGTAATTTTTGGTATCTTAAGACACCATGAGGGTTTTCAGAACTAGAATATAGAGCTATCAGAAGCAACAGCATGGAAACAAGCCAGTAAGACAAACAAACAAGTCCAACAAAGGAGCTTTTTCAAAGACACTGCCTGTTGCAAACTAAACGCATAGCTGGGAGCCTTGCTCTCACCTGGGCTGGAGGCTGCAGACCATTGGGGTAAATGGGAAGGCCTGAAAGTGTTTCTGATGGCATGTTTGCTCTTCCCCACCTCGCCCAGGCTCCAGTAGAACTGGGTGAGAATGGCCCCAAGACCAGTTTCCTTGCAAATGACCACAGGAGCATTTGGTACTCTCTGACAAGGGTGCCTCCTCTTCCAAACTCACTGTGTAGCCTGCCAGTTTCTGTAGCTCCCTCAGGAACAACCAGGGATCTCTCAAAATGCCACAGAAGAATTGCGATCCTTGTTTCCCACTTGTATCCTTGTTTCCCTAGCAAAGTACCGGGGCATGCTTTGAGCATGTAAAGTCCAAGAGTAGACACCCTAAAAAAAGAAAAAACAGTGTCCCCCTCTGAATCTCCCCTAAGGAGCCTGACCCAAAAGGAAGCCTGGTTTTGTGGGGTTTTTTTTGTTTGTTTGTTTTATTTTTTTGGTTCCCCAAGCAGTGAAAAGATTATGTTGACAGCTGATGGTTTGAAAAAATAGCTTGTGATTAATTATTTAAAGCCCATGTGTTTAGCATAACAGGTCTGGATAGATTATTATTGGATGAAACAATTGGTGTTTTGTATTTTTTAAAAACAACAACAACAATAACACAAACAGCTTATTTGGAGAAGTGAAATGTTATATCACAGTAGTGCATAGAAATAATTATAACTGACCTGAAGTCATCTAGAAGAGCATCCATGATAAATTTAATTAAATATTCTCAGCAGGACATCTATGTATTATGCTTAGATTTTCTTTATGTCTCCAGTGTTTGATGTTTTAGAGAGAATAATGAGCTAGGAATTTAACTCTAGATTCTAGTTCAAACCACTAGCCAATTTATGACCTTGAGCAACTCACCTCCTTGGGATTCAGTTTTCTTACTTATAAGATGAGGACATTGGTGACCTGTAAAATTCCTCCCAGTGCCAATTAATAATCCACCAATCTTGGATCAAGAATATAGGAACGTTTATTTGGAAGGGAACAATTTTTCCAGCCTGGTCAAAAATTTCAAGACAACCACAGGTCCTGGGTAGTCCTTGCCAATTTTTCCCAGGTGACAGTTTGAGCATAAAAAGGGAACAATGTCAATGTGTAAGAATTTAAAATATTGTTTTTTAGTTTGTAGATGCTAATCTAGTGGTTGGTTATCAACTGGAGACCATTCCCACCCCTTGCTCCAGGAGACAGTTGGCAATGTCTGGAGACATTTTTGGTTGTCACAGTTGGTGTGGAGTGGGGGAGGGAGGGGCTAAGGGAGTGAAGGCTGGGATGGGTGGTACTGGTATCCAGTAGATAGGGGCCAAGGCTGTTGCTAAACATCCTATGATGCACAGGACAGCCCCCCCCTATTCCCCTACCGCAAATAACTGTTTGGCCCCAAAGGTCACTAAAACCACTGAGGAGGAGCTCTCTGTGTGTACACTGGCCAGGCAACTGACTGAGTGATGAAGCGGAGGGAGGGGGGGGGGGGTGAATCCTGGAGAGGCAGCCACTTATCTTGGCCACACTGTGGTCAAATCTTCCAATTCCTCCGAAGTTACTAATCTAGATTTTCATATGAATTCATCTGTCTTTTAAATCTTGGTGACAACTAATTCAATTCTTTCAAAATACTAACCTTCCCTGGGTGGGAAAGGAGACGTCAGATTCAGGCAGCCAGTGTGCCACCTTGGTATTAAACCTTAGATTAAAAAATCAACAACTGCATTCCTCTAGCCTTCAAGAGAAAGTGTTCAAAAGAAATATGGCCACCTGAGCTATTGTTTATTTCTGTAAGATTAGTTTAAATAGAGATTTGGGGGGTGCAGGGTACTGTGCAATTGTATAATTAAGAGATACATGTAGTGAGTGATAGGGAGCAGCAAATGAAATGCCTGTGTTTCTTCCTCGATCTTGAGTTTAGTCTACAGTCAGGTTAGATTTGATTTTAATGCAAATTTGATTTTCTCTTTCTTCAAATCAGATTAAATCCCAGAGTCTCAAGCCAGCTCAGGTGATTGGGCAAAAGCCTTATTCAACCAGACAGACCCTTTAATGAGTGATTTTTGGCCCAAGTTTCTTGGATGCTGTGACTTGCTCAGGAGGAGTGATATAGGCTGAGCCTTCCTGCTTCATCAGGGCATGGGAATATGGAGGTTCCAGAAACTTCTTTCAGTAGGGTGAGCTCGAAAGGATCTCTGACATGTTTAGTAGAGAGGAAAGGTGATGATATCTCTTCATATCTGAGAAGATCCTCATTTGCATCACAAATGGTAAAGCATCTGGCTGGCCCTGGGCTTTCCAGGGCTTGTTAATGCAACTTTCATCTGGCCTTTTCCTGGCTTCAGTCAGCTGACTCAGACACCAGGCACTTGCACTTTGGAGCACTTGGCATTTACTTTTTTGAATGACTAAATACTGATGCAATGAATCAGTTTTCTATCATGTAATTTCTTCTGGAAAGTTCTGGAGCCCAAAGGTGCCAGTTGGTTAGAGTAACTTTGCAGGGGAGATTACACTCTTGTTAGTTTCTAAAGCACTTTAAGTTCTTCTTGTGTTGCTATCACATCTAGGATACATAGACACCTTGTGAGACAGTAGGGTATGATCTTATTATATCTCTTTTACACATAGTATAGCCAACTTTTGATCAACATAACAACCTATGGAGCAGGCAGTAAACACAGACTCTGGAGCCAGATTGCCTGTATTCAAACCCTGACATCATCTTATTTCAGCTGTATGAGCTTGGACAGTCAGATTTATCATCTGAAAAAATGAGAATAGTAGTATCTACCTCCGAGAGTTGTCATGAGAAGTTGAATGAGTATATATATATATATATATCACTTAGGAGATGTGCTGGCACAAAGTAAGCACTATAGTTAACATCAAAACCATCATTTTCCAGATGAGGAAACTGAAGCACAGAGAACCCAGGCAGTCTGACGACAGAGGATAGCCTCATTACCATCTCACTCTTACTCAATGAAGAAACCAAGAAACAAACTGCTGAGTGATAGGTCAGGCATTCATCATGCAAGGGGGAGACTGGGAATTTTAAATCTGGGTCTCTTGACTCAGACCTAGTGTCTAGCCACCTCACCCTGTGGCCCTTGGGTGGCATAGCACATGTGAGAGAACAGGGATGAAGGTCTGAACCACAACAGTTAGTCCCATCTTACTTTGAACAGAACCGAGAAGGTATTTATGAGAAGATTATGACCCTTTGAAATGAATACGAGTACAAAAGAATAGAGTCAATCAGAGTAAGCTATTGTCATCAACCATCAGCAAAAAAGTGTTCATGCCCCAAAGGGAATTCTTTGAGTTCAGCCAAACATACTAAGCTGTGCTTTAAGTCAAAATAATTGCCCACTTCTGCCCTAGAGAGTTTCAGATACACAGTGACTTGCTAGATGCCCAGAAATTGATCATTTTATCATCAAATGAGCCAGCCAGGGGAGAAACCTTCCGGCAAGAAGGTTAACAGGCCAGAAAATGAATCGTCTTCTGGTTATAAACACATTTTTGCTGCTAGGCCTAAAAATCGCTGTGATTTTTTTAAAAGTTCAAATGTCTAGATATTTTATTGTCAAGCCACTAAGCTACTGCTGTAATAACTGACTATGCTATGATAGCA
Organism: Pipistrellus hanaki; assembly: GCF_964339955.1. NCBI lineage: Eukaryota > Metazoa > Chordata > Mammalia > Chiroptera > Vespertilionidae > Pipistrellus > Pipistrellus hanaki. Next base: position 48,719,993 of record NC_140506.1, on the reverse strand, counting down.
TTTCATGACTGCTTTTCTGCTGTTATGTGGTGAGCATTATAGATACTGAATAAATAGGAGCTATTGCTGATCTGCTTTCCAGCATGCAGCATTATTGGCTCTGAAGGAAGCATTAGCTTTGTAGGCTGTGAATGGATATTATGAATAATTCTAGGGTACAAATATCACCAAACCTTTATATGTGCTCTTTGTTTCCTAATAAAACTCTTGTAAGGTCCTCCAAGGGGCCCTCCTCGGCTAACCCAGGAATTCACTCAGCCTATTAAGTTAATAGAGTAACATTTGAATTAGGGCTTCTGACTGCTGCTGCATGCAATAGGATGTGATGATTTTTAGAAGTGGCTTGTTTAAAAGCTTTGCACTTCCTTGGGAGTAGGGTTCATGTAATATGACTAAATAATTATTCTAATCATCATACATATTCATCAAATACAATTATTTTTCAAGTAGATACAGAATAAATACGCTAGACTTTAATTTTAAAATAGGATGACATCTTTCCAATGCAGATATGCTTCACTTTAAATAAACCAGTGGTTTTCTGAGCAATTGAATGTGTGTGAAAGAGTTTCCTGTCAATGCCCAAGCTGGGCGAGTCGCTTGGTGGGTGTCTGTTATCCCCTAGCATCTGTTACTTAGGGGGCTTGCTGAGTCAGATTTATCCCTCCTCACACACCAAGGACATAACTAGATAATCTTTTGAGACTGCCCAAGTTTGGGCACTTCTCATTCAATAATACCTAAACAGAGACTGTATGTGTAATATTTCAAAAAAAAAAAAAAAAACCCACAAAACAAATGACCTTGTTTGAGAAGAATCAAAGTAAAACTGGAAATAGGTTTACTTGACAATTAAGTTAGATACATATCACTAATTACGGCATATATAACGCAGGTGTGGTCCTATGAAATCTTTCCTCACAATAGAATTAGTCGTCTTTTGGCCCTGGGTGTCTTGGATCTGAGTGTCGGTGTCCTTCTTGCATCATTCACCTTTGGGATTCTTGCTTACACTCCCTGCGGGAGTTCTCAGATTCCCTCTGTGTTCTCTTAGCCTTCACCTCTACCTGCAGAAGTGTCTTTGTTGCTGCAGGTGCTGCTGTCTGTATTTCAGGCAACTATGCTTCAGATGAGGCAGCTTGGTCTTGAGCTCTATTTTGTATAGGAAAGATTTCACTCCAAGCAAGATCTCATTGGCAAACAAGCAAATGGAGAAGTTTGAATACTCAATAATTGAAGGCACTCCTTTCTTGACAAAGTCACCACTGGATTGTAGGATGTACTGTTTGTGTTCGCTGTTCTGGTCATCTATTGCTGTGTTGTAAAATCATCCAACACTTGGCAGCACAAAAAGACAATCATTTTATTATATCTCCAGATGTCATGGGCCAGAAACTCTGGCAGGTCTTAGCTGGGTGGTTCTTTTGTTCCAGGTGGCGCTGAAGGAACTTCCCTTGGTGACATTCACCTCTCAGGTGGGTCTGGAGGGTCCACAGCAGCTCGACTCACCTGTGTCTTGACAGGAATGCTAGCAAGGGTTGGCTTATCTGCCTGTCCACACAGGTTCCCACACAAGGTCTCTGTGACAGAGTGTCAGGGGAGTTAGACATCGTCTGTGAAGACTCATGGCTCCCAAAAAAGCAGGTTCTGAAGTAGAGCATTTGGAGCTAGGCTCAGAAACTGGCACAGTGTCACTTCTACTATTATTCTATTCATCACAGCAGTTACAGAGCCCTCCCACATTCAAAGGGAAGGCAATAGACCTCTATTCTCACTGAAAAGACTAGCACACATGTGCCTTTTTTTTTTTTTTTTTTTTTTTTTTTTTTTTTTTTTTACCATAGTGACAGACCTTTACATGTCCCAAATGGCCACAGGTTAGTGACTTCACTGCTCCTGCTTCTCTTTCTGATCTCAGTCCTCTTCCTGGTCTTGTACCCTACACTGGCCAAGATGATTATCCAGCTGAGGTGACTTTTGATTGGCCAGTCTAACCTCGCACTGTTTGTATATATTTCTGAACTGAGTTGCAAGACAACTGATTATTCCCTATCTGTCATTACAGTGTGCCAAGTGAAGGTATTTCACTTTGGTTACAGTTGCCAGATAAAATATAGGACACCTAGTTAAATTGAATTTCAGATACACAATAAACATTTTTTTTTTTTAGTATAAGTATGTCCCAGGTCGTGCATGGGATATGTTCATACTAAACAATTCTTTGTTTAGTCCCATCTTTATGCTGGCATGGTTAAAACAATTACATATCAAAGTGTAATAATGGAGACAAGGGTCACAGAATTCTTTTAATTCTTTGACTTTTCTTTTTCATTGCATGAGGTTTATAACCACATTGGCTGGGTAAGTGTAAGGATGAGAGGAATCCACTTCTATCCAGGATCAATGGAAACTTACAACCACCACTTTGCCAAACTACGTATGTGTGGGTTTAATAAACAAAAGTTTTGGTTTGGCAGATGCTTCTATCATTTCTTTTCTAAGCTGGAGAAAAGATCTGCATTTAAATATAGCTATACTGCAAATGTAAAGAAATAGTCAAAATGTTTATTGAGTGTGAACTATGCATTAAGTCAAATGATTAACACGTGTTTCTTTCCTGGAAAAAGTTCAGGGTCTAGGAGAGAGACAGAAATGTGAATAGATAATGACAAGGCAATGGAATTGGTCTTCAATCAAAACAAGAGCAGAGTTTAGTAGGTATGACTAACAGGACTGGAGGTGGAGGACTGTGGCATCTTAGAAGAAGTGACATTTGATCTATCATGAAAGATAAGCAGGACAGGAACTTCCTAGGCAGAGAAGAGCAAGGGCATTACTAGCAGGGGTGGGGGTTGGGGGGTGAGGAGGTGAGTCATGAGGTCAGGAAGGAGCTGACATGCTTGTGGTCTGGTCATGGCAGGTCACTCGCCTCACTCTCACACAGCTACAGAGGAAGGATCTCGATCCACGGTAAAACTTGGTATCATTAGGAGTAACAAAGGCAAATGATCACAGGGCCCAACAAATAAGCAAGATAAAGATACGATGAAAGATGCCCAGTTCCTGCAAGGATAAAAAGTAAACTGTTGCTGTAGCTCTAGCAGCTTTCATTCCCTTCTTACTATGGAAAGTGCCAGTTTTCTATGTGAGGCTGGCTTGGAAGGCTGCAAAAAACAATTGGGTTCTTTTCCATTTGGAGATGATGAGCAGAAATATTGCCCTGATAGACATTTTACCTGACACACTGTGTAAAAAAAAAAAAAAAGAGGGGGTGGGGGTGGGGGAAACTTGTTACGATTTATTATAAATTTCAAGATGGCAGGATTCTAACCTGGCTGCTGATGCCATTTATGCTTGGGTATTGCATAGTTATGATTTATGATTCATGATGGCCTGGTGGTACGATATCAGTAGGCGAACATGGTGAAGAACTAATGTCTAAGGCTAACAAAACAATGGAAGCTATCTTCCTGATGTATGACACATCTTCCATTATTTGATGTCTTTCATAACTGACCTTATAAACTTAAAATTTGAAAGACACAATGAGATACTACTACACACCTTTTAGGATGGCTCAAATTATATATGACAATGTCAGGTGCTAATGAAGGTGCAAAGCAGTTTGAACACATATGTTGCTAGTGGCAATTCTACTTTGGAAAAAAATATGGCAGATTCTTAGAAAGTTGAACTTCCAAGTAGTTATATACTTTGCAAATATAAAAAATTGTGTATACAAAAACCTTCATATGAATGCTGACAGCGACTTTATTCATAAATGCTAAAAGCTAAAAACAACACAAAATATCCCTCAACTGCTAAATAAACTGTTTTTATCTATATAGCAATTAAAAAAAAAAGAATTATAGATATACACAACAGCATGGGTGATCTTTAAAGCATTGTGCTAAGAGAAAAAAAGTCAGACTCAAGAAATTACATAATGACTTATTCAATTTATGTGATATTATGAAAAAGGAAAAAAAATTGGGAAAAAAAAATCAGGTCTACGGTTGCTGGTAGCTGGAGGTAAGGTGGTGGATTTACCTTGAAATAAAAAACACAACAAAGGAGTAACCCTTAGACTATTTTTTCTACAGTGATACCAAGGCATGTTAGGTGACATCTGGCACTAAGTTTATAACCAAAAGCACCCACCAAGTAAGAGGCAGGGAGAAAATGAACTTTAAAATCCACGTAGCATTGAAATTATAAAGCTCAGTCTTAAGTAGGAAAATTTTATACTAAAATACATGCTGTGAATGTGCATGTGAACTGCTGGCTATAAATATTAATTTGTATCAGTGTCTTCCACACAGTGCTTCTGGAGGTAGTGGGATGTGCATGCTCCAACAAAGCAGTAACCAGGTGTGGTGGGACAGGGCCAGGGACCCATTCAGGGGAGTGCGGGGTCTGGGCACGCATGAGTACAACTTTACCAAAGAGAACATTTTGATGTTTCCAACACTGTGATTTGTTCTCCTACCATTTCAAGTGTCTATGGGAAGCCACAGCTAACCACTTTACAGTTATCTTACCAGAATATTTTAGTGTTTTTACACTGCCTTCCTTTTTAGTACCTTGTTGATTTTGATCCTAAATACTAAATTAACTAACAAATTAATAGGCCACTCCTCTGCTCTGCCTTTAATTTTTCACACACATCCCATGCAAGCACCTAACTTAGGGTCCCAAGAGCTTTGCATTTTTCATAAGTCTCCCTGATTGAAACCTTAGCTTATCCCTGGACCCCTTAATCAAGTATTTGGCATTATAAATGTTATTTGTTTCCGTTTTCATTTTTAAAGTCCTGAAAGTTTACTTATAGACTAAAGTCTCTGATCGTTCAACCCATAATCAGTAGTTTCCAGAAATCAGTGTGTTTGTCAGATGCAGTTAGGTTTTGTTTTCAGATACTGGGAAAGGACATTAATAATCCCAAACTACAGAATTAATAATAATAGCTCAACTTTACCCTGTGCCAGGTCCTGGCCTGAGCACTGTACTTGTACTAACTTATTTGGATGTTACAACAATCCATGGAGGCAGGTACAATTTCTTTAACAGTGAGAAACCAAGTCACACATTCTTCCTGCATCTGTAACCTTGTCTTTGCCATTTACTTGCCATCCCAAGTTAGACAATGATAAACAAAGACTGCCGATGTTAAACAAAAATGAATTTGTCTGACTGCCTTGCAAGGAAGGTCTGCATTACCCAGGCACAAGCAGCTCTCACCAAGCAGCACCCGAAAGGACTAGGTTTAGAGCCAAAGAGGAGAAAGGCAGTACTCAGAGGCCAGGCCCCTGTATTGTAGATTGTTTCCATTCTTTCTTTGCAAGCGGCCACTTTCAAGTTTTATGTTCCTAACACAGAGAAGCTGGTTTCCAAAAAGTCGGGGATGAATGTGAACAATCCCCAGTGGGCCCAGGGTCAGGCAGCAAACATGCTGGATACACATGTTAAAGTGCAGCACGATCTCTGTTTTACATCCAGCAGGGACACATGGCAACACGGCATCTGTATTTTGAAGAGGCACGAGAGCCTGGCTGGAGTAAAATGGATGCAAATCAGATGCTTCATCTGTGCCTCTGTTCTCTGGGGGCATAAGCACTCACACTATAGAAAGGACTGTAGGTCAACTCCAGTAATGGCTAACTTGCTCACAAACTTTATATTTGGGAACTACTCCAAACACAGTGCTTCCCAGACTTAGTATATGGAAGGCACAATAAACTGAAAAGAAACATTTTTTTTGTGTCTACTAGAATTCTGTAAAGTTGAAAGCCAGGCACAGCCATACCACTACTCAAGAAAAAGAGTAAACAGAATAAAACAAAACATAAACAAGCTTGCTATTTTGGACTGCCTGAGCCTAGTCCATCATTGGCTCTTCTGTCACTAGCAAAGGACACCTTTCTAATTACCAAAATTAGGTTATCTTCCTGCTTAGTCAACAGTAGGACAGGAAGAGAGTGTAAGAAATACGCCACCAGCTGATGTAGCTGCTGCAAAATGCCATCCCAAGAGCCATGTTTTATTTCCAACCTCAAGGTTGGTGAGGGACATTTCTCAGCCCTCTCTCTCCACCAGCACAATGCCATGCAGCAACACAGCCACGACAAAGGACAGGTACATCTGTGTGGATGCAGAGAAAAACATTCTTTAGAACCCAAACATGAAGTTGTCAATTATGTAGCTTCCTTCTTGAGCCCCAGTTCTTCCCCCTCAGATTATTATTTGTATAAAGCAGTGGTTTCCTGGATTTCCTCTTTCTAAAACTGACATTATTGGAAAGAACAAGCACCCAGCACCGTATTAGCTCCCTGCTCAAAACTTTGACTGATACTGACTCTTTGTCAAATACCACATTTCAGTGAGTAAAGAACCTATTTAAAAAGAAGACTATTTAAACAGAAGACTGCCGAAGTATGCAAGAAAGAAATAACTTCCAACCTATGCATTATACTTTCTAAGAGAACGTAAGTAATTGTTCACACTACAAATATCATCTAGTCCTATACATTGTGTGATTTTAGAACTAACACTGGAAGACATAAATAATTCAAAATAATACAATAACCAATTATCAAATACTACTTAATGGTCAAAATGCCATTATGAAATCTGACATTGGGCCAACTTCCTAGGGTTCCTGTCTCTGAAAACAGTAAGTCCATAATGTAAAATAAAGACCAGATGCCAAGAAACTTTCCCTCTAAACCCACAATGCTGCAACCAGCAGAGCTGAGCAGACGGCAGCAGGAAAGATATAAGTCAACCAGCATCCAAGAGTTCAGAATTTTACCCAAATATCTCTGATCAGTTTTTCACACAAGATTCTAGGTTCGCCTATGTATTTTCAGCCATTTAATTAGTATAGGTTCTCTCTCCTAGTTGCTTTACAGAAAACGAAAATAGCAAAGCCCGAGCCTCTGTACTTTGAGAATGTGCCCCCTAGATATAAAATAATGCTTTAATAAAAATGATTTGAAAAGAATTATAAAGCAACATAACAACCATTAAGTAATTTCTTTAAAATTAAATGCACAAGAACTGAAGATTTACAGTAAAAAGTAATCAAGCTGGTATAGATTTAATCAGAAAAGACCTGCCGAAAGGACATAGTTTTATGATACATTTTAAAGAAACTTACAGGCACGGATTTTTCAGTGAGAAGAGTGGAAGATACCAGCAACGGCAAAACGATAGTGTATTGTTTCTACTGGGAAAACTTTGGTGTGGAGAAATGAAAAAGGACAACAAAGCTGGAAAATGTAGCAAGTCCTGTAGAAGAAAATGCTGTAATGAGAATCTGCAATTCATTTAAGAGTTTTGTACATTGGGTAGTTTTACACTCGAAAAAATATAGTTCATCTTTAATATGAAATACTATTTTTAAAATTTGTATAAGACTTTAGATATTTTGTAGCATTTACTTTCCTTCTATTTATAAAACTAAGTAGTATTCATGGTAGAACATTTGAAAAATATAGGAAAGAAGGGGTTTAAAACTTCCATAATACCACTATTTAGATTTAACTGATAATACTTATAGCTTTTCAATCATTTTGTTGTGCTGTGGATGTACTCATCATGTGCATGCCTTATTACACACAAAGTTGGATAGCTTACAGCAATAAAGTTTTATGTATTTTTCCACTTTGAATATTTTGAAACTAACATCAGTTTTAGGTGATGTTACAGAATTTTTTGTTGTTCTGATTTCATTAATGCTCCCCCCCCTCCCATTCCCCACTATTTGAGAAGTTGGAGCAATTACAAATAAAAGCCCCACTTATATTGAATGAATCACTTATCTTGAGATCAGTATATTTTGATTCCTAGATTAAAATATTCAGAGATGACGACATCAGTAAAGGTTTGGTATATCCTGATTCTGTGATGCAATAAGGGACTACTTTCTTATTACTTGTTTCAAATTTCTTCTGGGCTTTTAGAATGTTCATGTGTCACACTGGAAACTAGATATCTTGTCTTCAAATAAATGAGGAGGTGCTTTTCTTCACCATTGTCAGTATTATTGTCAAATCTCATGTAAACAAACTGGGTCACATCAATGGCAAAAAGTCCTTAGTGAGCCCATTGGTTCAAAATGTTGCATTGCTCTACTCTTCTATTGATCCCTAAATAGTGTGACATGGACCAAAACCCAGCATATCCCAAAATTAGTTCATCCTACTCCCATACAAAAGTATAATTATCATTTTTAATATGTCTCATGGAGTTAGATATAGAATTAAAAAGAGAGCTATAAAAAGCTATGATATTAAATGTGGCCATATAAGATTACAAATCTTTTTCTTTTTGAAATAAAAAGTTATGTCTATTATGCATTTCATTTTATATTGTAAATTTCTATCTATAGAATGCTTGCTTCAGTATTCACCAGAGTAACAGACACAGGGAAGTATCTTTTCACTTTGTGAATGGTCCACAAATAGAGGAAACATTGGAGAATATTTCCCTGTTAACTGATGAAGCTTTTCTCTGGAGATGCTCATTTGCCCAGAAGTCTTGGCAAGGTGTCATAAGCAGTCAAATGTTTTAAATTTAGAAATGTTAAGGAGATGGAGCATTTCAGTGAATGATGAAAACTCTAGGAGAGAAGTTACCTGTGTTGGCTGCTATACAGAACTGTGTACCTCTTCTATCATATAGAACAGCAGTTGCCAACTGGTAGTCCGTGGACCACTGGTGGTCCATGAGATCCAAAAGGTTGGAGACCGCTGATATAGAATATGGTGACCCTTCTGAAGCCTACTGGAATGTTCAATGAAAAGTTGGAAATCTTGGCTGGTGGCTTAGTTTTATTAAATGATAAAATGTGTGTAACATATTGCTTAGGTTTGACCACTTGCAAAAATATTATGAGATATAATATTTTCAGAACCCAACAAAAAATGCTTGTACATTTGTGCATAGCAATATGTGTTCCTTCTCCGTAAATAGGGAAAAATGAGTCAGACTTTTCTCAACTCTCCGTGGGAACTAATTCAGCTGGACCTACTGCCAGTCAAACAAAAGTAGTCACTTAAAAAACTCAATGCAATGGGGTTCCCAGAATTCCAGGGGGGAAAAAATTCTAAAATAATTCCTGAGGTAAACTATGTTGAGAATGCATACTGCCAAATTTGAACAACAGGCCAGCTTTCTTCTCCATGCTTTCCTCCTTATGTCTCTTCAAATCACTGAGTGAGTGTACAAAGGAGAGAGAGAGGGAGAGAGAAATCAAGACAAAAACAAAACAAAACAAAACACACACACACACACACACACAAAAAAAAAAAAAAAAAAAAAAAAAAAAACCAGTAGGAAAGACCTAACCCAAGTCAATGCATAGATATACAGCAAGAATTCCCCAATTGTTAAAAAAAAATGTAGCTAGTTGAATATTTTACAGAACAATACATTATGAAGCTGAGTCACCATGGGTGGGTAAATGAGTATTGTAATAGAATAATACAATAAAAATAATCTAACATTTACTTATGTTATAAATAAGTCTATAAAAACGAGGCCTAAGCTTTAAAAATACACATATTCTAAGTTCTATTTCACATAGCCGAATGAAATGCTTCTGGGGTTCCCTGGAAGAAAAGGGAACTGAGCAGAGCCCTTGAAGAATAAAGCATATATAAGCACAAGGGAATCTAGAGAACTGGACCTGCCCACTTTTGGGAAATGGGAATCCAGGGTCTAAATATTCGAGAACTAAGAACCACAGATTGTCTCTCATCCTACAATCACCTTCCCCCAGAGCTGTCTTGTTGCCTACATCCTAGGGAGCATCGTTTATAATATATTCCATAGGAATGATAATCATGGAAACTGCATAACATAACAGAGATGTCTGCGTCCCAAAGAAAAATGCCAGGAAGAGCTGGCTATTATTTGACCCCCACCCCATGCGTACTTTGTTTCATGTAACAGAGGGGTTATATACTCCAGGTGTATACTGGCTTTTAGAGGAATAACTGGTGTCATCAGAGTCTCCGAGCTTTGCTCCACTTCATATATCCCTCTCTACCCACCACCTACCATTCTACATATATCCCTCTGACAGTACTTTATAAATTGTTTAGTTCTATATACAAATCTCCCAGCCAATATGATCATTTTCTCCTTCCTTTATTAATTCCAAAACTCAACATAATAATCTGAGAACATTAACTTATTAGTTAATAAGTTGATAAGCAACTTGAGGAATAACAATGACCACACCCTTAAATGAAACAGAGGCAATTCAGTCTGAAGTAGAACTGTGTGAGAGGGGGCAGGCAGAGAGGGGAACCTTGAGCATTTGAATTTTCAACAGCTCTCTAGGTGATATTTATTTTATTTTTTATTTTTTTAAAATATATTTTATTGATTTTTTACAGAGCAGAAGGGAGAGAGATAGATAGCTAGAAACGTCTATGAGCGAGAAACATCGACCAACTGCCTCCTGCACACCCCCTACGGGGGATGTGCCCGCAACCAATGTACATGCCCTTGACCAGAATCGAACCTGGGACCTTTCAGTCCGCAGACCAACGCTCTACTGCTGAGCCAAACCGGTTTCGGCTATATATATATATGTTTTTTTAATATATTTTATTGATTTTGTACAGAGAGGAAGGGAGAGAGATAGAGAGTTAGAAACATCGATGAGAGAGAGTCATCGATCAGCTGCCTCCTGCACACCACCCACTGGGGATATTCCCGCAACCAAGGTACATGCCCTTGACCGGAATCGAACTTGGGACCCTTCAGTCCCCAAGCGGTCTCGGCTATTTTTATATTTTTAATTGATTTTTTACGGAGAGGAATAGAGAGTTAGAAACATTGATGAGAGAGAATCATCGATCAGCTGCCTCTTGCACACCCCCCAATGGGGATGTGCCCACAACCAAGGTACATGCCTTTGACCGGAATCAAACCTGGGACCCTTCAATCTGCAAGCCGATGCTCTATCCACTGAGCCATACCGGTTTCGGCTCTAAGTGATATTTAGATCCACTGTCACCAATTGGCAGGCATATGCAATAAACAGCACTGAGAACTAATTTTAAATTTGTGAAATGTTTATAGGAATTCAGTATTGTTATGTTATTAAGATGTGTCTAAATTATACTATTGTCAAATATTTTATTTCGGGGGTGATAAGAATGGGGTGTTTTATTTTATTTATTTATTTATTTATTTATTTATTTATTTTTAAAATACATTTTATTGATTTTGTACAGAGAAGAAGGGAGAGAGATAGTTAGAAACATCGATGAGAGAGAGTCATCGATCAGCTGCCTCTTGCACACCCCCTACTGGGGATATGCCCGCAACCAAGGTACATGCCCTTGACCGGAATCGAACCCGGGACCTTTCAGTCCCCAAGCCGACGCTCTACCCATTGAGCCAAACCGGTTTTGGCAGAATGGGGTGTTTTAGGTTTTCCAAAACACCTAGGACCCACAAAAGTCTCTAAGCTTTACTTAAATTTTATTCTCAAAGCCTATCCCCACATTCCAGTAAGTTTTATTCACATATGTTTTGGGACAAAAGATGGATGAAACTTGAAACCCCTGTTAGAATTGTCACAAATGTTGAGATAATATTTTTTAAGTGGTAACTTTTTTCCTCCCAGTGTTTTCTTCTTCCCTTCCTCCTATTCAAACAAATAGGATGCCTCAGTGGAGGATTAAATCAAGGCAACAACAACAACAAAAAAAATCCAACAGAAAGTCTGAGAATCTTTCTGGGTTTGTTTTTCAAGTATTTAAGAAAATACATAGAAAATATATGGAGTAGAGACAAAATAATTGGAAGAAACAGTGGGATTCTACATATATCCCTTTCTACCCACCACCTCCCACCCACACAGAAACACTAGGAGCAGTTCTCCTCCTCGTTGATGATAGATTTCGGAAGGTCATACAAGTAAGGCCTTGTGGCATGACTCCTGGAGAAAGGCTTAACTGCGGTGGACGTAAGTAGAAGAGAATACAGAATCTCCCATACTTATTTCGCTCTAAAACTTGGCACAAAAACAGCAAAACATTTCCTAAGCCCCAGCTACCCACCTCTAGCATGACTGGCACAGAAGATGAGAAAGAGATGAAGGAGCAAAGAGCCATGTGGACACAAAGCGGACAATTTTGGACTGTCTTGCCTCAGCTGACTAAAGCTTAACAATGTGCTTTCTTCTGGCAGGTGGGGGTGGGGGTGGAGGGAATGAACTTGACAAAGATGGACTATCATTTGAAGAGTGCAAGGCCACATGTCTTTTATGACAAAGCTTCTGAAATTACACACAGTCATTTCCTCTGAGATTATATTGGTTACACAGGTCAAGCATACTGATTGTGGGAAGGAATTATACAAGATCAAGATTGGAGCCTACCGCAACTTGCTACTTTATAATATTCCCACTAGAGAATAAAGGATGCTTGCCCCAAGTAAGGAAGGAAACATCCTAGTAATTAAATGTCATCCCTCTCAATCATCTCAGATATAAAAGAGGAAGGCAGTTTACTCCACTCTCAAAAAGAAGAGTGAGTAGGCTGTGTTCTTTGAACTTGACTTGAATGAACTTGTTTTTGTCTGTTTCTCAAGGACCAGGCATCAGGTGGATATGGAAAGATTCATTTTTTGCTTAGATCAAAGAAATAAAAATGTGAGTAAAGCATTGTGAGAAACCACTGTGGGTGATATCTGATTTTTATTTAATTTTACTTTGAATGTAAAATGAAAGGGGTATTGCTATATAAACTCTTCTGATTTATGTATGTTTCCTACAATCCTGAACCTTTCTCTTATTGCTTTATGAAAATAGTCAACTAATGTAGGACCTGGCAAAGAAAATGAAGTTTTTCCTGATCTTTGTTCAAAAATTCTCAGCAGTGACTGGTGTGTACCAATGACTAAGGGAGAATCTGCAGATTCTCATCCCAGAGCCCTGGAATTATATATAAGCCTCCAAAACCTGTTTATGACCCTGGAAAGGTGGGTAGAATCCAAAACAGCACTAAGAAAGCATGAGCTAAAATTAAGATGCAGAATGTAGGTTCTCTATCATACATATCCAAAATACCCACTCCCCAAGTATTCTGATAAAAATTAAACCAATGCTTGAAGTAGAAGACAAACATATCACTAATTCTATCCACATAAAACATAACAATTAAGTAACTTAATCCATTTGGTCACTCTATTTAGTCACCTTAATTTTTAAAAAATATTCAAGAAGATTTTAAACAAAATTACATAGTAGTCTAGCCTCTATTAAGAACTTTAATAATAATAAAATAAATTCTTTATATACCTACCACTAAACTAGGCACATTTTCCTCCATCTCATTTGTCTCCCAGAAACACTGAGAAATGTGAATTTTTCCTTTTAATTTTCAGTTGAAAAATCTAAGAGCTGAAGCCGGTTTGGCTCAGTGGCAGAGCGTTGGTCTGCGGACTGAAAGGTCCCAGGTTCGATTCCGGTCAAGGGCCTGTACATTGGTTGCGGGCACATCCCCAGTAGGGGTTATGCAAGGGGCAGCTGGTCGATGTTTCTCTCTCATCGACGTTTCTAGCTCTCTATCTCTCTCCCTTCCTCTCTGTAAAAAAAATCAATAAAATATTTTTTTTAAAAAAAGAAAAATCTAAGAGTCAGAAAAGTTAAATAATTTATCCAAGGACATTTTATAAAGCCAGGATTGGAATTCCTGACTCCAACAAAGCATCTGCTGACTACTCTAAGCACACTGTCTCCAATAAAGTGGTCTTTTTCTTTCTCCCCCCCCCCCTTTCTTTTAACGCAAGACATATTTCAAATACTTTGAGGTAAACATTTACAAATGAACCAACATAAAAACAACATATGTACAACATAGGAGAAAAAATGAACCATCATTATCAATTCTAACAAGGACTCACTATGCCCAAAGTACTCTAAAGATTAAAAAAAACAAAGAAAATCATACAGCTCCAAAATTGAGCAGTGTGGCATGACAGCAGCAGAAAAATGGAACGTGACACCTGAAATGAAAAAGTCTTTACCACACACGAACTTGGCAGACTGAGATGCTGCCTGCAAAATTGCTCCAATGTCAGGGGAAAGGTCTGCTCATTAGCGTTCACAAAAGAGAAAACCTTGCCTGCCTACATTTTATAATATATCCCTCATCTACATTTTATACTGTATGCCATAGCATTCTCATAAAGTTGCAACTTCAGAAGAAAAATATTACTTTGAGAGCTTTGAACATTTGAGTTTCTTAGTTAAGAGCCTCTTTATCCATGTTTTTTTTAAAATAGAGAAACTATGACGCAGAAATTCACCCTTCCATAACAATGCAAATGAATCCGCCGAAGAATTTTGCCCCATGACTTCAAGTAGAGTACTTTATTTGTCCTTGTAAAATAGTCTTATGCGGTTTCCCAACCTTTTAGAAAATAAATCTTTCAGACAAAAAAAAAAATGTATGTTATGAATATAAAACAAGGTGAAGTTTATTACTTTAGTGCACTGAATTTGGAGTAAATAGTAATGTAGTTATGATTATAAAATCACTTTTGTTGTTAATCCTCACCCGAGAATATTTTTTCCATTTATTTATTTATTTATTTATTTATTTATTTATTTATTTATTTATTTATAAGGGAGTGGAAGGGAGGGGAAAGACAGAGAGAAACATCCATGTGAGAGAGACACATTGATTGGTTGCCTCCTGCACATGACCCCACTGAGGCCCTGTATCAAACCTGCAATCTGGCGTGTCCTGGACCAAAATCAAACCCATGACCCTTCAATCTGAGAGCCGATGCTTTAATCACAGAGCCAAACCAGCTAGGGCTAAAATTACTATTTCATCACTTCATTCAGTGCAGCTGTGTCATTGCTCAAAAATTTTTGAAATGTTTTTTTGCAAATGAGAAGGAAGAAGGGTGGTTGCAGAAAATATTTTGTAAGTGGTTAGAATTCAGTTCTCAGATGACTTCTCAGTGCTACTGCACCTCACCAGCAGCATGCTGGCATCATGAAAAAATAAAATAATTATGCAATTATTAAACTATGTGTTCAGTAGTACTCTTTACTTCCCAAATGAAGAGGAAAAACCTAAGCCAGACATTTCATCTTGTGTAGATTCTCCAAAGCATGCGAAGACATAGAAGAGAATTTACAGCATTAGAGCAGCATGCATCCAAGATTTTCTTGCTCTCGAGGGTCAGATTTACTGTGTAGTTTAAAAGCCAAACTCCTTCCCACAAAATAAGAAAAAAACTGAATTTCCATCTGAAACCCAAAACAGCTTTTCAAAAAGCGATTTTTTTTAAAGTTTAGTATACTTATATTTCATTTCACTATCATAGTGTTTTAAAAATACCAAAAGCTGAATTACTACTCAGAAATCCTACCATAAACTTTTTCTTTTTTTTACTTTTTCTAGGACTACAGAAAATACTGAAATTCTTTTTGTAGGATGACTTTCATCAGTTTCAAAGAGGCAACAGATATGATTGCTCTTTAAATACTAATCTCGCAAATTCCTCGGTAAATTGGATTTTTTTAATCTCTTAGCAAATGTGCCACTAACCTATACAAATGTGATTTTATTTTATTAGATGTGTCTGGACTTACAATAGAATCTAGAATAGAAGTATATAAAGTTTCCATTTCCTTATTTAAAGTGCTTTCTATAATTCTTATATTCAACAGAGGACTAATGCAAATAGAGCTGAGAGTTACATGGAAACCCTTAACACCAGAGAAAAGAATCCAAGGGTGTGCTTAGTGGTTTTTCTCAACCACTTTCTTTATGGGTTCATTTCACATTTCACACCTTGGAAATATTCAGGGTCACTTGAATGAGAGATTTTCCTCTTCATAACTTGGAATAGAGATTGAGGGCTTTGATATTGTCATGGCAATGACTCTTTGTAAATACTGCTCAAAAGCCCATTTCAAGCCAGAATGAGTTAGAACAATGTTTTCCTTTTCTTTTCAAATTATAAGATTTGAGTATGGGTAGAGAAAGTTCTGGTCAAGATGGTTGGAGATTAAAAAAAAAAAAGAAAAAAAGAAAAGAGTGTGCCTGAGAATTTTCACTTATGCTAGCAAACTGGGTAGCACAGCTTTAATCAAAAGAGATGCTTGTCTTTTCCCTCAGGTACACAAATGCACAACTGGTTGAGAACTGAAGAGAAAAGATAGAAAAAAATAAGAAAAGAAGAAATGGAATGAGCCTTATGGTTTATTAGGTGTAAATGTTAAGATCCTTAGTTTTGAAAAGTCAAGTTTCATATAGAAATTATGACACACACAATCAAATTCTAGTTTTCAAAATAAGTAATTGATTTGTAAGTAATGTTTCAATAAATATTTAAGTACCAAGTTAAATTGCTATTTATGTTGGTGTTTGTATCATGTAAAACTTTATTTTCTTCTCACAAACTGCAAAAAAATAAAATCTTTAGTTCCCTTTTTTAAAAAATAGAATAGATTGAAGACAGGAAAATGATCATGAACAATTGTTTTTAAAAATAGCCTCATGCTGAGACTATTAAATTAGATTTCAGGTTTTGTGATCTCAATGTTATCTTAATTTCTAGATTTTCTGGCAATTTTTAAAAATAAAAATGCAGACAAATATTTTCAGAGAAACAAATCTAGAGAAAAGTTCCTGGATGTAAGCTTTCAGGACAATTTAAAGCTGATGAAACTGATAACTGGTCCAAAGCATGGTGTTTCCAAAGTCACAACACAATCCATACCCTGTCCCTCACTTTAGGGGCTCATTCTTCTATAAAACACTGAAGTGATTCTCTTCAGACTTGTTCTTTGAGCCAGGAAGCAGGTGAAGGAAGAATTCTCTATAGGAGTTGTTCCCAGCATTGATCTATGGGCCCCTGCTTGACTTTTGAAAGGTAATGTCATTGCTAAATAGGCTTGGGAAATATTTCTGCAGGTCAGCTACCTTATGGCAACTAGAAACTGTCTAAAGAGTACTTAAAGCATCTTAGAATGAGAGATAATGAACTGTCACTATTAAATGTTAACATAAGGAGTTCCATTTTAGAGTAGCCAAGCTTAATGGAAAGAATATCTAAATTAATTTGAATTCCATTACCTTGATTTAGCAGAACTGGGGCAACTCTTGTATTATATGGAAGCAATCCTCCAGTTGAAGTTGAGTTCTGTTTTTTTGTTAAAACTAGAAGCCCGGCACAAGAAATCCATGTGTGGGTACGGTCCCTAGGCCTGGCCGGTGATCAGGGCCATCTTCCCCAGCTGCTCGCAGCTGGCCCTGCCCCCTGATATCACCCACCCCCGGTTCCTAGTTCACCATCGGGTGATCAGTGACTGACAGCTGGGAGAAGGGACCGAGAGGTGGTGAGTGCGCCTCATAGTCACTGGTCCAGTGGTTGTTCTGGCCATTCTGCCTTTAGGGTCAATTTGCATATTACCCTTTTATTTTATAGCATAGAGGCCTGGTGCATGGGTGGGGCAGCTGGCCTGCCCTGAAGGGGGCCCCAGATTGGATTGGGGTGTCCCCATTGGGGCTGGGGCCAGCCTGGATGAGGAGCCACCAGTGTTTGCAGGTCAGCCACACCCTGAATGGGGTGGGGGTCCCTGCTGGGGGGTGGGGCTAGCCTGAGCGAGGGGCTGAATATGGTTTGCAGACCATCCACTCCCCCATGGGGTGGGGGTTCCTGCTGGGGTGTAGAGCCAGCCTGGGTGGAGTGTGGGGCCTGCTGGGCTGTGGGGCCATCTATACCCCTGATTGGGGTGGGGTCCCTGCTGAGGGGCGGGGCCAACCTGGGTAAGGGGCTGCGGGGTGGTTTGCAGGCTGGCCACACCCCCAGCCTTGTCAGGAAAAATGTCTGGAATGATGTCCGGTCTATCCAGTCTAATTAGCATATTACCCTTTTATTAATATAGACTAGAGCCTCAGTGTATGAAATTCGTGCACTGGGGGGAAGTGAGGTCCCTCAGCTAGGACCTCTCGCTCCTTACTGCCTGCCTGCTCACTGCTCCTTTTCACTGCTGTGGAGGTGGGAGAGGCTCCCACACTGTGCTCACCAAGCATGAGCCTGGCTTCTGGCTGTGGGAGTGCACTGACCACCAGGGAGCAGCTCCTGCATTGAGTCTGCCCCCTGGTGGTCAGTGCACATTATAGTGACTGGTCGTACTGGTCATTCCACATAATGGTTGCTTAGGCTTTTATTATATAGATAAACTCTGCCATTGACTTCTCAGTATCACTTTGTAATTCAATTGCGTTCACCCCAGTGGAAGAATAGAGCAATTTTCTATTCTCCCTATTCAAAGACATGCTTTCAATTTACAGACACATTCATAAATGTTTTAAAAGTGTTTTTAACATTAACCAAAAAATTACATAAAATGAACTGAGTATAACCACTATTGAAGATTAATATTTAATACACGGCACCTATAAAGGCAGCATAATTTCATCCTCATCAGGCCTAAGAACAAAACAAAGCACCGAGTAACCCACAAAAATGGATTGACCCTGTTTTCCAGAACGGAATAAAAAGAGAGAGAACTTTCCAAAGACATAGAAAGAGGAAGACTAGAATTAGGATTCAGGAAACACTCAAATTCTAGATATTGATGACACTGACTTCACTCTCTCTGTTTTAAAGGGAATGAGCCCTTTCACAGTAGTGTCAAGTCAATATAGGACATAGAAAAAGGAGGGAAATAGGGCCTTTTAAAAAAGGCTAAACTTATAATGAGCAATAGTGAGAATTCCCCTTGTTTGAAAGAACTGAATATATTTTCCAGAGCCAAAGACCTTGAGCTAAATCCTATTAATTAGTGAAGCTTGAAATTAGGGTAAAATCTTACATCTGTATAGCTCTTTAGATTTTATAAAGCTTTTTAAGTAATTTGGTCTGCCTCAGCTATTAATCTTAAGTCTCTTTTTCATAGTACTTATCAATACCTGATATATTATACATTTGCCTATTTATTTACCTTTTTCCTATTGTCAAAATCAAAACTCCATAAGAGCAGGGACTTGTCTGCACTATTCACTTCTACAGTATATCCCCAGGACCCAGAACAGTGCTTCGTGTGTGGTAGACAATAGATATCTCTTAAATGAAAAAATAAGGTAAATAAGTGAACAAATACTATTTCAATTCAGTCTGAAACCCCTGGGGAAAAGTAAGACATGTATTCTTCACCTTCTTTACAGAAGAGAAAACTAAGACCTCAAAACATCAAATTAATTATGACAGTATAAACAGTCAACCAGGATCAGGGCAAAAAGATCTAATTCCTAATTCCAGGTCTCTTCTAGTATTACTTTGCTTACTGGTGCAAATGAACTAGGCTAGGGTGGTCAAAGATTTACTGCCATCAGAATCAGTCTATTTTCACTTTCCATGGAGAAAGAGGGAAGAGAAAAAGAAATTAATAAGTTCATGTCCTTCTCTAAAGCTATAGCTGTTGACCTTTCTCTGCCTTCTTTTCCATTTAATCACTTTCCTAAATTAAGCTGCCCTGCTAGCATATTTGTTGTCTCATCATCCACTCTGTGTGTTTTTTTCTTTCTGGTATCTTCTATCCTATGTAATTGGCATGGTCTACAGATATCATATATTGAACCCCTTTTACACAACTCTGGGCATTTGGAAACAAGATGCTGCAGATCTACCAGGCTCCAACAGGGGCTCTTTCCCCCTCCCCACATGGGTGTCTGCTGTGAGATTCTTTCCCCTTCCCCATGTGGGAGTCTGTACTTATTCTTCAATAAATGTCCACCTTTGCTATGCTTTCTTCAGTGGATTCATCCTTTGACTTTGACAAAGAATCTGGGGAACACCATGTGTTCCAGTCCAAAGATCACATATCAGAGACTCAACATTATTTTTCTTTTTTGTTTTTATTCATTTCTTTAATTTTAATTTTTTCAACCTTATTTTTCTTAACAATTCTGGGACCCTGTTGGAAAATAACCCCTACTAGAAATAGAAAACATATTTGTTAAATTGGAAAAAAAAATACAATATGTGTTTAAGTTGTGATTATGCCATAACCCCTATATTGTCTGTGTCTATTAGTTATGCTCATATGCATGCATACAAATCCTTTGCTTGATCTTTTACCACCTCACCACCCACCTTCCTTCATAGGTTGGACAGTCTGTTCGATGCTTCTATGATGCTAGTTCTACTTATGTTCATCAGTGTATGTTGTTCATTAGATTCCACAAGTGAGTGAGATCATGTGATGTCTATTTTTTTTTTACTTGCTTATTTTGCTTAGCATAATGCTCTCCAGTTCCATCCATGCTGTTGCAAATGGTAAGACTCCCTTCTTTTTTACAGTAGCATAGTATTCCATTGTATAGATGTACGATAGTTTTCTAATCCATTGGTCTGGTGATAGGCACTTAGGCTATTTCCAAATCTTAGCTTAAGATAGAATGTCTTGATGCTGAAGCTGGAGACAGAGAAGCTACGGTGGATATCTCTTTTTGTCTACTATTAGGTATCCTCCCTGTATTTTTCAGGTTCTCCAGAGAAACAGAACTGATATAGATACATACATATATGAGTAGATTTATTAAAGGAACTGGCTTATGTGATTATGGAGACTGTAATCTCCATATGTACGCTGGAGAACTAGGATGCTGGCAGTGTAACTCAGTCTGAGTTCAAAGGCCTGAGAACCAGGAACACTTCTCCAAGTGCAGGGAAGATGGATATCTCAGCTCAAGCAGATAGAGTGAATGTGTCCTTCCTCCACCTTTTTGTTCTACTCAGACCCTTAAAGGATTAGATAATGCCCACCACACTGTTGAGGAAGACCTTTACCAATTCAAATGCTAATCTCTTCTGGAGACACCCTAACAAACACACCCACAAATAATGTTGAGTTAGCAACCTGGGCATCCCTCTACCCAAACAATTTAACTTTTAAAATTAACCATCATAATCTCCCTACTACACTGTTGTTTTTCTGGAGGAATCCATTCCATGTGGTCTTATGTGACTGTTCTGGGCTCCATTCTTTTTCTCACTACAGCCATGAGCACAAGACTAAGTCTGGCCACTCACCCCACCAGTGAGACTGACTGACTGACTGACAAATGGATATGAGGTTCAGGATAGGCCTATCAGAGAATTGCCAGGAGTTTTCTGCTAGGCCTACTTGAAAAAGATGTTCTTTTTCCTTGAACGAAGCTAATATAATGGGCTGTGTGGCAAAGGTTATTACTTGTTTTCCAATATCTGCTCTCTCCTTGTTCCACAATAATAATTGGTCTTAGAGAGTATGTTGAATAAAGCCTACATTTCCCAGTGTTCCTTGTAGCTACCTAAGGCCCTGTCAAAATAAGGTACATTGAGTGAAAATGTCATGTGAGAGTGTTCAGAAATCTTTAAGAGGCAGGTGCTTTGTACCCTTCATCATTATATTTCTCCTTCTGCTTGTAATATAAATGTTATGATTGGAGCCCCATCTTGGACCAGGAGCAATCTCCTCACTCCAGGGATGGCAGTTCAGAAAGCTGTGAGAATGGGTGCCTGAAGATTTTATGGGACATAATTTTACCAGCCCTGAATTGTTTACAAGACCCAGATGTGAGAGAGAAATAAACCATGTTGTTTAAGTCTTTTTTAAGTTTTATTTTATGTTACTTCCAAAAATAATTAAATGCTAACTGATCTTTGTTAATTCAGGCTGGCTTCATCAGCATGTCTACCATATATACGGGCAGAGAGAATGCCTAAGAGTGAAGACAATACAGAGGAAAGTAGAAGAGAAAGAAAAGATAGAATTCTTTTGATATAATTTGAGTTACTGAATCTAGCTATGCCTGAAGTCACACTACCTTTCAATTTTTCAGTTATATAAGCAAACCTATTTACTTTTTTTTGCTTAAGAGATTTTAAGTTGAGTTTGTTATTAACTGAAATCCAGATAAATCTATCATTCTTGAGGAAGTATGCTCTCAACAACTTGTACGGCACTATTTTGACCAATTATGGGCTGTGGAATTAGAAATAGGGAAAATTTTATATAGATATATAGATTCTCCAAGGACAGAAATCTACACTGACATCTAGATAACATTAGCATCCACATTATTTATTTACCAGGCATGTTGTTTTTATTATTTTAAAATTTTACATGGGACTCAAGCTAAGACAATTCCCTGGAAAATGGTAATTTAGGCAGATTTACCTGGCTTAAAAGTACAGGAAGGACTGAAAGGATTTTGAAGGATAGGACTGGACGCAGGAGACCAGTTATGGGTAAGAATTGAGATGGTGGGAGCCTAGAAGCAGGATGAATAAATAAAAAAGAAGAAAAGTTAAGAAAAACATTGCAATCTTTAACTTTTACTCTGTACTACTGATATTTATACAGTTGTTCATATGAAAAATAACATAATTAATAAATAATATTACAATGCATATAAATACAACCAATGGACATAAAACTCTGGGGAGGGAGGGTATGTATGGGAGGGAGGGAGGGAGGGGGGCAAAAAAAATCAATAAAATATATTTTAAAAATAAATAAATAAAATATTCATTTACTTTAAAAAAATAAATAAATAATAGTACAATAATAAACTTTCACATACTACAAATGTAAACCTACTTTTGCCCCATTCTGTATTAATAAAGTGTTTTACAGTTTATGACACATGCTATCTCTTTTGATAACTACCAATAATTCTTTGGAGAAGGCCAAGCAGGGAACTAGGTTCATCATTTTACAGAAGTGGGAAACTGACACTTAGTGGTTCTGAGTCCTGCCTCAAGTCACATGGGTGTGTGAGAGCAAGGGCCAGAATCCACATTTTCCTGATTGGCAGTTCAGTCTAGATGAACTGGGCTTCTCTGCACACAGAGAGCCATCTACAAACAGTTTCCTTTTCAGCAGTTTCATTCAGTTTTGTTTATGAATTCTACCTAATTGTTCTTTGTTTTCTTCTTATTCATGACCTCTCTTGAGCAGTGCGGTGAGCTAAAAGACAGAACTTCACCCTGAATGAATCATCTTTATACGGCAGTATTGGCACCAAGGACAGTGTGTGCACCATGGGAAGAGAGAGCAGCTACCAACAACACCAACAGCCCTAACCTGAGTCCACGGAACAAATTTATGTTACATTTTCAAATCTTTTCCTCTGCTCAGGGCCTCCTCCAACACGAAATCACCTCTCATTCATTATTGCACCAGTAACCCTGACATTTTAATAATTTACCATTTCAAGGAGACATGGGAAGAAAAGGAAATTGCTTTTAGACAGTGTCTTATTCAAGCAAACGGAAATGGTTTCTGAACCACAGAAAACAAATAAAGTTGCCTCTACTTGGACTTTCACTAGTGTTTGCCTGTTGTCTGGCACTGAAAGATGTGCTTTTAAAATAATAGTGCAGTGTGTGCCTGGAGCTTCTGAAGGTTTGTGGGGCTATCTAAACTCCAGAAGAAGAAGATATTGACTATGTCTAGGACCACTAAGCTTGGACGAACTCCCAAATGCTGGGTGTGAAACCTCGTGCTAATGTCTTTCCATACAGCAAAATGAAATGCCAAAAACCTTAATTATCAGCTCAGTTTTCACAACTTCCAAAGAGGCGTATTTTATTATTGCTCAAAATATAACACTGGCATACTATATACAGAGTCATCATGTATGATCACCTTTATAATATTGATGTTTGGCACTCTGGTGACATTGTAAAGCATTCTAAAGAATTACACACCTCTGCTATCATGTCATTGACTTACCTTTCATCCTTTGCTTATGAATTAAAAAATGCATAGTTTGGAATTCTGTGGGATCCTGCAGAATTCCTTAGGATGATGGTCAAACATAGCTAACTGGTTAGGTTTTTCCATAATGTTATTCTTGGGCATGGAAAGGAGTATCTTTTTAATAAAGGAAAATTGGCAAGTGGACGTCTTGCAGTACAGTCCTGGTTTGGCACAAAATTTGAGGCACCAGGGACACAAACATCTCATCTTCAGATCCTTACCTGGCAAAGATGCAAGAGGACACATTTCCCTGGTGATGCTCAGCAATTTGCAGCACCACAGTGGGTCTCGGTCTTTTCACTGACCTTCTCCCAGATGGTAGAAATCCAAAGTAAAGCAATGTGACCTGGCAAACACTGGATACTGGAGCAGAGTGTGTGATTTCTTCCATTCCTATGGAGATACTCATTTGGCTGGAAATCTACTCCAGGGACAAAGTGTTTCCAGATCTTTGGCAAAAAAAGAAATGCCCTCTTTTCAATTTTCTCTGTTTCAAAGAAATAGAATGCTGACAAGAAAATATGAGTATAATCTATACTTTTGCCATAGCAGTAATAGCCATGTGGATTTTAGTATTTATATAATAATGTTAATAGTGGCTAGTTATAAGATTATTGCAAAAATATAATATTCATTTTCTTCTAATCTATACAATATTAGATAGTAAATAAAACATATATGCATATGTGTATATGTACATAAACAAAGTTAAGACAAGTCACATATTGGGAGAAGACATTTGCAAAACATATAATTGAGTCCCAACAGTCCTCCTAACTTTACCTGCTAAACACTCTAAGGATTTAGAGTTAAAGCACAAAGATCTGCCAGCAACCACTGGGAGAAAAACACATTGCATGCAAAAATCCTGTTTTAGGAAATGTCAATTTAGTATATAATACCACTAACAATGGAACACAATACATGCTTCTATTAAAAGCTTTGAATTTTTTATTTTAAATAATAGCATTGGAGAGGAATTTAAAGTGAAGGGAGAATAAATGGGCCTTTTGTATATGTATTTTCCTTAGTTGTACTCTCCTTAATAGATAATCTCTGCTCAAAAACATTTGTTGAATAGAAGCAATTAAGGCTG
Organism: Pipistrellus hanaki; assembly: GCF_964339955.1. Taxonomy (NCBI): domain Eukaryota; kingdom Metazoa; phylum Chordata; class Mammalia; order Chiroptera; family Vespertilionidae; genus Pipistrellus; species Pipistrellus hanaki. Next base: position 48,695,094 of record NC_140506.1, on the reverse strand, counting down.
AGGCTCTATCCTCTCTCCACTAATTAATTATAGCAAATGAGACTATAATGTGCATCATAACAACTTAATAAGCTGGGCTAAACTATCTTAGATTCTGCTAGTATTTCATTATTGCTGGGCTATTTAAACTAGGTAAGTAATATCTGGACATAAATAGCTTTTGAATTACCTGTGTCCTTCTAAATAAAATCTATGTCTTGAGCAGATGAGCCATTTATGTGGAATGGATGAAAGCAAAGAATGGCATACTAGAGGCAAGTACAAGGAAAGGAGCAGAGGCTGGACAAACATGACAGCTTACACAAACTATTATCTATAATAATAAAAGCATAATATGCTAATTGAACCAGATAGCCGAATGACCTTCTGGACGTCATTCCAGATGTCCTTCTTTCCAGATGAAACTGCAGTGGTGGGGGCCGAGGCAGAGGGGGTTAGGGGCAATCAGGCAGGCAGGCAGTCAGGCAAGCAATTAGGGATGATGAGGCAGGCAGGCAAGTGGTTGGAGAGATGAGGCAGGCAGGCCGGGGTGGTTAGGGGCAATCAGGCAGGCAGGAGAACAGTTAGGGGTGATGAGGCAGGCAGGCAGAGTTGTTAGGGGTGATGAGGCAGGCAGGCAGAGTTGTTAGGGGCGATGAGGTAGGCAGGCAGGTGAGCGGTTAGGAGCCAGTGGTCCTGGATTGCAAGATGGATGTCCAACTTCCAGTTTAGGACACCCCCGAGGGGTCCCATATTGCAAGAGGGTGCAGGTCAGGCTGAAGGAACCAGAATTTCATGCACCAAGCCTCTAGTCTTCAATAATATAATATCTATCCCTTCTGCAGCATGTTAGTCTGGCTGACAGATGCCATTCCAACAGGTCCTTCACATTTTTCAATATTTGTTGGACCTGAACAGTGGAGAATCCAATAGCTACAATGGAATCTTATTTTATATATACCATTGGTTAACAATTTTTGCCTCAAATGAATAATTGAACCTGCATCAAAAGTGTGATTAATATAAGCACCTTAGTACTGTCTCTTCTTTTAATGAAACTTTAAAGGCAATCAGTAACTCATTGAGTCAATGAATAAACTTTGCACATCTAGGGATGAGTTACACTATGGCTTACTGTCAACAAAAGAGCCAAGGGCTCTAGACCAGATGTGAATTGCCTTAGATGCAGTAATCTGAAACTTCAAAGTCTGGTTTCTTTCAGATAAAAGGTCAATGTGTCTTCCAGGGAGTAACATCTGCTATCACCTCGAGATATTGATTCAATTCAGCAAAAGTTGAGCAGATCCTGATCTCTCCCTCACTTAAAGCACAAAAAATTGATTGGCCATACGGGTATAATTCAGGCATTTTCAAAAGGGAAAAAGAAAAGGGTATACTGGAGAACAGGTCGGGAGCTCAAGGAGAGATTAGGAGTTTTTTAAAAATCTTTATTGTTGAAAGTATTACACATGTCCTCTTATTTCCCCCATTGACCTCTTCCATCCACCCCCAAACCCCACCCCAGGCCTTCACCACCCCATTGTCTGTGTCCAGGGTTATGCATATATGCATAAAAGTTAACTGGTTGATCTCTTCCCACAGCACCTTCCCTCTGAGATTTGCCAGTCTGTTCAATGCTTCTACCGTGTTTCCCCGAAAATAAGACATCCTCCGAAAATAAGACCTAGCGCATGGAAAGATAAGACATCCCCTGAAAATAAGACCTAGCGCAACTTTGGGAGAAAAAATTAATATAAGACACTGTCTTATTTTCGGGGAAGCAGGGTATATTTCTGGATCTATTTGTGCTCATCAGTTTGTGTTGTTCATTACATTCTTTTCTGTGGATCATTTTTTCTGTTTATTAGTTGTATTGTTTCTCTAGAACATATAACCAGAGATTTTCACTATGAAATGAAAAACACAGTGGAAAAATTCCTGAAATATTTTTGAATCATGAGCTGTTTAGAGGCAAAGGAGAATGTGCCAGTTTGACAAAGCACAAGAAATTTTAGAGGCAAAGGCCAGTGACAAGGAGAAATAATCATTCACTCCCTTACTCTTTGTTAATGTCACACCCAACATCTCTAGGAGGTAGTGGGTGAAAATGGACACACACACACACACACACACACACACACACACACACAATCCTGTTTGGACAAAGGAAGAATTTAATAATGGCAGGAACTGTATTTAAACATATTTCTTGATGTCTGTTTCAAAATACATTTCACCCTCAAATTTGTGATGATACTAGGGTGAAAGTAAATGTATACCTTTCAAAAGTGATGTTTTTGGTAAATTTTTTGGACAAAATCAAAACTACCAGTTTCACAGTGTAGTCCTGATTTTGTCCAAAAAATTTTTTGGACAAAATCAAAACTACCAATTTCACAGTGTAGTCCTGATTTTGTCCAAAAAATTTACCAAAAACATCACTTTTGAAAGGTATACATTTACTTTCACCCTAGTATCATCACAAATTTGAGGTGAAATGTATTTTCCCTAATTAATTTCTTCTCTCATAAGTTTCCTCTCCTCTCCTCCTCTTTTTTATAAAGGATCTGTTAAGCAAGTCCTTGCTTAAAATATCAAATGATAAAAATTTCAAGTAGGTCCTCTCCCAAGTTTACAAGTATTTTTAAAAGTCCACTCCAAAATCCCAAAGCCTTCAAAACTCAAAGGAGTACAGCAATAATGAGAGGATGACAGGCACAGGAGTGAGGTGGGGGGAAGGGTCAAGCCTCAGTGACCTCTCAGTGCAGCACTGTTGCTCAGTCCAATTAGGAACACAAGTGAGCAAGAATTGACATGTAAAGAGAGATCTGCCCTTGTGCTCACTCTTGATCGGTGGAGAGTTTGAATGAAAGCTATCCCTTGAATTAGACATTTTCATAAGAATACCCTCTGTGTAGAAAACTATCTAAGCAAACAATTTGTACAGTCTTGAGATCACTTTCAATACTGTTAATGCTTCAAAGGATAACAAGGTTCACTCAATAGTGTATGGCCAACTAAAATATTTTTCTCCAACAAGAAGAGCCAGTACTTTTTATATACCTTTGTCAATCACAGGCAATAAATCCACTGCAATGTTTGCTTAGAACAGAAACAAAGATACAGCTAGACAATCTTGCTTATTATATTTCTATGAGTCCTACTATTCTCTAGCTTTCTTTCCTCCGCTATCACACTGCCCATGTGGTCTTGGGCAAAGCCCCAAATGCTCCAATCTCTCTGTTAGTTTAATGAGTTTATTCAACTCACCTAACTATGGATGCCTTCTCTGAAGTTCCATGACTGTATTTCATAGAACAGCTTGGCAGCACTGAATTCCAATAATAGAAAAGGCCTCTTAAATAATAGCCCATTTGATTTTAATCAAATTTGTCATATCATATCAACTTTAGAACAATAGTCTCATTTAAAAAGCAAACTCCATTAGAATAAGTTCTTCAGTGGGCTTGTTCTTTCTCAGCACTAAAGCTGACTATCTTTTGAAAAATATATAATTGATGCAAAATATTTTATTTCATCTAAAGACTTATTAATTGCTTATTCAAGATCCAAAATGATAATGCATAATTTTCCTTAAATCTGTTCACATTTATTATACCTTAAGTCATTTAATTGTAGTAAAATCATCTTCTTTGCTTTGAGGGACAAACATTGTTCCCTTCACTACATGGTAACTTAACAGTTTGAGAAAACAAACTATATTAGATTAGCCTAAAGGAGGGAATTTGATTTCTCTAAGACATTATACTGATTTTTTAAAGTTATGAAAATTACTAGGAAAAAAGTGGGATTAGAAATTTGTCTACATGTTAATAAAATAACTAAGTTAAAACAAGCACCAAAAATTATTTGTAAATGGATGGCCAAAAAACATGACAGTTACTCAACTTTAATAGTTGCCAAGAAAATGCAAATTAAAACTACAGTGGGACTCTATACATATACTATAATGAATATTTAAAAAAAGACAGAAAGGCCAAGTGGAGACATCAAAACTCTCACACACTGCCCAGCCAGTGTGGCTCAGTGGTTGAGCATCCATCTATGAATCCAGAGGTCATGATTCGATTCCTGGTCAGGGCATATGCCCTGTTTGTGGCCTCAATTCCCAGTGTAGGGCATGCAGGAGGCAGCAAATCAATGTTTCTCTCTCATCATTGATGTTTCTATCTCTCTCTCCCCCCCTCACCCTTCCTCTCTGACAGCCACTGGCTGGTGACAGCTGCTCCAAAGGTTTCCTTGAACCAGAGGTAACTAGCCTTTTAGACCTCAAGGACCACCAGTGGTCCATGGAAAAATGGCTAGTGACCGCTGGTTTAAACTGAATACATGTATAGCCCATTATCCCAAATTCCATTTTTTAAGGAATATTCCCAACAAAAATGTGTATATTCATTGCAAAACATGCACCAGATTGTTTGTAGGAGCCTCAGACTACAAACTGCCCAATGTCCATCAACAGTTGAATGGATAAATATGTCAAAGTGTATTCACATTATGGAAAACCCTATACCCATGAAAGTGAATGATCAAGATCTACACCCAATAATATGAATGAACCTCACAAACAGTGTTACATGAAGGAAGCCAGACACAGAAGTAAACTGTATGATTTCATTTACATAAAGCACAAAGACGGATGATACTAATTTATGCCATACTTATGTTATTTGTTATGAAGTGTGATGAGGATGTCCAGTGCCCAGAGGATGAGTGTACTTGTCATCTTTCAATCTCCCCTGGGAGGAAGGGGAAGTTTCCCAACACTAAAACATGATAAAGTTTTCGGGTGAATATGATACAGAAGCACATGATGAGCAGGCATAAAGCCATGGAGCGATACCTGATACTGCTTCCAGGGGAGAGGATAACAAGCTGTTCCCCAAACACAAACTCCTTGTGACCCTGACTACCAGCAAAGGTTTTCTTTAATCTTGCGATTTACATCCCCATCAAAGTACAGGAAATACTTTGACTTAGGTTATGGTTAGAAATGGAAACTTATTAGGTATGATGTGGTAGAGGGAATGGGTTGGCAATGGGTAGGGTTGCAAAAGAAGATGAGTGAGCTTATTTAATGAATTTGTCAAAAACTACTATAGACATTTACTTCACACATAATCTTTATGGAAGAAGTTGCAGATGAAGTTGCATTAAGGCTCCCTTTCAATTTGTTTAAACTGTGCATATACAGACCACATGAAGGCTAAGAAGATATAAGCAGAGGATACTGCTATAAAGATAATCCAACATACATTTAATGATGTGTATGAGATAGCTGTGTTGAGTAGTAAGTGGCAAGTGGTATACATAGGTAGTTAAATGAGGGTTATTCTTACTTGGTCAAATAAACTTTTATGATTTCTCTTCTTTTTAATTCCATACCTGGCAACTTTTTTCCATGGCAAGCCCCTTCTTTTCTCTTTGTGCCCTTGTGGCAAGGTCTGAGGCTAAGGTTCCCAACAAATGATGTTGAATGGAAGAAAAGTCATATCAATAATTCACCCTAAAGTTCTCTTTCCTCAAAGTTTCTGTGCTCCACCTATCTAGAATGTCTTGTGACAGAAGCCATCTGAGGGGCCCTTGCCATCTCTCTCTTTCATCTTCTTCACCTTCAGGGTCCTTGAGTCGATTGTCTAACTGCTTATTACTTATCACCCACAACACCCATTTCTTTTTACCCACAACACTAACATACCTACTGCTCTGGTTCAAAAAGTCTGGCAGCAGTAGAATTCTGGGATACAAGCAGATGGCTAATCAAGAAGGGCTATGATTTTCAGTCCCATGAGCACAGTAGCATCATGTGGGAAACATCTATAATAATAAGAGCTTAATATGCTAATTAGACCAGACATCTTTCCAGTGAAGCTGGGCTGAAAGGGAAGCCTGGGTCCGGGGTGCCAGAGGGAAGCTGGTGCTGGCAGCAGGGGGAAGGAAGGCCTACTCTTGCACAAATTTCATGCATCAGGCCTCTAGTAAACTTATAAAACTGGCCAGATACCATTCTCATAAATTCAGACTCAGTGTAGATTCCTGACAACTGGAATTATAAAAGTGTACCAGTTAATGCTGACGTAACCAGGGCTGAGAAATACTGCCTATAAGATAAATTCATGAGATGTAGGGGAAAACCCTGAATAAAACAGGATGTAGGAGAAAGGGCGATGAATGTGAACTCTAGGCACATTGAAGGATAAAGGAGGAGAAGGAGTGAGGGGGGACAGTTCACCAGAGGACTTGTCCTTGGCCAGGGCTTGGGCTTTGATGAAAAAAAAAAAAAAAGCTGGCAATTATGAGACATACCTGTACTAAGCAGCTACTACTGAGTGACTGCAGGTGGTTCTATTCAGGGTACTAAAGCCCAATTTCATTTTGATGGAGAAAGGAAATAGCAAGGTCAAAGTACATGACTCTCAGGGACATGAAAAGTTGAGGAGGCCATAGTGTAACCAGTAAGTGGTGTCAATATCCGCCAACACCATGCTCCTATCTGCTAAGTTTGTTGCTTGTGCCTTGCATCACCACACATTTTCTTCTCACTCCCAGCAATTCTTTTAAATCTATCTTTTAATTATAGTTGACATGTGATATCATGTTAGTTTCAGGCATACAACACTGCAATTAGATAACTATACCCCATATGAAGTGTTCACCATGATAAATCTAATGCCCGTCCAGCACCATTCACTGTTATCACAATATAATTGACTAGTGGCCTGGTGCACAGAATTTGGGCCACTAGTCAATTGGGTGAGGAGCTGATTGCCATTTGCAGGCTGGCCAAGCCCCCCAGCAGAGACCATCACCCAATGGGAGTGTGGCCAGCCTGGGTGAGGAGCTGAGGGCTGTTTTCAGGCTGGCCACACACCCCAGTGATCCAGGCTCCCAGCCCCTCATTCTTTTCTTTTCTTTTTTCTTTTTCTTTCTTTCTTTCTTTCTTTCTTTCTTTCTTTCTTTCTTTCTTTCTTTCTTTCTTTCTTTCTTTCTTTCTTTCTTTCTTTCTTTCTTTCTTTCTTTTTTTTTCCAGCACCTCCTTGAGCAGAGGCCAGGGCTGGATAGAAGCAGGTATTTGGGATTTATCTATCTTCTATATATAAACTTTGGCTATAAACTTTGTAGCCTTGAGCGGAGGCCAGGGCCAGCCAGGGCGAGTGAGAAGTTTGGCTTCCTCCATTGCCAAGGGCAACCCAAGCCTCTCTAGCACTTCCATCTTTGTTGGGTTAATTTGCATACTCACTCCTGATTGGCTGGTGGGTGTAGCAGAGGTACAGTCAATTTGATACATTTCTCTTTTATTAGTGTAGATTACATTCCCTATGCTGTACTTAATGTTTCCATGACTATTTTTATATCTAGCAAATGCTGACATTTGATGGCAATTATTTTATATTTGTTATTATTGCTTTTATTATGAATTTCATTTCTGACTCTTCACAGTGAAGACTACTTCCCCAGGAAAGCTTCAAGCACTAGTTTTAGAATCAGAGGCCAAAGTTTGAATGCTGATTTGATCATTTATTAGTCATAAGACCTTGAACAATTGATCCTCTGAGCTTCCGCTATTTTCAATCTATAAAATGGAGATAATAATATCTATCCTGCCAGATTTTGTGAGAGTTAAATAATATAATAAAAAGGAATGTTCTTGAGAATTGGAAGGTACACAGCAAATGTTAGTTTCCTCCCCTTCTAGATAAGACCTATCTTTCAGACCTGCACTAGCCACCTTTGGTATTTAAACTTAAATTAATTAAAAGTGTTTAAAATTAGAGATTCAATTCCTAGATTTCTCTAGCTACATTTCAAGTAGTAAATAGACACATATAGTTAGTAATATATACAGGTGGGACAAAAGTAGGTTTACAGTTGCAAGTATGCAAAATATTCTATTCTTGTATAATTATTTATTAATTATTGTGTTATTTTCCATATGAATAACTGTAAACCTATTCTTGCCCCACCCTGTATGAATATATAACATATATAGCTATATATACCATATACAAAACTATATATAGCAACTATACATACCACTTACATGTTCATATGTATGTATATTTATACTATGCATACACACACACTATTGGATAGCACAGATTGTAGGCCATTTCCATCACTGAAGAACAATCTAGTGGACGTGCTGCTATGTTACGAGGGCCTACCTAAGCGCAGTTACAGTGAAGATGGGAACTATCCATAGAACCCACTGGCCGGGCAGTGAGGTACAGGGCTAAATCCTCCTATCAAAATATTCCAAATACAATATACTTGCCTCTTCTTGGTGACCACTTCAGGAAGAAAGTCACACACACACACACACACACACACACACACACACACCCAAAATGCTGAGGAATAAAAAAATAAACCCCACTTACTCAGCAATTTGCCGAGGCTACACAGATTATGTTAGTCTTTAGCTCTGCATAAGCAAATATAGCCATCCAAGGTTGTCAAGAAAAGGCATATTTGTTATGCATTTTATTTATTATTCACACACAGCTTCTAGACGCTGCCTCGGTCAATTTTAATTCATTTCCGTAGCAACCTGGGCTAAATTAAGCAACATGACAGAGCTATGAGGCAGAGAGCCTTTTGAGAACATCTTAACCCATCATCTCAGACTTTGAAGTTGCCTTTCATTTTAATTGCTATGCCTAGACCAGCCTATCAACAATGGGCATTTAAGGCCTATAGTTGCCAGGTCACTAGTTCAGATCGTGACTTGTTTAAAGAGAAAAAACAAGAATGTGATGGGTCACCCATGCAGTTGAGCAGGTTGTGCACTGCATAGCTCCACAGTGTACTATTACAAAATGATTATAAATTTGTACGTTTATTATTATAATTTCCCAGAAAATAGCAATACATATTTTAAACATGAGATGGTTTTTTAAAACAAAACAAAAACAACTTTCATAAAGGTACTGTGTATTTTAGGCATACAAGTGGGTGGGCCACTCTGAAGCTAGAGGACAAGAAACAGTTAAAGAAGGCAAAATCCTTAATCTAGGGGTAATTCAGCAGTGAGACCCAAGAGTATTCTGGATATCTAAGTAGTCTTTGTTCCAACTGCTTTTGGGAAAACTCTGCCTCATGATTTACTGAACTAGAGAAACTTTGCCCTCGGGTTTAGAGATTTTCACTGCTTCTGCCCAGGTTTCAGTGCTGACATGGTAGTTCTCAAGCCTACCTCTACAATCACCTAAGGAGATTAAAAAAAGAAAATACTTGATTCAAATACCCTTCCAAACCTGAATTCATATGTATAGAGAAAAGACTGGTGGATGCCAGAGGCAAGAAATAGGGGGTGGGCAAAAATGGGTGAAGGATACCTTTTGTATCAAAAGGTACAAACTACCAGTTATAAAATAAATTAGCTATGGGGATGTAATATACAGCATGGTGACTACATATATATTATAGTTTAAGTGACTATTATGATCGGACAACCGGCCAGAAGCTACGACATGCACTGACTACCAGGGTGCAGATGCTCAATGCGGATGGTCAGTGTGCTCCCACAACCAACTTCCCATGGATGGCCAAACTCCCACAATCCCTTTCCCCTGACCGGCTGGCCCTGATCAGCCTGACTGGGAGTAGGTGAGATGTCCCTGATAGGCCCTGATCACTGGCCAGGCCAAGGGACCCCACCATGCACGAATTTGTGCATAGGGCCTTTATTAGTTAATAATACTGTACTGCATATTTGAAAGTTGATAAGATTAGTTCTTAAAAGATGTCACCACAAGAAAAAAATAATAATTGTGACTATATGTAGTAATGAATGTTAACCAGACTCATTTGTGGTGATCATTTTGCAGCATAAACAAATGTTGAACTTTTATGTTGTATACCTGAAACTAATATGTTATATGCCAATATTTCTCAATTTAAGAAAACAACACACCTGATTCTGAACCCTACTCTAATAACAGAATCTGTGTGGGTGGGGCCTGGGCACCCATATTTTATAAAGTATCTAATGTGCAGCATGGGAATAATTACCCTCCAGCAGTTGGAAAGGAGAGAAAATAAAGGAATCTGATATTCCAAGTCTGGGACAATTATTAAAATGGAAGAAAACTTCTTAAATGTAATAATTTGGAACAAAGATAATAAGAAAATAATTTTTAATAAGCAAGATATTTGGTGTTTGTGATTGCAAAGTGGGTCTTCATTACTTAATTTAAAAGCTTAGAGCGCCACTGCAATTGCAAAAAAAAACATCAAATGCTATTGATAAACTCTTCTGTAATGCTCAAACTGAGCTTTAAAGTGTTAGAAGGAAGAAAATGAATGAGATGAGAAAGGGAAAATCCAGCCCATTTAGAATAACATTTAGTTGAAAACGGGTCTTCAATTAAATCCTACGTGTAGCATAGCCCAAGCTCAGAAACAAGGGGTTCGTTGTGATTTGAAAACCTAAGTGGCATAATCCCAAAGGAAGCCAAGATTATCTTCCCAAATTGTGACTTGTTTATTTAGAAGACCTCATAATTATCTGCTAAATAACCCAACTGCGGCCTAGTCTAGTTTGTTTCAGGTAAGAATAGCTTTGTCATGTAATCAGTTCAAGTCGGCTTTCTGAGACATGGGTTATACTAGTACTCACTTCACATTCAGGTCTAAAATAGCAGTCTCCTTAAAACCTCTTTGGAGTTAAATCTGCCAAGTTGACCCTTTTTGTGCTATCTCAAACATGAGTAATCATTACTTTGCTATCTTCTTTTGCCACCCCAAGTTAGTGAAAAAATGTTCAAAATTCCCAGAAAAGCAGATATATTCTAAATGGTTCTTAGTAAAACAGCCAATTTCATAAATGTATTTTCAAATGCATGTTCGGAACCTAGAAATACACATTCACTTTGAATTCATCTATGGCTGTGTCTACTGGAGATAGCTGTTTAAAATTTTTTTTTGAAAAGAAAAATTTTTGTTTTCCCTCTTCTCCATTTCTTCTTATCCAAATCCTTTATTGCTTCCAAAAGCTGGTCCACTTTTCATACTTTACATTAATTTTTCTCAATCCAAAATAACCCCATCCTACTCAAGATTTAGATTGTTTGACTCTATCATGTGGTATTTTTCATTTAACAGCTCTCATAGTCATTTAGCTTATCATATGGAAGTGTCTTTTCTACCTGATATATTTCTCAAATATGTCCATGGGCATAGTGCATAGTGAGAGAATATATATTATACTTTGCGGCATTAATTGAATGTTAGATGAGCTCATAATAAAACATTCCACATTATGAACCAATTTTATCCCAGATCTGTCTATGCTATTGTTCCCACTTTCTCAAAGAAGATACAATAATATGCCAAGATATTAGATAAGATTCCCTGGTTTTCTCACAGATATAGCACCCAAATGGTAAGAATCCCTGAATTCTTATAATGAATCACTTACAAAAAAAAATGGTAGAAGTTTCAAGCTCTCCTAGTAGAGGCATGTGTCTTTAAAGATTTGTTTAAAGGATGAGGAGGAATGCTGCCAAATAAATTATGGTATGACATTGACTATAAAACACATTCTGATTTAAAAAATGTAAAAAACAACAACATTGTGCCAATTTCCTGTATACCACTTGCATGGAATGTACCGCACACGTTCTGTATTATGTTTAGCTGTGACCTGTCAGTGGATACAGGGAGTGTGCCTTGTGCACTGCAGCATTTCCCCAGGTGGCTTCCATATTGTCTTCCACATGGTGAAGAAAAGATGAACAAAGAACTGATCCAAGAAGAAGTGATGCTATCACTTAGTTCTGGGGTTAGCAGTTACCCAATGAATCAATGGAGAGCAACACAAGAGATTGTTGCTTTGCAGAACACTAACCAGAAGGATAAATGGTGAGGTTCTTATGAGAAAGCCCAGGAAGAGTGTTTTGCCCCATTCACCATTTCTGTGTGGCTATGAATAAAAAGCAATCCTAAACAATGTATTTAGCAACTGGTGTCAGTGTCAACACTAACTTCAGTAGTAAGCTTGCCTTTTATCCTTTCTGCCCCATGATATCCCAACTTTCTTTAACTGTGAAGTAGACTTTAAAAGATATATTTCCACTTCTCAGGTGGAAATATTTACTTTTTAAAAAGCCAAACCAGATGTTTAACCTGCTGATGTTCTTGCATATAATTTACAACATATTTAATCAGAAGCCAACAGCTACAGGGATCTCTCTACACCGGCAGTATTGAACTTCAAGTTCAGAAAGCCATGAGCCCAGGATCCTTCTAAACTCAAATAAGAGAACAAATTAATTTTTCTCTTGCCCTGGGAGTGTGTGTTTTTTAAATCAAGACCTGCACCTGAGCACAGGAAGGAACAACCTGCAGGCAGCAAGGACTCACACAGCTGCTGCAGATGGGCTCCTTCTGGCAGTGCTGTGAATGCTGCTGCCATGTCCCTTTCCTGCCCCACAATCAGTCTAGTGCTCTTTGGGCTTCCTGTCCTGAGAATACACAAGGAAAAATAGGATGACATCATGCAGACTTGCATCATGTCTCCTGCATGGGAAAGAGGCCAAAATCTGGCCTTGTTATCAATTAAACGTCTAAGAAATACTGCATTCTTTGGGCCCCATGCCTCTGCCAGCACTGTCTGATGCTGGTTTCTGTGGAGATTACTGTAGAACATTTAGACAAAATATAAGATCAAAGAGGAACAGGAAAATAACAAGAATATTTTTATATATTTAAATCACTCATACTGGCTTTTAGAAATGAAGCAGCTGGTTTTATATCTGAACAATATCTTTTGAAGCAAGCAAGAACAAAAGTTATATGAACTGTTTAAATGACCCATAAGTTGCTTGAGAACTGGGATGATATTTTATTCATGTTTGTATCTCCATAGTCTAACATGATGCTTAATACATAATGTTTTGTATCCAATACTGCTTGCTGAATAAATGAATGAATGAATGAATGAATGAATGAATGAATGAATGAATGTTTTATGGAAAGATGGATGCTGCCTAAGGAGAACAGTTCTTATGATTACCTGTCATAGCTTCCTCTAAGAAAAAAAAAAAAACAGCATAAAATTATGTTATTTGGCCATTTCATATACTATCTTGGCTGCTAAGGCGAAAGGATCATGTATAAAGGCCAAACTGTTCTGGACACCTTGGTATAAGATGGACCAATAAGAGTGCCCCATATTGCCGAAACCGGTTTGGCTCAGAAGATAGAGCGTCGGCTGCGGACTGAAGGGTCCCAGGTTTGATTCTGTTCAAGGGCATGTACCTTGGTTGCGGGCACAACCCCAGTGGGGGTGTGTGTGCAGGAGGCAGCTGATTGATGTTTCTCTCTCATCAATGTTTCTAACTCTCTCTCCCTCTCCCTTCCACTCTGTAAAAAAATCAATAAAATAAAAAATAAAATAAAAATACAATAAAAAAAAGAGTGCCCCATATTGCAAACTGGCCAATAAACTCCACTGAATCCTTTCTCAGGAAGTACAAATACAAGTAGCAGAGAGAAGGTCATGAGCTCTTGAATCAGACATAGTGATGAGCTTTTGGAAGACCAGGGTCCAGAGGGACTAACTGCCAGTTGTGTACTTATAAGGAATCCTATTACTCCATGCAGCTTTTTCTTAACTGTTTTAAGAAACAGAATTCTGAGAGATTAAAATAGAGACTGCCTGATAATAGTCTGGGAAATGCTGAATTCCATGTCCTTTCTTGATTAGTCATAATGTCTACTTGCACATTTAAGTATCTTAGAAATATTGCTTTTAAAAAGTTTAATTCTATTTAGAAAAGGGCCCTGAAGACTTTATTTGCAGCACACTTAAGTGCAAAAGTGCAGCAGAGGTCACCTGATTTGAAACACGGTGCCCTAATATGACCTGGATGTATGTATCTATTTCCTCACAACTTAAATAAGTCTAAGCATTGCCTTAACCATGGGGCTTATAAGTATTATACTCAGGAACTGAGCCTCCAACTTATGAGAATGAAGCCACAGGCTCAAAATTAGACCAGGCCCTTTTCCATAAAGCAGTTACTCAAATTGTAACTTGAGTCAAAACTATGGGTTCCAAAATTTTTAAGACTTCATGACTTCATTCAGGAATCCTAAAAACAACTGTGGTCATCATCTGTTAAAAATGCAACGTTCACAGTGTTCCACAGACAGGAAGATAAAAGTCTTCTGGGCCGATTTATTTTCATTAGTGCCTCGCCGGTAAATATGTAAACAATTTTAAACAAGGTAAACACATAAGCTGAGCATAATAAAATCCATCTGCCGTGCTGCTCTACCAAGGAAAAGAACTCTGAGTACCTAGTCAAATAAATACATAATCTATGCTTTTTCTTGTCACTTTTCTTCTCTTCAGTAAGTTTAATAAATACAATTGATGGTTTTGGAAAGAATTTTAGGTCAGCTCTTCCAATTGTAACATTCCTTCACTTAAATATCAGTTACCACAACATTCCAAACTTTTCAGCAAAAGCTGTTTCCTACATTTATTTTGACACATATAAAGCAGCATCGATCAAGTTCAGTTCATCAGTCCTGGCTGAGAGGCTTTTCTGATACATGCCTGATTTTTACTTTTTACTTTTCTTCATGCCCCTCTCTCCTCCTACGAACCCCCACAATATGACACATGATACCTTAAGCACATGGTAGAAAAATGAATTTTATTTTTTAATCATTTGATGCTTGCAATGTAATCTACAATGCAATGCATTTTATTTTGTCTAAAAATTCTAATGAGGATCATGAATAACTGAAAAGGTTTAGCAGTGAACAAACATGTAAAATTATTAGTAGTTTCAAGATAAATCAATCTACTAACATTCAAATAAAGATTGGAAGCCTTGTTTTTTTAATAAAAGAATTTATATCCCCCCCCCCAAAAAAAAAACACAAACAAACAGAAACACCAATCAGAAAGGATATATGCACCTCTATGTTCAAAACAGCACAATTTACAATAGCTAAGATTTGGAAATAGCCTAAGTGCCCATCAGCAGATAAGTGGATTAGAAAACTGTGGTACCTCTAAGCAATGGAATACTATACTGCTGTAAAAAACGAAGAAATTCTTACCATTTGCAACAGCATGGAGGGAGCTGGAGAGCATTTTGCAAGTGAAATAAGCCACTCAGGGAAAGATAAATAATATCACATGATCTCACTCATTTTTGGAATCTAATAAACAACATAAACTGATGAACAAAAATAGAACCAGAATGATAGAAGCATCAAATAGACTGTCCAAGCTATGAGGGAAGGCGGGGGATGAGCGGGCAAGAGATCAACCAAAGGACTTATATGCATGCATAGGAGAATAACCAATGGACACAGATTGGGGAGGTGAGAGAGGTGAGGGCATGTGCTGGAAGATGGGATCACTCGGGACAGGTCAATGAGGGGGAAATATGACTTCTCTAATGCTTTAAACAATAAAGAATTTAAAATTTAAAAAAAGAATTAAGAGTTTATAGCAACACATTACTGGTTTGATCACATCTCAACCCACCCAACCCTCACCAATCCTATGGTGTGTGCCAGGCTTTAGTCACTGGTCCAGACACTCTTTGCCTACTTTTTAGTGGGTGTGTATTTCCTAGTCTCTCCCACAAAATGTTAGAGGCAGGTAAGATTACTTTAATAAAACATACACCAAAATAGTTTAAATTTCATAGCTTTTCTTTTAGATTAAATATGCTGTCATCGCTCTTGATTTTATATTTTAGATATCAAATTATTACACTTCAAATATTTGCAATAGAAACAAACATAACTTCTTCCATTGGAAAATGCTTAATCTCTAAAGCAATTATTTATTCTTCAACCTTCCCCCCTCAAAAAAAAAAAAAAGAATTGCATAAGAATAGCAAAAATGATAATCATATCCAGTATCTTCTGTACCAAGCACAGTGCCATCCATGTGATTTACATACATTATAATTTTTGACTCTAAACAAGATTAAGAAACAGGAACTATTTTTATTCCCATTTTACAGATAAGGAAATTTATACTTGGAGAGGTTAATGATTTGCCTAAGTTCACACAACTGGTAAGGAAGCTAAAGCAGAATGTAAATTCTGCTCTCTTTGACCCATTGCTCACACACCTTATACTGAAGAACTTGACAAATGTAATAGGCATTACTGTATACCCATAAAAGAAGAATATAGGCATACCAATCATGAATGTGTATGTGTTGAGGTTAACACACAGAGAAATCTAATAAATAGGAGAATACACTCTAAGTAACTAGAAAATTGGAGAAATATTTGGATAATTTGAAATCTACCCTTTCTGTTTTAGCCAAAAATACCTAAAACCAAAACAAAAATACTTATAAAATTTCAAATGCTCTAATATCGCACTGATTAATATAGGCATAGCTCTAATGACAAAAAGACAAAGACAGATGTACAAACAAGGCTCTAGGCCACATGTGTCAAACACAAGGTCCGAGGGCCAAATCCAGCCCGCCAGGCCTTGCAATGTGGCCCGCACCGCGCTGTCATCACTGCACTCCGCTGTCAGTTTATGACATTGTCAGTTTATGACTGTTCAGTAAACCATTCGGCCCGCGATTTAGGCTGGATTTTAGATTTTGGCCCCTTCTCTGATTGAGTTCGACACCCCTACTCTAGGCAATCAAACATATTTACATTCCTACAAATTTCAGTTTTAGGAAAAACATCTACTCAAATATAGGCATCAGGTAAGTGTTTAAAACAGTTGATTTCAGGAGGCTGAATTCAAAGCCAGGGCCACATAAATAAAGGAGTCATCTATACTAGATGGGCTAGCCATCCAAGTGGTGACATTTAAGAAATACAGAAGACCCTCCTGCTTGAGTATCTTCTGCCCTTGCCTGAATGTCTTCATTTCACTTTGTCACACTGACCAGAATCTCCCTTAGGTACTAATTTAGGAAATTCAAATGACATTATAAGCTATTCACACTTTAGTTTCAATTAGCTTACTTTGTTTACTTTGCTTTCCAATAGAAGTAGGAATTTGTAGCTATTCTCAACCCTGGCTGCACATTAGAATCACTTAGGGATATTTTAAAATAATGCTAATGCCTTGAACCCACTCTCAAAGATTCTGATTCTGGGTAACTCAGAGTCCCAGGAGCAGCACATTTAACAAGCTCCCAGGTGGCTCCAGTGTATACCAGACTTCAGAATCACTGTTCTAGACACTCTCTGTCTCCTGTAAAGAGAAATAACATTTACTGACCATGTTCATATTTTCTGTGTTTTTAACCCTGGATAGATTAAGTTCTCTCACAGTGGGCTATGTTAAGAGAGATAGCAACTACCATACAACATACTTTGCAATAAGAAAGAAAAGTTGTGGAAAGAAGGTTAAAGAAAAAAGTATTTTTGGTTATTTAAAAAGAAAAAGGTTATTTGATTTATTTAGGAATATAGAAAACATAATTCCATTTTCTTAAGTAACCCTTCAAGTATGATTTGAAATACACACTTCCTATATTTCTTTATCAAGTCCATTACAGCTGCCATATGAAAGTAGTCAAACCATAACTGTCAGACTCCGGTTATTATGAGACCACTAGAATTTTGACCACAAAATAGGTTTAACAACCAACAGATTCAATCGCTATTTCTTTTCATTTTATTTTATCAGTAGTTCAACTCTGCAGTCCATGAATCAACTGGATGAAATTCTTCATTTCAAGAATTTATTGTAATTTTTCAATAGGTTATTATTACTGAAAGTTGTTAAAAACAAACTTCCATCACCTAAAGTTCTTATGATAAATTAATATATAAATAACTCATTACATTAAAATATAAAACCAAGAATTAACATTTACCTTTCTCTACTAATTAACTCTCTGTTCAATCCAGATAGATTGCTTAGCCTCGGTAAGTCTCAATTTCTTCAGTATTAAAATGGAACTATTAATACCTACTCTATCTTCCTTGAGATTTTCTTAAAGAGTTTTATTATAATGCTTGTGTACTTGAAGAACCATATACAGTACAAAGGTAAACTGTAAGTAATTACTTAATCATAAGCTTTATGAGGGCAGAAACAGTTTCTCATAGATTTTTGCATCATCAGAACTTACTGCAATGCTAAGAGTACATTCTAAGTAAATACGTAATATTCATTATATACATGAATAAATGAGTCACCAAAGTACCGTTGCCTTTATAAAACCAGTAACCATATTTCTGACCAAATTTAGAGAAGTCTTCAGTGACTATCAGATAAAATTCTGTTAAGAGTATGGGAAGACAAGACACAACTTGCATTCATCCAACTATTCCTGGATTATAGTCTTACATTCCATTCCTACCTTGTTCAGAAAGATAGGTGTTTGAGAAATATATAAATTGGTGCAGTTACTTGGAAAACAGTATGGAGTTTCCTCAAAAAATTAAAAATGGAGCTCCCATTTGACCCAATAATCCCACTTCTGTGAATATATCCCAAGAAATCAGAAACACCAATCAGAAAGGACATGTGCACCCCTAAGTTCATAGCAGCACAATTTACAATAGCTATTTAGAAATAGCCTAAGTGCAGATAAGCAGATTAGAAAACTGTGATACATCTACATAATGGAATACTATGCTGCTATAAAAAAGAACAAACCTTACAAATATGTGATACCTTAATCAATAAAGAAATTTTTAAAAAAGAAGAAACCTTTACCATTTGCAATAGCATGGATGGAATTGGAGAGCATTATGCTAAGTGAAATAAGTCAGTCAGATAAAATATCACATGATCTCACTCATATGTGGTATATAATTATCAACAGAAACTAATGAACAAAAATAGATCCAGAGATAAGGAATAGAGGAGGCAGGGTGGGAGGTAGGGGGTGTTAGAGACTTGTATGCATGCATATTAACATAACCAATGGACACAGACACTGGGGCAGTGGGGGCCTGGCATTGGGGGGTGGGAGTGGCAGGGGGGGTGTCAATTGGGGGGAAAACAGACATATGCAATACTTTAAACAATAAAAAAAAAGAATGTACTCCAGAAATTTTTCTTAAAATATTATTGGCATTAACATATATCATTAAGAACTTCATTAATTGACTTACACCTTCCTAAAATGATTTTACAACTATGCTACTGACTCATAGGCATTTTGGTAAGTCATGCCCTTATGAAGAAATTAGCTCACTGGGAAGCTGGTTTATAGACCTACTACACTTATAGTGCAAAGCAGAAAACAGTCCAGGAAAGAGCAGGCTTTCAACTTTCAACAGGTAGGAAGCCTTGGTAAACATTAGGATTATTGGCTCTGAGTTCAAATGAGTTGGACAGAAAAAGCGCTGCCCAAGTAAGGACTACTCTGTACTTTTTCTCTGACATTTAATTTATCAGTACTATTTTCTAGAAGTCTAGTTTTCTGAGACAGATGTAGTCCCATTCTACTCTTTAGCATCACCCCATATCTAGAGTGAGCTGAAATAGAGGAGGGCACATTTTAGAAAGGGATAAGAAGAGATCCTGATGCAGATTGCCAGTTGCCTACCTTACATTAGAGTTGAGCATGTGATACAATTCTGGCCAATCAGTAGAAGTTGCTGCTAATGTATCCAAAAGAGCTCCTAATAAGGGAGGCAGCTGCAGGAGGTATGCACCATGTTGCTTTGGGCACATCCTATTTTTTCCTGACTGGAATGTGGCTGTATCCAAAGTGGTCACATCCTGAGCCTGAGGGTGAAGATCCACTCCATGGAGATGACATCACTGAATGAGACAGATGAAAAAGATTATATTTACTTAGATTTCCAACCCCAACTCAGAAAGTCAATGGAGCTATGAGTCCCTAACATCTAATACTCAATTCTCTTTAATACAACAAATATTTATTGAATGCCTGTGAAGCAGATTTTTATTGCTTTGCTTTGTTTATTGTGTTTAATCTACCTAACTTTTACATCACTGGTAGGCTTCTTTCAAAGACGACTGGCTTTTCAGTTAATTTTGGAAGTGTCTTTAGTTTGTCAGAGTTTATACAGAAATTAATTACAGCTAGAACAACCTAAGTGGTAATTATAACACATTTGTTACATCTTTACCACATGCTGTGTACTGAGCCACATACTTTAAATTGATTATCTATGGCTTTTCAATAATCCTATAAATAAAGTGGTTTTATTATTTCCTCTTTTTAAAGGAGATAAATAAGTCACAAAGAATTTAAACAGTTTTTCAAGATTATACAACTAAGGGTAATGCCAGAATGGAACTCAGCAATCATACTTCAGAATATTCCTTGATGATCAAACTATACTCTCCATGCCTATTCTACATATAGCTTCAGAAAGACATGTCTATCTAAGGATTATAACAAAATTGCAAGTGAATTACGAGTACTATAATATCAAACTGTAAATTATGAAGGCATGCTTAGAATATTTCTTTAACAATACTTTCTTCTTTTACATTCAGTGTCATTTTATCCTTGTCTCTAAACCTTACCCTGTGAAAAACAAATCTGGAATGATGCATGTTACAATGGCATATGGCAGCTATGTGACAAAGGTAAATATGTAGTTTCTGGAAAAATTGATGAGGGGTTATGTGGTCAACTTTTCTCAACAAACAGCTACAATTACTTTTATAAGGCAGAGAAGCCCCAACAGGAATCTGAATCTTCTTCCACCAATAAATGATGGAAGCCCACAGAGTAGAAAATGTTAAAAGTGTAAGCAGGCAATACTTTTTCACAATAAATCTGACAACAAATTTTAAAAGCCATATATTAACTCTACATTTGGGAAACAAAACACCTCGTTTGCAAAGGTTCCAAACTCTTCTCTTACAACACTGATAATACAAGAATATGAAAATGTACAAGTTGGCACATTACAATTATTTCATTGTGGATCATTGTCTGTTAAAAGCTGAAATCGTTGCTTAATTATTTTTAAAAAATAGTCACTGACATTACAAATAAACAGATTAAACATTAGTTTAGTTACTAGGCATTTTTTCATTCTAACCCATTTCTATCTGGTTATATTTTAAGTCTTCTTACAGCTTTATCCCATTTTGCCACTTGTTCTGTTATATTCTTATTCTATCTTGTAAACTGACAAGTAATGATAAATTCAGGATCAGAATTTGAAATAACTAACTTTAAACGTCCACATATCTAACACATGTTTTATATCCCTTTAGCACAAAAGCCTTGTCATTCCACCCCTCACCATGGATACCATCCCATTTAGTTCAGCTGAACCATGCTGACTGCATACACTAAAAGTCTGACAAGTCATTGAAACAGCTCTCTCTTCCTTTACACTCCACCAATGTGCATCAGGTGATCAACTAAGTTAATGAAATATACATTCAAATAAATCCAAGAGGGATAAGAAGCAAAGGAGAGAGAAACAGAGGATGAAAGAGAGAGAAATAGTCAGATTGGTAGAAAAAAAAAAACCAAAACTAATATAAAGGAAAAGCCAAGAATGCTTGGTGATGGCTACCATTTAGGTGGATTTACAGTGTTAATGGCAAAGAGCAGAAACCCAGGAGGTAAACTCTTCTCACTGACCTCAAGGGTATACAGATCAATAACTTGCTTTGGTAAATATGTCCCCTCTAAGTGGTGGCCCTGCCTACTGCCACCAAGGAGGTATTGTGGGCCAACCCTGTAAGGCAGGAACATCCTTCCTCTTGTACTCAAGTTGTGTGTCCCTGCCCACAGCTGCGCTGTGGCACCGCACACCTGGCCCGGGAATGCAGCCAGGGTGGTAGTGGTTTTCTCTAGAGATTGCACATTAGCCCTTCTGTACTTCCATAAGATAACCCTGCAGGTGCTTTTCTTTGCCCTGATTATCAGCGCATAAGAAAAAAAAAAAGAAAAAAAAAGGTTGCATTTTCCTAAGCTACCAAGCAGGCAAGGGTTTGTGTGACTATGATTTTTCTAAGGGTAAAATAAAATAACAAAGGAGAGAAGTCAAGTTCCCTTATTGCTACAGCCCAGACCCAGCACTGCTAATGTCCTGAGAGGGGAAGAAAAATCAATGTTCTGACTATGTTTGCTCTGCATTCCAACTGGGCATTTCGTCCTTTCCTCTTAGTTTAAGCATGTTAAACATTAACATGCTGACACACATGGACAGATGCTCCCTCCACGTGCTATGTTATAGACAGATCTCTTCAGTTATTCAGCACCAACCATTTCAACAATTCAGAGTCTTCTGAAACACAACCAAAGTAACAAAGTAAATAAACAAAATCTTTTGGGCAGCAGGAATACACGTCATGACATTCATCTCCCAAAGCACAGAGTGCCAGGCCCTTTGCCCAGAATTTGGCTCATTCTAATAAAGATGTAGTTCTAGGCAGTTTGATTATTTGATACTGCAGCCACAAAGATTAGAAACAGAAGAATGAAATGGTATGTACTGCCCAGACAAATATACTGACAGTGGTCCAGAAACAGCTGGCCCTCAAAGATGGGGCAGAGTTAATGGTACTACACAGGGAAACCAAAACCAGTAACAACACAAAATAAAAATGATCTATCTCCTTCAACAACTCCACAGTAAAATAAACCATATAATGACAATTCTGAATCATCAAAAATATAATATTCAATACTTTATGAAAGCAGAAGAGTTTTCATACTTTAAAAAAAGTTTTGGCACTTCAATAGGTGAAGTTCTATTTTTTGGATCCTCCACTAATTACTGAAATTATCATACATCAATATTATTTTTAAGGCACATAGTCACTTTTCTAGCCACCTAATATTTGGCCAGGGCAAAGCCACGTCAGAAAATGGGAAAGAGGATAAAAATTTCAGATTCTGATTACTGCATTATAAAGCTGACAATTTGGGAGGGGCGGATAAAGTCTTTAACAAAGGTGGATGGACTGAGCACCTTCCTCCAAACACAGGCTTTAATCTTTCTGAATATATTATTCTTGCACCACGCACAGCATCAATCCTGCTGGTGGAGTGAGGTGGGAAGTTGTTTCTTTTTCACCAAAGACATCATGGAGCTCGGCATCCTAACTGGCCTTCAGATTACTTGTTAAGCAGGCAGATTTCCAGGATCTGCACTTGGATATGCTAGTTTGGAATGTTTGGCTGGGACCCTGGAGTCTGCATTTTTTTTAAACCTCATCAGATTTGGAATCACTGACCTAGGATGCTGCGGTTTGGGGAGGTGCTCTGAGTGCCCAAGCTTCCCAGTTAATTCACCTCCAGCTTGAGGGATCTCTAATCCAAAGATCTGTTGGTGATGCTCCAGTGATACTCTAACATTCATTTGGGCTCCCATTGTGGACACACAGAGCTCATTCTCCCATAGGACCTCAGGGAGACTCCTGGCTAGCACCCTAGGAGTTCAAAGACATTAAGACAGAACAAGAAACATAACACTAGCCACAACTTGGTTTTCTATTATGAAGCAATTGGTCTCCACCCACCCACCAAAAATAATTTAAAAAAATTGTTTGAAAATAAATATAAAGGAGACTGGATATTTTATTGTATCAAGACGAGCTATGAGAAAAGCAAAGACTGTTGCTATTGTTGCTTTTGATGGGTTTCTTCAAGAAGCTGACAGTGGTGGTCAGACTATTCCAACTCTGACCTTGCTCTTACCTTCTGCCACTCTATTTATGATGATAAGAGCTCTCTCTCATAGGTATTGCTTAGCCTGTTTTGTTCTGAATCATTTATTTAGGCATTCATACTCTCTAACTTCAATCTTTGCACTATTTGAATTTTTCACAAAAAAAATTTACAGTCCCCCAATTGCACAGATTTTTCATATAAAACCTCACATAGACCAACACTTAAAAATAAAATGAATCATTAGTAATGTATTCAAACCTTTCCGCCTGGATAGAACTAAAGCCTAGCTATGCTTCTTTGGTATTTCAGCTGTCAGAGTGTTTACTCTTTACCTTTATGGGTTTTTTTTTTCCATTACATGAAAAACAAACATTGATATCTCTAAACACATAGAAATTTTCTTCTGTAAAAACTAAGTAAACTCTACTGTCAACAGGGCAATTTGTTTAACCTCTTCTCTTCTATTGCTGAACAGGGATAGTATATAGTTTGAGACTGAGGGATTGTGGCTATTATTCTCTGGCCCTATATAGCAGTATCGGTATATTTGGAACTCCATTTAATTTCTAAACATTTCCATCTCTCTTTATCAAGCGACACTACATGGTAATGCCTGCAAATTAAAGGAGCTTTCTAAATACACCACAGTATTAATATATTTAGGTGGGTAGAATAGATTGGAATTAGGATAATGAGGAGAAATAAGATTTTTGTGAAGTCAACTGAAATAAATTGTGAGTGGATTATCTTGAACAAAAAGTAAAGTAATTTCCCTTGCTCTTAGCTAGTAGACATATTTTAGATTTAATATAAATAATCTACAAAGTTCTTCCCTCTACATATTTTGCCCTCCTCACTTCTTAAAACATATCTGCCTAGGCTATGTTTACATCATTCATTAAGACCTTATCTACATGATACTCAATAAATATTTAAAGAAAGAATAAATAAATACCATTTAAATTTTCAACTTAGTATTTCAAGCATGGAAACAAAAAGAATTTCACAACTTAAGGAAACTAAACTATTTCACTGTAGAGAGAATACAGGCTTTGTAGTGAGTAAAACTGGGCTAGAATTCTCATTAGCCCCTAACTAATGGACAAGCCTCAAACATTTAGCTTTTCAATCTATAAAATGGGTTAATACTATTTGCAGACTTGCTGTAAAGATTATAAGTTATATCTGTCAATCTCTAAGCATAATTTCTGGCATATGATTTTGATGATGGTAAGGATGAGTTTTCTTTAAGAATTAATATTACTATGAGTCCAGTTATTTATTTCTATCGTTTTGCATGTTCCAACTTTTGTGTGTGCCTACTATGACTTTATTATTTTCCTTGATCTAATTTCCCAGAACAATAGAAGGAATAAGAATACACATTCCAAAATAAATAGAAATAATTAAAAATTTTAGAATGTTGCAAATAGCAATATTTAATATTTTCTTATGACTAGGCAGTATTCCATTGTATATAAGAACCAGATTTCCTTTATCTAATTAACTATTGAGGAAATTCTTGGGTTGTTTCCATGTTTTGAACACCATGAATAATCCTGCAATCAACATAGGGGTGCATATATCTTTGTGAATAAATGTTTTCACATTTTTCAGGTAGATACCCAGAAGAAAGGTTGCCGGGTCATACGGTAACTCTGTTCTTAATTTTCCAGGAAACCTCCATCCTGTTTTCCATAGTGGCTGAACCAGTTTACTTTCCCACCAACAGTGCATGAGAGTTGCTTTTTCTCCATAACCTCTCTAAAACTTGTTATTACTTGTCTTGTTGATAATAGCCATTCTAACAGGTGTGAGATGGTATCTCGTTGTAGTTTCCCTAATAGCTAGTGAAATTAAGCATCTTTTCATATATCTGTTGGCCATGGATGGATCTTGAAATGATCATGCTAAGTGAAAAGAATCGGAGAGAATAAGTTAAAAAAAAAAAAAAAACCAACATATTATTTCACTTATATGTGTGACATAAAACTGAAAGTGACAAATGAACAAAGAAGACAAAAAACAAACACACAAAAACTCACAGACAATAGTATAGTGATTACCATAGGGAGGGAGGTGGAAGTAGTGAAGGGTAGGAGATGAGATGTGATAGAAGATTTGAATTTAGGTAATAGGCACACACTGCAATATACAGATGATGTACCATAGAAGAGTGCATTTAAAACCTATAAAATTTTACTAAACAATGTCCCCCCAATAAATTTAATTATTTTTTAAAATTTTAGAATGTTAATTCCAATGTTTGGAGCTTTACTGTGGGTTCTTTTTAGCCATTAAAATTGTTGAATTACAAAGAAGATAAACTTGAATCAAAACTAATTTATTGGGAGGATACAGGGTAGCTCATAGAATTGAAGGAAATGCTTTATAGCCAGATTTTGTAGGAAAGAACCAGATGGATCAAGATAGGGGAATTAAAGGAGTATGGTTAGGGCAATGTGGACAGAATGTTCCAATTCAAATCACTTTCTAATTTTCTGTCACTCTATTTAATAATAATAAAAATTCACATTTATGTATTGCTTACCTATGCCAGTAATGATTCTACGTACTTTCCATGCATTAATTCATTTAATCCTCACAACAGGCTTATGAGGAACACAATTCTCAGGAAACAAAGTCTCATCAGTGTAGTTTGAGTCATATTCCCTTGCATTCAATAGCCTCACCAAGGCACAATGGAATAAGGAAGTCAGGATAATTTTCACAAAAGAAAGGTTAAATAAGCAGCTGGGCAGGCTCATTTAAATGATGCACACTGCATTTCACATGCCTAGCTAGGAAAGATCCATGTTTTTATTTCTAGTTGGCAAAATATTTTCTATTAGTGATATTCAATGACTAGCATTTAGAAAGTTCAAAAATAAAATGCCTATCCTCCAGAAAGTAAAATCATATTTTGTTTTCTTTTACATATATAAGTAAGAATATAGTAATACTTAAAATGAGTATAGCTTTCAGTTATTAAGTTGAAAAATCATATGTATTTAACAAAAATTAGTTAAAGAAAATGTAAGTTCAGTCCAGTTTAACTTGCCTGACTCCACTAAGTCTAGGAATCATAGAAGAGAGGAAATTCTCTCCCTGTTACCACAGGATTAGTGAAATAAACATTTTCCCAATCTCTTATAAGCCCCTGGTAAAATAATTCCTTCGTTGATTTATTCAAATAAATAATACTTCCATTTCCAGAGAAAAAGAGACATTTCATTATTCTGAGTACTTCCATTAATACACACACACACACACAATTCTGATATTTGACTTAGAAAAAAAAAATCAGTTGCTGCCAATTTTCATCCTATATAATAAAGGGGTAACATGCAAATTAATCCTCACATCAAGATGACTGACTGCCTATGACCAGGCTGGCAGGAGGGTTAGTGAGGGATGACCAAATGACTGAACATGCAGGCTGCATGGAGCTGTGAGGGGTGACCAGGCTAGCAGTGGGGAAGTTGGGGGTGACCAGACCAGCAGAGGGGACAGTTGGGGGCAACCAGGCAGGTGGGGGGCAGTAAGAGGTGACTAGGCTGGCGGGGGGACAGTTAAGGGTGAACAGACCACAGGGGGGGGTCAGTAAGGGATGACCAGGCTGGTGAAGCGGGGGCGGTTAAGAGCAACCAGACCGGCAGGGAATGGATAGTTGAGGGCAACCAGGCCGGCATGCAAAGGCAATGAGGGGCAATCAGGCCCGCAATAAGGGCTGTTAGTGGTGACCAGGCAGGCAAGCAGGTGAGCAATTAGAAGCCAACGGTCCAGGATTGTGAGAGGGATGTCCAACTGACGGTTTGGGCCTGATCCCCAAGATCAAGCCTAAACCAGCAGTCAGATATCCCCCAAGGGGTCCAGAATTGGAGAGGGTGCAGGTTAGGCTGAGGGGACCCCCCTCCCCCAGTGCATGAATTTCGTGCACCGGGATTCTAGTGTTATTATAAAGCGTGGTTTTTGCAGGAGGGTAGGAACCATATTTTATTCATCCTTATATCTAGTCCCTAACATAGGGACTACATTGAAGGAATAGTCAAAACTTATTTTACAAATGAAGGAATAAATATTTAAATTCACTCCACATTCCATTTTTTCCTATTAGAACCTGATCATCGTTATTACCATCTAACGTACCTAGAAATATGAAAAAACCTCAAAGCTTTTAAGATATGCAAGAATAAAACATCAGCAACCTTTAAGTTCAAGATTATATTCATTATTCATTCAGTCATTAGATATACTTTGAATGTCTATTGTATTCAAGTCAACAGGCTAATGTTAAAAGAATTAGAGGTCTGAATCAGAGTATAGGTGGCTCACCTATATTCTCAGATTTCCACTGAAATGTTCATATATAAAAGACAAGAGAAGGTTGTTCATATGTAAAAGACAAGAGAAGGTTGTTTTCAAGTTAGAAACCAGAGAAATACCATCCACAAAGCAGAAACTTATAGGCGTTTCTGCTATAAATATAATAGATCAGAGGAAAATCAAATAAGACCAGTCACCAAGGAATAACTCTCAAATTCTCCATGCATAGTGTTTATTTGGATGGAAAAAATCTGATGGCTGGGGGTTCTAATGCAGCAGAGTGTGAATGCACCCGTGGGAATTCAATTGGCTGAGGCATATCACTGGCATTTGAAATGAGTGTTTCTTGAAGCTGAATTATTACAGAGGCTATACCAAACAGTAAGGTTGAAGCTGGGAAAAAGCTGGGCATAGCCACAGCTTAAAGTATGAAGCAAGTTGGCTGAGAAAGAGGCAGTAAAGAAAACTAGAACCAGAAACCTGACACCTGCACAGTACCTTCACCAAATATGGAGAGAAAATATGGCACAGTCAACATTACTCTGCTAAACTCCACAATGTGTCCATCTCCCTTCTTCCTCCTTGCAAGCTGTGGAAGATGAACCTGTGAACCTACAATATAAATGATATTAAGCTGTAGTCAAGCTTAAGAGCTTATAGCTGTAGTCTAACCTACTACTTTGTGAGCAAAACCCAAACATGGGTATTGCACTGCTTACATAAGAATGAGAAGCAGGGAGAAAAATAAATACAGGGATAAGGTTATAATAATTTCTATAGCATAATAAATTTAAGAAAACATTCAAGACTTTTGAAAAGCAAAATTTAAAAGTTAACTGCTATATAAAAAAATAGAATATCAGAAAATGTGTCCTTCATGTCCCCAATAAAATTAAGAAAACTTGAACTATAAAAGGTGAGTGAGGTTAGATTACAAATTAGATGAAAGTTTATTTGGGTAAAAGGAAACAAAGGTAGAATGGAGGCAGTTAAAATACAATTGACACTACAGAAAATAAAATTAGTGATGTGAAGAAAAAACATTTATTTCAATATGCAGAGAAAAAGGGTAGAGACTTAAAAGATGAGGAAAAATGTTAAAAGAAGAATGATGAAAAATAAAAATCCAATGTTAATAATTAGTATTCAGATAATACCTGAAGAACATAAAGCAATAACTAAAGATATAATAAAAGAAAATTGAAAGATATTAGAACAAAATGGTTCCCTAGTATGAAAGATTAATGAAAAATGGCCAATACCTCTTGAAATTTTAACTTTTCAGAGAGAAGATTTAATATTACATGCATCTAGGCATAAAAAAGCAAAGTTAGAAAAACAAAGAAGCAAATATAATAAAGTCCATACTGGGGGTGAGGGATGGGGGAGTCACAAATTTCACTAAAGTCATTAACTTTGGGATCAAAAGAAACTCAATACTCCTATTAAGAGACAATTTAAAAATAATTCAGTAGAAAATAAGTAAAGTGTAATGAAGGCAATTTATAAAACAAAATTAATATTAACAATAAATAATAAAATAGCAATCCCTTACATAGCACTTATTTTGTGCCAGGTGCTATTTAAAAGACGTAAACAAATTATATATGTTTACATATATAAATCATATTTATATAGTTAACTGGTCAATATATAATCAAAATTTCAATCTCATCATTAAACAAGGTCATTACAAACTATATTATTCTATCATATTGACAATGATTACAGCTATTAGTTATAGCTATTGGTCCCAGAACAAACACTCTCATATATGTTGGTAAGAGTATAAAATGACACTACCAATCTGGCTAGCAAAGGAGGGCAGTTGGGGGTGAGATCAGGCCAGCAAGGGAAGGCAATTGGGGGCAATCAGGTCAGCAGGGGAGGGAAGTTGGGGGGGACCAGGCCTTTAGGGGAGGGCAGTTGGGGGCCATCAGGCCAGCAGGGGAGGGCAGTGTAGGGGGGAGACCAAGCTTGCAGGGGAGGGCTGTTGGGGGCAACCAGGCCAGCAAGGGAGGGCAGTTGAGGGCCAGCAGGCCAGCAGGGGAGGGCAACTGGGGGCAATAGGGCTTGCAGGGAAGCAGTTAGGTGTTCATCAGGTAGGCAGGAAAGTGGTTAGGGGGTGATCAGGCTGGCAGGCAGAAGTGGTTAGAGACAATCAGGTAGGCAGGCAGGCAGGCAAGTGTTTAGGAGCCATCAGTCTTGGACTATGAGAGGAATGTCCAACTGCCAGTTTAGGCCTGATCCCACAGGAACATCCCCCAAGGGGTCCCAGATTGGAGAGGGTGCAGGCTGGACTGAAGGACACTACCACCACCACCACCAACCCCAGTGCAGGAATTTCATGCATCGGGCCTCATATATATATATATATATATATATATATATATATATATATATATATAGAGAGAGAGAGAGAGAGAGAGAGAGAGAACAAGCACAGAGGAATGA
The DNA here is from genome assembly GCF_964339955.1 of Pipistrellus hanaki. Classification (NCBI taxonomy): domain Eukaryota; kingdom Metazoa; phylum Chordata; class Mammalia; order Chiroptera; family Vespertilionidae; genus Pipistrellus; species Pipistrellus hanaki. The sequence goes on along the minus strand of NC_140506.1, from coordinate 48,664,720 downwards.
GAACAAGCCAAAATAATTTGCCCCAAAGGTAGTTGGACTATGAATAGTTTTTATTTTCTTTTTACTTTTCTGAAAATCGTTTGAAAAAATAACATTGCATTTAAATTTGTTTCAATTATTGGAGATGGTTTAACTTTCTTTAGTGATACTCATAATCTTTTATTATTCATCAATAAATAATTAAAATGGCCCTAGCCAGTTTGGCTCACTGGATAGAGAGCCAGCCTGCAGACTAAAGGGTCCCAGGTTTGATTCCAGTCAAGGACACATGCCTGGGTTGTGGGCTCGATCCCCAATGGGGGCGTGCAGGAGGCAGTCAATCAATGATTCTCTCTCATCATTGAGTTTCTATCTCTCTCTTCCTCTCCCTTCCTCTCTGAAATCAATAACAATGTATTTTTAAAAGAAATAATTAAAATGAAAGAGCTAAGGGTATCAATAAATTAGAGTGAAACAAGTCTAAAAAAAAAAAAGAAGTAACTGAAGGTAAAAATATATTTTATTAGATTAGAAAATGGAGAAAGATAGAATTAAAAACAACTCTATGAGTAAACCTTTTGTATAAAAACAAGTTTTAGGAAAAATTAAGAATGGGTAAGAAGACAAGTCAACAGACATAACTTTTTCATTTGTTAAAAATATGTACATATAATTTTGTAAAAAGTAAACAAACTGGAAATAAAAATGTTTATAGAAAAAATACAAATTTCCAAAATTGAATCAAGAAGACATAGACAAGCTAATAGATCAATGATTATGAAAAGAATTTAAAACTTTGTCAACTATTATTCCCAGAATATGGTTCTAGGCCCCTTTAGTTTTCATATAAAATTATAGAAAATTTCTAAGCAATTAATCATTTTCAAACTATTAGTAGTCACTTCCACAGACTAGAGAAGAATATAAAACATCTAGACACTGTTTTAAGAAACAAATTTATCCCTAATTCCCATATTATACAAAATTAGTAAACAGATACTTAAAACAAAAACAAAAACAAAACTCATACTGAAAAAAATACATGTAAGCAAAATTCTAACAGATACAAACCAACAATACATATCCCAATATGAAGATTCTAGGGTAGTTCACCATTTGAGATTCCTCTTCTTGGGGCTATACCTCCCTCTCTCTATAAAATTAATCTCTTGCTGGTCACCTCAGCCCATTACACCTCAGCCCATAAGTGAGATTTATGAACTCACATTGTGAACAGACCTCAAGCAGCTTGAGTTTTTGTTGAACATCAACTAATTCAAATCATTAAAAAAACAAGGACTGTCATCTAACTTCAATCACCAGAAACATCTGGGTCTTATAGCTCCTCTCTGAGAAATCCTTACACAGTATTTTTCAAGCACACAAACAAAACAAGAGGCAGGTTACTGGATTCAGAGAAAGAAGGTGATACTTCTGATTGGCAGGACAAAGATCAGGAACGTGGCAGCATATGAGTTACTTCTTCGAAGGCAGGGTTTGGACACATTTGTATCATAACACATGGAGAGGAATATAGCACAAAAAATAAGCACCCAGGTCCAGTCAGTCAGAATTATAATACATACATTGTCCAAGATAAGATATGGGCTACCCAATAAAATTTTAATAAACAGATAATATTGATACCTAATATAAATTTGCCCAAAATATGCAATATTTGAGAAAAACCACCACAGGCCAGCAGTGGAGTATCAAGTTCAATAGGAATGCTTTACATTATTTCTGAACATTCACAGGATATTTTGTTTTGTCTTTCCTCCATTCCTTACCCCTCAACTAACTTAAAAATTTAGAGGGATATACTAAAAATGCCCATGCAAGCACAAATAGTTCTGGGCTGAGAAAGGGGAAGGATTCCAGAGTCCTGGAGGGAGGCAGTCCTAGAGAGGCAAGTGTGTGTAATGAGCCCAGCTCTGGTCTCTATCACAGCAGTATGTGCACCAAGCTCTCAGAACTGGCAACTGCCTACAGGGCCAGGCCAGGGAGTAAATAGCCAGGCTTGAGGAAAAGAATCCAGGAGCTTGGCAATGACAGCCACTTTTCCTGGACATGTCACTAAATTGTGAGTTTCAAAAAGGAAATAGAGCTGACCATTATGTTATTTGGGATTTCCACAAAACTATGCCCAAAGATGACTGTGATAAATATTTCCCAAGGTAATTCCAAATACAGCCACAGTATAAGCATAGTGGTTTAAAAATGAGGTCTGAAGTCCAATAGAACTGGGTGTGAATCTCAGCTCTCCCCATTGTGAGTTAAGTGGCCTTAGGCAGAGTGCTCCTCATCTCTGCAGACTAGTTTTCTTTCTGTAAAATGGGAATAATTCCAAGGTTATTAAATGACACATACATATATTACAGACCTGTTGCACAATAGGCCTTCCTTCCCCTGGCTGCCAGCACCAGTTTTCTTCTGGCACCTGGGACCCAGGCCTTCACTCTGGCTGCAGCGGAGAAGCCAAGCCTCTTCAGTCCTCAGTCGTCTTCAGTCTTCAGTCTTTATCTGTGCTCAGGCCAGAGCCTTCAGTCTTCACTCCTGGAATGTGTATGCAAATTAACCTTCCATCTTTGTTGGTTTAATTTGCATACTCACTCCTGATTGACTGGTGGGCATCACGAAGGTATGGTCAATTTGCATATTTTCCTTTTATTAGTCTAGATGCGTGCGCGTGTGCACGTGCACACATGCACAAGCACACACACACACACTGTATATATAGTCTATCTCATAATACAGTAGTTACTAAATAAGTAGTAATCATAATATTCCAATATATTTTCGATATTATCAGAAGGCAAAGAAATTATAATAAGAACTGATCTTTCCAGTGTTTCTTCATACCAATGAGAGAAATCAGGAATCTTGTAGTCTAGAATCCAGCTCCCCATAATCTAGGGTCATTTCCAGTATCCCCAGCACTCTAAAGTCTCTGGAGTTCTAGAATCATTCCCATGTTCCCGCTGCTAGAAAAGGAAACCAGTTACCCAGAGAAGGGTGGGGGAAATATGTTCTAGTCCTTGAGTAGCCAGAATGGACTTTCAGAGGCAGGGAATATTGAGATTCCAAGAAGATTTAAGAACTTTTTTTCCTCTAAGGGAAGAAACTAGGTTATGTGCTCTTAACTCAATGAGGTTTAAGGTCACAGCTGGGGGGAGAGAGAAGATAGCTGGCCTTAATTAGCTCCAAAAAAAGCTCAGAACTCCTGGGACTAATCCAAAAGCAAGCAGAACTTCTGGTGGAGAGATCTAAGCTCCCAAGTGTAAGTACTAGTTTCAGTAGAATGAAACTAAATCTAGGACAGCTTCTGAACAATTCCCATTTAACTAGCATTTACATGTTAGAAGAACTAATTTTATCCTTCTCACAGCTCCTATATATACAAAAGCTCAGTCACCACTAAAAAATAAGTTTTGTGAAGGGATGAACTATGTCTTCCCTTTCTACTGCTATATGATCAAGGAATAGCAGTGTACCAGCATACAGTTGGTGCTTAATAAGTATTCATTGAACTAAATTATTCAAAGCTACACAATGAGTTAGTAGAGGGAATCTGAATTTGAACTCTAGTCTGACTCTAAAAACCACACTCGCCTCTATGTCACACTACCAGCCAAAGTAGTCTCAGGCCAGACCAATTCCAAGGCAAACTCCTGTCCTGACTCTCTCCCTACAAGATCTCCTGGGGCCCACCAAACTGAACTGGGAGAACCACTTGGAAGGGAACCCTTGGGAGAATTTATGAATCCAGAAATTGTTGCAGATATTTCTAGTTGTTAAAAGAAGTTTGATTTATTCAGGTCACAAAGTTTCCATTTTAAAATATTCACCTCCTAAATATATTTGTTATCTTAATTATTGCAATGATTTCCAACTCTTCAAATAGTATGCTTTATATACATGCAGTTTATTGTATATAAGTTACACTTCAATAAAATATTAAAGTGTGCACAAACACACACACCATAGACTGTCCCCAGACTTCCTGTGAACTACTTCTGGCCAATGAGTATAAGCATAAGTCTACTAGATGAGGTTTCATTACTGTTAAGTTGTAATGAACTTTTTACCTTTTGAGTTTCCCTTTTCTTTCTGCCTAGTGGTGAAACTGACATCCTGAGGAAATGAGGACGAAGGTTCAAGCTAAGGCTGGTGAAACAGGGACTAGACTGGGATCCTGAGTCCTTGATGACTGACTGGAGGGGCTGCATCTGCTTTGGCCCGTCCATCTCCTTCATTTATTGTTCTGTGAACAAAGTAAGTCTCTATTTAGTTGACCTGATAGCGTATGATTTCTTCATATGCTGCTTGTAACTACTGAATGACAATATTCCCAAGCAAAATAGAATGAAGATAATGCAACACCATTCCTCAAAAATCTTTAATTGCTGCAAAGTAAAATCCAAAGCCACCTGTCTCATCTACTACTACTCTACTGTATGACAGCCTTCCATAGGTATACCCTTCTAGCTCCAGCAGGCTCTTTGCTATTTTGCAAACAAGCAATATGTTTTAAGATTAATACTATTCTCTCAACCTGATACATCATTATTCTATAATCCTACACACCCTGGAAGATTTAAAGAATAGATAGAGGCCACAGTTAGCCAGTGAAAGACTTGAGAAGAAAATGTATGTTTCCTGAACATAAACCCGATGTTCTTTGCCCTAAATACCCATATCTAGAGTAGAAAAGTCAAATGCTCTGGTAAAGACTTGATTTACTCTTTGCTTTTCTTTAATATTACAAGCTCTCACTTAAAAAAAAACACACACACAATAAATTATTTATTTTTTAATATGTCAGAATGAAAAGCTCATTTATACCAGTTGTCGTGAGAAAAGCTAACATTTTAAGAATATTTTCCCCTGTTTTACAGTTTTTGATTATACATGAACACAAAGAGTTTCTGTTTTGTATAGGTTGTAGAATATATATGTGAATGTCATGTTGTCTCATAGTAGAAACTAAGGCATTTTGTGGTGGCCAAACCCCAAAGTTACTGACCAAAATATTTCATTTCTAGAGCTACTTATTATGTAACTAGGATAAAGTAATTAAACCTTCCTGTTCATCCATCTGTCAAGGAGAAAGATTATATTTGCCATCTGTCCAGCTTTCAGGTATGGCAAATATTGATGAGGGAATCTAAACTAAGTATAGGACTTTATTCCAGCTCATTTAAAAGAGTATTGAAAAGTCTACTCTACAAATCAATTTCTATTTATTGATTTTGTTCTTTGGAATATTTCAAATATAACAGAAACTAATTATTTGCTACCCAGAACTAACAGAGGTTAATATTAGACCTTCTTTGCTTCATTATTTCTTTATTCTTTAGTAAAGTATTTCAGATACAGCTAAAGCTCTAATTCCACACCCATGCCATTCCTCTCCTTTTCCCGCAAAGGTATCTTAAAGTTTTGGTATTAATATATTTTTATTGATTTCAGAAAGGAAGGGAGAGGGAGAGAGAGATAGAAACATCCATGATGAGAGAGAATCATGGATTGATTGCCTCCTGCAAGTCCCCCACTGGGGATTGAGTCCACAACCCAGGTATGTGCCCTTGACAGGAATCAAACCTGGGACCTTTCAGTTTGTAGGCTGACACTTTATCCACTGAGCCAAACTGGCTAGGGCTCTGACCAGTATTTTAGCTTGCTGCTGGTGTCTGGCTGATCTAGACAAGCCCCAATTGTGTACCAGTGGGGTCCCTCAGCTTGGCCTGTGCCCTCGCCCAATCTGGGACCCCTCAGGGGAAGTTGGAAAGCCAGTTTCAGCCCAATCCCTACAGGCCAGGCTGAAGTTCTTCACTGGTGCACAAATCCATGCACTGGGCTTCTAGTAAAGATGGAAAGAAAAAATCACCTAGTAACATTATTAAAATTGCAAATTTCTTGAATCTTTTGACATCCCCTATTCAAAAGATTTTATTCAGCCCAGTGGTTGAGCACTGACCCAAGTACCAGGTCATGGTTTGATTTCTGGTCAGGGCACGTGCCTGGGTTGCAGACTCCCCAGTGGGGGGTGTGCAGGAGGCAGCTTATCAATAAATCTCATCATTGATGTTTCTATCTCTCCCTCTCATTTCTTATCTGAAATCAATAAAAAAAATTTTTTTTAAATATTTGATTCATAGGTCTAGAGTAAAATTGATAAATTTTTGTTTTTCTGTATTTTTATGCTTTACTTTTACAATATAATAAAAGAAATAATCTCCTCTGTTTTGATATACAGTGCCTAGTGAATAGCATCGAATAGCTGGGTCACTGCCAAAATCCAATATGCATTTTTTACTTTCTTTTTTAAATGTTTTTATTAATAATCTAATCATTGTTGCTCTACAAGGAAAATAACAAATAATAAAATATTACCAATGTCATTGTTTTCATGTTATTATATCATAATTATTTTAATAACTTTATTGGTATTTAATTTATACCATAAAGTTCACCTTTTTAAGTCTGTTGAAGTAAAGAACTCAGTCAAATTTGTAATTGTGCAACAATCACCATAGTCTAATTTAAAAACATTTTTTATCATCCCTAAAAGAAAACAATACCCAATAGCAGTTACTTCTTTTCCTCTTCTCTCCTTCTCTCACAAACTCTAGTTAACTGTTAATCTACTTTCTGTTTCTATAAATGTGCTTATTCTGAATCATATCTAATAAAAGAGTAATATGCAAATTGACCATCACTCCAACACACAAGAAAGCTGTGCCCAGGTGGACACAAGATGGCCACCACAAGATGGCTGGCAGGGGAGGGCAGTTGTGGGAGATCAGTCCTGCAGGGGAGGGCATTTGGGGGCAACCAGGCCTACAGGGGAGGGCAGTTGGGGGGACCAGGCTGGAAGGGGAGAGAAGTTAGAGGGTGGGGGGAACCAGGCCTGCAAGGGAGGCATTTGGGGGGACCAGGCCTGCAGGGGAGGGCAGTTGGAGGTGAACAACCCTGCAGGGAAGGGCAGTTAGGAGTGACTGCAGGCCGGCAGAGCAAGGAAGTTGGGGGCAAACAGGCTGGCAGGGGAGTGGTTAGGGGATGATCAGGTTGGCAGGCAGAAGCAGTTAGGGGCAATCAGGAAGGCAGGCAGGTGAGCAGTTGGGAGCCAGCAGTCCTGGATTATGAGAGGGATGTCTGACTGCCAGTTTAGGCCTGATCCCACCAGGATTGGGTCTAAATGGGCAGTTGGACATCCCTCTAGGGGTCCCAGATTAGAGAGGATGCAGGCTGGGCTGAGGGACACCCCTCCCCTTCGGGCTCCATGCATAAATTTCATGCACCAGGCTCTAGTTATGAATAATATTATGAACATCCATATACATGTTTTTGTTTAGACATTTGCTGGGTTACATGATAATTCTATGATTCACATTTTGAGAGCTGCCAAACTGTTTTCCAAAGTGACTATACCACTTGACTTTCCACCAGCAATGTATGAGAGTTCCAATTTCTCTATATCCTTAATAGCACTTACTATTGTCTGTCTTTTTTATTAAAGCTATTCTAGCAAATATGATTATTATCTCATTGTGACTTTGATTTACATTTCCCTAATGGTTAATGATGTTGAACATCTTATCATGTGTTTGTTGGTTATTTGTACATCTACTCTTATGCTTTGTCCCATTTTAAAATTAGATTATGATTTTATTATAGAGTTGTAAGAATTATTTTATTGTCTGAATATATTTTAAATTATGATTTGAAAATATTTTCTATGTCTGTAGGCTCTTTTCACCTATCTGATTTTGTCCTTTGAAGTGTAAAAGTTTTTAATTTTGATAAAGTTCAAGTTAAAGTTAACAATTTTCTCTTTTTATTGTTGTGATGTTAATGTTGTAGCTAAGATGTCATTGCATAACCCAAGATCATGAAGATTTAATTTTGTGTTTTCTTCTAAGAGTTTATTACCATGATTATTTTTATACATGTGAATAAATGGAAAATGAAAATTAAAGTGGAATAATCAGTTATCAAGGGAAAATGTTTCAATAACTTAATTTTACAAATAATTATTAGGATTGTGGGATAGTTCCTGGGCATTAACTCTAACTACAGATCAATTGGTAAAGAAAAGACAGTATCAAAAAGAGAAAATTGCAGTCATGGTGGACCTAAAAGTACTTAAGGAGTAGGTAGGGAACCTGGATTGGTGAGAAGTCATAGGAGAACTATGTCCCTCTGCTAAGGGCAACTCTGAGGGACACTCCAAGGTAGTTTTGAGAGCTGTGAGCCATAGGTGATAAATCAGGAACCCTAACTGCTGCCCTCATACTGCAGGACATCAGCCAGAAGGAATGAAGTCATTTCTAGGTTTTACCAGAAGTACAGGCTGGTATCATACAGACTTAATCATTCATTTGTTAGTGAAAATGGGAGGTGTATCTTTCTTCAGTTGGTAGAGAGCCATGTATGAGCACAAGAAAGTGTCTGCTTTGTCACTATCACTGGCACTCCACAGATGCTATGTCTCAGGTCCAATGGCCAAAACACCAAGGGCCATTGATTAACTATTTTATGTCTAGGCAGGAAGAAGGACAATAAAGAGACTGTTATGCTATAATTCTGTTGTTTTATAACAGAAGGGACACAGGAGAGGATAAAAGAAGAATTTACAGATGGCCTGTCAAAGTAAATAAATCAGAGAGAAACAACTGTTTTCATAGGGATTCTGAATCCACTTCCTACAATATGTGAAGAAAGAAGATTTCCTAATTCAATGAATAGATCACTGGAATGAAAAAAAGAGTATGCTGTGTTGAAACATTATTCCTTCCCTTCAAAACACAATACAGAATAAGTATGCATAATGTTCAATGTAAACTATTTGATACATTGCACTACACATTCAATGCATTTAGGAGCCTCTAATTTTTTAAGTGTTCTATGAAAGAACTACCCAGTAATATTATCATGGTTGCTACTCTTAGGAAGGTCTCACTATTTAACCTCTGTATCTCTTTGCTTCCCCAAGCTTCATTATATTTATGTTGCTGCCCCTGTCACAGAAATCTTATATCTTTTCCAATGAATATTTTCTAAACAAAGTCACTATACTGTGAAGGCATTCTAGAAGGCATTATTTATGGAAAAGAAATCCAATCACAATATAATGGTAAAGCGTGAAAGGTCATATGACAGCCTCGTGGACAACAAAATGTCTTGTTGGCCCCGATGGAGAAAAAAGCAGTCTTCTTTTTAGTTGGCATCCTTTGTGTAACAAGCTATAAGTACTTTTAATTCATGACTTGATATAAGTTCTTGACATGTGGTCATTTTCTATTTTGAACAGATAAAGAATATTTGCAAGAAAATCTATTCTTATCTGAGCAGAATGGTTTTATCGGTACACTCTTAAAGCCAAGTAATGAATAACCTGAACATTTTGGTCTTTTTGACCCTAGAATTCTATGATGCCATACAATAGTTGTTTCAAAGACAGAGCAACCCAATTAGGTAAGTATTCTTTATTACACAAATATAATTCATAGATCTCAGTGGTCAGATAATTTTGGTCCAGAATTCTAAACATTTTGAGGTGTAGTTACATAAACATTTTATTCATAAATTTTCATTAAATATTTGCTCATATTTTCCCATTTTGACATAATGTTATCTACTCGTTCCTTAAAACAATCTCCAGGGCAGGTATTTGAGGTTTTGAAATACAATCAACTTGGCAAGGATGTTGACACATTAAATTTGTTTGGTATTAATGTGACTCAGAACAGTTTACCTCTTCTCAAATCAGGGCTTTCAATATAAAAATGAATCATTCCATAATCCTAAACTTACTTTGTCAATGCTTTCTGTGCAAAGATGCATTATAAAACTTATAAAAGGTTCTTTAGCTAAATGGACTGCAAATGCAGATAGTAATCTACAAGACAAATAAAATTTACTAGAGCATCACACTTAAAAACAGGTTTAATGGAGACATAACTCATTTCTTTATACAGAGCCTAATTTGGTGACAGAATGTGATAGAAAAAAGAAAAGATATTTAAAAATTAGCCTTGGCCAGTGTAGCTCAGTTGGTTGGGCATGGTCCATGCACTGGAAGATTCTCAGTAGGGGCATGCAGGAGGCAGCCAACCCATATTTTGCTTTCACATCTATGTCTCTCTCTCTCTCTCCCTCTCCTTTCCTCTCTTCCTAAAAATAAAAAATAAAAATCTTCTAAAGAGGGTATTAAAAAATTACAAGGCCTGAATTCCAATCAAGACTATACTACTATGGCTGAAACCGGTTTGGCTCAGTGGATAGAGTGTCGGCCTGCGGACTGAAAGGTCCCAGGTTCGATTCCGGTCAAGGGCAGCTGATCAATGTTTCTCTCTCATCGATGTTTCTAACTCTCTATCCCTCTCTCTTCCTCTCTGTGAAAAATCAATAAAAAAAAAATATTTTTAAAAAAAGACTATACTACTATGTTCTGTTATAAATTTGAGCAAATTAATTAATTTCTCAGGGTATATTAGAAATGTACAGAGATATGAGTAATAGAAAAATGGAATAAAAGTGGCTTAGGAGCTGAGACCGGTTTGGCTCAATGGATGGAGCGTCGGCTTGGGGACTGAAGGGACCCGGGTTCGATTCCGGTCAGGGGCATGTACCTTGGCTGCGGGCATATCCCCAGTGGGGGGTGTGCAGGAGGCAGCTGATCGATGACTCTCTCTCATCGATGTTTCTGGCTCTCTATCTCTCTCCCTTCCTCTCTGTACAAAATCAATAAAATATATTTAAGGAAAACTGGCTTAGGAAATAAGGCAGGGGTGGGTGGGTATAGAGAGATTAGCTAGGGAATATATATATATATATATATATATATATATATATAGCCCATGGACACAGATAATAGAGTGGTGAAGGCCTGTGAGGGCTGAGTACAGGTTGGGGGTCAATGGGAATAAAACAAAAACATAGGGGACATCTATAATACTTTCAACAATGAAGATAAATTTAAAATAAGAAATAAGAACAATTAATTGTCTCATTTAGAGGAAATCCAAAGATAGGCTGTTTCAGATTTGTGCATTGGCTGGCTGCAGTGATCAAAGATCCAAGCTCTTTTCAATTTCCTACTCTATTTTTAGGCTTTCTATCTCATAATCCCAAGATGGCTGCCAAACTCCAGAGGTCTGACAGTCACATTCAAAAAACATGAAGCCAGAGGGGCTGAAAAAGACTTTTATGTATCTACTTTCTCCCTGAAGCAATCCAGCAGATTATCCCTTACTAGAGGCCTAGTGCACAAAATTTGTACACTCAAGTTGGTGGGGGAAGGGAAGGTCCCTCAACCCACCTGTGTCCTCTTGCAGTCCGGGAACCCTCAGGGGATGTTCAACTTAGGGCTTAGGCCTGCTCCCCACAGGAGTCAGACACCCTTAGCACTCCTGTGGAGGCGGGAGAGGCCTCCCACCACCACCATGGCACTTGCCAGCTGTGAGCCCAGCTCAGGGCTTCTGGCTGAGTGATGCTCCTCCTGTGGGAGTGCACTGACTACCAAGGCAGTTCCTGCATTGAGCGTCTGCCCCCTGGTGGTCAGTGCACATCATAGCAACTGGTCATTCCTCTGTTTGGTCAATTTGCATATTAGCCTCTTATTATATAGGATATGTTATTGGATGAAAGCTGGTCACATGACCACCCCTATATAAAAGAAAGTATGGGGAAAGTGAGTATCTGGCTTACCTAATCTTTATAGAGAAAAACAGACAAGGGGAAGGGGAGCTTCATGGCTCTATCTATAAAATGTGGGAGTTGGGTAAACTTATCCCTTAGGTATATAGCTCTAGACTAATGGACAATTTTTAAAAAATATTTTGTTGATTGTTTACAGAGCGGAAGAGAGTGGAATAGAGAGTTATAAACATTGATCAGAGAGAAACATCAATCAGCTGCCTCCTGCACACCTCCTACTGGGAATGTGCCCGCAACCAAGGCACATGCCCTTTACCAGAATCAAACCTGAGACCTTTCAGTCCGCAGGCCAATGCTGTATCCACTGAGCCAAACCAGTTAGGGCTAATGGGCAATTTTTGAAAACAAAAAGTAATAAAAACAAGTAACCTGACATATATATATATATATATATATATATATATATATATATATATATATATATATTTAAGAGGCTTCAGTTTTTATTCATATTCCCTGTGATGACACTTTTCCCTTCCTCTAAAAGCAAAACAAACTTCCTCCACCCATAATTCCAAAGTTCTAAAGTGAACAGTCTCTTCCCTCCCCTAACTAGAAAAATAAACAAACCTGAGTGGTCCAGACACTGAGTCATTCAATTTAACTTTGATGGGACTGCATCTATTTTTGAGGTTTTGCCATCGTGGTTTAAGAACACTGTCTGTAGAAACTTTGGATATTTTTCCCAGCATCTCTCTGAGTTTATGCTGCACTAAATTTAAAATGGAAAATAATGATGTAAAAGGCTAAGTAAATAATTCTATTGGAAAAAACATGAGTGATCATCTTCTTAAAAAAAAATCCAAAGAATTCAAAATGTATTGAATTTGTCCAATTGACATTCCATTCGTGGTACTCATACTCCCATGTAATATTATCATGTATCGCTGCTTCATTTTTTCAGAGATGTGTACAGCTGCCCTTTATTATTAAATGCACCCCTCCAGCTGAATAAATGTCCATTCTAAAATTAAAACAAGACACTACATGAGAAAGGCTTGGAAGCCAGAATGTCACCAGTTGTGTATGCCAGATGTGATTATAGAGCAACAGCGAACAATGCTGCAATCAGCCTATTGGTTAGCCAGAAACTGTGGACACCCAGAAAAGGTTCCATCTGAATATATACCCAGTGGTATGTTCAAAACTACTGTGCAAAAATGCTTGTTTTACCAAGATACTCTATGGGAATATTTAGCTGTGACATTGTAAATGCTGTTATTTTGGTTTCTAAAAATGGCATGGCAGGAAATGATTCCAGGGAGGAGTTGCCAAGATGGATGTTGGGCAGACCCAAGAGTGGGGGAAAAGTTAAACACAGAGAACAAGGAGCCGAGAAAGGTAAAACAATTATGTGCCTACTCAGAAGTCACAACAGGCCCCTTAAAAATCAGCTAAATAAAAAGAAAAATGGCTATCTACACATACATTAGTAAGACAGTGTGCCATAACTCATCAGTAAAAACTTCTCAGAAAATTTCCATGTCTATCATTTCACTTTCACTGCTTTACAAGTGAAGCCAATGCCTTCTCCATCTCTATAGTAATGATAGCAGGATGGGGTGTTTGGGTCTGAGTTCATTGACTCAAAAAATTGAAGAATGAGTTCACAAACAAAGAGTTAAGGAAAAAAAAAGTTTGAGAGATAGACAGACTCCCTCTCGCAGGAGGGAACCCAAGTGGCTATTTCAATCTATTTTATTGAAAATTTACTATTTTCAATAAAATAGATTCTTAGAATCCAAAATAAATTTGATTTCCCCTTCTATTTGTCATCACCCAGAAGGTTGGTTATTTCAAAGAATCCCTACTACTCATTGTCACAAAGGTAACAAACTGTTCATCTTTGGATCAGTCACTGAGTTGAAAAACCGCCTAAGAGAAGACAATCAGTTTATATAAAGACAAGAGGTGACTCCCACTCTTTCTTTTTCTTCTTTTTTTTCTTCTTTTCCCAGCTGCTATGGCCAATGGACAACTTAGTCCTTTTGGTAAGAATTTCTGCGGATTTAAAAATGCTCACATTATTTTTATTCACTTCCTATCTGGAAAGGGCAAAGTGAGAACAGGTGAGAAGAGAGGCTGATCAGGTAATAACTACAGTTAATGCCACACTAGGAGTCTGACCTTCCTCAGAGGGCTGCTAAGGTAAGCAGTTTAGTAACTGCAGAAATTCAAAGGAAAAAAAAGTGGAAGAGGGAGAGGAAAAAGGAGGCAGAGAAAACTAATTTTCTTTTTCCTTAAATAGGTTTGTGTTATAGGAGATCTCTTTCCAAGTACAGAGTTCCTGGTTTAGACAACTCAGTTTTCATCAATGATAGTTATCAATTATGTGCCTACTCAGAAGTCACAACAGGCCCCTTAAAAATCAGCTAAATAAAAAGAAAAATGGCTATCTACACATACATTAGTAAGACAGTGTGCCGTAACTCATCAGTAAAAACTTCTCAGAAAATTTCCACGTCTATCATTTCACTTTCACTGCCTTACAAGTGAAGCCAATGCCTTCTCCATCTCTATAGTAATGATAGCAGGATGGGGTGTTTGGGTCTGAGTTCATTGTCTCGAAAAATCGAAGAATGAGTTCACAAACAAAGAGTTAAGCAAAAAAAAAAAAAGTTTGAGAGATAGACAGACTCCCTCTCACAGGGAGGGAACCCAAGTGGCTTGCCACTGAAGCACTCTGTCTAGGGGGATATATATACATATATTTTATATATACATATATACATATACATATACATATATATATATATCCTGCTGGCTTCTGATTGGTTCTTCACAGAAGCTCTCTGTATAGGGGAAGAGAAAGCTCTCTGTCAAGGGGTAGAGGAAGCTCTCCATCTATGTAGGAGTGTTGGTTCTTCCCTGCCCAGCTGGGTTGCCCCAGCAACTCCCACCTATTTGGGTTTTCCCCCAGCTGGGCTGCCTTAACAACTAGTCAGCAAGCTATATCTTGTTATTCTTTTTTAAAAATATATATATTTTATTGATTTTTTTTACAGAGAGAAAGAGAGAGAAATAGAGAGAAACATCGATGAGAGAGAAACATTGATCAGCTGCCTCTTGCACACCCCCTACTGGGGATGTGTCCACAACCAAGGTACATGCCCTTGACCAGAATTGAACCTGGGACCTTTCAGTCTGCAAGTTGATGCTCTATCCACTGAACTAAACCGGTTTCGGTGTATTCTGTTATTTTTGGACGTCCCTATTTTACTTCCTTCCTATGATCCCTCCCTATCTCCCTATCCCTCTTCTATCTTCTCAGTGACCTTTATTTTCAGACTTTGCACTTAACCTTTTACTATCTAGTATGTTCCTCGTGTGTTTTAATATACAATCATGCATCACTTAGTGGCAGGATACATTCTGAGAAATGCAACGTTAGAGAATTTCAACGTTCTACGAATATCATAGAGTCATAGAGTGCATTTACACAAACCAAGATGGTATAGTCTACTACACACATAGGTTAGATGGTATAGTCTATTGCTCCTAGGCTATAAACATGTTACTGTACTGAATACTGTAGGAAATTATAACACAATGATAAGTGTTTATGTATCTAAACATATATAAACATAGAAAAAGTACAGTAAAAATATGGCATAAAATATTATTTAAATGGCAGAACTGTATGGGGCACTTTTCATAAGTGGAGGCTGAAGGACTGGGAGTTGCTTTGGGCGAGTCAGTGAGAGACTGGTACACACTACTGCAGACTTTATAAACACCATACACTTAGGCTACATTGTTTATTTAAAACCTTCTTTCTTCAATAATCAACCTTAGCTTACTGTAGCATTTTTATTCTATATTTTTTAACATTCTAATACTTTTGTAATAGCACAACTTAAAACAGAAACACATTTTATGGGTGTAAAAAGTCTTTTTCTTTATATACATATTCTATATGTTTTTTCCTATTTAAAAATTTTTACTTCATTTTTTAACTTACTTGTTAAAGTCTGAGACACAAACACACACATTAATTAGGCTAGGCCATTGGTCGGGAAACTCATTATATCAACAGAGACAAATATCAACAGTACAACAATTGAAATTTCTTTTGAGAGCTATATTTTTTAAACTTAAACTTCTTCTAATGCCACTTCTTCAAAATAGACTTGTCCAGGCCATGGTATTTTGTGGAAGAGCCACACTCAAGGGGCCAAAGACCTGCATGTGGCTCTTGAACTGCAGTTTGCCGACCATGGGGCTAGGATTTGATTATGATCATCGATATCACTATCGTCCACCTTCACATCATGTCCCACTAGAAGAGTGGTTCTCAACCTTTCTAATGCTGCGACCCTTTAATACAGTTCCTCATGTTGTGGTGACCCCCAACCATAAAATTATTTTCATTGCTACTTCATAACTGTAATTTTGCTACTGTTAATGAATTGTAATATAAATATCTGTGTTTTCCAATGGTCTTAGGCTCTACAGCTGCAGTTCTCAACAGGTTGAGAACCGCTGGCAGGGTCACCTAAGACCATCTCTTGCTTCTTCTTCAGCTGTGTATTCCTGTTCCAGCTCCAAGAACTCCTCCTTAGTCAATTCTTCAGGAACTACCTCTAGGAGCTCCTTAATGTCAACTTCATCCACACCCAAGTTAAAGTTGTTTGCCATCTCAGCCACAGTCTTGATTTTTACAACTTCCTCATCCTTGGCAAATCCTCTGAAATCATAAATGAATCTCTTTAGTGTCTTTAGTGTCTTCTTCCAGATGCCACTCATATACACTCCTTGGCGACATCACCTCAAACCCAAGCAAGGTTCTTGATTCAGTGATAGATATTTTGATCCTTCCAGAGTTGCATCAGTGTCATGCTCAGTTGAAGCAATAGCCTGGGCAACAGTCCTCCTCAGGTACTAGGCCTGCTATAACTCCTTGATTCATTGGTTAGATCAAATAGGTGGTGTATGAAGGGAAAAACATCATTTGATATTAAGATGAAGATCATCAATAAAAAGTAGATGTCTGTGAATATTATCAACAACAAGTAAAATCTTGAAAAGCATGTTATTCTCCAAACAGCAATTTTCTATTTCACTAGCATACCAATTCAGGAGAACTTCTTAGAAGAGGAGCTTCATATTGCTCCTGTAGGACACTGGCAGTGTGTGCTTACTTGAGGGGCCTGAGGTTCCCACTGTGCCAGATAACAAAAGGCTTTCAATTTGTGCCCTGCAACATTGCCCAAAGTAAGAGTGCTTTCCTGTCCTTAAAAACCTTGAAACCTGGTATTGATTTGATGCTCTTATGGATGAAAGTCATTTTAGGCATCCATTTCCAGAATAAGGAGGTTTTGTCCACAGTGAATATGTGCTCTGGCAAGTAATTTTCCTTCTCAATAAACGTATCTAGAGTTTCCAAAAATTCTTCAGCTGCCTTCACATCAGCACTCACAGACTCACTGCTCACATTCACAATGAATCGTTTAAACCACCCAGAGCTAGCAATAAATTCAATATCCAACATTGTTGTTGGGTCCAGCCTTTCCTTTCAACATCACAAACAAACTTTTGCTTTAGCTATGATTATCATGATGCCAAGGGGGATATGCTTCCAGGTCATTAGAAGTTTCCTCATGCCTGAAATACACCCTTTCAAATTGTTGTTAGTCTTGCTGCTTTCAATAGAGCAGACTCTTTTGACAGCTTCTGCTGCTTTGTTTTGTTTTGTTTTGTTTTCTTTAAAATTGTAGCTATGGGCCATGGCTGGTGTTTCTAAGTGGTTAGATGTTTGGCACTCTCACTGAAGGGTCATGGACTCAATTCCTAGTCCAGGGCACATACCTGGGTTGCAGGTTTGATCCCTGGCTCTGGCCAGGGGCACTTGGGGCAGGTAACCAACTGATGTTACCTCTCACATCGATGTTTCTCTTTGTGTGTCTCTCCTTCTACCTTCCACTCTCTATAAAAATCAATGGAAAAATATCTTCAGGTGAGGATTAACAAAAAATAAACAAGCCCAAAAAGACTGTAGCCATGGTAGACATATCTGAATGGCGAGAAATAACCATCAATAATTTCCCATCTTCATAGTTCTTAATCACTTTTGCTATCATTACCAGGTCAATCATTCAACATATCTTCTTACTGTCAATATTATCAGTACAGCTTGTACACTCACAGGCCATGATGAACAAAACAAGATTAAATCAAGCACAAAATAAAAAGATATAATCAAAATACTGTAAATACAAGATGAATCCGGCTGCTGCCAGGGTAACATGGCATGCTATTTCAGGGCAAACTTTCTTTTTTATAAGTAAAAAGAGTATACTCTAAAATGACAGTAAAAAGTAAATACATAAACTAGTGACAGTTGCTTATTTCCATTATCAAGTATTATGCACTGTACATAATTGTGTGTTACACTTTTCCATGATTGGCAGCACAGTAAGTTTCTTTATACCAGCATCATCATAAACATGTGAGTAATGCATGTTGCAACATTATGATGGTTACAAAGTCACTACCTTGTAGGAATTTTTCAGCTCTATTGTAATCTTATGGAACCACCAGTGTTGACTGAAATATTGTTATACAGCACATGGCAGTATAAGTTGCATCCAATTTTATTGCTCAAATTGTTATATTCCTATTTCCCCCATATTACACATTGCCTTGCATATAAATGTGTGTGTGTGTGTGTGTGTAATTGTAAACTTCCATAGATCTTTTTTTTTTTTAACCCAAGTAGAGATAGAGTAAATAAGGAAGGAGGAAAGTAGAGGAGGAAGAAAAGATAAAAGAAGAGAAGCTAAGTGAATAAATACTTTGAATACTATTGTTGGCAAACAGCAGAGAGGTGGTTCAAATGCCTCTATATTCATATTAAGTGGAGTGACTTTAATTTCATCCCATGTATATGTCAAGATTTTAACTTTAGAGTACATGTAAGATCAAGCTAGAAGAGTTGCCTCTGTCCCCCAATATATAAGGTAAGTAAGTGTGCCCCATTCTCCTTCTCCTTGGTAAAAAGAGCATTTTCTCCTTTATTTATGCTTTCTCTTCTAGAGGTGTAAATACTCAAACTTATTGGAAGTGACTCTGGTTCGGTTAGGAAAATATAAAACACTCATGGTTACTAAGCAGCACTGAGTACTTCACAATTTGATAATTATTTGTCCATATACTCATATAGAAAGAATTAATTTTATAAAAATATTTCAACATTAATCTAAAATATCGGGAAATTATAATAAAGTATCCCTAATTACTATGGTATAGTAGTCTTTAAATTTCATTTTCTTTTTCATATCTATTCCAAAATCATAACTTCTGGATAAGCAGGTTAATATACTATTGTTAATCTCTCTTTTTAAGTGGGTTAAAATTAAAGAATGCAAAATAGCTAAGGATCAACCAATACGTTAAAAGATAGTTTCTCATGTATTATTTTTTTTAAATAGCTGTTTTTTAACCCAGCTACTATGGGTGCTTATTTCTTGAACATATGAAAGAAAATTCACCTTTCACATTCTATTTCACAGTGGATGAGAGACTATATTTCAAATAGATCTGGAATTTGATTTTTCATTTCTCCACTGGGTTAGTATTGACTTTTAATTCTTTTTCAAGTCTGATATTGGTCTATTTTTCAGATCCAAGGCATCTCTTATAAAAATTCATTTCCCACTTAACTAGTAATTTAGATAAATGTCAAGTTCACATTTCTAAGGAGAAAATGGTTACTATTAGTAATTTCTTATCACTGAGGACAGAGTTTGTTGTCATTTGAAGGCTGTATAGCACAGATACAATTGCCTCGGAAGTCTTGAAAAATAAATTTCTGTTTCTTGAGACACCTATAACACAAATATTAGAGGTCAGAAACAGAGTAATATAGGTTATGAAGATACATGACTGCTTAGCTGTTATTGTTTAGAAATCAAGTAAAACTTTGGGTGTAATGGATTAATAAAAAGATAACTGGATGGAGGGTGTAGAAGAAAGAAAATGTGTACTGTGAATTAAATATGTAACAGACAAAATATTATAGAGCTGAAGTTATATTATACTGAATGACCATGAATATAGACTAGATGTATTCTTGGCTAATTTTGCTATTACAGTGAAGTATTTAGTACACTAACACTATAATTTACTATTACTTATTCATTTAATACTAAATATAACAACAAAATATGTACAATATGGGCCACCAACTAAAAATAAAATACTTCATTAACTGTCAGGAATTTACAATCTAGAAGAGAAACATTAGAAATACAAAACTAACCATAGTATACTATTTTAATTAGTTGATCTATAAAGTAAAGTACTAAGGGCTGAGAAGAGGGTGCCATCATTACATGAAGGAGCTCCGATGTGCATATTATGATGGATGCTTTCTGGTTTGGGGCCAGTTAACAAACTTCCTTTGAGATACTAGTCTGTACCAACTCTCAGTTCATGTGGATAAGTGGGCCTTTACCTGAATACAGGGAGCCAAGCACACGGCTCAAATCTGCCCAATTAGAATGTGTAATTCCCTTGGCACACCAGTTGATTCAGGGGTGAGCTAAGTTGGTCACTTCAGAGTAAATTCTGTTACTTGTATGTAAGATACAATAATAAATACTCTCTTATTTAATCTACTTGAACCCTGAGGGGACAACCATCTTGCCATTCATGTGTCATTTGAGAAGAAAAATTAGTATCTGTGGCTGCCATAAAAGCATCACCACAAACTTGGTCGCTTAAAACAACAGATATTTATTCTCTCACAGTTCTGGAAGCCAGAAGTCTATAAAGTTCAAAATCAAAGTGTCAGCAAGGCTATGCTCCCTCAATAGATTCTAGAGAGAAATCGTTTCAGCCTCTCCCTAGCTTCTGGTGGTTACCAGCAAGCCTTGGTTTTTCCTGGCTGCTAGATAATCTGTGATCCCCATCTTCTATGGTGTCCTACCTGTATTTCCTTTGTGTCTGTCCACATTTCTATTTCCTTTTAAGGACATCAGTCACTGGAATTGGGGGCCACCCTAATCCAATATGACCTCATCTTAACTTGATTACACTGGCAACAACTCCATTTCCAAATATGGTCACATTCACATGTATCAGAGTTCAGGACTTCAACATCTCTTTTTAAGGGCCACAAAACAGCCCACAACAAAGCAGAGGAGAAAGTGACCTTCCAGTCATCCATAATGAGCTGTTACTGCTTTACTTAGCATTGAAAGTGTATGCTATAAGTGAAATTAACTGTAGGCTCCTTTAGTAAAGCATTATATATATATATATATATATATATATATATATATATATATATATATATATATATATAAAGCCTAAGTAACCAGCTGACTGTTTGACTGGCCAACCATTAGCTATGATGAGTACTGATCACCAGGGGGCAGATACTCAATGCAGGAATGGAAACCACAGGCATGGAAACATGGAACAGACTGATGAATCTCAGAGGGAAGTGAGGAGGAGGGAGGGAGAAGGGTGGCAAGAGACTAACCAAATATCTTTATATGCATACTACAGGCCTAGTGCACAGATTTGTGCATCTATAAGGTCCCTCGGACTGGCTCCACCCTATAGCAATCAGAGACTCCTTAGGGGATGTCAAAGAGCTGATTTTAACCTGATCTCTGCAAGCCAGGCCAAGGCACCCCATCGGTACACGAATCCATGCACTGGGCCTCTACTTATAAATACTTGCACTGAGAAGTTACACAGCTCCTTTCTCTTGTAAGTGATACTGAGCAAGGGCAGAGAGAAACTGTTGGTTTCTCTGCTGCAGAATATCTGAAAATAGATTGATAATTTCAAAGGTCCATTCCTCCTTAAAAATGTCATCATAAAAAAAATATATATTATTATCACAGCCATTTTAACATTTATGCAAACTTTTCTGCACAGATCAATAAAATAAATTATAGGTAAGTCCTAGTGTGTCTGAGGATGTCTTTAATCATGTGAAAATAAAAAGCATAAGGAAAGTTTATGGTCACCAGATGTTTGCCACAGATCCAGGACATCTTCACAGAGCAATGTCCAAAGCGGAAACAATAGAAGGGCAGAGACTCCTCTTACACATATTTGTACTAAAAAGGCAAACTCTTCCTAGGTCCCATTGGCCAGATTTAGAATCAGGCCTATGGAGATACCAGTCTGTACCAACTCTCAGTTCACGTGGATAAGTGGGCCTTCACTAAATACAGGGAGCAAAGCACATGGCTCAGATCTGCCCAATTAGAAGATCTAATTCCCTCGACATACCAATTGATTCAGAGGTGAGCTAAGTACTTAGCTTTTTCAGCCCCTGCCTTGAAGATGAGCTCGAATAGCAAAGAAAGTCAAGAAGGAATAGTTGGCTGTTCATTAGGCAACAAGCAGCCAAATCGTCTCTGCCCTAAAAGAAAATGACTTTAGAACCTTTGTAATTGATTCTGACAGCCCCATAGCAGACAAGACAGAGCAAGGTCTTCAGTGGATTCAATGAGAAACAAGGATTTCAGTGATACCAATTTTTGTCAGTCTTGCCAACAACTTTGGCATGGCCTAGAAAATGTCATTTATTAGTTGTATGATCTTAGATGAATAATTTAATATCTCTACAGGGCTCAGCCTCCTTAGCCATAAAATAGATATAATACCTCTTTCTGTTTGTTTGTTCTGAAGATTAAATAAGAAATCAAGTGTAAAGTGCCTGTATAACGTCTGACAGGTAGTAAATACACCATAAATGTTAGTTTCCTTCTCTCTCCCAATTTTACCCTTCCACTTCTTCTTCTTAGAAAACCCTTAATGTAATTAATTTGTATTAATTATATGTAATTAGATAATACAATTAATTTATATTAATTCTATATTTAGGTATTCTCTCTCTCTTCCTCTCTCTACCCCTCATCTCTCTCCCCTCTCTCGCTTTCTTTTCCTCTCTTTCCTAACTACATACTTCTTCGGAAGGGGCTGTGGAAAAACAACCTTAAAAGTGGGTTGTTAATGACTTGGCACAGTATACTATGATGCCTAGCTCCACTCTCTCAAGAATAAACTGAGCAGGCCTCTTCCTGGTCAGCTTCCTCAGGAAAGGTACCTTGGTGTCATAGTCACAGTGAGAAGAGAAGACTCTCCGAAGTTGCTAATTCATGCTGTTCATAAACAATCATTAAAAGGAAACCAGATTAGTGATGAAAGATAACTAAAGATGACAGGAGGATTTGGAGTCTTGGATGGCACCCCATCTCCCATTTCTTTCTTTCTTTCTTTCTTTCTTTCTTTCTTTCTTTCTTTCTTTCTTTCTTTCTTTTTTTTTTTTTTTTAATGAATCCTATTTATTTTTAGAGAAAGAAATGGAGAGGGGAGGAAGAGTAACATCAATGTGGGAGCAAAATATCAATCAGCTGCCTCCTGCATGCCCACAACCCAGGTATATATGCTGGTACATGGGACAATGCCCAAACAACTTGAGTCACCCAAGCATGGGCCCCATATCCCATTTCAATAAAACAGTGGTCATTGACACATTATCTAGAAGAAATATTCCTCAATGAAGCAAAAACATTTATAGAGAGCCTATTATGTACAATGACTAAGCTAAGGAATCTCCCCATTTATCTTCCTTGGTTAAGCCTAAAGCATTCCCAACCCATCCAGTGGCCATCTTTGGATCATGAGATAGGGACAACATGGAAGAAAACCAGTAAATAGTTTTGAATGATGACCTTTAGAAAGAAATGTATGGGCCCAGCTCTTGAGTGTGCAATGAAAGTAGGTGAAAAAGAAGAAAAAAAAGATTTCTTGAGCATAATTGTGTTAAACCTGCCCCTTTATGACTTCAAGAAATACCAAAATTTGAATTAAATTGAGATTACACATTTGCTGTTGTGATATAGCTCAATCAATCCACAACATGGACCATGATATTATACACATTAAAAAAATACCAGTGATAATATCTCACATTCATGGAGCACTCATCCAGTGTCAAGCATATACTATGTATTTTACGCACATTTCTTCATTTACTCCTTACAATGCCCCCTAAGATAGGAACACTTATTATTTCCATTCTTCACATGAGGAAACTAAGATTTAGAGAGCAAAGTCTGTCACAGACTGACTCAAAATTCCAACTGATATTGCTCCAATCAGTGCCTAGCCTGTGTATAACACCAGACTCCTGTGCTTATCTCTAGTGTCACATTTACCACACTATATTGAAGTGAGCTTTCAACTATTCTTTCTCCCTAGTTGGTTAAAGCTATTTATCTTTGAATCCTAAACCTAGCATAATGTAGGAATTAGATAAATGTACAAATATAGGTTGAATCTATGAACAAATAAACTGAAAGTAGGCAAAATAAAGAGTTTGGGTTCAGAAGAGTAGAGGTAATCCAGGCTGTAGATGTTGGCCAAGGCATTTTGGGTGATGTAAGAAAGACGGAAGAGAATTCTGAAAGAAGAATATTATTTTAGCAAAAGCCAAATACCTAAAATGTTTTGGAGTACTAATTTTACCTCCCCAACAGAACATTTTTAGTTGCATAGTTCATTATGCCATAGCATGAATAAGCATATTGCATTATTCCCATGTCAGCCTGCCCCTTATGCTGGACTACTGGCATAAAATGTGGCTTATACTTCATTCTGACCTTTGTCAAGTTAAAAAAAAAAATCCATTGAAAATATAAAACCACATTTAAGTCAGAAACCCAATGGAAAACTTGCATCCAACCATATATACTGCATTAAAATAAATTTTTAAAAATTCAGTAAGGAAAAATGGTCAATGTTCATAAGGTTAAATAATCATAAATAGATTACGGGGCAAAAAAAAATGTATATAAGGAATGCCAAATGACAAAAAACAAACAAAAACAAAACAAAACCCAAAAAGAAATAATTAGTGCAAGTCACATAGTGTTCCCAAAAATGATAGACTCAAATTTGAACTTGGGCAAAAATTTTTAAAGAACTGAAAATGCTGATGTTTAAAAAAACAAGGTCACATATTCTTGGTTATTATTATTTAAACTCACACACACAGAACTTTCAAGTAATTAGGGTAAAAAATAAAACATAATACATCATGTATTATTTTGACTTCTTTTACTTGACATTATATTTCTGAGATTCATCCATATGTTGTGAGTAGTTAGAGATCATTCATTCTCAATTTTGTCCAGCAGTAGTTCTCAAAGTGTGGTTCATAAGTGTTGATCAAAATATGTTCAAGAAGTGAACAATTTTCATAAATTTATTGAGATATAATTTTTACTCTATTAATATTTGTTCTGATAGTACAAATCAAGGCAATGGCGCCAAACTGTATTGGTCCTCATTCTATCATTATTCAACACCATGTACTATCAGTCAACAAAAATATAAAACAAAAAGTAATATCAATTTCATTTAATAATGTCTTTAGTAAAAAAGTATTAATTGTATCTACTTTCAATCCTTGAGTCATGTCTTTTTTAATGTTCTGTGTGATGTAATGTAAAGTATGCATGAAGTACATCCTAAAGTACAAAATCATGTATGGGTAAAAGATCAATTCAAAGTTCATAATAAACCAATGGAATTTCATTTACCAGAATATGAAAAATTCATCAATGTGATTCATAATTAACATTACAACTAACCTTTAAGAAACTATCTCTTGTGCCCTGGCTGGTGTGGCTCAGTTCGTTGGAGCATTGACCTATACACTGAAAGGTTGTGAGTTCAATTCAGGGTCAGAGCATATTCCTAGGCTGTGATTCATTTCCCGGTTGGGTAGCATATGATAGGCAGCCAATGGGTGCTTCTCTCTCACATAGATATCCCCCCCCCCTCTCCCACCCTCACCCTTTACTTTCCTACTCCTCTCTCTCCCTTTCTCTCTCCCCCTCTCTCTCCTTCCTTCTCTCTAAAATCAATAAATATATCCTCAATTGAGGATTTAAAGAAACTACAATACCACTCATAAAGTTTTAATGTAGAATCAAAGAAGGATATCCACATTTATCTAAAAATATTACTTATGTGTTTTATTTATATACTTTAAATAAAACATACTGAAATAGATCAAATAGAAAAACAGAGGTGAGAAAGTAGCTAGTTTATCATAAATTATTAAAGAAATGGCAAAATATAAAACAATGCCTGTATTTGCTTGGAGAAAATAAAGTCATTTTATAAAAATATATATGTTAGCAAGCAATGAATTTACTATTATTATTTTTTAAATGAATGCATACATAAATACTTTTTAAATTTCTCAGTTTTAAGTTATAATGTGGTAATATGAATAGTTGTAATTAACATAATCCAAAGCTCTTTAAAGTCCTCAATAATTTTTAAGGACATAAAAGGTCCTCAGATCAAAAAGCAGGAGAATCTCTGCTATACAGTATTTCGTTGTAAGCAGAGATTTAATTTTAACAGTAACTTCTGGGAATATTCTTGAGATAGTATATATTTAGCTTAATTTCCTCATCTGGCCTTTCTGCTTGTGGTTATTTCTTTCCAACTCTTCTTGTGCTGGGCCAATCAGGTTTTTCTGCAGTCTAGTACTTACAGTGGCTGTTACATCAGGTGCACTTCATTCCTCCTGGCAGAAATATCCCAGAAGGCTTTACCAAGAATGTGGGACTGTGCTGTGGCTTTAAGGATTTGGCCAGAAGGAGGTCAGAGGAGGACAGAGCAAACTAGAGCAATGTAAGCAATAGACTTTTTCTTGGATTATGGATATGGTTTCCGAGGCTTCTCAGTTTAACAGCATCTTCTAACACCAAATGTAAAACAATCTCCCTGTGTCTTTGTAACACATAACCCTGCTTTGTTCTCATCAACATGCCTATCACCACCTGGCTTTTTTCTCGGTTTTTATTCCTTTATTTTCTGTCTTCCCTACTGCTTTTCCCAGCTTGTGAGATCCAAGATTGTAAAGACTTCTGTCTTTTTCAATGACTGGAACTGTGTCTGGAAGACAGAAGGTTCCTAATATATATTTGTTTAATAGATTAATCATTCCTCCTTCAAAACCCTGTTTACTTTGCAATTTATAAAAAAGGAGAAAATTCTGTGTTATTTCATGGGAAATTAGGCTTTTCCCTATTTGGGTATATGAGAAAATAATTGCATAAAATAACTTACAAATTTTTCAAGAACTATATATTTTGACTTAAAACATTGCCTTTATTTTTGGTCTCATCCTATTATTCTTAGCCATAAGGACAGTTGGTACTAAATGACTTCACAACTCTTTGGAAAAATAGACTTATAAATAGATTTTTACCACATTTCTTCTGAATTATTTTTATTTCTTATTTAAGCTCTCTATTTTTAGCAATTTACATATTTCACTATAATTTACATTCTACATTCTATCCCTTAAATGTCTTCAATTCATACAGGTTTTCAGATTTAATCTTCTTGTTAAGAGAGCACATTTCCCTAGACTATCTCGTAAGAGTTTTGAAACTTGAAGAAAATATATTTTTATTTAAATATTGCCAGATGCTCTATATATACCAACATAGAAAGATCTTCAAGATATGCTAAGTATATATAAAACAAAAGATAATAACAGTATATATACTTTGTTCTTATTTGTATTTTCTTTTTTAAAGAAAGCGTATATAGTCCTATAAATTTTTACATGTGTGTAGACTGACTCTAATAGATGACAGTAGGAAACCAGAGATGTTTGCCTCTTGGTAAGGGATGGGAAGACTGGGTGGGGGAAAGGAGAAAAGGAAAGAGACGTTTTTAATATTCCCTCTTTGGTATCTTTTTAATCGTGTACACCGTGTGCATTACTTAATTATTTAACTTTAAGGAAGTAACTGTTATAGATAAAATTTAATTGGTGTCCACATGTGCCAATTAAAACATAGAGATTGGAGGAGAGAATTAAAAAATATGACCCAACTGTTGGGCCAGCATGGCTCAGCAATTGAGCATTGACCTATGAACCAGGAGGTCATGGTTCGATTCCCAGTCAGGGCATATACCTGGGTTGTAGACTCAATCCCCAGTGTGGGATGTGCATGAGGCAGTCAATCAATGATTCTTTCTCATCACTGATATTTCTATCTCTCTCTCCCTCTTCCTCTCCCTTCATCTCTGAAATCAATAAAATATTTTTTAAATATATGACCCAACTATATGCTGTCTATAAGAAATTCACTTCAAATATAATATTGGTAGGTTGAAAGTAAAAGAATAGATTAAAATTGTTATACAACTGCCGAAATCGGTTTGGCTCAGTGGATAGAGCATCGGCCTGCAGACTGAAAGGTCTCGGGTTTGATACCAGTCAAGGGCATGTACTGTGGTTGCGGGCACATCCCCAGTGGGGGGCGGGGAGGTGCAGGAGGCAGCTGGTCGATGTTTCTCTCTCATCAATGTTTCTAGCTCTCTGTTCCTCTCTCTTCCTCTCTGTGAAAAATCAATAAAATATATATATTTTTAAAACATTGTTATACAAGGAAACTGGGTTAGAGAGTGGTGGCTGTACTTAACACCTAGGCATTAAGAATGTAGGCTTGAGGTGGATTAAAAATAGAGGGTGAATAAGTGGATGCTGCATGGACATGCTCCCAGGAACAAACTGGCATTACAACTAAAATAGAGAAAAACTTCCTGAATAATCAATGGAAAACCCTGACACCCAAGGACCAAAAGTGGAGACCACATAGAGACTGGTAGGAAAGGCAGAGGTGCAAAAGGGCTGGCTGAGCACCCACAGACAGCAATTGAAGTCCCGGAGAGATATCTGAGGTGTGGGGGGTTGCCACTGAGAACTCTGGGATCTAATCCCCAAGCTCTTCCTCCCACCCCCAAAGAGCATCAAAACTGAGGAGGTTACCCACATCACACCTGGCTGTGAAAAACAGTGTGGCACTATCCACCAGAGAGTAACAGCTAAAAATTCAGGCACCCTCTTAAAGGGCCAATGCAAAAAATTCCGTGTGGAACCATCCACTCTGAGTTCCAGCAGAAGGAGGGTGAAGTGGACTGGAGCTCTGAGGGAAGAAGCCAGAACTGGGGATTTGGGAG
This sequence comes from Pipistrellus hanaki, assembly GCF_964339955.1. Taxonomy (NCBI): domain Eukaryota; kingdom Metazoa; phylum Chordata; class Mammalia; order Chiroptera; family Vespertilionidae; genus Pipistrellus; species Pipistrellus hanaki. The sequence continues at coordinate 48,635,992 of NC_140506.1, read as the reverse complement.
ACAGAGCTCAGAAGGCAGACACTCCAAGTTTCCTGGGCTAAGTCATTCCCTCACGCAGCGGAAGACATCTTTCCCACGTAGACATCTACCTTTTCAGAGGGTTGGGGGGTTGGGGGGGGGGGGGCGATGACCGTTGACACACCCTATTGGAAAACACCTTGCCCTGAGGCCACTTAAGAGATTAAAAATAATAAGTAGCCTCCAGGCAGTAATACCTGCCCCCACACTGTTGACTTAAGGGAGCTGTGGGGCAATGTGAAAGGTAACAATATTAGAATAGCCACTAATCCCAGGTGTGCCAGAAGAGAAGAAAGGCAGAAAGGCATGGAGAAGGTGTTTGAAGAAATAATGGCCACTGAGAACTCTGGGATCTGATCCCCAATACCTAACCTGGAAAAGGAAAATGTTACACAAGTTCATGAGGCACAGGGAACCCCAAACAAGGCACAAGAACCCAAATAGGCCTCTGCCTAGACACATCATAATTAAAATGCCAAAAATTAAAGACAAAGAGAGAAACTTATAGGCAGCAAGAGAAAAGAAAACTGTTATCTATAAAGAAGTTCCCATAAAGCTGACACTGATTTCTCATCAGAAACTCTACAGGCCAGAAGAAAATGGCATGAAGTTCTCAAGGTAATGGAAAGTAAGTATCTGAGGCCAAGATTATCATATCCAGCAAGGGTATCATTTAAAATATATGGTCAAATAAAGAGCTCCTCAGAAAAAAAAAAAAAAAAAAAAAAAAAAAAAAAAGGCTAAAGGAGTAGTTCATTACCAAGCTAGCATTACAAGAAATGCTATAGGGATGACTGTAATGGGAAGAAGAAACAGAGAGTGAAACCTAGCCATACAGAAATATAATGCCAATAAATAAGCACCTATCAGTAATAACCCTAAATGTAAATGGATTAAATGCTCCTATCAAAAGGCATAGGGTAGCAGAATGGATACAAAAATATGACCAAACTATTGTATATTCTGTCTACAAGAGACCCACCTCAAAACAAAAGACACACACAGGATGAGAGTGAAAGAATGGAAAAAATTTTTCAATGCAAATGAAAAACAAAAGAAAGCTGCAGTGGCAATTCTCATATCTAACAAAACAGATCTTAAAATGAAGGTCATCACAAGAGATAATAAAGGTCACTACATAATACTAAAGGGATTGCTCCAACAAGAGGATATAACTTTGGTTCATTGGTAAACATATATGCCCCCAACATAGGAGCACCTAAATATATATTTTTTAAAACTTCTAGAGGAATTTAACAGAGAGATCAACAACAATATAGTCATAGTAGGAAACTTTAATACCCTTCTGACTGCACTGGATAGATCTTCCAGACAAAAACTTAACAATGAAACAGAGATTCTAAAAAACACTCTGGATCAGATGGACTTAATTGACACTTATAGAATATTTCACCCAATGCAGCAGAATATACATTCTTCTCAAGTGCACACGGATCATTCACAAAGATAGACCACATGTTAGGACACAAAACAAGTCTTTACAAGTTCAAGAAGATTGAAATCATATCAAGCATCTTCTCAAATCACAGTAGAATGAAATTAGAAATCAACTACATTAAAAACACCCAGAAACATTTAAACACATGGAAGTTAAATAGCATGTTATAAACAATGAATGGGATACCAATGAGATCAAGAAAGAAATCAAAATTTTTTTGGAAACAAATGAAAATGAACACACAAAAACCTAAAATCTCTGGGACACAACAAAAGCAGTCCTGAAAGGGAAGTTCATAGCACTATAAGCATATTTCAAAAACTGAAGAAAAATCTGCACTAAACTATTTAACCCTAAAACTTAAAGAACTAGAAAGAGAACAACAAGAAAAGCCCAAAGTAGAAGGAAGGAAATAATAAAGACTAGAGAAGAAATAAATAACATAGAGACAAACAAACAAACAAACAAACAAATAAATCCAGGAGCTGGTTCTTTGAAAAGATAAACAAAATTGATAAGCTATTAGCCAGACTCATCAAGAAACAAAAAAAGAGGACCAAAATAAATAAAATCGTAATGAAAGTGGAGACCACAGAAATACAAAGGATGGTAAGAAAATACTGTGAACAACTATATGCTAACAAGCTGGATAATGTTAATGAAATAGACAAATTTCTAGAAAAATAGAATATCCCAAAACAAATTCAGAAAGAATAAAAAACCCTAAGTAGGCCAATAACAACTGAGGAAATAGAAGCAGCAATCAAAAAACTCCCACCAAACAAAAGCCCAGGTCCAGATGGCTTCATAGGGGAGTTTTACCAAACATTCAAAGAAGAACTAAAACCTATTCTCAGACTATTCCAAAAAGTTCAAGAGGAAGGAATACTTTCAAGCTCTTTCTCTGAAGCCATCATTACCCTAATTCCAAAACCAGATAAAGACACTACAAAGAAAGAGAATTACAGGCCAATATCCCTGATGAACATAGATGCTAAAATTCTCAACAAAATATTAGCAAATCACATCCAGCAATATATTAAAAAGATCATACGCCATGATCAAGTGGGATTCATTTCAGGGATGCAAGGCTGGTACAATATTCATGAATCAATAAATGTGATACATTATACTTGACACCAAAGGCACATTTCATAAAAGGGAAAATTGACAAATCAAATTTCTTCAAAATGAAACATTTTTCCTGTAAAATACTGTAAAGAGAATAAAATCATATGATACGAAACTGAAAGAAAATATTTACAAACCATGTATGCAACAAGGGACTAGTATCTAGGATGTATAAAGAGCTCTTAAAACTCAACAGTGGCTGAAACCCAGTTTAGCTCAGTGGATAGAGCATCGGTCTGTGGTCTGAGGGGTCCCAGGTTTGATTCCGATCAAGGGCATGTACTTTGGTTGCGGGCACATCCCCGGTAAGGGGTGTGCAGGAGGCAGCTGGTTGATGTTTCTCTCTCATCGATGTTTCTAGCTCTCTATCCCTCTCCCTTCCTCTCTGTAAAAAATCAATAAAATATATATATATATATTAAAAAAAAACAAAAAAAAAAAACCCTCAACAGTGAAAAAACAAAACAGCTAATTATAAAATGGGCAAAAGACATGAAGAAGCATTTGTCCTTATTATAGCAGTTGCTGGCAGATGACTTGAATTTAAAGACTATAAAAAAGATATGCAGATATAAACTTTACCATGCACTGGAGGAGAAACTAAAAAAATAAATAGGCTTGACTTGGAATTCTTATTCATGAATAGAGACCTGGTGCACAAATTCGTGTACTGGTGGGGTCCCTCGGCATGGCCTGTGGATCTAGTTGAAACCAACTCTCAGACATCCCCTGAAAGGTCCTGGATTGTAAAAGGGTACAAACAAGGCCTAGGGATCCCACTGGCGCATGATTGGGGCTCGGGAGGAATGCGGGAGGGTTGGCCAGCCAGGTAGGGATTACGGGAGGGCTCCAGGGCATGTCTGGTCCATCTTGCTCAGTCCAGATCAGCCTGTCCACAGCAGCAAGCTAAACTACTGGTTGGAGCATCTGCCCTCTGGTGGTCAGTGCACATCATAGTGAGCGGTTGTGTGACCTTAGCATATGATTAGCATATTATGTTTTAATTGGTAGAACAGACAACAGGACAACCGGACACCTAGCGTATTAGGCTTTTATTATATAGGATGTTATTTAGGACTAAATAATTCAGAATGTATAGATGCTGAACTAATAACCTCTGTGGAGAGAGTTGGGGTTTTCTATACATACATACACACACACACACACAATCCCAAGAGAGATCTGGGCTAATAAAGTATAGATTATGGGGCTGGAGAGAAGAAAAACTTTCTTCTCTCAGGGGGCCTCTGGAAACATTTAAATGCTCAGACTGAGCTACAAAGTGAGAAATCCCTTTATCTGCCCCGAGACAGGGTTGATTGTAGAAGCTTTGTCCTAGATATAAATTATGCTGTGTGGTAATTCCCAATATCATCCCTGCTCACCAAGTTTGGTGAAATTTTGTGGCAATTTTCAGCCTGGTCTCTCTTGTGTGTGAAATTAAGAGAAGAACTTGTTTTTGCTTTGGACTGAGTAGCTAAGAGTACAAATTGGGCCCCTACCCCAACCCCAGGTCAGAGAGATGGTAAAACATCTTTGTGCATCAACCTCACAAGGATCATTGACAACAGGGGAAGCATGTCAGTGCATGTTTTCTTTACAGAAAGCCCAAATGAAAGAACACAGAAGACCTGCTCCATCCTGCACATTCCCAAGACAGCACCCATGGGAAAGCAGGAAAATTGGGGAACCTTTGAGAGAGGGGCCAATTTGGGGCAGTCAAGCTAGTCTGTGAGACTGCAGCTCATATCATATGAGTATTTAGAGAAAATAAGATAATATTTTGTAGTCATTGGTTGTTGAGGCCGAGACATTTTGGTTTCACTATGTTAAGAGACAAGATTACGCTCTCCTTTTCAATAACACAATGTCTTTTCATTAGAAGTCTGAAATAGCAGGGTTTTTCTCTGCTCTTCCATTCCTTTGAAATCCTACTCATAATTAGCTTCCCACAACTCCTCCTAGGTTTCTTCCACCATTACTCATCATCCTAGTCTATTTGTGTTACAGATTATGATTCTCACCCTCCATTGGTTTCACCACATTTAGTATCACTTTGTTATTTTAAGTCCATATTGCTAATCTTTGGGGAAGATACATACCAGTACTCCTCCCTGATTACTATTTTCAATGTTTCCAAGTTAATCTGATTATTCACAGAGGTTCTTAATTTTAGGTCTGTGGCTGTGAAGGTTCATGAGTAAAATTCTAGCAATCCATGAGTTTGGATGGGAACAAGTTTCATATCTTTATTTTCATATACCTTTCATTGAAACTGAACATTTCCTTCTATTATTAGTGTAAGCAACAAATTACATAGCTAATTTTATACTACATTCTAATTGTTTCAGGTGCCTCAAAATTCGTTTATGTTCACTAATTAAAATTATAGTAATTAACAAACATGCCACTAGTCTTGTTATTTAATGTTTATAATGAAGCACATATATTATATCACAAAATTTTAAAATATTTTGATAACTCTTTCAATATAATTGGTTTCTTCTGTAACCATAGGTTTTTATGCAAAACAACAACAAAGACACACACAAAATACAAAATAAAGACCAACATTATTCTGAGGAGGGATTTATAGGCTTAACTAAATTGTCCAAAGGAAGAATAGCACAAAAATGATTTAAAATTCCTGGAATAACCAAAAGTTTCTATAACATGATAGCAAAAAGATTAAAAGCCACTACATCCCTAATAACAGAAGATTGGTAAAATAAATTATGACACATACTTATAGTGGAATATTATGCAGTCACTAAACAAAATGCTGTAGAACACTATTTAATGGCATATAAAGATATCACAATGTGTTAGGTAAAATAAAACTCTATACATGTCATTTTTTTTATAAATCAAACACACATGCACACATAAACATACCATAAAATGTATAGAAAATGGTGTCAAGACAGACACAGAAATGCTAATGGTGGCCCTGGACAGTTTGGCTCTGTGGATAGAGCATCACCTGTGGACTAAGGGGTCCCTGGTTTAATTCCAGTCAAGGCTCCTCCCAGCCCAAGCCCTAGTTAGGGCTCATGCAGAAGGCAATCAATCAATGTGTTCTCACATTGATGTTTATCTCTGTCTTTCCCTCTCCCACTCTCCCTAAAAATCAATGGAAAAATATCCTTGAGTGAGGATTAACAACAACAATAATAAAAATGCTAATGCTAGTTATTTACAGATGGTGGGCACTATGGGTAATCTATTTCATTTGTAAGAATTTTTCTATCAATGTGTAATTATTTTTTTTTTTTAAATATATATAAACATTATTATCTTTAAAAGAACTATCAATAAGTCCTAAAAAAGGATCAAAAGGATGAGTTATTTTTATCTCTGATAAGCTATATGTTTGTTCATTCAACAAATAAACCTCAATTCAATTATCAATATTATAGAATAAATTAATGATATTTAAGATCCACTATCATCATGGGGGAAAAAAAGTACTGGTTTTCATACAAATGATTTAGCAGCTAACACAGTAGAAATTTTAATTAAGCACTATTTATAAACTCTAGGCAATTCTGTCTTTTGCACAAGTATCAGATAGTCATTCCTTTCAAAACTGTTTCCCACTGATCAATAATTTTGTCTTCAGAAAGTCTTTTTTATTTTGTTTTGTTAATTTGTATTTTTTTATTTTTATTTTGAGTGTCTTGTATCAAGGTAAAATAAATTTGGATCCCTTTATAGAATCCTCTTATTAAAAATAAGCATATTTCTGAATTCACATCCCCTGAGACAAAAATGTCGCTTTCCTCAATAATTGTGTCATACTTTACAATTCTGGATAATTTTGAATTGTATTATCACCGGGAAGAATATTAACTCTTATTTTATTTTTGCATCTGGCATTTTTTATATCTGGGTATTCCAAAATGCCTATCATATCCCTTATATGCTAATATTTTGTTAGCTGGAAAAATATGAATTTTAATAATGCTCCTAAGTGAAGGTTTTATGACTTTAAAATACAATTCTTCTAAAAATAGACATTCATCTAATATGAAAAATGTGACTATGGAATAATTGGCCTGATATTATTGTTTTTGTTCATAAAATCAGAATTTACATAAAAAATAAATGTCACCTCCTCTGAGCAGTCACCTTGAGAGACCCCAGACAAACTTCAATGACATTTACCTCTCTTTTGGACATACGTTAGTCTGTTCCTTTTTATTTTAAACAAATGTCTTTAAAGGTGGCCAAACTATGTTCTTTAAAGTTAGATTTGATCTTCATCAATAGCTAAAAGTAATCTAGAGTAGGAGATGGGGCCCTGGGTGCACCAGGTAGAAAACGTGAGTGTGATAAAAGGCCTGGGGGGAATTCAATGTGAAATGCAGCATTCAGGGTGATATTTAAAATATTAAAATATTCAGTAACAGGCATGGTAGGACACAGATTAATCAGAATAGATATAGCAAGGTCCTGAAGGACTCTGACTTAAAACCAGATATTAACCTTTTAGTAGCTGGGTTTTTAGGCATTCCACAGGGTCCTAGAGAGGAAACGATAGCACTGGGAATGAGTGGGTACATGGGGGTTTCTGAGCTGTGGCATTTAACAACCAATAAAAGATATTTGGGATACTTTAATGTCCACTGAATATTGGTCCTTCCAAAATGTAAGGAGGCCACTGCTGTTTTTGTGTGGTGCAGGCACTGACTCTGAAGGCACTGCCCAAAAGTTGTTTTAAGGTATTAAGAGCATCAGCTGCAATACTGGAATAAACATGTAGGATCCCAAAAAAATGACTTTGTAGATATTGCTTATCTGAATAATGTATTTTTGTAGGATCCCCAAATAATGACTTTGAAGTATTGCTTATCTGAATACCATGTGTAGGTTCTCTAAATTCATTAAGAACAGTCACCATGCCTTTCTTATTTTTTCTTCCTAACACCTAGCATAATGCTTGGTATATGGTAGTTGCTTAGTAAATATTTGTTGAATAAATGGCATGTTTGTAAAGAAAAATAACTTCAAGGTAAAATTTCATATTTAAGAATTTAAAAAATTATTTTTATCTTTTAGACCTATTTACTGTCTTTATTTTATTGGAGACCATTTTTAAAATCTCTTTGAAGAGAGAAATTCACGAATATATAGTCCTGACCCCAAATCCTTTGGATAGCTGCCTACTTCTCTCTGGAAAGAAGTCTTTTTCAATATCCTTAAAAATAATTTTTTTATCTTTATTGTTGAAAGTACCCTGTTTCCCCGAAAATAAGACAGTGTCATATATTAACTTTTGCTCCCAAAGATGCACTAGGTCTTATTTTCAGGGGATGTCTTATTTTTCCATGAAGAAGAATACGATACACATTTATTGCTAAATGAAAATAAAGGAAATTTATTACCTGTATACGGTACGGTAGTACGGTAGTTGTCAACACAAACCAGACAAACTGTGAATCCTACAGTATCAAGAATTTACTCATAATTCAATGACGATCATGTCATCATCTTCTGGAACATCATCATAACAATCCAATTTCTGAATTTCCTGGTGAATTTCTTGTGACTCCATTTCTTTCAGAATCAGTGGACCAAATTTCTCATGTTTAGCCTAGGGGGGAGCCTTATTTTCAGGGGGATGCCTTATATTTCACTCAGAAGGAAACCTGTAAGTAGGTCTTATTTTCGGAGGATGTCTTATTTTCAGGGAAACACGGTATGACAAATGTACTCTCTTTTCCCCCCCATACACATCCTCTTTACCTCCCCCAGGCTTCCCAATACTATTGTCTGTGTTCATGGTCATGCATATAATGCTCTTTTAATTATTACGTGATTTAATAAGCCACAGATAGATATGAATCTGTCTTTAACTCCTTATAATTCCTATTATTTCTAGCCAAATAGGATCTTACTTTTAACAGAGAGGCCATGAGGCTTTTTGGAAGCTAAGGCTAATATTCTGTGGCTGCTGGCCAATATTTTTCATATTATGGGTGTCTAGTGCTGTGCACTTAATACATCATTTTCTTGTCCTAACAACCTCTTTGATAGTTGAGAAAACTGAGTCCCAGAGAAGCTAAGCAATTTCCCTACCTTTACACAGCTAATAAGAAGTGAAGATACATTTTTAATCAAGAAAACCTGATTCCAGATCTGTACCCTACCCTTGACCAACACAGTATAGTAAGGAGCAGGAGCTCATTTACCTTCAGTCAATCAACAGGTAAAAACTGAAGAATTTCCTATACCTAAAAAGTACATTAGAGCTCCCCTCACACTGACTATCAAAACCAGGTTTCAGAAGGAAGACTTTGCTTTACAATCATCTTGCAAGTGTTTACTAAATACATACGATAATCAAGCACTGTTTTAGGTTCTGAGAGAGCAGGTGAGATATTCAGAATCTTATTCTGATGGATAAATGTAGCTTCTAGAAACTTACTCATATCTTCTAAGGATCCTTTATTCACTGCTTCCAGTGGGGAATAATCTGAATCCCTGCCTTCAGTTTAAATTCTGGATCCTAAGCAATCACCATCCTTGATGAATTGCAATATATATATATATATATATATATATATATATATATATATATATATATATATATATATCTTTAGAGAGGAGATCTGCTTTCTTCTCTCTGGATTCCCCTGGAAAAGTATTTGATCTCCTTTGACATTCTGTCCTTATAAGGATAGCTATGGAGGGTCAGGAGGATGTGGAAGTAAGAAGTGAAGCATATACACTTTTTGGGACACTTTTTGTTTATATAAGGTATCATATAAACATTCCATTAACATGGGCAGCATTTTTCTGTTACTGTGGATTACCCTGTATAATACTGGTATTTGAGTCAGGGCCACAAAGGTTATTTCATATATGAATTTTATGTTTTAGGAAGTATTTCAAGTTATACAGTGGCCTTATGTATTATCATAATGAGGACCAACAGAAACATTAACTGAACTTTGTACCTTAAATGATTAAGTTGTACTTTAAATGGAGGTTAATAAAGAACCAAAGAGAAGGCTACCAAAGAACTAAACCTAGAATTGTAAACTCTATTAAATGTCCCGAGCTAGCTGAGAGATTTTTAAAAACAACTATTTGTTCCCCATAAATTATCTAATATACACTGAAAGGTGGTTTGTCGTAAGTAGAGTTGGTGACTCCATCCTACCACTGCCCCAGTAAGATTTCAAGGTAAAATAAGGGTTTCTAACAATCACAAAATAGAATTCTTTCCATTTCCCCCCAAAACTCAAAATTCCCAATGTTAAAGTCACACTAATGTTCTCAAGTATTTATTTTTAACTATTTTTCTTATTTTATGGTGCGTGGCTTTGAGTCTCTTTTTTGAAACATAGTGCAATATAATTTTTTTAAAGAAACCAAATACAAATTAATCATTGGAAGGTTCTACTTTTTTATCTAGGGATTTGATCCTTGTGAAATTAGAACTTACTGTATGAGAGATCATGTTTTAAGCTGTGTTTAAGTCATTTTCACTTTAGCATAAGTAAAGTACTTGAGTCCTTCTTAAGAACAGATTTTGAGAGAAAATAAGAAGTGAAATTTCTCACTCCTTTCTAAGAGGCAAGTGTGCCAGAACTTTCCCTTGTTCTGATTTTGGCACAAGAACAGAACTGCTTTAACTTTAAAGCTAAATACCAAAATCTTTCTCTTTCAAAAGTAAAATCTGACGTATATTTATTTTCTGTACTGTGGAAGAGAAATCCTATTTAAATTTCAAATTTTAAAAAAAAAGCTTCTTTTTCACACTCCATTCTTATACTCAAAAGCAAATTATCAAGTTACCCATCCTATAGTCACATAACCCAGAAGAAAAAAATGTTAAAGGGTTTTGTCAGAAGGAATGCAGAAAACCAGTCTCTTTATTCTATGAAGCGTTTCTGATTTTTCTGGTCCTTTAAATTTTTTTTCCTTCCCTTTATTTAAGTCAAATCATCAGATCAATAATACATGTTCAAACTTTGCAATTTCAGGCTCAAGAATGATATGGAGCATGCAAAATAGATATTATACAACACAGTTCTGCTTTGTGGAAACTATGCTGTAATAGCCTGAAAAATAGCTTCAAGTCATAAAATGCAGTGCACTGACCCCCGCGGAGAGAATTATGTCCACAGGTCCCAGAACGATGTCTGTTGTCCAACACCCTCGCTCCACGTCTGAGCCCTTTAGCTCCATGCGGTTTTTCCCTTGGGGATCATTATTGGGTTTCATAATGATTAGTTTGTGTATGAAAAAGGAAAGCTCAAGACTATAATTTCATACATACTTTTAAAAAACACATAAAGGAAATTCAGTAGCGAGACAAGTAATCTCCTGGAGCCTGCTGTGACCAAGAGTATACCTGTGAGAAGGACAAGCTGATAATTGAATGTCTCAGCACGTAAGGGGGCAAACCACGAAGAGGAAAGCTTTGTGTCCCTCTAGCTTAGGGAGCTCTGCTCTCCTGGTCTCCCCTTCAGACACAAGGCGAGCACCCAGAGAAGCAGACAGCAACTGTTAAACCAAATGATTACAGGACCATCTAAGTCGGAAACTCAGTGACAAGGAGAGGGAAAATATTTTTCTTCATTTTGGCAAACACGTACTTAGGGAAACACTTTTCAATTAAGGCCTAAGTGAAGGGCAAATTGAGGCAAAGGGCAGCTGAAAGCAAGGCGCAGAGGTAAAAAGTGGATTGACCATAATGCACCTGGAGAAGGAGTTAGAACTACATCAGGAGGCAGGGAGGCAGGCACATACCTGCTGAATTGTTCTTCAGGTCCAAACCCGCAAAGGCTCTGCAAATTCCCAAATCATCTCACAGCAGAGCACATAGAATAGGAAAACCTGGCTTTAAATCCTGGGCTGGCACCTCAATCTCTGTGGGACTTAAACCCAATTACTTAACAGCTCAGTGCCTCAGTTTCCTCTTCCGTGAAGAAGGATAACAATTAGGAGAACCAGTCCGAGAAAACACTTGCAACAGTGCTTGGCACAAAGCAATGACTGAAAAAATGTTAGATTTTATTATATTCTTATCAACAGCCATATGAACATATTACTTGCTTTAAAAAAAAATGTGTTGAAAACGTGTCCTACCCTCTTCAGCTCTACTTGAAATTTAATGCAAAGGAAAAGTAACTTGCTTACTTATTCCATTTCTTTGGTGGAATAAATGGAGTTTTCTATTTGTATTCATCTGGTATGCTTCTACACACAAAAATTCTTAAAGCAATAGAAAAAAGAAAAAAAAAGACCTGTGTGCCTTTTAGAGAAGTCGAGAGCTGTGTTGCTATGGGACAGAAAATTAAGTGCTAGAAACTGAGGAAGAGAAACCTATGGGAAATAAAAAAGGAAATGGCAGAAACAACTGAGGGTTGGTCTCTGGATTTTAACTTGGATGGATGCCATTTTGCCTGATAAAGTCTGTCCAATTATCTAACCTAGTGATTCTCAACTGAAGGAGGTAGTAGCTAAGAGCAGGGAGAAATTAACTAAAAGTGATGGACATGTGTACATTAAGACTGAAAAATACAAGTTCAAGGATCATGTTGTAAGAGTCATATATAGGACCTTCTTGATTGAGAATGTCTATTGAAAGAGGCATATGTATGTTTTTCATATACACTCTCTTAGCCAAAAGCTTTACTTTAACAAGTAGACATCATCTCTAATGCAAAAGCAGCCATCTAGCTCATCTTCCTCATTCTACTCTTACCTGACTGTGGTCAATTCTCTACACAGAACTTAAGTTATCTTTGCAAGTACAAAGGTATATCACTTCCTGGTTAGAACCTATCATCCTTAGAATAAATTCAACTTCCTGCCATGGCATGTAAAATCCTGCATTATCTGGCCCTTGTCTTCTTTTCAACCTCCTTTTGTACCCCAAGTTTTCATTACAGTGTTAACGGCAATAATAATCTGGCCTCTCAATACCTAACCTATTCCTGCTTTGGGACCTTTGCACTGGCTAGTCTCTCTCCCTGGAGCTCTCTTCTTACAGCTGCTCAGAGTAGTCAAATCTTCCTCAAATATCACTTTCTTTTCCAAACTACCCAATCTAAACAAAAGGTCCTTCAAAATTCTCTCATCCATTTAATTTTCTTTACAGCACTTGTCACTACCTGCAAGTTTTATGTATTTTCTACAAGTTCATAAACTCTTTCTCCTTATTAGAACACTAGAGGCCCAATGCACAAAATCCATGCAAGAGTAGGCCTTCCTTCCCCCAGCTGCCCGGCACCCAGGACCTGGGCTTCCCTTGCAGTCCCAGCTTTGTCCAGAAGGTCATCCGGAAGGATGTCCGGTCTAATTAGCTTATTATGCTTTTATTATTTATCTCTTTTGCCTATAATTTAGGGCTTACCTAGCCTCCTATAAACAGTTGAAAGCCTATTACATAATCTATACAGAGAAGCTTGGGATAGACATGCAACAGAGGAAGCAGTCAAGATTAGAACTGCAGACTCTAAAAACTGAGGCAGACCTTTGAGCCACTCTGCCATTCTGCCCTGACAATTCTTTTACTGGAACAGTCACTCAAGCCATAACAGAATAAAATATTCATGAAAATGAAAAATTATTTCAAAATAACTAAAGGCTGAATAAAACTTCTCTTTCACATGAATAAACATATACTTAATGCTGTATAAAACTAACATGCTCTTTGAGACTGGAAAGAATGAGTCACTGATCTTGTAAATAAAAAAAATCTGGCACAAACATGTTATCTGTTTGGCAATTTTACACATCCATATTTTATAATTAGGTCCATGACTCCTTTTACTCATGTGAAACTAGTTCCTTTCAAGCTCAAAGCAAATCTTGTATTAAAAACAGGCCAATGCTTCCAGTTTGTATTGATGTTCAGATAACTGGTTGTTTCAGACATAACTTTTAAGTAATCAATAATAAAACATGTGATATTAAGTAGATATTCAAATATTCATGTGATAACAAAACGTTATCTCTCTTTATGAATTTTATAGAATCATTCATCATAGATGCTTAACGACATTGGATCTTGCTTGTCAATTGTTTTTCAAAGCTGCAATCAACTTAACTCATAATTCCCCATGGTGGGGGGCGGGGGAAGGGAAGGCTTATTAAGAATGGAGATTCCTGAGCCCTATTGGTAGAAGTCCTATTTCTATAGATCTAGGCGGAGGTCCATAAATCTGCATTTGCTTACAAGGCTTCCCAGGTGTTATGGAGGCCTGCCAGGCTTAGAAAACAGTGAATTTTAGTCCAACTTCCAGCTCAGTCTAGAACCCCTTCATCTACATTCTTAATAAACTGTTACTCTGATGTGTTTTAAGCTCTTCCAGAGGAAGTAATCTCTATGTCATTTATTAACCTTTATTGGAAAGGTCTGGCTGTCAGAAAGCTTTTGTTTACATTAAACTAAAATGGGTCTGGCAGTGACTTCCTTGCATAGGTTTAGTTCTGCCCTCTGATATAACAAGGGTTATTAAACATGAAAGCCCTTCATGAATTTTAATACAGTTTTCAGGTCCCCACAAGTTGTTCTTCTACGGCCAAACGGCCGGTTTCAACGATTGCTCACAGATCCTTTATTGTTGGAGGTATCCCTGCACCCTACCACACCATTTATATTCTCTTCTCAGAGCCCTCCCTTCCACCACTGTTAGAACTAGGGTCCCTAACCCAGCTTATGGCCGCTTGGTTATGCAGAGCAATGGAATGACACATTGCCAGAGACCATACAGCACTGTACATACCCTGTACTATTGGTTCTCAAATGCTGGCATGTTGAATGATGCAACTGTGTGAAGAAATTGTCACCATTCCAAAGTGACATGAGAAAAATGACTAAGTTCATTCAACCTAAAAGACTGTACTTTCTTTTGATATTATGATGTTCTGCCCAGGTCCTACTTAACTTTAATTTCCTTTTTTGAATGAAACTATAAGTATAATAAGTAGTTTTCTTGGTAGATTTGTGTTTTTGTTTTGTTTTGTTTTGTTTTTTGTTATACTAGAAGTTAGCCACTGTATGCTTAGTAGGCCTATTTCATTTAAGAGCTGTACTGGTCCATACAGACCAAAATCTGGGAACTACTGCCTTAGCCTTGCCTCTGTTACTGATATACCTCCATTCTCTAATCTAACTCTTGAGTACCCACCGTAAAATAAAGTGTCTCACAAATAATTAGAATCATTAGATCATTAGAATCAACTGAGTTTTATGAAAATACAAATCCCCAGACCCCACCACTAGAAATTATGATTCAGGAGGTGAGGTTCAGTAACTGTGTTTTTTTTGTTTGTTTTGTTTTTGTTTTTTAAGCTTCCCAAATGATCCTGATGAGTATCCAAGATTAGAAAGCACTTTCTATTGTGATGTGAATTTATTGGTATGTCTCCTCTCTGTATTTAAAACTCAATGTCACCAAGGAGCAGGGTTGATCAGGAGAGCAGCCGACTGGTCAACAGTCTTAAAGCAGCCAAGCAGATCTTGATATATAAATGTTATCCTGTTCCCTCCCTTAGGTATAGACACACCTGCAAATATTACATTTTCCTGCTTTTTTAGCTTTTCTTTATTAGGCCAGGTATCCTCTGCTTTAGGTTTAAACACATTTTCTCTACCAGCTTAACCTACCCAATAAACTGACTCCTATTAAAGCATAATGCCAAAACTAATACAAGATAATATTTATTAATATGGACACCAAACATCTATTAATATAGCTTCAGATCACCTTCACTTTTATAGAGGCACCAGCACACAGATGTTATTTGAGGTTTGGACCAATCCTTACTATCTGGTTTCACCTAAATTTCAACAAGCAGCTTTCTTTCATCCAATACATTCTGTGTTTAAAAATACAAATTCAAGTTACCACTTATTCAAGTTACACAACTTTAAGCTGTAACTTTTATCACATTTGCTACATTATCTTTTAAACAGATTATATAATTTTAAATTCCAACCTATTGAATCTCTTTCCAGGAAATATCTTATGTAATTGGGTCCTATATTATGTAAACTTGAAAAATATAACTTCTTTTTCAACACAGAGGAGGGAAAAATGAAGACTGGGACAGAAAACATTTAAGTTCCAGCCTTGACTGCCTCCAACTATCCATAGGGCATTACTATTCCGGTATCAGTTTTTACCTGTAAAATATCAGCTAAAATTTTGGGATTCTAGAGATCTAAAATATATAATCTTAGAATATGCTTTTAAAATAAGAAGCTCCTTTTTATGTCCTTTTAAGTACTCATGTTCCTTCCATTTATCTATTACACTTGTAACTTTAATAAATACAAATACATAAAATAAATACATAAATAATAAAAATAAATTTATAAATAATAAAATTTTAAAAAGAAAGAAATATAACTTTATGCTGTCAATCAAGTAATTGGTGATATATATATATATATATATATATATATATATATATATATATATAATTTTATTGATTTCAGAGAGGAAGGGAAAGATAGAAACACCAATGATGAGAATCATTGATTGGCTGCCTCATGCATGCCCCCTACTAGGGATTGAGCCTGCAACCCAGGCATATCCTAACTAGAATCAAACCCCTGACCTTTCAGTCCACAGGCCAACACTCTAAACACTGAGCCAAACTGGCTACAGCGTGATATATTTTTTTAATAGTGACAGCAGAAAGCACAGTGTTAATGATTCTACTTGTCACTCTTCAATTCCATTGGCCACAACAAGATACAGGCCATGTCTGATTGATGGTGTGGGAAATAGGAAATATAATCTCCCTGTACAAAAGGGCCCCATTGGAAGGTGCCTACATAAAAGAGTGGCAAATATTTTAAGCACATAACATAGCCTATCACACCACCCATTTTGGAAATTGAGGTCATAAGTACCTTTATTCTTTTAAATTATTTTCCTTGTTATCCAAAATTACTAAAATATGATAGTGATATAATTTTATCATTGAGATTTCTTATTGTCTAGAATGTGATTTGTCTGGGTCTGGAGATTTGGATTCATCTAAAATATATGTTATCATTAAGCTTTTCTTATTATGGACGTCAATGACCTCTTAATGCAGTGATGTCTCTATGTTGCCAGCATAAAGATCATTCTTCTTGGTATATACAAGAAAAGCGGAAGTGCAGTGTTTTCTTTTAACAAGCAATGGACCTATAATTTTCATCTATATTTCTGAAAATAGCTCTAAAAATTACTGCTGCTGTCTCTAGTGGTTTTTGTGGACCTCAGCTAATTCTTGACTTTAACTCTCTTGAAAGTATTATTCCATTCCTTTGTATTCTCCTTAGTTACATGTTTTCCCGTTCACAATGTACATAGCTGTCTTTCAGCCTTATCAGACAACTTATAGGACAAACATGCCAGGTCCTCTAGCTGCTTCTTATTTTCTTTCAATTGAGAATATCTTTAATTTTGTAGTCAGAATTTTGTAATTCATCCTTCCTCACCACTATTAAATTATACTCATTTTTTTAGCCTCCCCTTGAAAAAGTCTTTATTTTTTTAAAGAAAATGTTTCATAAGCTATTATTTGATACTTCACCTTTATTATACCCTCATGGTTTATTTTTAATGGCATGGCTATGAGAGGCAGGATAGCATTAAGGTTAAGTGTTCAGTCTCTGGAAATAAACTTGAATCTTGGATTTTTTTTTTTACTCATGAGCAAGTTAGTTAATCTTTCTGTGCCTCAGTTTCCTCATCTTCAAAATAGGGATGATTATAGTCTTTTCCTTATACTGTATTACAATATAAGAATGATGTGTGTGTGTGTGTGTGTGTGTGTGTGTGTGTGTGTAGTACTTAGAACAGAGCCTGGCACATAAGCAGCCCTGTGCCTGGCACATAAGCAGCCCCGTGTGCCTGTTATTGGTTCATACAGTTCAAGTGCCTCAAGCATGACAGTTTTTCTGCTTCTACTGAGATACATTAGTTATAATTTCTCCCATTCTTATATATAGCATTCTTCTTTAGAATTAATTATGCCCTTCAGAGCTTACTAATGTACTCATCAAGCTGGGAACTAGTACCCACAGCAAGAGTATGGGAAAAAGAGTTCCAGTTCAAGATGGTCTCCTTGGCCTAGGGCTCTGACTTTATCTTGAAAGTCCCAGCTAACAACTCAGGTTGTTCCACCTTCTTTCTAAGACCATGAAAAAGACAATAGAGGAATCCCAAAAGGAACAAGGCCTAAACAGAAAAGAGAACAAGAGAGATGAATTAACAAATCCCTAAGAATGGAAAGCAGACAATCCTTCGGACAAGTGAAATGGAGCACAGGAGGCCACAGCACAGATAACAGAAGGTGGCCAGAGCAAAGGGCAGAGTCTAATTTCCAGTGGGGCTGTGGAGAGGTTCCCAGGTCAGGGAGAGGAGAGGTGGTGTGATAAAGTGAAAATAAGGGGTGGGGGTCATTGAAAGTCCTTCAATAGCATAGCTTCAATAGGTGCCCCTACAAACACACAAACAACACACCCTAGGACCACTACATTCAGAATAAAAAACAACCCAATGTTCACTCCTACAGCATAAAAAAAGGACAGGCACCTAAAGGAATTGAGTAAGCTGCTTGAAGTACAGGCTGCTAGGATGAGTCCCGGTTTCTCAGTCACTCACTTACTCACCCTTATGCAATTCTGCAGATAATAAGCCCTACCTATACCTACAAAGAGCCTTCAATTCAGCGACAAGGCATTCTGGAAAAAAGAAACTGACCTATAAAGCAGCCAAGGAAACCTGGGATAATCAACTAAACATTTAGCCTAAAATAGAAACTGATAAGCAAGGACCACCAAATAAATGAGGAAGTCTAACAACATTAAAGAAAAGGATCAAGATAAAGTCAGAACCCTAGGCCCAGGAGACCATAATAGAAATGCAAGGAACAGAAGAAATCTGTCTTTAAAAATTCTAACTAGACTCTGTGTGAGTTTCTAATGATGTTATAACCTTAAAAACGAGGATCTATAAAAATTGGATACATCGTAGTAACTAACAAATTTTTAAGTGAGTATAAAAATCAAAAATTCATGAAGTGCAATAAAATTTTAAAAAATATATCAAAACATTGAATAGAAAAATAAAAAGATGAGACAGATAAGAGAGAAGGTAAGAGTCACAAAGTATCAATGCACAAAAGTTCAACCAGTTGAAAGAGAACAGAGAAAACAGGAACATAAATTATTAAAAAGAAAAAACAATGAATAAAATGTAGAAATATACAAGCCATCACATTAAACAGGCCACTGAATATTATCAGCATCTTACATATAGTATTGTTTGAAGATATAGCTAACTTTGAGGGAACAAGAAATAAAACACACTATTATTGTAGACATGGAAAAGTTACATAGAAAACATCTGTAACAAAGTTGATTAATCAAGAAATAGCAGTATAAAGATGTTACTATATTTATAGAACAAAACATTTAAAAAGTTAAAAGTGATTTTTACTGAGAAAAATGAGATTAGCAAAAGGTCAGAGAGCAATATATTTTGCTAGTAAGTCTTTCTATACCTGATACGTATTTAATGTCTCATTCTTTATTCGGGCTAGCACCTTTGGGTGCAACATAAAGTCCTAGGCCTATACAGAAAACAAGTAATGAATCATGGAATAAAATAGCATGAACTATGGCCATCATCTATGGGAGAAAGTAGACAGCCAGGTAGAAGAGTAGGTCACTGACTGGGCTAACCAGTGAATGTCATCCCTTAGGTAACTACAAGGCATTGGAGTCTCTTCCCAGAATCCCAGACAAGAATCTGTTTTTGACTTGACTGAGCTGTCAAGGCTCCCATACCTTCATTGGATGCTATTCAGGTTTTAATATCTCTATTAACCTCAACCTTGCCCTGGAATTTAAGGAGATAAAACAACACTTTTGTAAGTATTTTCAACTTCAGTAGTCTCAGCTACTGAGTTGAACTTCGAATTTCCTTCAACAAAAATGACAGGGTGACCACTTTGTGCCCGGTGCCATGGAAAATACACAAATAAGACAGATCTGTTTTGTTTATATCAGAGAACTTAGGAACAACTGAATGAGAGAGTTGTGCATAGCTAATTTAATAAAGGACTGTCACAAATTAATTGGAGCATAAAGAAGCTTCCAACTTAGGAAGGGGTCAGGAAAGACTAAGTGAGCTGAGATACTGGGCCTTGAGTCAACAGGATGCCTGCAGGCTAGTGCTGTGATGCAACTGAGGAGGAAATCTGAGAGTGTTATTACCTGAGCTGTACCTGCCCTTGCAAAGAACAACATTGGTATCTCTTATTTTGGGGTGGCTCTGAATTTCTTTTTCTTAATGTATCTTTATTGTTAAAAGTATTATAGATGTCCCCTTTTTTTCCTGCCTAGCTTACCAAGATGTATACATTTTCTTTGGAAAACATGAATTGGTCAAGTATAAACCTAGCAGATTACATGAGTCTGTGTTGTGGTATAAGCAAACCAGAGCTCATTTATAACTCCACTAAATCCAAAATCTCTGGGTTGTTTATATTTTTAATGGCATATCTCAACATGTGTTCATGTCCATGCATCTACATTCTACCCTCAAATCCAGAAGATTAAAGAACCAGAGAATGTTAAAATTGGAAAGGACCTTGACTATTATTCAATATAACCCTATCATATTACAGATGAAGAAACTGGGCCAAGATAGAGTAAATGTGACTTCCCAAGGTTATACAACCACAAGTAATAAAGCCTGGACTTACACTAGGTTTTCAAATGCAGGTCCAGAAGCGCTTTCTTCTGTATCCTATGCTGAAAGAAAAATGAGAGGATAGAAAAATATTAAAGATAATAAATAAATAAAAAGTAATGCTTTACTAAGTTATTAGTAATTGATCTAGAATTACCAGTATTTCTGAAATAAATTCAAAATAGCTTTTAAGAGTTCTATTTTTCTTGAGATTTTTTTTTCCTACTTGGATAAAATGTATGCATATTGGCTACCAAAATACAAAATATTCTTTTCAAACTAGTTTAATTAATTTTAAATTATTTACATTAATAAATAATTACTAAAAATAAATAATTTTGTTCTGTTAAAGTCACCACAAAAATGGTAATTAGCTAATCTGCTTATACATAATATTTATTTCATCAAAGCAAAAATAGAAAATATTTTTAAATAAGTACTTATTTTTCTTAATATTATATATCTAGGAGCATCATACTTTTAAATAGACTGTATTAAAGTTGAGACTGTGTTATGTTTGCTTATGACTATCATCATCTAACAGTATCTACCATAGCACCTGCCCTAAACAATCTAATCAATAAATATTAATTGGAAAAATAAATTAATTAATACCATATTACATTGAAATTCTCTATCAGCCTTTGTATATAACACATTATGTCCAATACTTATGTAGCCCAAATCTGACATATAACATCATTATCTGGATGAGTTCAAAATTTTGCCTTGTCTAAATTTAAAATCAATCCATCCATTCCCAAAGCAGACTCCATAATTAGAAGTCTTCCTCCAGAACTACCTGTAATTAAATCCCAATTGATAGCCAGAGCCAGTGCAGAAGTAGAATACTGCTTTTTCCCCTTCCTTACACCAACACAAAGAGGCTACATCTGGCTCCAGACCCTACTCCCAAGTCCAGGTCAGGACTAGCCAAGAGTCTCTAGTTCAAATCACCAAATGGCTTCTCAACACTGCAGACCGCTAACAGGCTAGCTACAAGATACTAGATATTGTGGAGAAAATTTTTTATCCAGGAGGACTTTTTGCCAGGGCATAAACCAGAAGTATATATGCCTCAGGAAAAGAAAAGAGAAATTAACAGTTTTATCAAGGATATTAAGACTCTTACGGAGAAAGTTAAAGATGGATACTACATATAAAAGACATTTTTTAGATCATGAGGACTTTATTTAAAGGTTATGCATATAAATAAGAAGTTAACAAAGCTCACATTATCCCTCTTCCATTTTATAGTAATGAGAAAAATGTGTGTTTTTAAAATATTACTGAGGTTATCCAGTTGTTTAAAAAACCACAAATCCACAAATGAAACAATTGTGTCTAATCTAAACAACATTATAAAAACCCCTAACTTGTTTATTTTAATATTTGCACATTATGTAACTATGAAGGAAATATCATAAATTTGGTCACTTTTTCCAGTTTTTTGTATACAAAGTCACTTACAGTATAAAATTACATTTTCTCTTATTACCCTAATGAATAAATACCAAAGCCAAAATATTAAGAATCATAAAATATTAAGAAATATTAAATTAATAAAATCAAATATTTAGAAAAATAGAAATAAAAAACAAAGGAGTAAGAAGCTATTTTCTTCCTAAATCGGCTTTTAACACTGAGTCACCAGTGATACTCTGCTTGCCTGCACCTGAGAAACAAAGACCTAGGTCAGTTATGTGACAGAGAAAAATGGCAAACAGTGGTTTGCAAGTCTTGCCAACTTCCTTGGGAACTTAACTGTGGCTCTTTAAGACCATTGGATGCCCTGTGTCCTAAGTCTACTCCAGAAGGTGAGAGCAGCCCCTGAAAGGAGGCAAAGGACAAAGGTAGGCCTTGATGCACAGAAACTGGAAACTCACCAGGATTTGGCCACACCCCAGGAAGGAAAATTTTTACACTGACTCTAGAGGGAGAAAAATCCTGATATATAAATTTTGTACTTTTCTAACAAAATTGAATCAGGGACTAAAAGTAATCTGGAAAAAATGTGGTCCAAATGAAGAGTTTAAGAGATTCTATTATGGAATGAAGAAATAACAGCTTGATCATGTTATAAATGTAAGCATGTTTCCTGTTGTGAATATTCTCAAAGATACCCAGGCATTCTTTTTTTTTTTCTTTCTTTCCCCTCCCCTCTGCTCCCCCCCCCCCCCCCCACACACACACACACACTTATTTCAGAGAAGGAAAGAGAAATAGAAACATCAATGATGAGAGAGAATCATTAGTCTGCTGCCTCCTGCACGCCTCCCCCCAGGGATCAAGCCCACAACCCGGGCATGTGCCCTTGACAGGAATCAAACCTGGGACCTTCAGTCTGAAGACCAAAGTTCTATTCACTGAGCCAAACTGGCTAGGGCCAGGCATTCTTATCTGATGGAAAGAAGAGAAACCAACTACAATAAGGTGTAAAGAAGAAAAAGAAAAGCAGAGTATTCAGTAACAACTTTGTACATAGATATACGTTAGCACATAAAACAATTATCTTAAATAAACTATTTTGTTTACCACCTTAGTTCTAGATGGAGTCTGGACTTTTCCAGTACTCGAGGTGGACAGCTTGATCTTCCAACAAGGTCAGAGAGGCCTGTTTGCTCAGTAGGTTCATCCAAGCTGGGTTACCTTTTCCTGCCTCCATTGTTTGCATGAAGAAATTACATTTTGACAATTTTCCTCAATTACATTACTAGTAAGTCTTTCCATTGAGTTAGTAAACTATTATACCTGAAGTTGTAAATACGTATGCTTTCTTTTTTTTTCTAAAACATTCTTTACCTTATCAATTTGAAACATTTTTTTTTCTAAATGAGTCTTCCTTTTTCTATTCTCATTTTTCAAAATTTCCTTTTTCTCATTTTACTCCCCTCTCCCCTTTTCTAAGCTGTTTAATGGGGGTTAGAGAGATAAGGAAAAAAAACTCGCAGGAGTAAATACTTCCTACACAACTTTCCTACCAAAGCATTTCACAGGCAGGGCAGGTAAAAATGAAATAAGGGACTGAGAGTTGCCAAGGGCCAGCTCATATTTCAAAGTTAAACTTTTGATATTACCTCTCCAGGAGGCTCTACATAGTCCCATACATATGCAACAATATTAACAGAAGACATTTATGACACAACTTTAAACTGTGAGACATACCTCTAGTAGTCTCCTATGAACAATACTCATTTACACAGAAGGAGTAACATGTGCTGGAGCATGTTACACACACACACACACACACACAGTATAATTTCTCACAAATAATAAAATTAAACTGCATTGGAATTTTTTTCAAAAGGACTAATTTGTTAAATGTAAGTAGATAGACTATTATTTTGGGTACTCCTGTTCAGACATTTCAATCTTAACTATTCTTAGAGCCTCAAGTGAAGCAGCAGGAGGCCTTTCTAACCCTTGAAAGAAGCTGTCACAGATTATAACAAATGTGTTATTCTGAACATGGCTCATGACAGTTTTCTGTATCTCACCTTTCATTTCCTAGCAGCTCTAAACTACTTGCAGTTCTCTAAACATAGCAATCTCTCTCATGCTCCAGCACATGTTACTCCTTCTGTCTCAAAAACCCTTCTCCAGTTTGTCTTATTTCTTTCTGAAGAGTCAGTCAGTTCAACTCCACCTTCTCTGTGTGATTTCTTCTGACTACTCCCTGCATTCATTCACCTGCAATGTGCCAGGCAGTATGCTAAATGCTGAGGTGGCAAAATGAAAATGCTGGATCAAGGTCAAAAGAGGTACTACCTTGGCAGAATTTTGTGATGGGGCCTGAGTGGCGTTAGGGGAAGATTTCCTGGAAGAGGTGACTGCTAAATAAAAATCTGAAAGAGAGTCCTAGCTAGTTTGGCTCAGTAGCTCACATGTGTCAAACACAAGGCCCGCGGGCCAAATCCAGCCCGCCAGGCCTTGCAATGTGGCCCGCACCACGCTGTCATCACTGCACTCCGCTGTCAGTTTATGACATTGTCAGTTTATGACTGTTCAGTAAACCATTCGGCCCGCGATTTAGGCTGGATTTTAGATTTTGGCCCCTTCTCTGATTGAGTTCGACACCCCTAAGCTAGAGCATCAATCCCAGGTTCAATTCCGGTCAAGGACACATGCCTGGGTTGTGGGCTCGATCCACAGTAGGAAGTGTACAGGAGGCAGCCAATCAATGATTCTCATCACTGATGTTTCTATCTCTCTCTCCTTCTCCTTGCCTCTCTGAAATCAATAAAAAAAAAATTAATTTGAAAGATAAGTAGGATTATATAAGAAAAAAGGGGGAAGGGCATTCAAGATAAAAACTATAATGAAACAAAGGTATGAAGCAATGATGCGGTTTGGCAGACAAATATGCCATTCAAGTGAGTTTAGATATATTTTTTTTTTTTATTGAAGGCAATGGGAATACGTTTAAGCATAAGAACCAGATGGTCAAATATATCTTTTAGAAATAATAGAAATCATATTGCCATGAACAAGACTGAGGCAGTTGGGAGACATTTGTAAAGCAGATAACATCTATTCTTAGCATGGAAATGAAGAACATGGAAGAGCATTTGAGAGAGATGCATGAGTTAGAAGTGATAGACTGGCTGTGGCGCACAAGGGACTGAAAGGAGTCAAGAAGGAGCCCAGGTTCCTCTGCTTCTTGCTAGGTGGACAGTGGGACTTTATTGAGATCGAGAATACAGAAGGAGGAACAAGAGGTAAATGTCTGTGTATTGAATCTGTTGAACAGGACTGGCCTATGGAATATCCATGTTGAAAGGTTAAGTGCCCATCCTTCTGTGTGCCAATCACCCGGTTGTTTTACCTCATGTTACCAAGCTACCAAGCTGGGGATAGCTGGCTTCCATGTCTGCCTTCCCTCAAAAAGAAGGGCTGTCCAAACTAAAAACCTCCTCAACTAGCCCGTGCTCACTATGACAATCAAGGTTCTCCCATTTTTTCTCTCTCTCATTAGAGCACTACTAACTGAGAGCAAATATACTGCAAAGGCTGAGGTCCATCAATCCTTCCAGAGAAAGCAAAAACATGGATTGTATAAAGAAAAGCTATTTTCCTTCCATTTTAATAATGCCCATTTTCAAAGGGACCACTGTTTTAGAAGAACTGAATACTTTCTAAGGTAAATAAATAGAGTGAATAACAATCTCGTTTAAGATTTCAACTTATTAACAGAAAACATGTGTAGACTTAAGAATCAAAAATAAATAGGCCTTTAAAAATGACCTGGAAGGCTTTTTACCTGCCAAGGATAAAGTTAAAGACCTCATAAGGGTCTGTTTTCCCAGAAACAATAGATTATATTGCTAATGATAGGCAGTGACATTAAACCATATGGGATTTACCCCCTATAAATTTGGTAGTGTTAAAGTGAGTTTTATAACGGTTTGAAGTAAGAAAAGAAATATCAAGACTGAGCTTGGGCCTATGATTTCATCCATTGGAAGAATGTTTCTTGCTTTTCTTTCCAAGCATGTATATTTGGAATGAATGATTCTTATGTTTGAATTAGCAATCTTGGTTGTGTTAATATACAAAAATATAAGTTCATTTTTAGGCATTTTCCATCAATGCTCTAAATGTTCAATTGAGTATTTCTAATGAAGAATATAGTTATTCTTTCAATATTTTTAGTTATTCCAAATTAGATGAGGATTTATGAAGGCTATTATGAGTCAACATGGCAATTACCAGCAGCAGAATGTCTCCAAATGGACCACAGCAAGTGGCAGACCCAGAGGCAGGTCAGCCTGCTGAGGAGAAATTGATGTTGCCCTCCACAGTCACCGACTTGTCTGGTTTTCATATGACAAATAAACAGATGAGTCAGTTTCTCCTTTTTCTAAGAGACTTTACATGATTAGGGTCAGAAGTGCCACAAAGAAAAACTTTCCCCAGTTTTATAGGGGTGTGCTGACAATCTGCCAGAGTGATTTATTTCAAAAGTGCTGGCTATTTTCAAACAACTGCTGAGAGACTTTGCTTTTTCCTGAACTTGAGAGGCTAGTTCTAGTACGTGCAAAAATTCTGCTTGCTATATGAGCAAAAGTGAGATAATACGAGTTGATGCTGGCAGAGTTTCTGAAAGTGTAATAATTCATGCTATCAGTTACTATCAGTAGCAATTTGCTTCTGGATTGGTTCCTGTGAGCACTCATGTGAGCATTCTGCAAAAAGGACTGGAACACAATATTCTCTTGGATTTTAGTGCAGTTTCTTTCTTTCTTTCTTTCTTTCTTTCTTTCTTTCTTTCTTTCTTTCTCTCTTTCTTTCTTTTTAAATATATTTTATTGATTTTTTTCAGAGAGAGGAAGAGAGAGGGATAGAGAGTCAGAAACATCAATGAGAGAGAATCATCAATCAGCTGCCTCTTGCACACGCCCTACTGGGGTGTGCCCGCAACCAAGGTACATGCCCCCAACCAGAATGGAACCTGGGACCTTACAGTCCACAGGCCGACGCTCTATCCAATGAGCCAAACCAGTTTTGGCGACTTAGTGCAGTTTCAAGATATAATCAAAAGTGGCAAATTTGCCACTTTGCATTTTGTTTTAAAGAGACAGAGGCTTAAAATTGGATTCCTTTCTTCTCTCCAAAAATAGGAAGTTGATGGCAATTTGGAACTCTTTTTAGAGTATTCTGTCAGAGCCTTAGTGGAAACTAACCTGTTGGTAAGATGTAATTGTTGTTTTTAACTAAATGTAACTTCACTGTCATCACAATATTAAAAATAAAGTTTTTTTTTTTTATCACAAAACTTTACTTCTTAGATCCAGCTCACATATATGACCAACTCTGAATTACTATAGAACAAATACATTGAGAAACAGAAAGTTCCCTTGAATTGGCATTTTAATAGCATATTCTTCCAAACTAAGTATAATTTCCCAAAGAGTTCTATGGCAGAGAAGTTTGAATGCTGCAGTCCTAACCTCAAAGTAACTTTATTAAAGAATACTTGCAAAATTATATAATTTCACTGAATTCCAAATAACTTTAAAATACCAATAGCACTCTCTCTACCAGTCCTTTTCTAATGATGGTCCTTTTCTAGTTAATTAATACTTACTACTGGGAATCTATGGGGTTCAGGGATATGGAGTAATTCTAATTAGAAGAGGTTTAGGACAAAGGGAAAGACAGTTCTTGTGCCTTAGAAATGGTAGTTTAGTTTCACTCAGAAAGTATGCCAAAGTCTCAAGTGCCATTGTCAACCGTATATATTTTTTTCTTTGTGTTAACCTTTCATATTGCATCAAACTAAAAAATCCTCAAAACCTTGTTATCTTTCTTGATTAAAAGTTTATTGTGTTTACTATCTACTTTCCTCTGATTCTAGAATATAGACTGACCGAGGGCAGGGGCTTCTATTTGTTCACTGATGTATTTCCAGTGCCTAGAACAGTGAGTGTATGGGACATGGGAGGCACTTAGTAAAAATGCATTGAATGAATGAATATTGTCCTTTGCTTCAGCATAAACTCTTACCTCTTTAACCTGGTTTACCAGCCCCTCTTTGACTCCCGCTCATTCTGCGAGCATCTTCTCTTTCTCAGCATTTTATCTCTTATGTAGAAATTGATACTTTTATAGAAATTGATACTTTCTACATCATATCATGTTTATACTAGAGGCCCGGTACATGAAATTTGTGCACAGCACTGCAAGGATGGGGAGAACGTCCCTCAGCCTGGTCTGCGCACTCAGGTGATGTTGGACTGCCAGTTCAGGCCCAATCCCCATTATACTGTTCCCCATAGGTAAGGCTAGACCTAACCACACTGCCCCTCCCAGGCAGGGAGGGAGGAAAGCACAGAGGAGGGGTGCTGACACAGGAAATCTCCCAAATTCCCAGACTATAAAAAGTAAGCATCCTCTCCTGAACATGCTGTGTGATTTCATTGGCACACACACAAAAAAGGACAATAGAGTATATTCCTTATTGTGGCATTTCAATATTAAAATTTTTCTTTTTAGGTCTAAAGGAAAGTCTACATCAGACTTCAGTTGGCTCCTAAACTTTTGTGTTTTTTTCCAGTTTGGCACACTTGGTGAGCAAAACAAGTGAGGACCATGAAATACAGAATCGGTGCTAATAAATCAATCTAAGCATTAGTCATATCAGCAGGATAATTAACCTAACTTCTAACACAAAAACTGAGGCATAAAATAAAACAGCTGGCATTTATTCTACACTAGAGGCCTGATGCATGAAATTCATGCAAGAGTTGGCCTTCCTTCCTCCAGGTGTTGGCACCTGCTTCCCTCTGGCACCTGGGACGCAGGCTTCCCTCCGGCCGCCAGCAGGCACCCAGGATCCGGGCTTCCCTTGCAGCCCCAGCTTTGTCCAGAAGGTCCTCTGGAAGGACGACCAGTCTAATTAGCACATTACACTTTTATTATTATAGATTCTTCTTAGTAAGGGCAGCATTATCTACTAAAAGTAGTACTGACAGTTTTTCTTAGGAAATCTCCCCTAGTACTTAACCTCAGTGTCTACATCTGCTTATACATTACATGCCCATACTTACTGCACATTCACATTTTTTATATGACAAATATAAATCACCTTTTACACAAAATGTTAAATGTGTTGTCACCAGTGTTATAACAATGACCCCATGGGAAAGAGGGCCACGATAGCTGAACTGTAACTTATGTTTCTTGCCTGGGACAGAAATATAAGCTTTTTGATATTTTTATTTTATGTAAAATTATAATCCACTCCCCTTAAACACATTAATGTATATCCTTTAAAATATGTGAATAAAGAGCTCTGGTCCTGAAAGCAAATAAAATGATGGTGAGGGTGGCAGAGAGATGCAGTTATTAAAAACTGGTCAAACAGGGATCCTCCTAGCATTTCAGAATGGCCAAAAAAGCAATCAAAGACTGTTGCTGACAGACACACATTGTATGATTAAGAAAACAATAAAAGACATTGGAATAAAATTTGCTGTTAGTCTTCCCTGGATCAATCTATGCTTACAAATTAAAAATCCATGACTAACTCTTTTCATGGTCTCTCCTCTCTTCATTTAGTCATAGGTCTTTCCAGGATACAGACTAGATATGGGTGGCTGCCTAGGTGTGGTGGGATCTAAATTAATCTCTACTTTGCATTGTTAGGCCAGTTTTGTCTTCAGGTTTAGTTTTTAGGATTTTTTTTGTTTTTTTTGTGTGTGTGTGTTTTTAATATTTTTTATTGATTTTTTACAGACAGGAAGGGAGAGAGATAGAGACATCGATAGAAACATCGATGAGAGAGACATCGATCAGCTGCCTCCTGCACACCCCCTACTGGGGATGTGCCTGCAACCAAGGTACATACCCTTGACCTGAATCGAACCTGGGACCTTTCAGTTCGCAGGCTGACCTCGATACACTGAGCCAAATCAGTTTCGGCTGTTTTTTAATGGTATGTATTATATGTCAAGAGCTTTGGTTTCTTTTGTGCAATTTTTGCCCTAGGAAAACTAGCAGAATAAAGATTAAACATGAAACCAATGGGAGATTTCCTTAATCAAATATATTCTTTAGATTAGTGTTTGTTATTCATCATGTCCTAAATACCCAAACTGTATCTGCTTGAGTAAAGAAAACATCCTATATAATAAAAGGCTAATCTGCAAATAGACCGAACAACCAAATAACCAGCCACTGTGATGTGCACTGACCACCAGGGGGCGTGTGCGAAATATGCCAGTCATTGGCCATGGTGGGATGGTGGAGCAGGTGAGCAGGAATGCCAAGCCAAGATGGGGCACAGGTCACTGTCATCAGGGCAAGCCTCTGGTGGTTACTGAAAATACTTTGCTCCCGCATGCTGTGATCCCACCCAGCACTCACACCTGCTGTTGGTATGGGCAGGCTCTGCTCCCACTCACTGCCAGCACCAACCCCACTCTCACCTGCAGTTGGTACCAGAGCCGCTGATGGTACCCACTGCCAGTGCCTAGTACTGGTCCCAAACACTTGGCTCTATCAGTGGGTACAAGCAGTGGTTGCAGGCCCAATTGCCTCCGAGGGCTTCTCCACCTCCCCCTGCTCCTGAGGAGCAATCAGGGCAGCAGCTGCTGCTCACACCCACTGCTGGTGTCAGCCCCAATCCCTTGGCACCTTAAGCAGGTGTAAGCGGGGCTAGCAATGTCAGCACATGGGAGCGGTGGGAGCAGGGCTGCCAGCAGACAAGGGACCCGGAGCCATGGCGGGAGGGGTGTGGGAGGGTGGTGTGGAGGATGAGCCAAGAACTACCCCTGTGCCTACTGCATCCTCGCAGCCCAGAGTTCCTTTCAAGATACAGGAATTTGTGCAGTGGGCTCCTAGCTGAAAATAATCAGTTTATAATAGGTTTACAGGATATGACATTTTGATGTGTATTTTTGGGCATCCATTTCTCTAAACACCATTGCTTATCTCGTACACAAAGTATAAATTTTTTTTTAACATAATACAACCAAGAAAAGTAAGGAGGCCAAATGCTGGCATAGTGGGCTTAAATGTATTGAACTCAGCTCTCAACTTAAGTTCTCTTTTTAAATAATGCTGTTGCTGACAGTTTGGTGATTTTCTTGTGTAGTCAGCCCCCTGATGCCAGGATGCTCTGGGTGTGGCATTCCACACCTAAGACACATCTACTAGTGTCACCTCCCATACACTCCCCTACTATCTGAACCTTGCAGCAGAAAGATGGCTTAGGACACCAAGCCTCTAGAGCCAGAGTATGCTTTTGTCTTTGGGGAGTTTTCTAAAAGAGACTTTTCCAAATTTATAACATCCATGGTCAAATTAGGACAGACTTCAAACTCAGAGAACATCCTTTTGGGATATTTGCCAAATCAAAGCCTTTTATCCAAATTATAAAGCTGGAGGGATCTTAGAAATCATCTAGTCCAAGCCCTTCCTTTAGCAATGAGATAAGCAGGGCTTGTGGAAGTTAAGTGGCTTGCTGCTGACACACAGATCAGGGAAAACTGGACAAGACTCCAGGTCTTTCTAGTCCAAAAAAACAGTTAAGCAAAAATTTCTGCTGTAAATAGAGAACATTTTTAAAAAATTATTGACCTTAATACTTTTATAAATCTACCCAGAGGGAGGAAAGACATAAACTAGTGAAACTGCAAATAACAATTAACTATTTAAAAACAATTTAAGCTACAATAGGAGATTTCTCACAAGGGAGCACAGAAGGAATTTCCAAAGTAACTGTATAAACAGTTTTGTCACATACATAATATATTATTTTAGTAGTAAATGTATTATGACTTACGTAGTCAAATATTTTTACGAATAGATGAGTTTGACAAAAAAAAAAGTGTAGAGGCCTTTTCTATAGGCAATTAAACCCAGTGGTATGCATTTTAAAGACACTATAGAAATTCGGTTTGAGGGGATTGTGCCGCTCACCAGGAGGGCCTTTGAAAAGAAGGTATCTGAGAAACTCCAGTCAATTCATCAAGCAGCATAACCAGATGGTGGATAATAAACTTATTCATCTAGATGATCATTATGATGTTTAATTCTTGGACTTTGATAAAGAGACTCAACTAAGAACAGAAAGTGGATTTAAATATTTTATTTTGTCAATGCCAACTTGCTAAATTATTTCTCCCTAATTGGAGCTCAAATTCAGGGACTTATTTGAAGATTATTCATCATCTAAATTACATAACTTTTGTTCCTCAGAAATTTGTGCCATTTTCAAGACATCCACATTATTTCTCTAAATTAGATGGAATCAGAGTATACTAAAGAAATGCATACAATTGTAGGAAATGAAGTCTTTGGCTTCATGGAGAGGGATCAAGTGAAATCAATAGAAGAGAAATTTCCTGACCTGTGCTCCTTTGAAGACTGAAGTAGGAAAAACTTCATCATACTACATTCCTGTCATTTCATTGCTAAAAACAGTGGTGCTGCCCAGGGCTCATACTATCTTGTGAGTTAGCGTTAACATAATGACATAGGCTATTAAGTTCCAGGGATAATTTCAAACAGCAGCATATCACTATTAGGTCATAATCTTGCCCGAATAAAATAGATGCCTCTTTGGGGCTTCAGTGAACAACTCCACAAGCCAGAAAGTCAGCTCTGAGAGTGTGTAAGCAATGTGTCAGTAATCAGCAAGTGGAGACTGAGGCTTCCATTTCTGGAAGGCTTCAATGACCAATATGATACAAATTTTTTTTAAATAATAATTTAATTAATAATATTTACTTTATTTATTTGGCTCAGTAGATAGGGCATTGGCCAGTGGACTGAAGGGTCCTGGGTTTTATTCCAGTGAAGGGCACATACCTCAGTTGCGGGTTCAACCCCTGGCTCTGGTTGGAGTATGTGTGGGAGGCAACATCAATGTGTCTCTCTCTCACATCAGTGTTTCTCTCTCTCTCTGCCTCTCCCCCTCCCTTCCTCTCTCTGTAAATATTAATGAGAAAATACCTCCAGGTGAGGATGAACAGAGGCACTTTGGAGGGAAGCAGAAATGTAGGAAAGTAGAGTGGGACCCTCAGTGACTGTGAGAAATGACTCTGCATGCCCAGGGCGAGAACCACCTAGATTTTTTTCTATGCATACCTCTCCCAGTCCTGAAGAATGCCAATTCAAGAATGTCAATGAAAATAAATGTTAAAAAGGTCTGACAAAACATGTAAGGGAAAATGTGTCATATTTTTGAAAACTTACATCCTTAATTTGGACATTGCCATATTTTTCAGTATTTCCCCTCAGGCTGAGTCTGTTATTAAGGTACAGAAACAACCAAACATACTTCTTGTTTAAGAATGCACAGTCATCCATAGCTCAGAGAGACAAGTCACCATTATCCCTGCCTACTAGTCCCTGTCATTCTCTCTTCTTATAAGGAACTTCCAATGAGGAACTCTCACCAGAGGGAACAGTGGGTACAAACACTATGTAAGACTTTAAACTTAGATATAATATATAATATATAATATTGGTTCTGATTCATAAGCCTTTATCCATAGTACAAACATTTAAAAGGGAAAAAATATTATTAACCCATTTGGCATCAAAACCTGATCTATGTCCTAGACAGAATCTGGAAACAGAAAAAGGACAATATGTAAAAATTAAGAAAATTTTAACAAAGTCTGGGATTTCAGTTAATAATAATGTGTCAGTATTGGTTCATTAATTGTGACAAACATACCATACAAAGTAAGATGAGATGCTAGCAATATGAAAAACTGGGTATGGAACATATGGGAATTCTACAGTATCTTGGCAACCTTTTTGTAAATCTAAAACTATTTTAAAATTTTAAAATGTATTTTTAAACTGACATGAGACTACATATGGTCTTGCACCTATTCATTCAATAGGTTTTGTTATGAAAATATTAATGTATTTGATAACATGGTCCAACCTCAAATATGCCAGGTATAATGCAATATATGGTTATGTACATATTTCTAAAATGTTTAAAATTCTGAATTCTAAAAACATCTAATCCCAAAGGTTTCAGATAAGAGACCATATATCTGAAATATTCTTAGTGCTAATAATATAATTAGCAATGCATTTCACTTATATGCATTTAGCTTCAGTAGACATTTTCAGTTTAGCCTGAAACTCTACAATTACATTTATATAATAATCTAATTGGATCCTTAAAATCTGTAAGACAGGAATTCTTATACACATTTTCAAAGGAGGAAAATGAGCTCCAGAAATATTGTCATTGCAAGCAGTGTGACCAGACTCAGATATGAGGGACCCACCCGACATTTTCAAGACCCAATGTAAGAGTATATATGGGAGTTCCCCAGTCCATGGCCCCAGCCTCCCACCTGACACCTACTCCTTTCAGGTCCCACCCTGCACCATTACGATGGACAGCCTATCCCAGCCAGCCTATCCCAGGCTTCAGCAGTCCCTAGAAATGTATTCCCAGTTGCCTGGGCAGGGAATTCCAGAGTCCTGAGAGTACAGGGACAGAGGTTAAAGTGAGCATGAGTTCTTGGTCCCTCAGACTTCTTTCTCTATAAAGAGGACTGCAGCTGTCAGGTGGTCAGACTGTACCCTCCAAAGTAGAAATCTAGGACAGGGTCCCAGATTCCAGATCTAAAGGTTGTAGGACTGGTGTTCAAATGCACATTTGCCTGACTCAAATGCTCATACTCCTACTACTATAATGTGTTGCCAAGAAAAAAAATGCACCTAAGGTCTACAATATCAACTTGAAAACTGATTTTTAAACACATTATATTTGTAAATTAAGGAGTATCAAAGAGCATGTCTTAAAAGTCTGATATTGATATGGAAGATTGGCAAGACAGAGGATCCTAATTCAAAAATTTTAAAGTAAAATTGAAATTCTTAAATCCATCAACATTAAAAAAAATATTTTTATTGATTTCAGAGAGGAAGAGAAAGGGAGAGAGAAAGAGAAACATTAAAGATGAGAATCATTCATCGGCTGCCTTCTGCACACCCCACACTGGGGATCGAGCCCCCAACCCGGGCATGTGCCCTTATTGGGAATCAAACAATGACCTCCTAGTTCATAGGTTGGTACTCAACCACTGAGCAATGCTGGCCAGGCTCAACTTTGATTTTTAAAAACATTTATTTAAAAATTTCTGTTGATGATTAGCTCTTCTGAGGAGTGCAGGTTCTAATGGGGCAAATTATTTCTCCCCAACAATGAGAAAAGAGGAAAGACAGCACAAATTCTTTCCTCCAAAAATCAGTTTTTATTTAAAAAACTAGAAGTCCAGTGCACAAAATTTGTGTGTGTGTGTGTCGGGGGGGGATCCCTCAGCCTAGCCTGTGCCCTCTTGCAGTCCAGGACCCTCTCCCAGTCTGGGACACCTCACTCCTTATCACCCACCTGCTTGCTGCTCCTTACAGCTTGGCTCACTGCTCCTTAATGCTGTTGCTGTGCTTGCCAGCTGTGAGCCTGGCTTCTGGCTGAGCGTCGCTCCCCCTGTGTAAGCACACTGACCACCAGGGGATAGCTCCTGCATTGAGTGTCTGCTCCCTGGTGATCAGTGCACATCATAGTGACGGATCATTCTGCTGTCACAGTCGCTTAGGCTTTTATTATATAGACTAGAGGCCTGGTGCACAAATTCGCGCATGGGTGGGATCCAGACAACCCCAATCAGGGCTGATCAGGCTGGCCAGATGGGGAGAAGGGCCGCAGGAGATTGGCCGGGTGCCCCACCTCCTGCTCAAACTCCTGGTTGAGGGGTCAATTTGCATATTAGTGTTTTTTATTATTTAGGATTGTCTTTAAAAGCAAAAGTAGCATTTTCCAGGTTCTCTGTTGAGCATGTGTTACTGTACATAGATACTAGTAAAAGAAAGGCTGGATACATGGGAAGCTCAGGTAATCTGACTTGCACTGTATGTTTTTTTATATTCTCAGGAAGCATATTTTACTCCTTGGGCTATCTCTGCACATGTGCCTGCTGGATATGTTGCCAATATAGGTTCTGTCTCCCAACTAAAGAGTTCCTTTAAAGTAGGGGCTGTCAACCAGTCCTTGTCACCTAGGAGACCCCATAGGCCTTGGTGCATTGTTCCCAGCCCTGAAATGCCCCATGTCCTCGTAGACTCTGTGTGCCAGCTGGAACTCCAGCAGGGCTGGGAACGTGCCACCCTCCCTGATGTCACTGTCTACCTGGGCTCTCAGCTTTAAATGGATGAGTCCACATTCCTGTGGGTACTCTCCTAGGCCTTTACCATGCCACAAGTTCATCTTTCTAGGAGTTTTAATTCCTAAGTAAACAAACTTATGCCAGCAAAAGAGAGCCACTTTTTCCATCATTGTATTAGCTGGAGGAGTTCTATCTGCCCCTACTGATGAAGTTGCTGACATATTACCTCTATTATTTTGGATGGCATGTTTACAAGTAGTATTTTCTAAGCCTTAGATATAAACGGAGTCCTAGCCCAAGTCAAGAGGTTTGCCCTCCCTCCTGGACTGTCAAGGGAGCTCTGTGTTTCTTTACCCAGCTGCCCCTATTCTCCATAAAAGGTCACAGGTGCACTGAGAAAGGCTGCTTGTCCTGGCAATTCTCAGAAGAGAAGAATGCTATCAGGGGCCATCAGGAGTTTGAGGTTAGAAAGCAGGAGCTCCTTTGCTCTCTAGAACCTTTAGATCTTAGCTTTTATCAAAATGTATTTTTTTTCTAAAGTTGATCAATTGAATCTTAAGTCTCACTGAAGGAGGCATTTATCCTTATAGACATGACATCTAACTCAGTGTCCTACACAATGAAGCCACCCAAATGTTTATTGGACACCAATCATATGATTCCACATAAAACTGCTGTTCCCTTTGCCTGTACCTCTGTCTGCATGTGCACCTGCAGGTACCTCCCTCTCCCAACTCCCACCAAATACAGCACAGCTGACTTCTTCTTGTTCATTAGCTATTATTTCCTGAGAGATCATCCTTACCGAACTATCTAAATAGGAACCTTACCACTACTGCCCCTCCCCATTATCCTTTAAGAAGAGTTTTATAATTCTATGTTTCATTCATTTACTAGCATAACCAGGTTATTAAAGGAACAAGGATCAGTATGGCATGACCTGAACATGATTTATCCTCTCCCACTCCTGTGCCTTCAAATTGGTTCTTCCCTGTCACTAGATGAAAATCTCCTATGGGTTCCATGGCTATCCTAGTCACTTCCTGGTCATAAACAAATATTTGCTTGTCTTGGGTGATTTTATTATCAAAACTCCAAACCTAAGTTAATCTGCAATTTCCCGACAGCTCATTTTTACTTCAGACTTGGAAGCTTATCAGGGTAGGCAGCCTTGTCAGCTTTCTGCTCACTATACCCACTCCCACCTTGCTCCCTGTGGCTTTGGGCCCTTCCAGGTTAAGGCAGGAGATGGATGAGAGTAGGGGAAAATGGATCTAACTCATCAGATACAGCTGTGATCTGGGGTTGGTGCCTCTGCACTTACCAGATACTCAAGCTTCTCAAACCTCCTCTTTATGGGGGTTTTCAGCGACTCCCATCAGGGCAGATATCTTACCTAGAGCTACCTTGCTGAGCAAGTTTCCTTCTGATTGGTCCCTTAAGAAGTCCCTCTCATTCCCACTTAGCTGCCCCATTCCAGTGACCCACTGTATTTTGTCCCCTCACCCTTCCATGTAGTCCTCCTTGTCAAGTTTCTTTCAAGATTACCCAGTATGCTCTTTCCTCAGAGTCAATTCTTGCCCAGTCAACTCTGAAAGTACTGACCATTCCCGATGCAGCCACCTCTTCTCTCTGCTGCACCCTCATGCTGCAAGCCTACCCCCACCCTGATCTCTGCCTTGTTATGCCTCAGAAGTCAGTCCCCAAGTTCCCAATTCTGGAAACACACAACAGCACTCTCTCTGAGTGGTTCCTAAGAAGCCACCTCCCAACTAGGTTTGAATGAGGAGACACACAACCCATCCCTGAGGTGAGGAGAGTCACACAGCATTAGTGACAACTCTCCTCAAATAAACCCTTTCTGCCATACATTTGAACCTCCAAGAACACTGAGCCTTCTCTTCAATGCCCTGGAGGTAAACAATGGGTACAGACCAGCAGAACCAGTTCTGAGGTTCCCTTTCAGCAAATCCTGCAGAGTTAGTCTAGCACCTCAAGTCAGAAAGCCAAGGAACTTGACACATACTGCTTTGTTCCTCGGTGCCTCAGCGAAACCAAGACAGAACTATCCTGTTACTCTTGTTTGTGGCCAGTCTGCCCCATTAAGCTATTCCAGGTGGCAGGGACCTTAGCTCTTTTATTCACCAATGCAGCAGCAGAGCCCAGCAGAAGGCCCTGTATAGGTTTCCAGTGGATGCTTACCGTAATAAATGTTTCTTGAAATAATGAATATATAATAAAATGAGATGATGATGATGAAGCTGCCCTTTTACTGAAAAGGGGGGGAAACGAGATGAGATTTTCATATTAAACAATAGAATATCTGTTCTTCAAATAAAGTGCCTTGTGGATTCTTTCCCTTGAAGGAACCTCCTGAAAGACCTAAGTCTAAATCTTAGAACTACCGTTTTCATATTAAGAAAAAGAAAAGAAAAAAAAAAAAAAGTCTGAGACACAGACAGCAAATGCTTACACAAGAGTTAACAGATTGGATGCTGGCTGATGATGCTAATATCAATTCTTTGTCTAGACATGCCATGCCGGTTCTGCTGACACATTCTCTCAGAGCTTTTTTTGCAGGATGTGAAGCTGGCCTCTGGGTCAGTGATATTCAGAAATAAGCCTGGACCGCTGCAGAAAAAAACCCTTTAAAGGGACTCCACCCCTCATGCTCTGCCCTTGATGATTCTCACCAAACATCTTTCACAGAGGCAGGTGGAGAAATAGGAAGGGCCATTGGTTTTTGTTTTTGTTTGTTTGTTTGTTTTTAATGATTTTTTTAAAGGAGATAGAGAGAGACAGGGAGAAACATCAATCGGTTTTCCTCCCACATGAATCAAACCAGGGATCAAACCTGCAACATAGGTATGTGCCCTTACATGACAGGAATCGAACTTGTCACCTTTTGGTACCTAGGACAATGCTTTAACCGACTGAGCTACACCAGCCTGATGCCACGTTTTTCTTCTCACTTGATAAAAAGATGGGAAGAGAAAAAAAGCTGAAAAGGCAAATACCCCAAACTCATTACATGGTAAACCAACCAAGTGCATGATAATGAGGGTGGACAGAAGAGTTGATACCAAAAGAACCTCACACAAACCCTCAAAAGATTTCTTTTGTCCAAGAGTAAGGTAGTGTGAGTATGAGGAGGTGGTTTAGAGTTTAGCCTCCAACTCTGGGAAAATGGGAAGCAAGGTTACGAAGAGAGCCTGGCCTTACAAGTTTGTGCCTGTTCTGCACACGCAGGCTCCTCACAGCCAAGTCTTATTCCCTAATTCCCTCTGTGCTCTTCAGCAGAACTGATGACAGAGAGAAAACTCCAGATACCTAGTCAAAGCCAAGGAAACTATCTCTCCTAGCAGTTGTACTTAAAAAAAAAAAAATCTTTAAAAGAATGGGTATTTTGGTTGGATTAAGATTCACCTAAGGATGATCCTTCCTAAAACAAATATAATTGTTTCAAAATTCTGCAATTAAAATTGATACCTTAGGGAATGTCTTCTCTGATGCCTTATATTCTAAATAAGTGAAGACACAGATTCTTGAGAGTATCGGTGACATGACCAAGGTTGCACAGCTCCCACTGAAACCTGCTTCTTCCAACTGCAGTGTCTTGCTCTTTCCACAACCTTACACAGCATTCTGGGCATACTCAAGGCTTTCTTTACCCATCCCAGGCAGAAGATTTACAATTGCACTTCTGAGATGGATAGATAAGTTGTTTTGAATAGCCTCCAACTTTTTTTTTTTTTTTTTTACTTTTCATCTTCATTTTTTTCTGAAGAACAGGTTAGGTGCAAAAAGTCAGTTCCATCTCATTATTCAAGAGAAGGGAGGTATGTGTGTCTATGTGTTGGGCTGTGTTCTGAAGGCTCCTGGATGAGTGATACTTCCAGGTGTGTGTGTGGTGGTGAAAGGGATGGGGGTGGGGGGTGGTGGCCTGTGAATAGTCCAATTTTTATACCTCCCATCATTCGATTGTTCTAGAAAATATTAAAATAAGATAGTGTTCCTGCCTCCAGAAATTTAACTTTGGAGTTATACAAGGCACTCTGGCCTGCACACAGAAACTGAACTTTAATCCTAACTCTTTCCCTGACTCACCAGGATGCTTCAGGCTAGTCACGAAATTGTCTCAGTTTTTTCATCTGCTCAGTGGGAAGAGTAATGCTGATCTGTCACTTAATTTTACAAAGCTGCTTTGGCTGGTAGCTACTAAATAATTGTGGGGCGAAATTTTTATCAAGATTCAAGCATAAACTGAGACCATATAACTAAAGCATCCAAGTACCTAACTTAATGCTTTCTAATAATTGTGACATACAGTATCTCAGTTTATCAAACAAAGACAGGTGACGACTGCTAGTCAAGCATGTTTCTACAGAAAACATATCATCATCATATTGTTTCAACACATCAGAGGTGTTAATTAAGCCTGCATAATTTTAGAGACAAAACTGAAATGGAAATTTGCCTCAAAGCTACTGAGACTGGGTGTGTAACATATTCTTAAGGTTTTACCTACTAAATAAGACCTTCCCATAAGGAAAAGCAGGGGAAATAGGACCTGCTTTTCTATAACCAGATTCTCTCTGTGGCCAGAAGTCCTGCTCACCAGCATCAATTTTTGTAGCGGTGCCATAAGAAAAGAATTCCAGAAAATGCTAGACAATAGCAGTAATAGGGAATCTGATGAACAAATTAAACTGTGCTTTGTTTCTTACTAACAATATTCTGCACCATTTTATCTAATACTTAGCTAACAGTGGGATTTATATGGATGGGATAAAAATAAATTTCATTCTTTTGTTTTCAAAAATGCCCACAAGATGATTTTAAAGTCCTGCTAACGCCCTGTTGCCAATTGGCACAAGCTGTCTAGACTCCAGTAGCATAATTAATCACTTCAGAAATTACCTAAAGAATGGAAAAATCAGCAAAGAGATGGTGTTTTATTTAACCAGTCTTTAACAGAACAACTAAAATGGCCTGATAATAAGGGCCTACTTACCAAATTATTTTTAACAGGGGAAAAGAGTTTATCCAGCAGATTTTATTTTTGAGACAGTGATGTCATTAAGCACTCTGATTAATGCCACACAAAAAAATTAGGAGTAAAAGCACAAATTATTCATAGGAGACAATAGATATTTTAAAAGTAATAAGAATGATATTTCAATAATTATTGTTGCAGGTAGTATAAAGATGGTTTTGATGATTCATGGGATTCTCCATTTCCAGCTTTCCCCAATCACAAAATATGGAACACTGAAGTTGGTTGGATGCTGGAGCAGAGATTATTAGGGCTTATCAACTATGTTTGCACTCTCCTACATTTTTTTAGCTGCCTTTGCACTTAGGTTAAGGTCATGTGACTAGTTCTGGTCAATGGGCTCTGACGGAAGGTAACCCGAGTCACTCACGTCCAGGCTGAGTCAGTTAAGAACCAGTATGCCTTGTTCATCTCTCTCTTCTCTGCAGCATTGAAGGCCACGCGTTCCAGATGCTGTACTGCCATACACAGGAAAGCGACTACATTTGACTTTACATAAGTAGTACTAAACCTTTCTTGTATTAATGAGATTTCATGGTTAATGCTGGAGCACTCTGATAAATTACCCTGACATACATAGAGGCCCTATATTAATGTGTT
The DNA here is from genome assembly GCF_964339955.1 of Pipistrellus hanaki. Classification (NCBI taxonomy): domain Eukaryota; kingdom Metazoa; phylum Chordata; class Mammalia; order Chiroptera; family Vespertilionidae; genus Pipistrellus; species Pipistrellus hanaki. The sequence continues at coordinate 48,594,361 of NC_140506.1, read as the reverse complement.
CATGATGGCCTCAAACTTAAATTTATACTACTGACATGAAACTTTCAAAAATACCACTAGAGGAAAAAGAATGTATTTCCTTCTTTTCTCTTTTTTTTTTTTTTTTTTTTTTTTTTAATTTTCTTACTTTTTCTAGCCCTGCACAGTCTAAGGTTCTCAAAGTGTGGTTTTCAGCATCACCTGGGGGTTAGTTAGAAATGCAAATTCTGAGGCCCCACCCTAGGCCTGCTTCATCAGAAACTCTGGGGAAGGGCCCAGCATCTGTTTTAACACGCCCTCCTGGTAATTCTGATGAACATTCAAGTTTGAGAACCAAGGATATAGGTAATTTTTTCTTCAGTGTCCTGAGTGAGATCACCATGCAGCCAATTTCCTCCTTTATATCATATGCGTTCAGGAGATACCTAATACTGAAATTCCTAGTCTTTTTGTCTTTTTTTTTTTTTTTTTCCAAACGTCAGCTTTTATATTAATTGGTTACACACAGATTTACAGGTTAAAGACAACTGCAAATTCTTTGTCACTGCCCCCACTGAGAAGTGAAATCTAAAGAATGTCTCTTGAATAAAGGTTGGACCTGTGATTGCACTGACCAATAGAATATAGGGGAAGTGAAGCTGTCTCACTTTCAAACCTAGCCTTAGAGGACTGACAGTTCCCATTTCCTGCTTCTTGAAATCCAAAAACCATTCTACGTGGAAGCCTAAGCAACCACAAGAAGACACATAGCCGAAACCGGTTTGGCTCAGAGGAAACCTGGAGGCAAATCAAAGCCCCCAGGTGATAGTCCCAGGTGAACTAACAGTTCACAGCCAGTGTCAACTGTTCACTATCGAAGTATGCCCTCTTGGATGCTCTGGTCCAATTGAGCTCTAAGATAGCTGAAGCCCCAGATGATTTACATGAAGCAAAAGAACCACTCAGCTGAACCCAGTCAGCCCAGAGAATTAGGAAATGTAAAATGGTTATTGTTTTAAGACACTAAGTTTGGGGAAAGAGGAAAGTTATGAAGTAATAAAGAATAAAAAATTTCAATTTCATTTTCATTTAAAAAGTACTGTCAAAATCAAATTTCAGTAGGTTCTGTTTACTCAAAATTCCTTTTTGGTTCAGATGGACTCTTACGGCTCCTTCAAATAGACTTTTCCTAATATGCTCCTCTCATTTAGCTTAGCTACAATAGTCTTAAGTAGCTTTTCCATCCTCAAGTCTGCAAGATAAATTCCAATAATTTATCTAACTATCCCATAGGCTTCAAATAAAGATGTGAGTCTTTTTTCTCCCATTCGCATAAATGTTCAGAAGAAAGAAAAGAATGCAAAAGCAGTTTCGAGTCTCATCAGAGGAACTCAATTGAGTTTAGTGAGATATTGTGACTTAAATAAATAAATTTTGCTTTCCACATTTACCCCCAAATGTGGTGATCAAACAAATTAGAACCTGGATACCAGAAAGCTTAAGCTTCAAAATCATTATGCAGTTTTGAATTTCTTGTTGGAAAAGACACTTGTCAAATGAAAAATAATTGATATGAAGTGGTCATAACTATTAGCTGATGACTTGAGACAACCTTGACTAATTGACTTTCATAACTACCTAACAAAGTTTAGAAAATTTGAAGCTAAGAGTCAAAAACTAAGCATTCAAGATGTCAGTAGATGCCCAGAAGTTATAAATAGCAAAGGACCAATCTTGCAAAGATCTTTCATCCCAAAAATGATACCAGGTAGTAAGCTCTTAGATGGTGAAGAGCATGTCTTTAGCTCTCTATCTTCAGGATCCAACTCAGTTTTGGTATATAAAAAGTGTTCAGTTTATGAATGAATGAATGAATGAATGAATGAATGAAGAGTCATGGCAAAAGAAGCAAAAGAGACCAAAATGAAGAGGATGCAGCAATGAGCAAGAATTTCAAATAAAAATCCCCCTAGGAATAGGCATCAATTAATTTTTCAAAGGTGCTTTCTCAACTACAGAATTCTGTTACATAAGCAATAGGAATATAGACCTTGATCTACACACATAAATAGCAGCAGCTAAACAGATCCTACAGCTTTGAGTTCCCCAAGGCAAGTCAGCCTGGGCAGAAGAGAAACAATACTTTCAACACCTTAAGAGAATGTAAAGAAAAGGAAGGTCCCACATCCCTTCCTGGCCAGTCCTCTACATCTTTAAGAGAAGGTAGTCAGTAGTCATCTATAATAATAAAAGTGTAATATGCTAATTAGATCAGACACTTCCAGATGTCCTTCCTTCTGGACAAAGCTGCAGAGGGCTGGGGCTGTGACGGCAGTGGGTAGGAACCGGGGCCAAGGCCCCTTCATGAATTTCATGCATCGGGCCTCTAGTGTCATAATAAGAGGGGTCACCTGGAATTAAGAGGAAGTCAATTCCATATGTACAGAAGCCTCACTGTACCTGGAATTTTTAATACAGCACAACTCTTAATGATAACTTTCAACATTAAAATTTCCACTAAAAGAGACAAATTTTCATTTAGGATAATAGTCATATGCTAACATCAACATGGTTGATGCTTATTGGCCATTAAGACACCTTATTATTTTTGCTTTATTGTTTTAATTTCTTTTCATTATTTAATTTATGTATGTTATTTAAATCATTATTCATTTTCTTATTTTAATCTTCAGAGGCCATCCTATCAAGTTTATGTATCTAAATAAACAGTGCACCAAATGCATAATTACTTCTGAATACTTTCTGAAATACAACTTATTTCTGAATATTTCCTAAAATACAAATATAAATACACAGATAAATAAAAATTAAACAATAATATTTCAATAAATCAAACTCAAAATCTATTTTCCCACATCATCCAAACAAAGGCCCCACAAACACTTAGGTTACATATATTTTCCATATTCTCCAATACCTAAAATCACAGAGTCAAAGTTTAGAGCTGTAAGAAAACTTTTTTGCAAACTAGTCCAAATCTTCATTACACAGATAGAAAAGCCTAAGGCCTATAGAGTTGAAGTAACTTAGCCTTATTAGAGTAAGTGGCTCCCAAAAAAATCATTATTGATAGATAGATTCATCCACTCAATAATCATGCATTGAGCAGGCAACTCCAGACCAGGCACTCTACCTGCCCTAGGGATATAAGGATGAAGAAGTTGGGTCCTGCCTTCAGGGCACTCTGTTTAGAGATAGGCCCACCATGAAACTTAAAAATGCAATTCTGGGTCACAGCTTCTGTAAGAAAAGTTAAGTGCTATCACCAACAAAATAGCAAATTCAACTGGGTCAGGGAATGTGAGTTAGCTGAAGCAAACTTCTCAGAGAAGGAGAATTTAGCCATATAGTGAAAGTTCATATGTGTAGGGCATTATCTTTATTTCAATGGAGTTTATGTTAACTTGTCAAGCCTATTTCACAGGTCAGACAAGAAGTAAGTATTATTTGTGGAAAGTTGCTGCTTACATAAGAAAGATCATGTATGTGGTTTAGTCATATGGAGATAAAAATTGAGTCAATTTGTTATTACATTTTCTTATATATACTAGAGGCCCGGTGCACGAAATTTATGCATGGGGTGGGGTTATCTCTCAGCCCAGCCTACACCCTCTCCAATCTGGGACCCCTTGAGGGATGTCCAACTGCCAAGGACAGCTGGCTCCCAATTGCTCACCTGCCTGCCTTCCTGATCACCCCTAACTGCTTCTGCCTGCCAACCTGATTGATGCCCAACTGCTCCCCTGCCAGCCTGATTGCCCCTAATTGCCCTCCCCTGCAAACCTGGTCCCCCTCAACTGCCCTCAACTTCAGGCCTGGTCCTCCTCAACTGCTCTCCCCTGCAGGCCCAGTTGCCCCAACTTCCCTCCTCTGCCAGCTTGGTCACCCCTCACTACCCTCCCTGTAGGCTTGATTGCCCCCAACTTCCCTCCCTTGCAGGCCTGGTCCCTCCCAACTTCCCTCCCTTACTAGTCATCTTGTGTCCACTGGGAGCAACCATATTTGACCACATGGGGACAACCATCTTATGTGATGGAGTGCATATTACTCTTTTACTATTTAGGATAGAGGCCTGGTGCACAGGTGGGGGCCAGCTAGTTTTCCCTGAAGGGTGTCCTGGATCAGGGTGAGGGTTCCCTTGGAGCATGGGGCAGCTTGGGCGAGAGGCCTATGGTGGTTTGCAGGTCAGCCATGCCCCCCAGCAACCCAAGCAGAGACCCTGGTATCTGGGATTTATTTATCTTCTATAATTGAAACTTTGTAACCTTGAGCAGAGGCCAGGGCAGGCCAGGGCAGGTGGGAAGCTTGGCTTCCTCCATAGCCAGGGGAAACCCAAGCCTTCTGTTCTCTCCAACTCCATGGCTGCCGCCATTTTTGTTGGGATTTATTTATCTTCTATAATTGAAACTTTGTAGTCTTGAGTGGAGGCCAGAGCCAGCCAGGGCAGGCAGGAAGCTTGGCTTCCTCCATCACTGGCAGCAACCCAAGCCTCCTGCTTGCTCCAGTTCTGTGGCTGCCGCCATATTTGTTGGGTTAATTTGCATGCTCACTCCTGATTGGCTAGTGGGTGTGGCTTGTGGGCATAGCAGAGGTATGGTCAATTTGCTTGTTTCTCTTTTATTAGATAGGAGATAGGATATTGTGTATACACACATCTAATTACTTCTTACATCTTCATTTAATTGTATTATTTTCTTTTATAATTTTACCTTTAAGTCATTATAATATCTTTATGTTGGAGGTGTAGAAAAGATAAGCATTATACCCTTTATTGAAATTCAGACATTCTAATGTTGACTGATATTCCCAAGAGTATGGTAAGTAAGTGAGAAGTACCAGAGTGTCAAACTTCAGACTCTGTACTTAATCCATTGAGTCATACTGTCTCTTGGAAATAGGTCTCCTTTCAGATGTCTGCTTCAATAAGATTATGTAATACACAATAACTAGAAGCAGTAAGAGCCAATTAGTACATGCCTCATGAAGGTGTTTTGGATGCACTTCATTTTTAAGGAAAAATGAGAGGTTGCCAAATACCATGTAAGTCATGTGTGTTCCTATACTTAAACTAAATTATACAAAATGTGCTTGAATAAATTTTTAAATATTTTCCTGGCTACAACTCTACCACATCTCTTCCCATATCAGTCAGTGCATTAAAGGTTATACAGTTGAAAGCTTACATTAGGTTTCAAAAGAAGAAAATAAATTCAACAAGTAAAAACAGGAAGTACCAACTTAGTATAGTTTAACATTCACTGGTTTCAAAGTCTGATAAGAACCTCAAATTCCCACATTCTGCTCAAAGAAAAATACTATCTCTTTACTTAATCTGGCTTTTATGCTGTATCTGTAAAACATGGACTAAAGTGGTCTGGTAATTTTATGCTCAATTTGGTCAGTGTAAACAATAAAAAGTGCACAATTCAAGTTTCAAACCAGAATATGATATAGCAAATTGTTGTGTCTACATTGACTAAATTAACTAAATCATTGCTAAGTAATTTCCCTTTGTTTTTCATGGGTATTCTCCTAAGCACGGGAATTTATGGGCTGCACTTGTAAGCCATAGAGATGACAAATATTCAATTACTCAAGTAGTCAAAATTTGAGTGTACACTCCAAAAGAACTCAACTTGTAAACAGGCCTGATACTCTACACTGCCCCTAACATAAGTGAACATGGTCCCTCAACCCTGTCACCATGTGGCCAATCTCAAATGCCAGTGCATCATAGGACTATCAAGGAACAGTGGTCAACTAACAAAGCCACCATGTCCATAAATAACTCAAATTCATCTTCAAAAACCACCGGGTTTCTCAGAAGAGCACAGAACAAAATCAACAACAGCAATTTTGAATAGGATTTTCAATAAGAAAACTATACATAACAACAGGGATATAAGTTTTAACCAAGATGAATCATTTTTAAGACCATTTGGTTAGGTAAACTGGGATGTGCTGTGAGTGGCTACTGCTCTTCAGGTAGGTCAGTTATACCCAACCTACCTAAGAATGAGTAAAGGGCAGTACTTCCCCTTTGCTGCATTAATCAAATCAACATTTCTATCAAAAACGGAAATTTCTGCTGGCAGACTGTGGATTGTCTATGTTTCTTTAATTTAAATGAAGAACCCCAATCATCTCTTTTTAGCAATAGAAGTTCAGTTGCTAAATCTTCACCCATTTCAAGAGAAGCCAGAAAACAAATTTTGTTGTAAGTTCTCCTGATTTATTTTAACATCAAGAGATCAAACAGTCCTAGCTGGTTTGGCTCAGTTGATATAGAGTGTTGGCCTGCGAATTGAAGGGTCCCGGGTTTGATTCCAGTCAAGGGCACATACCTGGATTGCAGGCTCTTCCCTGGCCTGGATCCTGGTCAGGGAGCGTGCAGGAGGCAACCAATTAATGTGTTTTTCTCACATCATTATTTCTCTCTGTCTTTCTCTCTCTCTCTTTCATTACCAAATAAATAAATAAATAAATAAATAAATGGGAAAATATCCTTGGGTGAGGATTAAGAAAAAGAGAAAAATCAAACAAAATAGGTATATATTTAGTTTGGACCATTGACCACTAGTTTAAAATATTATATATAAACAGGGATATTTGTTCACTTTATTATTAATGCACTGAATATATATTTATCTGATCAATTCTTACATTTTATGATTATCCCTATGTTAATTTAATTCTATATAATTTTCTTGATACAGCTGCTATGGTCTCACTATGTGTTAACTAAATAAGCTAACTATAAATAAGCTAACATATCTGACGTTAAAGAGACACAGCCTAATGGTGGAGAAAAGTCCAGAGATAAGTGAAGTGTGTATATAATGTATATAGAGAAATGTATTCAAAATTTAGGAGAGTTAATAACAGCAGATGAGGTTGAAAAGACCCAGCTAACTAGGCCTTATATGCCATGGTGATGTGGATGCCAGCAGCTACCATTTACAGAACATATAAAATGCAGCAAACTTTGTGCTTGTATCCCACATACATTGCCCAATTTAATTCTCACACCAACTATTATAGTAAAGGAACTATTACTATCTCCATTTTATAAATGAGAAATCTGAAGCTTAGAAAGGTCAAGTAAACTGTTCAAGAACATGGCTGTGTGTGGCAGAGTCAGAATCTGGGCTCACAATATTTGTCTGATTCCAAAACCTGTGTTTTCAGCCACTATGATATTGCTAAGGAATTTGGATTTCAGCCTATAACTAATGGAAAACAAATGAAGTACTGTAGGCCCACATTATTCTGTTCTGTTCTTACAAGATTCTATGAGCTAAATAATGGAAAGTATGATTACTATTTTATATCTGGAGAAATCATGAAAGGTTAAGCAATTTAAAGCAAAGGAAACAATAGGTTCTATTACTCTAGTGGGCCAGTTTCTAGCCCAGGATTCATGCTGGCTTTACATAGTTGGCAAATGCTACACTTCAAAATTTGGTATGCTTTCAACAATCATACTAATTCAAATTCAGAAATTCCAAAAGCATATTTCCAATTAAATCTTCTGCTAAGCAGAATCTTAGATATTTCTAGCCACATAATTCCCAATTTGTAATGTCAGTCTGAGAAATGCAAAGTCACTACTATGACAAAGAAGGGCAGCAGTCATCAACTTTTTCTCTTTACCAACTGTGTATGCAAGAATGAAAAATCCCACTTGAATATCTATCTATCTATCTATCTATCTATCTATCTATCTATCTATCTATCTATCTAAAAGCCAAGTGACCAGAACGACAGAATGACCTGAATGACCAGTGGCTATGACGCGTACTGCAGCAGCTAACCAGCCTGGTCAAGGCCCCTCCCCTCCGGCCAGCCTAGTTTCCTATCAGTCCCCCACTCTAATAGGATCAAACCTGTAACCCAGGTACATGCCCTTGACCAAGAATGGAACCCAAGACCATTTGATGCATGAGCTGATCCTCTAACCACTGAGCAACTGTTCAGGGCAATAACATTTTTTGCCTTGATTTATAATTGCTGTAAATCATTTAAGCATTCAACTGTCCAGTTTATAGTCATGGCATTTTATTCATGTCTGTGAAAGTTTAACTCCATCAAGTTTTTCTGCAACAAAAATTTAATAGCATTTCTATTGTTAATATCAAAGCTAAAAATTAGAAGGAAATTACTTATTTATAACAATGATATAATATGGCTAAACCTAGAATATAACCAAGATATTTCTCTGCTCACAGAAGAAACAGTTGCATAATGGAACTATATTCTGGTTACTTTTGCTCCTCAGATGTTACATAGCTAGATAGTATAATCTACTAGTAAATGCTTTCAAGAAAAAATACAGGAAATTTCTCAATAAAAGATAAAGATAATAGTGACCATTTGTTGAGCACATATAAATATGTTAAAATACCCTTTGAGGAAGTTTCAATACACCAACTTTTTCAGAGGAGGAAACTGAGGCTCAGACAGGTAAGGGAGTATAGTAAGATCACAGCATATCAGGTTAATATAGAAAAACCGATTGCTTTCCGATGCGACAATAATGGAATTTGATTTTTTGTTAAATAATGGCATTTACAATAAAATACTTATGGCCCAGCTGGTGTGGCTCAGTGGTTGAGTATCAACCCATGAACCAGGAGGTCATGGTTTGATTCCTGGTCAGGGCACAAGCCCAGGGTTGTGGGTTCAATCTCCCGTAGAGGGTGTGCAGGAGGCAGCTGATCAATGATTTTTACATCATTGATGTTTCTATCTCTCCCTCTCCCTTACTCTCACTGCAATAAATGAAAAGATATTTGAAAAATAAAATACTTCTACATATGAACATAATCTATATGTGTCAAACTAAAAAATGTGATAGAAAAAAAATTAAATCTAAGTAAATGGAGAAATAATCAGTGTTCATGATTTTGAAACACTCAGCATTGTTAGGGTGTCAATTCTTCCCAAATTAGCCTGTGGCTTTAATGCAATCCCAATCAAACGCCTAGCAAGCTATTTGATAGATATTGAAAAAACAAATTCTTAAGTATATATGGAAAGACAAAAGACCTAGAATTACCAACACAATACTAAAAAATAACAAAGTTGGAAGAGGCACACTACCCAATTTTAAGCCTTACTATAAAGCTACAGTAAATCAAGATAGTGTGGTATTGGCAAAATATCAAACAAAGGACTAGAGAGTGCAGAAATAGGTCCACACAAATAAAATTACCTAATCTTTGATGAAGGTGCTAAGGCAATTCAATGGGGGCAAAAACGTCTTTTCAAAAACAGTACTGGAACAATTAGATGCCCATATTTTTTTTTTTATTAAAACACCCTGAGTGCAACAGACCTTACAACTTTCATAATAGCTAAGTCAAAATGGATCATAGACCTAAATGTACAATGCAAAACTACAAAATTTCTAGATGAAAACACAGAAGAATATGTGTCTGGGTGTAGTGATGAATTTTATTTACATCAAAGGCACAACTCATAGAAGAACTTGGTAAGTTGGACTTTATTAAAATTAAAAACTTCTACTCTGTAAAATACGCTAAGAGAATGAAAAAACAAGGACAGACTGCAAGAAAATATTTGCAAAATATATGTCTGATAAAGGACTAATATCCAAAACATTCAAAGAACCCTTAAAAATCAAAAATAAGAAAACAGTTTAACTAAAAAAAAAAAAAAAAAATGGAAGAAATATTTCAACAGACACCTCACCAGAGATGGCAAATAAATATGTAAAATTATGTTCAACATCCTTTGTCATTAGGGAATTGCAAATTTTAAAAATGAGATATCTCTATATACCTATTGATATGTTAAATCCCAAATGCGTGTGCAGAGCATGAAAGATCTCTCAGAAAACTTTGGCATCAGGACAGAAATGCACTGCCACGACCATTCCTCGCAGTAAGTGAGATCTCACGAGATCTCGTGGGATCTCGCGGGATCTCGAGGGCTGTCAAAGGGAATCCTGATATAGGAAACACCTGGGTTCTTCTGACTCCCTACCCTTACCCCTTTTCAACATACAGATCTTTTTAGTTTTTTCTCTAGCATGTCCAGTAGTTGGAATCATATGATAGGTAAATTTCTTAGGTAGCTTCTTTTAGTTAGTAATATGAATTTAAAATTCCCCATGTGTCCCTGCATGGCTCGATAGCTTATTTCTTTTTCTCTCTGAATAACATTCCATTGCCTAGGGGTACATAGATGTACCCCATTTTATGTATCTTTTCGTCAATTGAAGGACATCTTGGTTGCTTTCTTGTTTGGGCAGTTATGAATAAAGCCACTGTTAACATTTTAAAAAATTGACCGTAATAAATGCTGACAAGACTGTAAGCAACAGGATTCTCACTCATTGCTGATGGTTACCGTTACTTTGGAAGGCATTTTGGCAGCTTCTCACAAAGCTCAGCTAAGCCTAGTTTTATCATATGATCCAATAATTGCACTTTTAGGTGCAATTTGCCTAGCAGAAAACTTATATCCACCCAAAACCTTCAGAGGAATGCTAATTATAGGATCTGTATTCCTAATCATTGAAAGATGGAAGCAATTCAAAAAATCTCCGTTAAGTGAATGAATAAGTAAGCTCTGATACAGCCATATAATATTATTCAATGATTTTTAAATGTATCTATAAAACTATGAACAAAACATGTGTGAATATTAAATATATACTGCTAAGTATTAGAAATCAGTATGAAAGGGCTAGTTACTCTATGAATCTAATTATATCTCAATCTGGAAGATGAAAAACTAGTGAGATGATAAAATATTAGTGGTTATGGAGATTGAATAAGTAAAACACCAGAAATATTTTGGGGTGTTGAAACTATTCTATATGTTACTGTAATGGCGGATACATGACAACATGTATTTGTCAAAACCCCATAGTTGTTTGCAGCACACAGAGTGAACCGTGATGTATGCAAATTTTAAAAATATAACTTAGGAGGTCAGGGGAATCTCAGGATGGAATGCAGAATGTGGAAAAAAAAAAAATCTAACTATATAACAAATGTCTGAAACAACCTCACAGAAGGGGAGAAGGGATAAAGGATGTGGACTTAAATTAGTGGAAATTAGTATAATCTATAAGACTAAGAGCAAAAACAATCCTGGCATAAGTACTAAACCCTGGCTGATAAACTTGTCTTCCCTGAGAGTACACGAAGTTGACAATTCTAATACCACTATACATAATAGTGCAATTAAGAAAATGAATGGCAGTTTGGGGGAGCCAGGTTTCTCACTGTTAGAGTGGGAAGTGACAAATAAATCAGAGGAGGAGACTGGAATGATTCATGTGGTAATGAATTAGAGTTGGAGACATCAGTATGAATTGGTGTTTCGTGTAATATACAAATTTATTTATATATGTATATACACATACGTTTCCTTGCTCTGTGAGCTGCTCCTGTAGCAATAGCATACTATTCTAATATCATTGTCCAGTAAAATAAACCAGTTTATCTTTTCTAATACTTTTGTTCATTAGAATAAACAAGGGTCCCCTGGAAAAGTGGCTAATCCTAGGACTGAGGCAGGAAAAATACAAGATGAGCCTAGAGCATCATATAGTACCAGTAAGGAAGTGCTAAAAACAAAATAAAACAAATAACAATTAAAAAATAAACAATGGGAGTATGAATAAAGAAATCAAGGGTGTGAAAGAGACAAATCTCCTTTGCAGAAGGATTACAAATAATTTATGTAGATACTGCACCCTCAAAAGAGGTGGAGCATAACTCCCCACCACATAAGTGTTTGGGCTGTACATAGTAACTATTTTCCAAAGATACAGTAAGTATGGAAAGAGGGGTGGTGAGGGAAGAGTACCATATTTTTCCATGTATAAGATGCTATTTTTTCCCCTAAAATCATTAGACTGAAAATGGTGGGGCATCTTATACACGGAAGTCAGCCGAAGAGGGAGTCATGCAGGTGTGTAGCTGCCCATACCTTGTCAAACAGGCTTCCTCCAATCACAAGCCTTATTGTTACTGCCGTCAGCTGATGCCATAATTGGAGGTGGAGGTGGATAGTGCACAGATGCAACAGGGACTGGAGCATTCTTATCCCATAAAAATGTCAAAAAATAAAAAGATAATTACTGGTAAGCAATTGTCTTACTCTGCAAAATTCAAACTGAAAGTAATCAGCTGTGCAAAAGAGCATGGAAATAGAGGCAGAGAGACAATTTGGACCTCCTCCCACTGCGTGTATGATCAGACAATGGAGAAAACAGAAAGAACAACTGCTTAACATGCCAAAAAAGAAGAAGACCTTAAGAGGAAAACCAGCAAAATGGGCAAACTTGGAGGAGAGGCTTAACACTTGGATTATGGAGCAGCGACAGAGTGGCTTATGTGTGTCAACCAAGCTTATTCAATGTCAGGCAATAATGTTTGCAAGAAAAATGAATATTGTTGATTTTACAGGAAAGGCAAAATGGTGCTTCAGTTTCATAATGAGAAAAGGCTTGGCCATGAGATCACAAAGTTAGCTCAGAAAATGCTGACGTGGCCACCAATTTATGAGGATAAAATCCAACAGTTTCATTTCTATGTCATACAACTTTGGAAAAAATATGATTTTTGAACCAAGTCAGATTGCAAACATGGTTGAGATGCCTCTCAATTTTGATGTGCCTTCCAAAAGAACTGGTGATGTGAAAGAAATCATAACAGTGGCAATCAAACAAGTGGCCATGAAAAGACAAACTATAACTGCTGTGCTTTCATGCTGTGCAGATGGTATTAAACTGCCTCCTATGCTTATTTTTGAAGAGAAAAACAAATCCTAAAGAGACTATCCCACCTGGCATTATTGTGGAAGTTCAAGAGAAGGGATGGATGAATGAAGATATTATGGCCATTTGGTTTGCAGAGGTTTGGTCCAGAAGACCTGGGGGGCTGTTAAATAAGCCAGCTCTACACATTTAACAGAAAAACCAAAAAGGTTGCATCATATTTGCAAACACACCTAGCAGTTATTCCTGGTGGACTTACAGGTGGGTACATATATATCAACAAGTGAATTTAAAAATCAAGTGAATTAAAAATCTGAGGAAAAAACAAACTGGTGAATATAATAGAATCAGGGGCAAAGAAAGGGAGTGGATTGATAACTATCGGGGGAAAGGAATGTGCGGGATGCAGGAAGAGACTGGATTAAAATCGTACACCTATGGATGAGGACAATGGGGGTGGGGAGGAGTAAGGGCAGAGGGTGGGGTGGGAGCAGGGTGGAAGGGAGCTATGAGGAGTGGGGGGAGGAGAAACAATTATAATAATCTGAGCAATAAAGATTTATTAAATTTAAAAAAAAGAAATGTGGAATCAGCAATGCCATGGATGGAACTGAGGATGATCTCACATATATAAACAGTGACTCAGAAGACAGCAGTGATACAATAGAAGTTGAAGAAATTGATATGTCTGGAACTAATAGCATTGAAGAATAGAGTAGTGATGCAACAGAGGCTGAATAAAGTGATATGCTGCATAATATCATAGTACTGGTATGCAAGCATTACCTGCAGTAATGACTAAATAAAAATGTGTTCTGTTTATGTTCAAAATATTGATTTCTTAATTTTGGATTGGAAAAGTGGGGGCATCTTATACATGGAAAAATACAGTAACTTTACAGTGGAGAAACACTGCCTCAGCCAAATGCTTAAGGTGATCACCAACAATGGCAAGTCATGTTAATGGAATGTATCTTTGATAACATGCAATGAAAATGGCACCTTATCTCTGTGGTTTTTCTCCCAAATACCAATAATCCTAGTCTAATCATGAGAAACAGACAAGTCCCAAAGGGCATTCTACAAAGTACTTGAAAATACTACTGAAGATTGTCAAGATCATCGCAAACTAGGAAAGTCTGAGAAACTTTTCACAGCACAGAGGAGCCTATGAGACTTGATGATTCAGTATAAAGTGATCTCCTGGGTGATATTCTAGAACAGAAAAAGGTCATGGGGTGAGAGGAGAGATTCTGAATAAAGCATAGGCTTTATTTAATAATAATGTAGTAATATTGGTTCATTAATTATAATAAATATAACGTACTAATGTTAATATGTTAATAATAGGAAACTGAGCATATAGAGAATGAGGGTAACAGGAATTCTATTCTAGCTTCACAGTTGTTCTGTAAATCTAAAACTGTTCTAAAATTAAACATTTTTAGAAATACAAATCCAAGATTACTAGTTCTAAAATATAAAGAGCTACAAATTGTAAAGAAGAAAACAACTCACAAAAAGAATGAGCAAAGACTATGAACAGGACAGGAAATCCAAATGACCATAAAACATAAACAAACAAACTTTAAAAAAGTCATTGACCTTATCAGTGGCCAAAAGGAAATAGAATTAAAACATGATACCCATCAGTTTGGCCTGTCTATGTTTAAAAGAATAAGAACATCTGGTGTTTGGAAGGATGCAGAAAAAATGGACACTCTCTTACATTGCTGATGGAAGTGTGAATTGCTGCAAGATTTTGAAAAGTAATATGGAAACAACTATTGTAATAGAAACACATAAACACCTCGACCTAATTTAGGGATTTCTACTTCAGAAAATCAGCAATAAAAGCACCAAAATGAATAGATATAAACATAAAAGTTATCATTGTAACATTGTAGTTTTATTATACAGTATTTTACGTGGGGGAAAATTAGAAACAACCTTTATGTCTATTAATAGAATTATGGTTAAATAAGTTATAGCATATCCATGTTGTAGAATACTATGCAGGTATTTTTTATTGTAATGTAATCTATTAATGTGGAGAGATACTGTTACATAATTTTAGTGGTAAAAGAAAATTATAGAATAATATGTATAGTGTGAAAGTATTTTTTAAAACACTGTATGTACCTCTATGTTTAAGTATTTTTGGAAGACTACACACATGGCTGTTAAAATCAGTTACCACAAGACAGTAGAATGCAACTATAGATTAATCTCTAATTATTCTTTCTATACACATATCTATATATA
This sequence comes from Pipistrellus hanaki, assembly GCF_964339955.1. Taxonomy (NCBI): domain Eukaryota; kingdom Metazoa; phylum Chordata; class Mammalia; order Chiroptera; family Vespertilionidae; genus Pipistrellus; species Pipistrellus hanaki. The sequence continues at coordinate 48,579,360 of NC_140506.1, read as the reverse complement.
TAAAAGGCTAATATGCAAAGTGTCCCTTGGGAGTTTGATTGGAAGATCAGGAGTTCGATAGCTTGCTATGATGTGTACTGACCACCGGGGGCAGCACAGAACGAAGGAAGGCCCCGGGCCTAGGGACCTACCCATGTACAAATTTCATGCACCAAGCCTCTAGTATTAAAATAAAAATGATATAACACTTCAAACATGATTGGCATATGTTACAGTTAGCTGTGGGGAGTTCAGAACAAATGTATGCCAGAACCCCAGCAAGGACTCACCTGATCACTGTATAGAAGCAACACTGTAACAAGAAAATGAGAAGATATTCTTCATGGGACCACAGTAACCTAGTTTCTGCATTAAGAGAAAAAGCATCAAGTTGTTTATTTTTATCAGTGACCTACAAAATGAATCCAGTAAGTCTATATGTATTTGCCTCCAAGTGAGTGCAATTGTTCACTTCCTAGAAACTGGCAAAAGGGTTCAAATTGCCTGTGAAAATTCATAGAAACAGCATTTTAAAAAATAAAATGAAGTCCAGTGTACATAAGTACCAAATCATACTCAGGAGAACCAAAACAATAAATTCAATTCAGGTGATAACAACAACCATGGACAAGGTTTGAAACCAGAAGTCTAGTCAGTAAGAGCCACAGGATATAATAAAGAGGCACAAACCCAACCTAAAAAGAAAAAGCTAGAAATGAAAGTTAGCAGAATATTTGAGAATGGCTCAATTTCTTCTACACTCAACATAGTCAAAGCTTCATTCAGCAATGCAGATGACAGATGGCATCTAAAGCTACTCAGTCTAATACCAAACACCTGGCCATCGTTAGAATCATATGCTGTTTGACACAAAGCAGTGTGAATGAATGTGTTTTGAAGGAAGAAGGGGAGGAAAAAGAAAGGGATAGAGGAAGGCATTTAGAAGTAAAATAAGTAAAGAAAATTATAAAAGTCTTTAATAGAGAAATAACAAATAACTAATCTCAAATTTGAAAGATTATAATCATAAAAAGGAAGATCTAGAGTTTCTGTGGACTAAAAGAATAAAGATTAGTAAAATCTATTGTTTTATGGCCAACCTGGTTAGCACCAATCTTGCAAATAGAAAAATATGTCCCAGTTATAAGGAAGCTACCGAATGTTTAATGAGCAAACTTGAAGCACACCCACTAGACTTCATATTAAGTTTTCTAGAAAAGTGGAACAAAGATAATATACTACAAGGAGTGGGGTAGAGAGGAATCTACATATCAAATAGAAACATAAATGCATTTAAGCAGATTAGAGCTTCAGAAATATTAAGAAATTGCAGGCAAATCAGGCCCCAGAGGCAGCAAAATTATAGTGCTTTCTTTTGTAACCGTGCCTGTCACATAACAGTTACATCTTAACTACAAAAGATCTCACACAGGAACACAGAGATTTGCAAACATGTCTATTCTGATTCAAAGGACAGTTTTGATTCGTGTCAAAAGTGCCTCAACATAGTGATGAAAAGTATATTTTTTTCCCTAGAAATTTTAAATCTCCCTCAGTGAAATGATTTTGAGAGAAAAGGATGTGAGAAAGAGGCAGAAGAACTAGAAAAGTGTTGTAATAGGAGTTAGGAATCTTAGGCTCTAGTCTTGGCTCTGAGGCCCTGGAGTTTTTCTATAACATTCCCTTTTTCATGAGAGAAGTGAGGAATCCCCTCCAGTACATCTTGTACTGTAACTGCAATTTGTGTTGGTTTGCTTTAAATGGAAACTAACTTATACTTATGGTTCTCAGTTTGAGCCAATTTCTCATGTTTTGCTCCTGAAAATAAGGCTGCAATGTTTTAAATCCTCATCTGGCCTGGTAATGAGGATTGCTCTCTAACTCTATCTGAGGCCTATTTGCCTGAGGTGATTTGTAGGAAATTTCTTTGTTGTGAGAAGCAGAAGTTACTTAAGGATCAAAATGCAGGATAGCAAGGCTCGTGGATTTCTCTGAGCCACAGAGAGAGATTGGTGGTAAGGCAGTGGTGCCCAAAGGCACAGGAGGATGCCTGAATAAATAATTCTTTCACTCAACCAACGTTTACGGAGAGCTCACTACACAATGGCAATGGGAATACGGCAGTGAAAAGGCCACAGATTCCTGCCCCTGACAGAGGAGAAATAGTACATCAATAAGTCATGGGTCTTAACAAGTGCTCAGAAAGAAAGCAATGCTGTAAATGGAGACAATTCCATAGGACAGAAGGGAAGACTTCCACAAAAAGGGACATTTGAACTGATATGGAAGGATGAGCACATGGGGACAGGATGAGAAGAAGAAAAAATCATGTCCAAGAGGAAGCAAAAATAAAAGCCCAACCAGTTGATAGTTGGTAAACTGGGTTTATGGTCTTATTTTATTCTCTCTTCTTTCATAGATGTTTGAATCTTTTATAATAAAAAGCTTCAGTACCTGAAATAATACTAAAGCCATGTTTACTCTAGATAATAATAATTAAAAAAAAATTATCACCATGTTTTGGGCTCAAGCTTTCCCTCCAAGGAAATGTTAAATGTATTTTTCAGTTCGTCAAAATAAAATAAACTGTAAGGCAGGAGATAGCCTACTGAGAGTGGATGGTCCAGGGGGCGGGACCAGCTTCCCCCACAGCACTGTAGGCGTTTGCAGTCTATCCTCAGAGTTATGGGAACCCACTGGCGGATTTTAAACATGAGACTTGATTTCATTTAGCTTTCAAGTATCACTCTGCTGTGGAAGAATGGAGCGCCAAAGCAAGAGTAGGAAAAGCGTGGTTAGAATGAGATTAGAAATCTCTTGCAGCTGTTCAGGAAGGAACTGAAGGTGTCCTGAAACCAGGAGTAGCAGTGAAATATGAGACAAGTAAACATTTTCAAAGTTATTTTAGAAATAGAACTACAATATAGGGTTGGCTAGGGGAGGTAAGGGCAAAAGGAGAGTCAAGAATGATTCCCAGGGTTTGGCTTGCGTAGTTGGACGGATGGTGAGGGTTGGAATGAAGAGTGGGAAAGTAGTGCAATATTGGGAGAACTGGAGATGTTGACTAAAGTTATACAGTATCATTGAGGGCTCCCTAGTTATTGAGACCTACATAGGACATCCTTGAACCTTTGCTCTGTACTTAGGGAGAACTGTTTCCAAGGATTTTTCCCAGAGACTTAGGATCTCATTATCATCCTGTGTTTCTACCTCTTGTGTTCTCACCTCCAGCCTCCACTCACTGCTGTCAGCCCTTCAATCACTGTCTTTTTTGTCCCTTTCATTTTTAAAATATGTGATGGCTTCCTTATTTGGTACATATATTCTTTTTAAAAAAATATATTTTATTGATTTTTTACAGAGAGGAAGGGAGAGAGAGAGAGAGCTAGAAACATCGAAGAGAGAGAAACATCGACCAGCTGCCTCTTGCACACCCTCTACCGGGGATGTGCCCGCAACCAACATACATGCCCTTGACCGGAATCGAACCTGGGACCTTTCAGTCTGCAGACCGATGCTCTACCGCTGAGCCAAACCGGTTTCGGCATATATTCTTAACAAAACTAATGGCACTGTATGCAATGCCACAGGGTTGGCATACTAATTTCAACAAAGCACAATTAATTTAAGGTATGCCTTACAATGCAACACTCCAGAGGGGGTGGGGAGGGGTGGAAACACCCAAAGTAATCAAGACAATAGTATTATAATGAATACTTTTTATAAACAGATTCACAGTATTTGAAATTGTATAGATTTTATATTCCTCAGAGCCTTACTACATTTCCTAAGTGATTGTGTGATTTCACTGGAGTCCCTATCACTGAAGTCACACTGTACAAATAATGTAGGAAAACATCTCTGCTGTCATTCTAAACTTAATTGTTTTCAAATGGGACTAGACATGGTACAAGTTTTTATTTGATGCATTTCTGTACCAGTGACAGTCGTTCTTGTATCAAGGTCTTCATATTACCATGAGCAATTTCTCCCTGATAAGAGCAGTGATTCATGCCAGTTCCCAATGGGGAGCATGCTGTTGTATCTGCTTCATCTGATCTGGTGCAGTAGCATCCAGAGGCCCAGGAAGCAGGACACCCAGCTTCTCATAAGAGGCTTCTGGAGAAAAGAATGTGCTCTTGTTGATAGTTGCCTCTCTCATCCACAGGTTCACAAAACAAATCTACTCACACCTAACTTTCTCTGAATCTTGACTCACTTTGATGAAGATCTGAGGGCTCAGCAATACCATAATCAGGCTTACAATATATCTCAAATCTCCACAAATTATAAATAAAAGCATGCAAAGATTAAGACTAACTATATGTCATCTATCCTGTCTAGACTACATTTTTCTAAAAATATTTGACAAAAAAAATTATTGTGTACCTGTAATAGGACAGAAACTCCAGGTGCTACAGACAATCCCTACCATCAGGCAGCTCAGGGGTCTCAGGGCCCTTGTGTTATCATTCCATCAGCAAGGGGAATCAAACTTACTCAACTTAGCTCTATTTTCCTGTAAACCTTAAAAAGGGGGAGTGGGGGAGGAGTCTCATAAAAGTTCTATCAATAGCCCTAACTATTTCCACAGTTTTTCAAGTCAAGTCTTACGTTAAATGAGATACTACAGTTAAAGTTCCCTGTACAGTGCCTGGTGCAATGTAGGCCCTCAGGAAGTGTTACCATCCTGCCCGTTCCTTTTTTGGTATACATTTAAAGCAAGTCTTACCACCCTTCTAAACTGGGGTTCTGCAAGGGAATTGAGTCCTAAGGCTATGAATTAACTTCTTTCCAGTGCATCCAGGAGGTTACTACCTAAGTACCACCCTTGGGAGATTTGAGAAAACCATTATCAAGTCATGTTCAGTAAGGTTTACTTCTCTCACACCAACCTCAGCTGAAAATTAAGAAATATTGAAGGACAGTATCACTTTCACCTTCTATTTTTTTTTTAAAAAAAAAAAGCAAGGTTAAATTGGGGGAAAGATTTAATTTGGTAAAGGCACAGACCCTAGAACAACAATAAAAAATAAACCAGAAGCCAGAACGTCTCTAGAGAACTAAGGTCTCAAAGAGAAAAGTCAGACCCGCTGAGGGTGAGTGTGCTAAAGAAAACAGAACTGGGCAGAGGCCAGGGCCTAGGAAACTCCAGTTAGACTAAAGTCAAACACAGTGCAGCTGAAACCAAAACAAATGTCCCCATTCAAGGACAGAGACCAGAAAAGCTTAGAAAATATCACGCTTCTCTGTACTCCTCAGGGGGTTCCCAAAACTTTTGAGATAAACTGTTACATGCTCACATATCCTAAAAACAGTGTTTCAATCGCACAAAGGGAATGAGGCATGCCACAAAAAACCCAAGGCTGAGAAGTTACTCAGATGAGAAAGGTTTATGTCAGAAGTTAATTTAAAATTCTAAAAAGTGCTTAAATTCATTTAATCTAATTGCTCGGTGTCTGTTTCCCAGAACAGAAATTACCTAACTCAAGGACATAAAAACTCCTCAGGGCCTGTTTCAAAACTGACAAAAGCACAACAAAAATTAAGTTGTAGGAACGCATTAGTACTCCTTAAATAAACACGTAATTGCTTACCTCCCTACAGCTCAACGGCCGGGACTAGATACGCACTGATTCATAATACACATCTATCATTACTTTAAGCAAATGATGTAAAAATGAGATTTACATTTAATACATTATTGTAAATTGCACCAACTGCTGCTGTTAACACAGCATTGGATGCCAAAAAAGCTTTTAAATGCCTGGAAGGAGGATGTTTTCCAAAACTGTTTGGAAAAGGGAAAAATAATGTAAGAAATTGGAAACAAGAAGAGACAAAAAAACACTTTTTTCCTGTCGCTTAATATTCTGTATAAAGACCATAAAGGGTACTTGAAAAATAAAGAAAACAGGGGTTTAGACTTCTCAATCCAGAGCTCAAGAAAACAGGCTGTTCTTTCTTCCCTTCCTTTGCAATTCACCAGTACAACCAGGAGGTGTGGCTGAGATAAATCACTCCAGCTTTCAAGCACAGCAAGTGGCAACCGGCAAGTACTTTTGCTCATTTTTATATTAACTTACAATTCACTTCTAAACCAACTGCAACAGTAAAACTGATCCCTTAATAATGGTCTTCACAAGAGCAATTAGAGAATTTCACAACTTTACAAAAATCACAATTTGTAGTAATGCACCTAATGATCTCCTCTGGCCACTCTCTACAAATTTTAAATCAGCTTAGGTAAAATTATCTTGGAAGTGATTGCAAATAAAAACGTTTATTATGCCCTCCATAATGTCTAATTTGACATTTGATTATAATGCTATGTTACTTCAACATATTTTAAAGGCCCAGAACATTGAGCTGTTCAAATGCCAATGCCAATGAAGATTTTGATAGCAAACATATTTAGTGCTTTAATATACAAAAAAACATAAATTACTAAGTCTCCAAAACATGGAAGGTTGACTCACCTTTTTCAAGAAATTAGAAACTATGGTTTAAGTTTTGGGTATAATTGGAGCTCAAAACATGACTTCCTAATTTACTAATGTTATGATCTTTACTTCTCTATACTTTACATTTTTCAGCTATAGAAAAAGAAAAACTTTCTCTACGGTGGCAATTAAGAGATTATTTACAAAGTGTAGCATGTAGAGATCAACAAATGATAACTATAATTATTAAGAGGAAATCAAGGATGTTTAGAATGCCATCATTTGAATATTTATAAATAGCTTTTATATACTACCATGGCTTCAGGAAATCTTAAGGTAGAATAAGATATTTAAAATACAAAGTCATCAAATCAAAATGTAAACACACACACACACACAAAAGGAAAAAAAATTAAGTTAACTTTCAAAAAGCAAATTGTCAGCCTCACCTGTGTTGCTAAGTGGTTGAGCGTTGACCCATAAACCAAGAGGTCACTGGATTCGATTTCAGATCAGGGCACAAGCCTGGATTGTGGGCTTGATCCCCAGTAGGGGGCATGCAGGAGGCAGCCAATTGATAATGTTTCTCTCTCTCATCAATATTTCTATCTCTATCCCTCTCCCTTCCTCTGTCTCTAAAAAAATCAATTAAAACATATTTTAAAAAGCAAAATATCAGAAATGATGAGCTTCATCAGTTACAAAAAGTACAATTTCTAAACTAAAACAGAATAATTACTTAGGAAAATTAATCAATAATTAGCTGACAATAAAGCAAAACAAATTTTTTTTTCCCAAGAGCCTTTGAAGAAAATAAATAGAACGAAAAACATCTTCAATAATATCCTTACAAAAGATAAATTTCACAGATGTTCTTGATATTGTAGTGGTTTTTATAAAGTCAGAAATCCCATACTAAGCAAACAAAAGCACTTTTTGAATTTGAGAAATTGATAATAGACTTTGTGCTGGGTTTACAAAGAATTTCCCAAAGGGATCATTCATGCATGAAGCAGAAATTTGCAATAGATAAAGGTCACCTCATCAAACAAGCCTACCACCTTCTATACTTGTCATTGTAGAAGAGGATATGAATATATCCTCTTCATCAATATATCCTCTTCCTTCATCCATAAATAAAGGAAGGAGAAAACAGGCACTTTTTGTGAGATCCTCCCTCCCCACAACTGGTGGGTGGAGTTATGACATTACTGGCATCTGCCACCCAGACATCCCTAAGACATTGAACCACCAATCAGTGTGTGCCAAGTGCTCTGTGGCCCACCCCTTCCTGTTCTGCCCTGGGTTCAACTATTTCCTGTTCCTCCCCTCAAAAGGCTCCCCACCCCTGCACATGTTGCTGTTCTCTTTCTGTCTGGGAGTCAGCCCTGTTGGGTCCCTCCTTTTTCCTCCCCCACCTCCTTTAATTCTGATTTCTTTACCTCCGCAATGAGTCCTGCTCATTACTAGGAAATAAATCTTCCTTTAATATGTCTTGGTCTCCGACTTCAGTTTCCTGTGCCTCAAACCTTACACTTTTTGCCTTAAAATAGGTTGAATGAATGGAGAACATCTCTTTAAGGGGGCAAGAATCCTACCAGAGATCATAACTAAGAACTCTGTAGAAGTTCTCACATCTTCTCTCATGCTTGTTAAATTCTGTTTTCTCTTAGAAAGTAATGTTAAAACCTGAAAATGAAAAGGACAACAAATTAGAGAGAAGAAGTCCTAGGGAATAGACTTTGAAATAGTCCAGGGGGTCAGGTAATTCTTGCAGTCATACAGCTCTCTCTCTCTCTCTCTCTCTCTCTCTCTCTCTCTCTCTCTCTCTCTCTCTCTCTCTCTCTCTCTCTCTCTCTTTCCCTCCCTCCCTCCCTCCCTCTCCACAGCATGTCATAGAAAAAGAATAACAACAATACCTGAATTTTATTGAATACTAACTGGCCACTTCAAGCTAATAATCTTACTTCCAGCTCATAACAACCTTACGAGGAAAGTACTGTTATTATTTTCTTTTTGCCAATAAAGAAACAGAGAGAAAAATGTCCAATCTTTTTTCTGGCACTTTCCACCTGGGTTGCAAATGGCAGGGTCAGTGATTCAAAGGCAGGCAGCTTAACTCCAAAGCTCTTCCACAAAGCCTCACATCAGATAAAAACTTCATTCGCACAACTGATCAAGTAAGATCATCATCTAAGTTAGCTTTAAACTTTAAAGAGCTAACCTTTAAATGCATGCTCTACCACTGAAGGAAATCATTGAGGTCACTATAAATAAATTACAATGATTTATATTTATCCATAAAATATGACATTTATAGAGTTTTAATCACTGGACTAGCAACCCAAAATTTTATTCTTTGAATTTAAAGGCACTTTAGATGTGAAATGTTAAGCAAAAACCTATCATCAACTTTGGAGAATACATTTGATGATTACTTTGCTCTTAAAGGCTGCAAAGTTATCCTAGTTAAATAACAGACTTAAAATAATGTGCACAGAATCAGAGCCTGATTTGGTAAGATGTGGGCAGTTGACATTCACATAAACTATCCCATCTTTGCCCCCATCCTGAGGTTTTGTGCTAAGAATGGGGATAGTCATTTAAAAAAATTAATCAAGGGGGGGAGAAGGATAACTATGTAAGACTAGTCATTAAAGTCAACTGATGTCTTATTTAAACATCAAAGGATGTAGAAAAGAAAGTGATAGGATATAAAATAAAATGAGATTGAGATAATTTTACCTTATCTTCAGTATACATGTTTATGCATTAATGGCTGCCATAATTTTTAGTTCTAAAACAATAATTTGCATGGTTTGTTACCACTCTTTCTAACTTGCTTAATATTTATATGAGCTCAATGCTGAAAGTGTTTATTGTTATCATTATGAAATACAGGTATGGATTACAATCAGTTTGCTCATCAAGCAAGTAATTATGTATGATGCTTCTCCTATGAGGTACCAGGTACTTTCTATGTTATCCTATCTAATAAAAGAGAAACATGCAAATTGACCATACCTTTGCTATGCCCACAAGCCATGCCCACCAGCCAATCAGGAGTGAGTATGAAAATTAACCCAACAAATACGGCAGCAGCCACGGAGCTGGAGCAAACAGGAGGCTTGGGTTGCCCCCAGTAATGGAGGAAGCCAAATTTCCTGCCTGCCCTAGCCAGCCCTGGCCTCTGCTCAAGGCTAAAAAGTTTCAATTATAGAAAATAAATAAATCCCAGATACCAGGGCCTCCACTTGGGTTGTCGGGGGCATGGCCGGCTTGCAAACCACCACAGGCCCCTCGCCCCAAGGGAACCCACACCCTGATCAAGGACACCCAACCAGGTGGCCCCCACCCATTCACTAGGCCTCTATAATAAAAGACTAATATGCAGTTTGACCATTACTCCAATACACAAGATGGTTGCCCCCATTTGGTCAAAGATCCTGCCACCATGTGGACACAAGATGGCCACCAGGAGAGGGAAGTTGGGAGGGACTAGGCCTGCAAGGAGGGCAGTTGGGGACGATCAAACCTGCAGAGGAGGGCAGTTAGGGGGACCAGGCTGGCAGAGGAGGGAAGTTGGGGGTGACTAGGCCTGCAGGGAAGGGCAGTTGGGAGGAACCCAGGCCTGCAGGGGAGAGCAGTTAGGGGTGCCCAGGCCTGTAGGGGAAGGCAGTTAGGGTGACTAGGCCTGCAGGGGAGGGCAGTTAGGGGTGACCAGACCTGCAGAGGAGGGAAGTTGGGGGCAAACGGGATGGCAGGGGAGCAGTTAGGGGCAATCAGGCTGGCAGGAGAGTGGTTTGGGGTTGATCAGGCTGTCAGGCAGAAGCGGTTAAGGACAATCAGGAAGGCAGACAGGTGAGCAATTGGGAGCCAGCAATCCTGGATTGTGAGGTGAATGTCTGACCTGGATCGGGCCTACGGGCAGTCAGACATCCTTTGAGGGATCCCAGATTGGAGAGGGTGCAGACTGGGTTGAGGGACAACCTCTCTCCCCACACCCCACTCCCATGCAGGAATATGAAACAAAGTCAGGTCTCTGTACTTAAGGGGTTTGCACAATTAGGTGAAAAGAATTTAAAAGTTCTAATGAATTAGTTAAATCTGACCTAACCATATAGTTGGGTATATGTTTGAAGATATTGAAAATTAGAGGGCATTAAAAAACACACACACACACACACACACACACACACAAAGATCTTTAAAAATTAAACATCTTTAAATATTTGGGATTAGATTATTTATTTAGAGAAAAAAAACAAAAGATTAAAGTTCAATTTCACTGCCTTAATAAAAGTTTTTGGATGTTTTATTAGCTCTATCTTTACCAAAAAAAATTAAGAAATGGGGAAAGTTTGATCTGAGCAAACAAACAATCTCAATGATCAGGATGATTAAATTTGGATGAGAAAACTTAATACTTTTCCAGATTTAAAATTCTAAAAAATCAATCAAACAAACAAATATTGCCTATCTGGCAGCACCAACTGGAAACATTGTTTATGGAAGAAAGAAGAGGCAACTGAATAGACCCTAAAGCCTCAGAACACTGAGAAGAAAATAAAAAGACTATGAAACAGGCCAAGTGGAGGAAAAATTTTAAGCAGAAAATTATCAGAAAAGACAGGCCTTTTTGTGTCTAATATGTTTGCAAGCCTTAAGTAAGATTTTCAATTATAAGTATTCACAAAATCATCTCTCAAGTCTCCTCACTGTGAAGTTGGACAATACGTACATTAGTCTAACAATTCAGAAGTTATTTTCAATATGTTGACTTTTCTATTAAAACGATTTTGTACTCTGTGGAATCCCCAGTGAGAAGCCAGCCTTGGAAAAAAACAACCATTTTACTAATCCACCAAGTAAACAATTCTCAAGCAGATAGGCCAGAGGTGATTTTTCCACCATGCTGAACTTCAATTTGGAAAATAGCTTCTTAAAATAAAACTCTAAAACTCATGACAACAATGTAAAGATGTCAGAAACTTAATTTATGTCCCCCCATCATTATTTTAATATAAATAAGCCTCTAGGAAGGAAATTATTTTTATTTCAAGTTAATAATGTACTTATTAAGCCCATCACATTGTTAGTAAAAACAAATCAAGCCCTGATCTAAAGATCAGAGCAAAAAATGATGAACAATCTCCTAACCTATAGGCTTCCATGCCTCTGATTTCATAGAGAGCTGGTGTAAACAGGCAAAAATAATGGATATGAGTGTTTCTCATAAATTTGTTCAAATTCAAGGAGATATTTTTATAAGCCTAATATGTGTGTCCTAAGAATTTCCCACGAAAATGGAACATATCAAAGAGATAACATTTCTATAAGTCAAAAAACTAAATCACTCTTACACTTAGAACCAATATGGTGGCATAGGTAAACTCGGTACTTGAATCCTCCCACAACCACATCAGAATTACAACTAAAATACAAAATAACCATCATTCAGAACTGCCTGAATTCTGGCTGAATAGAAGTCCTACAATTAGAGAAGTAAAGAAGAAAGCACATTGAGACTGGTAAAAGAGGCAGAGGCATGGAACAGGCTGGTCAGACATTCACGTGTGCCGTTTTTCAGTCAGGAGGGAAGAGCAATCCCCCCCCCACCATGTGAGGCACAAGGGGTCCCAGACCCACACCAGACCCCCAGCCCAGGGTTCTAGAGCTGAGGAGGGGGGGGGGGAAGAAAGTCCTTATAACTTCAGGCTATAAAAATCAGTGGGAATGTGGCTGAGTGACACTGAGGCTACTGGAGACCAAGACAGTTCCTCTTAAAGGGCACATGAAGTCTGAGAGTTAACTCCACTCCACTCCCTTTAACTAGGTTCCTCACTTGTTTTCTCACATACATGGGTGCAGCAGAACCACCACAGGCCCCAGGATTTTTACTTGAATAGCAGGTCTAATACAAGAGGACCTGCCCCTATTTAGGATTTATCTAACTTAAATATTACCAGTGTTATTTTTGTTATTTGTTGTTGTTTAAAAAAATAAAAAAGATTAAAAATGCTCTTGAGGTTTATGAATTCACAATCCAAAAAACAAATTCTTAGTTTCAGAGTTAAGTTATAAAGAAAAAATGAAAGTATCTCAGCATTTCAAAATGGCTGAAATTCAGAAAAGTTCTCATCCTCTTATAAAGAAGTGTAACTTAAGCAATATTATCCCAAGTTTGCAGCAAAATCTTTTCTCTACTTCTAATAAGAACATAAGCTAGTGTTTGAAGCTAAAAACAGTAGTTTCTCAAAACTCATATTTTTGTCTTTGTAATTTTTTCTAACAAATTTGAAACTGTCCAATGAGATTCTAAAAGTACTTCATTATTCAACAGTATCCTATAATCATAGAAATTCTATTCAATCATTGAAATAGCTTAATAATTAGAAATTATGATTAATACTATTTAAAGCCCTGCCAACATAAAGGACATGATTTTGGAGTGGGAAAAGAAAATTAGAATGCTTAATTGCAAAAGTAAGAAAAGAAATATTCAAACTGAAAGAATAGACTAAATTTAGATTAGAATTACATTTGTCTTTTGGTCACAGTGCCATTTGGTATAATCGGCATATGTTGGGTAGGGGAAAATGTAAAGAGGATGTGAGGGCACAGACCAGGTTGAAGGACAATGCTCCCTGCAGTGCATGAATTTAGTGCACCTGGCCTCTAGTAAATAAATAAACAGAACATTGGTGAATCTCATGAAATCAGCAAGGAACCTAGAGAACCAGATTTGGGAACAGGATAGGAACAAGGCCAGGTACTACCTGACCATCAGACCAAAATTCCAGGAATGCATATGTTTCAACTATTACTTCTAAATTTGCACCACTTAAAATTCAAATGACCAGGAGAATTGAATTTTACAAATTTGAGTCACAGGCCCATCCTTAGCCCATACCCAGCAGTAGAGAGCTTCTCTAGTGAGAATCCAAGTTAGTCTGATTTACCACCGCCACCTTCTAAACCCCCAGGACTACATAAGATGGGAGAGAGATAACACCACAGAAGGAAATCAGGATGCTATTAGGAAAAAAGAATGAATGCCAAGAAGCCTAGTCTAAAAAGCAATTTATGTCTAGTTGATAAATGCAGAATTATAAACAAAAGATATTGACCCATACTTTTCAGCAAAGAGGTATTGGTATATTCGATTATCACTTTACCTCACTCTAGATATAAATATACTAATCTTGGTACTTATCAGACTACATTGGAGACTAGTTTAGTTTGCTGTCAAGTGGTCACACTTACAAAGTTTTTCTTAAAAGGCCCTGAATGTCTAAATAAATCATTTTGAAAAACATTGAATTTTCTCTTTAAGCCTACATGATACATAACACATATATATACCTGTCCTCAGAAGAATCAAAGGAAGTATACTTGAATCAGTATAGTATTTAAATTCAAATTATTTGAATAACCTTATGAATTTCTGACCATAAAGAACCAAATAAAAGTCCAAATATATCATCTTAAATCATTCTTTTCACTCTCTCTAGATAGTTCCTGTCCTTTGAACAGGAAATTGACATGGGAAAACATGATAAAGAGCCACTCATTCTCTTATCATGCTTTCCCATGTCTATTTCCTATTTTTTTAAAAAATGATCTTGAGAGAGTGAAAAGAATGATTTAAAATGATATAGTCTAAGTATATAAACCTTACAGATAATTTCTCCAGGGCACAAGCTGGCAATACAAGCTTTTAGAGCTTCTAAAGGAACCACTGCTGCTCCAATCTAGTCAATTTTGCCACATGAAAATGCAGATTCAGAGACACCAGATTTTCCAACTTTCCAAAAGAAACTGAGATTCTAGATTTTAATGTGAAACCTGAAAATTTTAAATGCTGGAAAATTTGGTTTGGGTTTTTATTTATTTGTTTGTTAGTATTAAGTTAAAAACTTTTGGTGGTGGTGGATTTTGGCTTTTGTTTCTTGTGTTTTTTCAAATTTTTTAACACTATAGATCAACTAAACACCTAAATGTGGCCTCTCTTCTCCATTCCAGATTACTCTGCAACAGAGATGACCAGCTGTCTGGCTTTCTTTTTCCTTGTTTCCAATCATAACATTATAACCCTATCTTTCCCTCTGGCAATGAGATGAGGTCTATGACTAAGACATGTAATTCCCTGAGAATTCCCTTCATACTCTAAATGCAACTAAAATGACCTATGCTTTTAGAACAACTTCCAAAGGGCATTATCCAGTAAAGAAATGGAAGTGCCCTGTGTTAGGTTTAGTGGAGCAATTGAGTTGATACCCTTCCCCAGAGAACTGGCTTTTCAGGTCATTTCACTATGGACATTTCTTTTGCTGAAGACCACTTTTCACTTGCTGTGACCATATTCCATTCTCTCCCCTCCAGGTATGCATAAAGAAGTCTAGGTCGGGGGGGGGAATGCCAAAAGCTGCTGACTCCTCTCTCTGGGTGCTGGAGCTATCCTGGCTCAGCCACCTGGTGTGCAGGTGCCCAAATAAACTTGTAATCCCACCACTCCGGCCTCGTGCCCTTCGGCCACCTAACACCTTGGCTGCTGCTCCCTGCATAATGTCCAGAAACAGAAGTTTCGGAACTGCTTACTGTGAGAGAGCCATGTTGCCTGGGGCACTTGCTGAGGGATGCAGGAACTCAACTAAAAGAGGAACTCTGAGCGTAAGAAAAAAAATTTGCTGAAAGAGGACCTAGGGTGGGGGTTGGGAGAAGCCACAATAGAAAGGCCCTTCAGAATTCCTCAGCCCTAGCTTTATTCCTCAGCCCATCAACCTAGTTCTTTTAGATGTATGCATTGGCTTCTTCAAGTTAAAATAGCACCATGAACTTCGGGCTCTTGAAAGACACAATAGACATCTTAACATAAAAAACAACAACACTGAAACCTGTAAAGAATTTTTGTGAGTTTGTTTGAGACAAACTGTCAACATATGCAGGGAAGCAGAACCTCAACGAATTGAGATAATGCTCCCTCCGGAGAATGCCTGGCTACATCTGTGTTTATACATTGCCATCCAAGGAAGGGACATAGGGGGGTTATATGATAGCCATTGGTGATAGATTAGAGAGGGGGGAGAAAGCAAAGCAGGGATTGGGGGGGGGGGGAGTAAAATGATGGACACATACTTAGGTGGGTGCAGGAACAATTAACATGATAATGAAGCATCTGTCCTGGCACCCACCACATTTGGTTGTGCCCCAGGGGGCCCAGAAAAAGGGAAGTTACAAATTACCCAGACACTTTAAGGATATGTTATCATAGATGCAAAAAGACAGATAGGCTCAGTTAAGGTAAAGGTTGACCTTGTCAGTGAAGATACCAGTCCAGGACGTAACTGCCCACCATAACTGCTTTTAGTTAAAGTTTCATTTCAGACCATCCCTTGTGGATACTTTAGGTCTCTGAGTTTGCAGGACCGCCTTGCAGGCCTCCCCTGAGCTTGTCAGGTTAGCATGTGGCCCCTTTCATCCAAAGACAAAAATATATATATGCATTAATTTCCAAAAGAAATTACTTGAGAAGAAATTTTTATAGAATGTGCTCAGCGAATTGGTTACTCAGTGGAGATCTATGTAAATATTTTTAAAGGTATTTATAAGTGACCTAATCCAGACAACTAGGCTTCCTTTTGCATTTTCCCCTCAGAACAGTGGGAGCTTTATTCACAAGCTCCAAGTGAAAGAAACATATTTTTCCATCCCATGTTTAAAGACCTGTAGAACCATTTCCTTTTTACAATGCAAACTTGGCACATGACTTACCCACGTACTTCAGGTGGGGGGCAAACCACAATCATGCGAGGGAACAATAGGGCACTGCCTTTCATCCTCTCAAAATATTCACAAATATTAACCAATTAATTGGTGGTTGAAGTCAGCCTATAAAAAAAAAGAAAGAAAAAGAAAAAAACTGGAGATATTTAAAGGCTTTCCCTACAAAGGGATTCAGTGTCTGAGTCTGAATTAGAACTTGGACCTTCCTAACATTAGCAGTTCAGAGATTCAACTCATGTAAACATTTGAAAGGTCAGCTGTTCATCAAATACTTTTCCAACTACAGCAAATGTATCCTTATTAAGTTTCTTTTGCAAAAGTTCCAAGGTGCTGAACACTCATCCATTGCCACCAATAATTAACAATCCAAAACAGCCTAAATAGAGAATTTTTTGTTGGCATTTTGAAACTTCAGACTATCTTAGGAACAGAGCATGCGGGAGTGGTTCTGGGCAAAAAGTAGGCTAGGAAAAAAGACATCAAGCTGAATTTTTTTCCCCAAGATTGGTCCTTCCCTGTTTCAAACAGGTTTGCACCAATTAAAAGAAAAAAGAAGAGTGCTTTTCTTCCTCCAAAAAGAACTTTGTGCTTCCTAGAAATGAGAAGAAAAGTAAAAATCAAGCAAAATAATATCACTTGGACTAATATTTAGAAGATTCAACAAAACTTGGAGTCCTAAGTTGGCATTTCAGTCAGACCTTATTCTACATTATCTTGTTAACTGATTCGAAGATATCTGTCTACCCAAAGTTTAATGACTTCAAAAAATGACTGGCACTCCATATCTACCATGAGATATTTCTCTCTCACACACCCCACAAAAAAGTCACAAGCTCACTTTAACAATCCCATTTATTGTGGGACTTGAGAAAAGAATACCTACCAGCTTTAAAAGGTTACTTTGAGTCTCATACCCAGCTCTCTTATTCTAGTTTCTATACGGCCATGTTCCACCTAACTGGTTACATGATGAGCAATATGGCACATTAGCAAGAAGAGAGGACTCCAGCAAAAGCAAAATTTAAATCTCTATGCCAGGCCTGGTCACTGTGGCTCAGTGGTTGAGCATTGACCTATGAACCAGGAGGACATGCTTAGATTCCCAGTCAGGGCACGTGCCTAGGTTGCATGTTTGATCCCCAGTGTAGGGCATGCAAGGGGCAGCCAATCAATGATTCTCTCTCATCATTGATGTTTCTCTTTCCCTCTCCCTGAAATCAATAAAAATATATTAAAAAAATATATAAATAAATAAATAAATAAATAAATAAATAAATAAATTTCTTTGTCAGGCTCAAAATTAACTGTGGTGGTAGAGCTAAATGTAAAAAACAAACTTTCAGAAGAAAATATTTATGACACTGAGTTAGGAAAAGATTTTTTTAAATAAGACACAAAAAGTGCAAAAACAAAAACAACATTGGACAAAATGAACTTCATCAAAAGTTTAAACATTTGCTCTACAAAAGGCACAATTAAGAAAACAAAAATGCAACCCACAGACTGAGAGAAAATATTTTCGAACCTTGCATTTGATAAAGGGTTATAATCAGAGTATTTATTTGGAATTTATTGCAACTCAATAAGGAAATAGCCCAATTTTTAAAATGAACAAAAGATTTGAACAGACAATCACAGAAGATATGCAAATAGCCAATAGGCCCAAGAAAGATGTTCAACATCATTAACCATCAAGAAAATGCAAATTCAAACCACAATGAGCTACCGCTAAACATCTACTATAAGAGCTGAAGTTAATAAGACTGACAATATCAAGTGTTGTGAAGAACAGAAGCAACAGAACTGTAGTACATTGCTGGGGGAACGTATAAAAGTACAGCCACTTTGGAAAACAGTGTGGCAGTATCTTATAAAGTTAACATAGATTTGCCATATGACTAAGTAATCCAACTCCTGGCTATTTACCCAAAAGAAATGAAAGCATATTTCCACAAGTAGACTTATACATAAATGTTCATAGCAGCATTATTTACAATAATCCAAAACTGGAAACAACCCAAATGCCCATCAACTAGCAAATGGATAAAGAAATTATGGTATGTCTATAATGTGAAACACTACTTATTAATAAGAATGAAAAACTACTGATAAAAAACACAGATAATCTCAAAAACTTTATGCTCAGTAAAACAATCCTCACAGATAAGATGACCATTTTGTATGATTCCATTTATATGACATTCTGGAAAAGGTAAAACTATGGTGACAGAAAGCAAATCAATGGTTGCCTAGGGCCAAAGGGTCAAAAGAGAGGATCAGCTGCAAAGCAGCACAGGGTGCTTAATAGGTGGTGGAATTTTTCTTTATCTGATTGTGATGGTGGTTATGCAGCTATATATGATTACTAAAATTCACTAAATTGAAAACTTAAATGAGCAAGATTATGATATGTAAATTGTACCTAAACACACACACAAAAAGAAAGAAAGAAAGAAAGAAAGAAAGAAAGAAAGAAAGAAAGAAAGAAAGAAAGAAAGAAAAAAATCTTTGAGTCAGGAAGTCTATAAAATCTTGCTCTTTTAAATAATCTGAATGTTTATTATCACAATTTCACAATAGATTTGAGGTTTCCTTTCAAAAGGAACTCTTTAAACATTTTATATCTCTAATTTATTTTCATATTGTTTCAACTTAATAAGATTCATCATAAAATTGAACAATGATTTGACTTGCTCCTTTGTCATCTTCAGAACATCATCTTCTGAGGGGGAAAGACCTCACCTGGATTTGGTGTAGTCACAGTGTAATGCAATTCAACAAGCTTTCATTAAGGGGCTACTAAATTGTGAATTCTGAAACTAGACTGCCTGTGTTCAAATTATAGGTTACCACTTAGCAGTGTGACTTGGGACAAATTATTTAACCTCACTTAATCATCTCTAATGTAGAGATAACAGCAATAGCTATCTTTTAGGTTTGTTCTGAGGATTAAATAAGTCAATATATTGAGAGTGCTTGGAATAGTGCATAGTATATAAACAAGTACCTTGCCTTTATTATCATACTAGAGGCCCAGTGCACAAAATTCGTGCATGGAGTGGGGGAGTCCCTCAACCCAGCCTGTACCCTCTCACAATCTGGGACCACTGTCTCCTAACCACTCACCTGCCTGCCTACCTGATTCCCCTGTCTGCCTGATGCCCCTAACTACTCTCCTGCCTGTCAGATTGCTCCTAACCACCTCTGCCTGCTGGCCAGTACCCATTTTACATCTGAGGAAACTGTCAGAGATTGTGGATCACTTATATGAAGTCAATAAAGTAGTACATGCCTTAAGCTAGAATCCAAACACAGCCTTTCAGACCTTGAGACCTGCACAGAGAAAATGGCATATCAAAGACTGAGTTGTTGAAGTGGCACAGTGAATTGTGGGAAATAGCAAAGAGCTCAGAGCACTTAGAACACAGATAAAGCAGCAAGGTGAGCATGTGGTAGTCCTGCAAGCAGTTACCATGTCTCCCCCAGGGAGCTTTATTATACTGTTTCCAGAAAGGAAGCTTCTAGGGCTGCTTCAACGTATTTTACTGCTTCAATAGATTTTATTTTGTAAGCATATTCTTCCTTCACCAGATCTTGTTATCAGTAGCAGCGATTTATTAATATGTGGTCCAGGACCCCTGGGAAATTTGTTAGAAATACAGATTTTCCAGATACTACATAGGCCTACAGAATCAGAACCTCTTTAACCTGGGGCCCTGAACTTGCTTTTTAACTTCCCCCCAAGTATTTCTCATATACATATGGAAATTTCAGAGCCCTAGCAATTGCAGATTTACTCAGAACTGAGCTCTCAAACTTCAGCGTGCATACAAATCACCTGGAAATCCTTTTAACAATGAGATTCTGATTTGGTTGGGGGCAGGAGGGGAACCGAGACTCTGCCAGATGTTGCAGACGTTGCTGGTCTACAGCCCACGCTTGCAGTCGCAGGGTTGTAAAACATTCCACCCAGACTGCTCCTCCCTTTCTGCTGTCCTTCATGCTCTTGAATTTATCTCCAGACTACTACTTCTTGCCCAGGTTTGTTGCATTTTTAAAAACAAGTTTCTGTTTATTTACCTTCTAAAAAAAAAAACGTACCTTTGCCAAGAAGTGATGGTCAATTTTTTACTTTCATATGCTCGATACTGAAAAATAGTACTTTTGACATAAAACGTTTCTGGGATGTCTGGAATTGTTCACTGGAATTCTAGGAAGGCCTAAGAAGTCTGGCTAGCAGTAGATAAAAGAGAGAGACTGATGATGACAAAAAGTGTATCATGTGTACTTCATTGTGGTACGATGTACACAGTCAATCCTGGGATCCTATTAACATTTTCCTCATTACACTGTTTTAAATAACACAATGAAACCAACAGAGCAACTGTCTCTGGAGTCACCGAGGACTAAGGAGAAATCTTAGTCAGAATGAATCGCCTTATTTAGCCCTTAAGGAACCTGAGCCTCCTGGTCTCCTGTGCAGACACGCTCTGGAAGCCTCTCCTTGCTGGCACTCCTGCGGGGAAGTTGCTGGGTGAAGCTGTCTGCCAATGCTGCAGCTCCCTGGCACCGGGCAGCGGCACACTCCACGCCGGCTGAAAGGCGTCTTATGCACTCTGGGTGAGAAAGGCTCCTTTAGAAGATGGCTTTTTCAGTTCCCAGCGCTATTTTTCTATGTGCTATCATATTTTCAAAGCACTAATCCTTAATCTTTATAAAGGAGATTATTTGCAAGGCCCCACTTGTATTTTTGCAGTGTCTGTTCTTTTGGGCTCTCCTAAGCCTTTTCTACTGTGTGTCCATTAACTGGGAATCATTCTTGGCTTTGTAATTCAAATGGTGACTTTATCTCTGCAGTTAAAACTCTTGTTTTGTTGTTTCCACTTGATTCAGATGAATTAAATAGACACTTGCAAAACAGGGCCATAAAATGGACAGCCCACATGCTGAGGATTCACTGGAGACAACAGTCTTATTTGATTTGGTGCATTTTAGGTGATGGAAAATATATTTTTGTCTGAAAACCCACATCTTTGCGCTGAAGTATTAGTTCTAAGGCTGCAAAGAAACTACCAGTGAAATTACTAATGTTGTTAAGAAATATGCTGGCAATGGAAAGACAAATCTATACTTTGAAAACTATACTTTCGACTGTCTTTGATACTTAATATGGCTGATACTTAAGATTGTTTTTAATACTTAACCATCTATGGTTCATGGGAAAACCAAGAGGGTCTGTTGGCAAATTGGAAAATAAATATAGTTATATTTTGAGGTCCTCCTACCTCCCTGATTTGTTTCCCTCCTCACCTCTCATCCCATTTTTTGGGTTTATTTAATAACTTTTTTCAAATACCAACTATGAATGACAGACTGTTAGGCTCTAGAGATGTAATTTTAAGTAAGTAAAATGTAGTCCCTACTCCCATAAAATTATCACCCAATGGAGGATACAGGAGTAAAAATGACAATATAATACGCCCCATTCTTGATTTAAAGTGTTTGCCAACCATCCCTGACATGATTTAATGTGTACTGTCACTCAGTACATTCGGATTTGCAAGGCTGGTTAATTCTTCCTGGGCGGGATCACTGGGCCTGTTGTGGCGCCTGAGGAATACAATGGAGCCCTGGATTACTGTCATGTATTCCAGCCGTCTCTAGCCAGACAATCTCTCTGAATATTTAGCACTTTCCCCTTTGGTATAAAAGAAGCATTCACTAAACTAACAACATAAAAAGAAAACCACTCATTAACATTGCTGTCTGTAAACAATATAAAATTGTTTTAATACTACATAAAATAAGATTTAAAGAAATGCAAACACATATAAATCACATGATTTTTTTTTCTGTTACTACTTGTCTAATTTAATGCAATGCTGCTTCTTAGGCCCAAACAAAATTTCTCCCTGGCTTAATTTTTAGAGTTGGAAACATTTCCACTATAGACAGTCACCTGATTGTGCTTTGGAGCTACTGAGTGAAAGAGTATCTCTTCAACCTGCTCCTTGGCATCAGACATGGAATTAGACAGAAGATCAAATTTTTACTGTCTCCTTCTAATCCACCTAGGCAGGTCCCATTTCCCCCCTCCTATAACATCCTGGAATCAGAATTTCACCAGCATTCCCACAGGGAGAATCCTCCTTCAAAATCCTTGCCAGATTCTTTATGACTCAGCTAGAGTAAAAAGAACAGGAGACTGACATATGAATGCAAGGAAATTACCCAGAGATAATCTCTCTGTGAGGGGGATGGGGGGGAGGGGGGGACATGACCCCTGACAAGTCCTTCAGCTAACTCACTCTGAGACTTTTTCTGAACAGCCTACTTGTTTGAGGGATATCTTATACATAATGATTTAAGATTACTCTATGATTCATGTATTCAGATTTTACTTTATCAGAGGATTATCTTCATTGATTGATTGTTAAAGGATATTTTCTACTTCTCAAAAGGATTTGAGATGACTTGCACAAAAAGCCACACATACAATTAACAAAAAAACAAGGATAAAAAGGGAGAATACCTGATAATAAAACTTCCCAGAGCCAGCCCATCCTTCACCCCATTATAATAGGAGGAAATCTAGCCTGATAGGCCATCTACAACATTGAACAGTATTTATTCAGTGCTGTGTGTGTGTCACCCACACCCTGTACTATATTGTGAGTTCTTTGAGAACTAGACATGTATCTTAGCCAATTTTGTGTTCATAAGTCCTTGGCAAATGTGGGAACAGTTGAGTTCACTCTGAATTTCAGAATTTCCAATATATTTCTTTTAGGAGCTGTGCTTTATTTTTTCTTTTAAATATCTTAACATTTAATTTAAATATATTGAAATATAGGAACCATTTTGAAACATAGCTTTATATGTTTCTCCCCATAATATTAAGGTATTAGTTTGTAAAGATTTAAGATGTGACTCTTCCCTGAGTGATTTGTATTTTTAAAGGCTGGGGGAAATTACTTTCCCTTTTCTGCAATTCTGTGTCACTTTTGCTGATCCCAGAATGTCCTGAAATAACCTCTATACCACCAGACAAACTTACCACATAGACATTCTGCATGTGCTTTAAGCCACTCTCCACTTCTTCTTTCCCTCCACTCTTGCTACTTTCACCTTTATCTCTTCTCAGACAGGAACATCACCCCCGATCCTACTCAGAAAATCATAATAAATGAAGATCTGAGTTTTTTAATCCGAAAGATTGCTAATCCCTCTTAGAGGATGACTGTTCATTGTCAAAAAGTATTTGTAAATATTACCACACACTATTTATCTTAGAGATTCATAATCTCAATTACATTTTCTAAAAGATTTCAGATCACCAAGATAAAGTTGTATGCCTTTATTATTCAGTTTAAAGATTTAAAGTAAAGGCAGAAAGATGATTGAGGGATTAGAAATTAAAGCCAATAAAGTTGAAGGAACTTTGTCAATTCAATCATGGGGAGAAAACCAAGAACTGGAAAGAACAAACTGTCATAAATGAGGCTGATTAGGCAAGAGACTTGAAGTTCCCTAAAAAACACAGCTGATGTTATGAGGGAGGTGGATGAAGATGGGGGAGGCTAAGCAGCTAAGATCTCATGTGTTGGGCAGCACAATGGACAATATCAAAAGGATGTAGTGAAAACTCAGTTTCATGTAGCAGACAAAATATGTAATCAAGCAGCAATGAATGGTTTCATGGCTCTGAGTAAGCCAGTAATAATAATAATGAGAGTAGCTTATACTTACTAAGCATTTTCTAAGTATTTTATATGTATTATCTCATTTAATTCTTACAATTCTGTGAGGTGGGTACTATTATTTCTCTGTTTCACAGATAAAGAAACTAAGAAAGGTAAAGAAAGTAAGATGATGAAACTAAGGAGAGGTTAGGCCACTTGCCCAAACTCAAAGGTGGTTGAGTCAGTTTTTCAACACAAGCAGTTTAAAGCTAGAGACCCACTGTTGGCCTCACAGGACACTACATTCTATGTGCTGTGAGATCAGACAGCAGGCCACCAGAGAGAAGAGACAAGAGCAGGAGTGTTGGGCTAAAACTATCTGGAAAATTAGTCTGGTAAACTGAGCCAGAAACCAACACATTAGGGAAGGATGAGACTCCAACAGAGAGGGCTCACAGCATTCACATCTGGCTGCAAGATATGAACTGTGTGTGAAGGAGTCATGCCAGGTCGAGGAGAATAAAGATCAAGGCTATTGGTCTACTTTCAGGCCAGGATAGAACTGTGGCAAAGAAGATGGTGATCCACTAGCAGTAGGGGTGGGGGGAGAGCTGGGAAGCTGGGTTGACCAGAAACTGCCACCCCTTACACAGCCCACCAGGCATGTCTCAGAAACTAAAGGTGACTTAAGAAAAGCCTGTCCTATATAGAAGGCCAATAGACATAGAAAAAGTCCTAGTCAATTTGGCTCAGTGGATAGAGCATCAGCTCAGCCTGAGAATTGAAGGGTCCCAGGTTCAATTCTGATCGAGGGCTCCTGGCCAGGTTGCAGTCTCAATTCCCAATGGGAGTGTGCAGAAGGTAACTGATCAATGATTCTCTCGCATTATTGATGTTTCTATATCTCTCTCCCTCTCCCTTCCTCTCTGAAATAAATATATATGTATTTTTTAAAAATGCTCAATATCACTAATCATCAGAGAAAAGCAAATTAAAACCATATTTACAAGTATCACATGATCTCACACTCATACGTGGAATCTAATGAACAAAATAAACTTGTACGAAACAGAGACCCAGAAGCAAGGAATAGACTGTCAAATCTCAGAAGTAAGGTAGGGTTGGATTAGTGGGTGGCAAAAGACCAAATAACTTATATTTGCATATGCATAATCCATGGACACAGACAGCAGGATTGTGAAAGCCTGAGGCGGGGTGGGCTAAAAGGGGTCAATGTGTGGGGAGGTGAAGGGGAAAGGGGACATATGTAATACTTTCAACAATAAAGATTTATAAATAAATAAAAACATACATACATACAATATTGAGATATCAACTCACATCTGCCAGAGAGGTTATCATCAATAAATCAACAAACAACTGTTAGAAAGAATATGTGCACCCCTATCTTCATTGCAGCAATTTTTTTATTTTCTTGTTAATCCTCACCCAATGATATTTTTCCATTGATTTTTAGATTTTTAGGGAGAGTGGGAGAGGGAAAGACAGAGACAAACATCGATGTGAGAGAAATACATTGATTGGCTGCCTCCTGCACACACCCTGATCAGGGCCTGTGTGCCCTTGACAGGAATCAAACCTGGGACCTTTTGGACTGCAGACTAATCCTCAATCCACTGAGCCAAACCAGCTAGGGCTATTGCAGCATTTTTTACAAATAGCCAAGATTTGGAAGCAACCTAAATGCCCATCAATAGATGAATAGATAAAAAGTGATGATACATATATATACATTGAAATATTACTCAGCCATAAGAAAGAATGAAAGCTTACCATTTGTAGCAACATGGATGGATCCAAAGGATATTATGCTGAGTGAAATAAGTCAGTCAGAAAAAAGACAAACATCATATAATGTCACTTAAATGAGATCTAAAGCACAAAATAAACAAACAAAATAGAAACAGATTTAAAGATATTGAGAACAGACTGAAGGCTGTCAGAGGGGAACCGTGTTTGGTGGACTGGGTAAAAATGATGAAGGGATTAAGAAGTAAAAATTGATAGTTACAAAGTAGTCATGGGGACGTAAAGTACAACATCAAGAATATAGTCAATAATCCTATATATTATAATAAAGAGAAGATATGCTAATTGACTGTCACACCCTCACAAAGATGGTGGCACCCACAGACAATAAGGAGGGAATAATTGACTGCCACACCCTCAAAGATGGCAGCTCCCACAGGCACAAGATGGTGGCTCCCAATTCCCTCAGCCCCACCGAGGCAGCAGGCACGTGACATGGCTGGGGCTGCTCCCACCCGACTCCCAAGACACAGGCAAGCCTCAGATGGTGGCTGCCTAGCAGATGCCCAAGGCACAGGTAAGCCTTAGTGGCAGCTGCCCAGCCACCAGGGCCACCCAAGGCTCAGGTACCCAGGGCTGGCTGAGGCTTGCGCTGCCAGCAGTGGTAGCAGCAGAGGTGTGATGGGGGCCTTGCCTTCCCCTGATCACTGGATTGCCTCCTGCCCCTGGGGGCTCCCGGACTGTGAAAGGGGGCAGGCCAGGCTGAGGGAACCCCTCCAGTGCATGAATTTTTATGCAACTGGTCTCTAGTATTGTAATAACTATGTATAGTGCCAGGTGGGTACTGGAAATATCAAGGGAACACTTTGTAAAGTATATTATTGTCAAACCACTATGCTATACACTGGAAACTAATATAAAATAATATTGAATGTTAAACTGTTAAATGTTAAATTTAAAAATAATTTTAAAAGAATAAAAAAGAGCCTGTCCTACCTTAAAATCCCAATAAAAACCTGAGTGTCACCCATGAACTTTATAGCATGTACAGTTAATTAAAAAATCTCTTACCCTTTGAGACAACATGGAAGGACCTGGAAAGTATTCTGCTAAGTGAAATAAGCCAGTCAGAGAAAGACAAGTATTACATGATCTCACTTATATGTGGAATCTAATGAACAAAATAAATCCAGAGACATTGAAGCATGCAACAGATTGGAATCTCAAAGGGAAGGGTGGGAGTGATTAACCAAAGAATTTATATGTATACTAGAGGCCCGGTACATGAGATTCGTGCACTGGTAGGGGAGGGTCCATCAGCCCAGCCCGCACCCTCTTGCAGTCCAGGACCCCTCAGGGGATGTCTGCCTGCTGGCATCCAGACATCCCTCCTGCAGTCCGGGGCTCTTGCAGTCCGGGACCCCTTGATCCTTACCGCCTGCATTCAGTAGAAGTGGGAGAAGCTCCCACCACTGCCACTGCGCTCGCCAGCTATGAGCCTGGCTTCTGGCTGAGCTGAGCTCCCCCTGACCACCAGAGGTAGCTCCTGCTTTGAGGGTCTGTCCCCTGGTAGTCAGTGCACGTCATAGCAACTGTTTGGTTTGATTTACATATTACACTTTTATTTTATAGGATATGCATAACCCATGAACAGACAAGTGTGGTGAAAGCCTGGGGAGGAGGCAGAAGCCAGTGAAAGGAGTCAACGAGGGGAGGAGGAGAAGGGGACACCTGTAATACTTTCAACAATAATGATAAATTTTTAAAAATTTAAAATTTAATTCTATCATCAGCCCCCCACACAAAGGTGGGGGGGCTGATGATAGAATTAAATTCAAAATCCTCTAAAATGTTACATTTTTAGGTGAGCAAACTGTTAAAGCTCAAAGAGCTTCCCTTCATTCAGGATAAATCATCCTTTTGCCAGCTCTGATGGGGGTCAATGACACTGCCCTGCTCAGAGCACTAGTGTGGGTCTCTCATCTCATTTCATCTGGTCAGGCACTTTAAGGATTTGCTAGGACTAATCAGCCCTCACTAAGATGGAGTCAGACATTTCTGCTTCAGATGGTAATGAAGTAGTCTTAAGCAAGGACCTTCAAACAAGAGGATTTGAAAATGACAAGGTCAACTGTGAATACATAGGAAACATTACTAAGTGGTTAAATGAAATGAAAGCAACACTGCAGCATTGCACAGAGATAGGTTTGAATAGTGAGAGAGAAAGAGGTAGGTTTGAGTAGTGAGAGAGAATGCCTGCTCTAAAGTCATGACAGTTGTTGGGCAGGAATGATTAGGCCAATGGCTTGGCTCCACTCCCTACAACTTGGTCTTGTTCCATCACCTTCCTTTGTCTTCTTCCGGGTGGAGGGCTCATTGTACACTCTGAGACTGGTTTTTCTAAATAATAATGTGGCTCAGTGGTTGAGCGTTGACCCATGCATCAGGGCACATTGCTGGGTTTTGGGCTCCATTCCTGGTGTGGGTGTGCAGGAGGCAGCTGATCAATGTTTTCCTTCTCATTGATGTTTCTATGTCTCTCTTCCTCTCCCTTCCTCTCTCTTTAAAAATCAATAAGAAGTCTTTTTTTTTTTTTTTTAAGAATAATAAATCATTTTTACCAAATGCTTTAAACTGTTGGGCTTTTTACTAATCTGTTTTTAAGATATTTCATTTAATGAGCAATTTTAGGTCCTTAGGATGACATGAGGAGCAAAAGGTCTCTAATGATTTATTCTAGGAATCCAAAGTTTCTCACCTTCTAGTATATGGAGGTTTCTTACATAGTAAATGCCAAGAGGCTATTGCCACCTCCTTAGGGCAGCTTCAGAGGTTTACTTGAATAACACCCTTGAAGGATTGAGATTAGGTGAAGGATAAATTTACTGATAATGAGGTTAGGTCTCTCATTGTGACCTGAGGGTCATATAATCCAATCTGGTGTCTCCCTCCTTATGAAAAGATAATGTTAACATCATCAATTCAACTGGCTGTATATCCTGTCAAGACAAACAGGAACCTGGCTATAGAGTTGGTCAAACTTGTCATCATCTGTTTTGTTATTTAAACACAGTCTAAATTGCTAAACACTAGAATTAATAATAAAAAGTTGGACTCTCTTAAAGGGGTTAATAAATGTGATGCCTTTTCTGAGGATATTTTTAATGGACCCGTGTCAAGGAGAAAGGAACAAGGTAGAAAGAACAAGCAGGCCTTTCAGGATCTCTTTAGTTGGGGAATGCAATGATTGTATCACACATAGAAGAAATGCCAGCCAATTTTCTTTGGTGACTAACATATCTTTTTGGAATTTAAAATAGGAGCAATGTTAATGATTTGCCACAGGTTCAAGCAGAAAACACAATACCTTTCATAGAACTCTATTTTAGAGTGACAAGAGGCCAAAAGACAAACTGATTGAGAAAGCCTAATGGGGTTCCTGACCAGTGGCTCAGTTGTTTGGAGGGACATTCTCTACACCCAAAAGTTTCGGGTTCGATTCCTGGTCAGGACACACACCTAGGTTGTGTATTAAATCCCTGGTTGAGGCACATGTTGAAGGCAACCGATTGATGTTTCTCTCTTTCTCTCTCTGTTCTTCTCTAAAATCAATAAAAACATATCCGTGGGTGAGGATTTTTTTAAAAATTAAAAAAGGTTAAAAACTCTAAAAAAACAGACAAACAAAAAGAAAGCCTAATGGGGGATGAAGGAGGGAAATCATGGCAAACAACATGAAATGTGCTTGGAAACCAAGATTTCCTTCAACCATGTGGCAACATTTTTTTTCAAACTGCTGCCCTTGTAAATATGGCTAAACTCAGACACTTTATCCTTCCCTTGTACAACCACCTTGGCTTTGAGCCAAGGTCCCAAAGATCAGGTAGAAGTTACCATTCCAGGAAGCTAAATACAGTGAGAAAAATGGAACACCCATTTTTCCCCAAGTCAAGCAGGACCTTGTAAAAAGCAAAATAAGAATTTACTGTTAGATTTACTGGATAATTTGAACAGCTGTTAAAGATGACTTGTAGTAGAATTGATTCACAGGCCCTGAAAGCCAATGAAAAGAAACTTACAATCCTCAAATTCCTTGTTGTAACAGACAAATCCAAATAATCCATAAAGAAACAATGTCCAAAATTGAAAAATAAAACATGTAAACAAGTTAGCAGATTCACTGTGCCTGACTTCTTGCCCATGTTCTGCTCAGTAGAGTGAGAAAAATTCAGGATTATAGTCAGATGGCTGGTTTAATACCCAACTCATTTTACCTCTCTCAGCCTTTGCCAGTATCATTATCTATAATATAAAATGAGAATGATAATTATATCTATCTGACAAGATTACTGTGAGGATTAAATAATAATACTAATAATGTATTTACTACATAAATATTTTCTGGCATCAGGAAAACTTATGGCACAGTCCTCTCCTACTGTATCTTCTTCTCAGCCTCTCAGGATAAGGGAGATATGGCAGTGCTAGAATGGGATGTCCCTTGGAACAGAAAAAAATTCCACTCTTTGTAAAAGATCTTCAGACTTCTGTGTCCTAGTATCTTTTTAAATCTCATCAGTCTCCTAGTATTATCCAGGTCCCCCCAACTGACTCCCTTAGTTATAGATATAAACCTTTGGGAACTCATTAGTCAGAGAACAAACATTCCAGGTAAATAATTTTGTTTTCTCCCATAGATCAAATATATTCTCACCTGCAGAGACTAATGGGTTCCAGGATCTTTCTCTACATATTTGACAATGAGATAACAAAGCGGCAAGGTCAACAATAATCAGAAGGCAGGTGCAATGAACTAAGCAACTTTTTTTTTTTTTTTTTTTTACAAATATTGTTTTTCCTTAAGGGAAATAAAACACGCCTTCAATACAACAGCTCTGTAACTTGAAACAAGAAGAAAAGAGATATGGGGGGAGAAAGACTGCCAACCTGGAATAGGTTTTATTAGAGCACTCAGCTTCAGTCAGGAACACAGAGCAACTTCTTGGAGTTTGGTCAACCAGGTTCAAACCTTTGAATACAACTTTGAACAATTTTTTCTCTCTTAATCTACCAAATCTAAAGTTATCCCAGTGATTATTACTTTAAAATGCCTTCATATTTTCTCCTTTTCTCCACTTGTCTCTGCCATCTTACATTTCTTGCCTAGAGACTCAAGTGCCTCATAACTAATCACCCAGATTCTCCAAACCCAACTGCCCAAGTAACAGTCTCCAACAGGTCTCTAGAGAGTCATAATTTAGCTTAAAATGTAAGGTGAGCTTCCTGTGGTCTACAAGCCTGACCTCTTCTATATTTCTTTCAAAATCCTTCATAATCTGACTCAACCCTAGCAACTGGGTCTTTCTTTCTTTTTTTCTTTCTTTCTTTCTTTCTTTCTTTCTTTCTTTCTTTCTTTCTTTTTCTGATTCTACTGATTTTTTCTTTTTCTTTTTTTTTTTTTTGCCTTATTTTTTAGGCAGACTGGTTTCCTCACCTGCCCCCATGAACATAAAAGACACACCCCTCCCCCTGCCATGGCTCCACTGCCCTATCCATGACTTCATACATGCTGCTTGCTATTACGTGGAAGCCCTGTTTCTACAACTGCATATTCAAACCTTCCTCATTCTTCAGGTCTGGATTTAGTCCCACCTCCTCCTACATACCTCAACAAAAATGTTCTCTGCACCATATAATCACCTCACAAAACATCTGTTCACCAATCATTTCATGTGCACTAGACTCATCTCCATACCTAGATAACAAATAAATTACAAAATGCAAGTCCTCATGCCAAATGTGATCCCAGACATATTTCATTTGAGCCTTAATTTCTGTTTTCATTTTAATAATTTTTTTCAATTTAATAATTTTTATTAAAATAATTTATTTTAATAATTTAACACCATCACTACCTGTGGAATTTCCTCAATGAAATCAATTTTCTGTCATCAATCCTCAAATTATTTAAATTAAGAATGTCAGAATATACATCAATAAAACTGCTAAATTATAAGGGTAGGAGGAAAGGCATTAGGTAAGTTAGAAAAATCACTGAAAGATGATTTAGGAGATATGGCTACCCTGCCACTAACTAGCATTTTAATCCTGGTTAAGTCATGCAATTTCTGTGTAAAATGAAGTGGTTGGACGGGGTGATTTCTATAATCTCTTCCATCTTTTTCTTGCTCTAATTCTAAAGTTGCCAACAAGGTTTCAGAGCCTAGTTTGGTCATGTCGGAAAAGCAGAAATGAAGAGGGTTTTTACCCAGGAAGCAGAAAAGCTCTAGTATGTAACCTGTATAATCACAATATTAATATTTGGGGGGAAATTTGACATTAAATTATTCCCATTTATTAAGTGCTATGTTACAGTAATCTTTAGGTCAAATACAAAAGAAAGCCATCATTATATTTTGAACTGATTCAGGAGTGGTCTATTTTGAATTTAGATGTAGCTACACCAAGTTGCTCCATTGATTGGAGCATCATCCCATAGACCAAAAGATTGCAGGTTTGACTCCTAGTTGGGCACCTATAGGAGGCAACTGGTCAATGTTTTCTTGCTCTCTCTCTCTCTCTCTCTCTCTCTCTCTCAAAATCAATTAAAACATATCCTCAGGTGAGGATTAAAAAAAAAAAAAAAAGGGGCGGGGGGGTCCAACTCAAGTTTGTGGGGGAAAAGTCCAGGATACATATTGAATGTCACAAGGTAAACCTAAGAAAATTCTGTACATAAAACTCTGAAAAGCAAATCTTCGGTTACTCTTTAGCCAATTATATACTTTAAGTAACAAGAAATACTAACAAAATATATGTACACTGACAACATTATAGAAATTGCAGCGGGGAGAAGATTGGGGAGGTAGAAGAGGAACTGGGGGTGTGGATAAATAGTGATGGGAAAAATAAAATAAAGAAATAATTACTATAAAAAAGAAAAAATACTAATAAAATGCGATAAATCTCGGAGATCCTTTTTCTTTCTTTCTCTTTTATATTGGCCTTGAGAATGAGAGAGTTTCTTTTTTTCTTTTTCTTTTTTAAAAAATATATTTTATTGGGGTTTTTTTTTTTACAGAGAGGAAGAGAGAGGGATAGAGAGTTAGAAACATTGATGAGAGAGAATCATCAATCAGTTTCCTCTTGCACACTCCCTACTGGGGATGTGCCCACAACCAAGGTACATGCCCTTGACCAGAATCGAACCTGGGACCTTTCACTCCGCAGGCTGACGCTCTATCCATTGAGCCAAACCGGTTTCGGCGAGAGAGTTTCTCAAGACAAAAAAGAGAGAGAGAGAGAGAGAGAGAGAGAGAGAGAGAGAGAGAGAGAGAGAGAGAGAGAAAGAGAGAGAGAGAGAGAGAGAGACAGAGAGAGAGAGAGAGAGAGAGAGAGAGAGAGAGAACAAGTTATAACAGCAGAAGATGAAATATAATTTATGAAGCAATACATAGAAGCAGGAGAATTTTCTAAGGGTAGAAGAAATATTTCAAGAAGGAAATAATGTTAAAAGGGGGTCTGCCAAAGATGCCAGTCAAATAGGAATGGAAAATGTGTCACAAAACCAGTCACATTGCCATTATGCTTTGGGGATCTCATGTATTCATTTGTCAATCATTTATTCATCAGGTGTTTGGGTAATATGCTGGGCACTGGGGATAGAATAGAGAAAGACACAGTGTCTAAACTGCAGGAATTCACTATCAAGTGAAAAGTCAGCCAGCATCAGGTCAGCACTGCCCCTGCCTGTGGGCTCCCTATGGGCCAGTTACTATGCTGACCACATACCCCATGAGGCAGGTACCTTTATACTCCTCTGTCAGGAATGAAGAAACAAAGACTTCAGGAGATACAGTAACTTACCCAGGTGCTATGATCTGAATGTTTGTGTTCCCTAAAAATGTGTGTGTTGAAATCCTGAACCCCAATGTGGCATTAGGAGGTGGGATCTGTGATTAGGTCATGAGGATGGAACATGAGAGATTAGTATCCTTATAAAAGAGATTCCAGAGAAATCCCTTACCCCTTCTTCTGCCACGTGAGATAACAAACAAGAAGGCACTGCTTATAAGGAAGTGGGCCCTCACCAGACACTGAATCTGTCAGGGCCTTGATCTTGAACTTATCAGCCTTCAGAACTGTGAGAAATACACTTGTGTTATTTATAAGCCACCCAGTTTATGGTATTCTGTTATGGCAGCCTGAACAAACTAAGGTACCAGGGACACCTAGCTAGAAAGGAAAAAGGCTTGTCTGTCTCCACAGCCAGCACCCTTCACTAGACTACAAACTGCACACTATAAACCGATGTGGATCATGCAATGTGGTGAGCATTCGGTCATGGAGACAGGCACTCAGTACTGTTCCCTCGGTCACACACAGACATGTTCATCCCTACAGAGATACATACCTATGAACCTACACACCAGAAGACACAAAAGCTGGGAAGAACAGATGGGTTCCAGGTCTGTCTCCAGAGCCTGTCATCAGGCTTCAAGGCCATGGCTCTGGCTTCAGCAGCCTCTGAAGTTGGTGTGTATAAAACTACCCAGGATGTGGTAGACTGCAATCAGACCAAGGCCACAGGGGAACTAAAGCAAAACATTTCAGATGCTTCAGATTCTCTGCTGATCTCCAAAAAGTATCACCCACCCACTCACATACATGCAACACACTCCCTTACCACAGTAGTCCTCCCAGAGAGCAGTTTATTCCAAAAGTCTTCTCCCCCCAAAACAACAACAACAACAACAACAACGTTTTAGACGTATTTGAAAACTAAAAATAAAAAGAATTTTTAAAAATATATATTCTTCCTAAAATCAGAGACCTCAGGAGACTAGGGACAAAAGACTCTGGGTAGCCATTTGGCTGTTTGGTCCTCCTAGGCTGAGCAGCTGCCAGACTGTGAAGACCCCAGAGGGACCTCTGGTCACAGCCACAGGGAACCAGAAAGTTTCAGGGGCCCTGGGCGGAGGCTGCATGCTCAGTGGGACATGGCCCCACCTGCTCCAACGCCAGCCCGAGGCCCTCATCGGAGACCTGTTTTGAATCATAACACTGGTGGAGATGAGGTTTTGTTTATTTTCTGTATGATATCTTCTTGTCTTCTTTTGTTTGTTTTAATCTAGTAAAGCCCTAATACCTTTAAGTGGGCCAGGAGGGGAAGACGTGCCTTCAAAGAAGGGCAAACAAAATTCTGGCTTCAGTGAGGTGCTTAGAAACACCTGTCCCACCAGCATTACCTCTAGAAGTCTCCAAAGGGGTGGGACCTTCTACCAAGGCCCCATTAAGGATTGTGTCCTAGGCATTATGAGAGGGACCTCGTTCTATTTACGCCTCATAGTACGTTTTAAGATATTATTAATCTCTTTTTCAGGAGGAATAAAGGTGAGGCTTTAGGCAACACTAAATAATTTGCTAAGTAACACATGGCTAGCCAGCAGGAGCCAGAACTAAAGATCTCTCTGACCCTCAGGCCCAGGAAGAAAGTCCTTTTTGTGGAAAGCAACCAGTAAGAAGAAATCCTCAAGAGAAGATGAAAAATTAACGTCTTTATTTATTGCTGGTTTAATTGTGCACTTATTTGAACAGGGATTATATGCAGAAGGAACACATTTTAAGCTTTGTGGAAGGGCATGCAATGAAAAGTAAGATTCCTCCCACCCTCCTCTCTCAGCTGTCTAGTTCTCTTCATCAGAGGCAATTGCTGATTTCAAGATAGGCTACATATACACAAACATACACAAGTGTGTACATTTAGCCATTTTTTTTTTTACATAAATGGCAGCATTGCCCATCCCTTCTTAGATACCTGATGTATCCTGACAATTTTCCACATTGTTACATATAGGCATGTCTCATTCTTTTAATAATTGATAAAAACTCTGTAGTATGGTAATTTATTTAACCAGTTCCCTATTAAATGGTCATTTAGACTGTTTCTAATCTTTGGCTATTGTAAACAATGCTGTATAAATATTCATATACACTCTTCCTTGAACACATACATTAATATATTTTGGACATACATGCTTTGACAGAAATTCTTCTGTCAAGTGTATGTGCATTTTAATCTTGATAGATAGACCCAAATTGTCTCCAGAAAATGTGCACAGATTTACAGCCCTTAAAATATATATTCATGCTTGCTTTCCTGTCTCCAAAACAGTGTTTCATTCTGTGCTGAAAAGAAAAGCACCATATGTTCACCTGCACCTTTAAAAGTCACATACTAACTCAGAATGAACAGGGGGAACCTATGTAGTCAGACCTGGGCATTAGATTCCTGGAAGATTTTTGAAGCCCCTTGCACTGCATACGATGCTGATTAAACGCATCTGGTCCTCAATTAGATGATGTTGGCAAAATAGGAAAATGGAATAAATCCCTGAAAACAAGCAGTTGGCTGTGACTAATCAGCTCAATCCACCAGAATACTGTCAGCGCCACGAGTCACCCCTGGGTATCCCAGTAACCCAGCCAGCCTGCTGCACAACAAGGCCAGGTCTGGCTGGGAGCCAGCAAGGGGAAGCCTGCCACAAGCAGGGCATTCAAAATCCACTGTCTGCCCCTGTTTGCTGGGGAAAAGGAGCGTGGGGGAGGGGCAGAAACATAAGCCTAGACTCTAGGCCCTAGAGGGAGACTGCCAAGTATTGAACACTGTTTCCTAATGATACAGAAACGAGGGGGAAATAGATATGGTAGAAAATAAACCCCCATCATTATATTTTTCAAAAAAAAAAAAAAAAAAACTTTTCAGAGTAAATAAACCCCTCAGGGATTTCCAACACTAATGTCTTCATTCACTGGTGTTGCCTGACTGATCAAAACTGTGGGATCCAGGCAGGAATCTTGCAGGGGCTTCAGAGGCTGAGAGGATGCGAGGCACACACTTTCGCTTTGGCTTAGCTTTGCCTACGAGAATCTGCTAAAAGTCTGGGTCTGACATTCTTTCAGGATGCATTACAAAATGTTCCT
The DNA here is from genome assembly GCF_964339955.1 of Pipistrellus hanaki. NCBI lineage: Eukaryota > Metazoa > Chordata > Mammalia > Chiroptera > Vespertilionidae > Pipistrellus > Pipistrellus hanaki. The sequence continues at coordinate 48,542,717 of NC_140506.1, read as the reverse complement.
CCTCTGCTTGGCAATCACCTTGATGAGGTGTTGACTGTCAATACCTGGGGGAAAAAGGACAAAGAGGAAGGGCAGTGGCTTAGGGGCACAGATGATGCATTGACATGAGAGGAACTTTGTCTCCTGGGGCCCAGTAGTGGTCATATTAATGGCCATCTGTAACTTGGCTTGATTTTTGAGCTTGTGCACAAATAACATGACTAAAAGAACAAGTAAATATGCATTGCTAACACCTCCTAGCAAAGATTTTTTTCCCCAACCAGGTGGTTGCCCTATAGAGCTGAATATTTAAACCAGTTAGGGAAGGAGCCCTCCAGCAAGCAACAGAATGTCTCCTAATTATAATTCGTGCTTTTTTCTAATTAGCAACCAACAGTGCATTGTCATGGAGGCATTGTTGGGAGTTGTTTTCCTTTGTGCAGATGTATTCAGATACTTAATGTAGGTTTCTAGGCTTGATACATGTCATTATACAAATTACAGGACTAAGAAAAGAATATCATATGGACTTGTTTCAATCCATCAGATCTGAAGCAACCTCTGGGTCAGCTTCACAGGCAGCTGGAGGCTGTCGGATAGAATTTACTCTTTGTTACCCAGCTTGCATCCTATCAGCAATATACACAAGTTAACCTTATTTGACATTGTTAGCTCTATTCCACTGAACTCTCTCCAAATCAGTCACTAATTCACTTTCAAGTGCCATCCATCTCCACTCAGATGAGCTCTGCCCCATTCTCATTGATTGAGTTTGATTGATCAATTGATTCATCCCCTTATTAATCCATCATCCGGACAGAGAAAAAAATAATTTGGAACACTCATCTCTGAATTGTATTCCAGATTCCATTTAGCTCCGTGTGGGTTTCTATGATGATCTCTCTTCTTCCAGTCCACCCATCTTTTTCTCAATTATGAACATCTGATATAGAGAAAGGTTTCATAAGCAAGAATTCATGAAAATCTATGAAAAATAGAAAGATGAAAAAAATGTAGAATCCTAAAAAATAATAATAATAATTAAACTGAAGTTCCAAATTTATATAAAAAGACTGGTATTCCAAGTTTTAGATGCTAAAAAATAAATGTATGTGCATCCTTAAACCTCCTGTGTTATACAGCTTGAGATGATCCTGAGAAAATTTGAATGAAATCTCTGATAATAAAACAATTCAATACATAAATTAAATCTATCAAAATGCTATGTTTAAGGAATTCTCCCCACCAACACTTAGGAAAGACTATCTATTACTGGTATAGTAGTTATATGAATGCTCATCATGTAACTATTGAGCAAGTTGCTTTAAGTTGTCACAAGTGGGAAATTCATAAGTAACCTGAATCTATCCCTACCTACCAACAGCCTACAGAAGTGCTATTTTTGCCTGCATGCCCTTTAAATTAGATTTTGTATCAGAGAGGTTTTAAGTAAATAGATAGCAGGAATTTTACTAAAACAACAGAGGAGCTCAACCAAATATGTCTACATTGACATCTCACAGATTATATGGTTTTGGCTGATTTATTTTAAGTAGTGATAACACTTGAGGTAAATTGATAAGTGTCATGAAGGGATTTCAGGGGGTAGGGCTAACCACCTCATGTGGAAATTTCCTCAATCCATCAGGGTCATCTTAGTCTTTTACCTAGGCTCACACAGGGAGGTAGAAGCAGAGCCATGACAAAATTCAGTCTTCTAACTCTTAGTTTATCTGTCGCAAACTAATAGAGCCAAAGGAACAATTGTATTGGATTCTGGACAGTTTTCATTAACTCCAATTAAATAACTGATGCAATTTTTTAAATAAGAGCCAGTTCTTCACCCATTCATTTTCTCTTTGTTTTCATACCCTGATCTAAAAAGTGATCTGATGTAGTTTACAGAGCAATACATAACATGCAACAAGGTAAAACAGGCATATCAACATAAAAGAAAAATATTTTCCAACACTTTAGAAATATTAATTTGCCAGAGAAAAATACCCTCCGGTTATAAGAAATTCTGACAATATTTTTACTAAGTTGAGAATCATCCGTTAATTATTCTATTTTACTATTCTATTAGAGGCCTGGTGCACAAAATTTGTGCATGGGGTGGTGTCCCTCAGCCCAGCCTGCACCCTCTCCAATCCAGGACTGCTGACTCCCAACTGCCAGTCTGCCTGCCTTCCTGATTGCCCCTAACTGCTTCTGCCTGACAGCCTGATCACCCCCTAACCACTTCCCTGCCAGCCTCCTTGCCTCTAACTGCACTTCCCTGAAGACCTGGTAACCCCTAACTGCCCTCCTCTGCAGGCCTGCTCACCCCTAACTGCCCTCCCCTAAAGGTCTGATCATCCCTAACTGCTCTCCCCTGAAGGTCTGGTCCCCTCCAACTGCCTTCCCCTGCAGGCCTGGGTCCCCCTCACCCCCAACTGCCCTTCCCTGCAGGCCCAGTCTCCCCCAACTTCCCTCCTCTGCACCCTGGTCACCCCTAACTGCCCTCCCCTACAAGCTTGATCACTCCCAACTGGCCTTCTTTGCAGGCCTGGCCCCTCCAACTGCCCTCTCCTATTGGCCATTTTGTGGCAGCCATCTGTGTCCACATGGGGATAGCCATCTTTGACCACATGGGCACAGCCATCTTGTGTGTTAGAGTGATGGTCAATTTGCATATTACTCTTTTATTAGATAGGATTTTGTGATGAGATTCTTTTTATCCACACTAATTTTGAGTTCTTTGTTACTACTATATTTCTGACTCTCATGTTACAGATCCTAGAGAAGACTGAAGTGCAGACACATTACCAACCAAAGGCATACTATAAATGAGTTCTAGCCAAGATCAGAAAGTAGCCCCTGTAATAAAAAGTCAGGAGCTGACCCAATTCCCCTGCTTGATCCAGGACAGGTTCTGACTTTCAAGTTGCTTGGTCAATGAATGAGGGGTCAAGCTGCTGAGGGGTTTCCATGGTCCTGGAGGACCTGGCACATTTCAGATGTAGTTAGTTAAGTTCAGTCATTAGAAACAGGCTTTTTTTTTTTTTTTTTTTTTTTTAACAAATTGCTGTAATTTAGGAATGTGGACATTTGCTTTTCACTGTTCAACTTTATTGGGTATTATTTGCCAGCTCACTTCTTAGCCTTAGAAGACCAAAGAATAATATATATGTTGCCAGTAAATGAAATTGGTGTCCCTGACGGCAGTGTGAATAATTTTTATAATTTGGGGTCACAATTTTGTTTTTATATTAAATGTCTCAATTTAAAATTATAAGTGCTCATTCATTTTTCAAGACCTTGTTCAAATATCACTTCCACTGAATCCCCTAGGCAGATTTAGCTGCATGCTTTCTTTCTTTCTATTACACTATTCTCCACACTGCATTGTAATCATGTAATTTATTTGTTTATATGTCTGTCTTGCTTCCCTAACTATAAATTTTTGAAAGGCAGGAGATTGGGCATATTTGTCCTTCAGATAAGACATCCAAAAAGTATTTAATGGAAGAATAACTATCATTATTTTTATAAAAATCCATACAGTGTTTTGAGCTGGTGGGTTTTTATTTATTTGTTTGTTTGTTTTGTTTTTTAAGTCAGACTGTGGTAGGATTCAGGGGAATTCCATTAGAGACTGGGGATTCTTTCTGATGTAAGTCCAGAGTTTAGAATCTAGCTTCAGGATCAGAGGGAAAGGCAACTGGATGAAGGAGAATGATTAAAATCAGTTTTCAGGGTCTCCTTAATTTCTTATACCTTCCATCTTCTTCATCGGTTGCTTGAAGCAATATAGAGTAGTGAGGTGGACATCTGTTGTTTTGGTCCACTCTACTTTTGTTCTCCCTTCTTCTAGTAATAGCACCTTGATTTTGTTTTGCAGGGACTTCTCCATCAGATATAGTCAGATGTGATTGCCAACTTAGATGTTCTTCCTTCCTCTAGCCAACCGGACCCACACGAGGCTGATCAGATTTCTCTCTCTGGAACAAGGGACAAGAAGAGGCTGACTGACCCTTTAGTGTCAATCCAGCTGTCCCTGTTCCCCACCCCCTCAATGGCCTTTCCCTTGCCTTTTCTCTTGGTTGTTTGAGCTTCCTGGCTTCCAATAAATTACTTCTCTAATTCAATTAGTTAGAAGTGATTTATGTGCTAGCAACCAACAAATGATAATTGATAGAAACAGTGAACTAAAGATTAAAAATTCTACTTGATTTATCCAAAAGTCTAGCAAGAAGGAATGACAATGGATATCTCCAATCTATTCCCAGGCTCAGTTTGCCTCTTTCAACAAATTTACCCATGGCCCAGGTAAGCAATCTGAGAAATCCCAATCCTCCTTTGAATATTCATCCTGTTCTAAAAGTAACCTACCAGTAGTTTCCCCAGTAAGTCCCAGGACAGCCCCAACATATATCTTGCCTAGTGAAGTAACCCAGTGGGGTAAAGATCCCTGCAGCCCTACCCTTCCTGTTTAGCCATCCAACCACGCTGCCACAAAAACATTGGCACTTATTCATTGTTATAAGATTTCCAAATCAGCCATATGTCATTAGCCTATTACCAGTTAGTTGTTTTACCTTCTGTTCACCAGCAATCATGAATGTGAAACCTAATTATCTTACTTTTTACTTAACACTTTTATAGTTCTTACTCTGCACCAAGCCTATCTGAAGTACTTTGTTGACAAAAGAACATTCAGCCTAAGAAAAAGTCTTAAAAGAGTTTGAGCCAAACTAACAATAATTGCTGAGAAACAAAATCTCAACACATTGAGAAAATGCTCCAACTTTATATGCTTATTTTATACACTAGAATCAATGGAGGACATGTAAGGTGGGGGTTTTACATGAAATCTATTGGTAGTAGATTAGGGAGGCAAGAGAAAGCAAAGTGGGGAATCTCTGAGACTAGATAAAAAGTAAAACAGAGAAGCACATACTTCTTTTACATTGTTGGGTATTGGATAGTTAACATTTACAATACATGAAAGTGGTATTTGGGCAACGAGATAACAATGAGGGGTTTTGTGGCCGTGTGCTCTGGTGGGAGATTGTGCCCTGATGGGTCTGGAAAGGGGGATTCCTCTGACATTCCCATGGTATGTTATCCTAAATGCAAAAAGACAATAGACAGGCTCACAGAAAGATTGACTTCTGTCAAGGAAGCAACAGGCCTAGGAGGTAATTACTTGCCATGTCTCACTTTTAATTAGGAATTTAAAAAAATATATATCTTTTTTATTGATTTCTGAGAGGAAGGGAGAGGGAAAGAGAGAGAGAAACATCATTGATGAGAGAGAATCATTGATCAGTTGTCTCCTGCACGCCCCACACTGGGGATCGAGCCCACAACCTGGGCATATGCCCTGACCAAGAATCAATCCATGACCTCTTGGTTCTTAGGTGGATGCTCAACCACTGAGCCTCTCCAGCTGGACAGTTAGGAATTTTTATGTTCAGACCATCTGATGTGGTTACTTTTAGTTCCTGAGCTTATAAGGTCTGCCATGCAGGCCCCTCCCCCCCCGAGATTTTTTTATATATGACCCCTTCTTCGTCCTCAGATTCACACATTTTAACTCATTTAATCATTATAAAAACCTCCAAGATAAGGACAAGTAAGGAAAATGAGGCATAAGCATTGTTAGTAGCTTGTATAGTCTCAAACACCGTAAAGCACGATGACGATTCAAATGCAGGAACTCTGGCTCCAAGGCTGTACTCGAAAACTCCAAGCCGTGGTTTTGAGACGACGGGTTTATTACATGGCCAATTAAAGGGAAGAGCTAATCATATTTAAATCTGCAGCAGCTGACAGGGCACATTGACATTGAAATAAGATTAGTCCTCACATGTCAAAGACTAAAAACATAAAGTCAAGGCCTCTTTTTTTAAACACCAAAAACAAGCCAACGTATTCCACAGAGGTTTCTAGTCACATTAAGAAGATTCTAGCAGCCCTAGGCTTGGGCTTACAGTGATTACAGCATCCGCTCAAGGACCAAAGGGTCTCAGGTTCGATTCTCAGTCAAGGGCAAGTACCTTGGTTGCAGGTTCAATCCTTGGCCCCAGTCAAAGCACATGCAGGAGGCAACCAATTGATGTGTCTCTCTACCCCCCAGCCTCCCACTCTGGTCCTCCCTTTCACTCTCTCTAACCATCAATGGAAAAAATACTCTCAGGTGAGGATTCTGCCTTGTGTAGAAGGTGCTTTTCTTCTTTAATTGACCTGCAACTCACATGTTAACTTTTTAGAAAGTCTGAAATGTAAATCTAATGCCAAGCTTTTACTCCTTGCTGTAGCAATGTTTCACCATCTCTGAGAGAGGGAGGTTGCTACATTCATTCAATCACTGTTGTGCACCAGGTTGACTTTCTAACTTGATTGTATGTATGTATGACTTACTGCATTATATGTATCTTTTCACTTTCCTTGAGTCTTTACAAGTTTTCTGGTAGAGTATCTAAAACAAGAATTTGCATATTGGTTACTTTCATTTATCTGCGAAGCCCTAATTCCAATAATTTCTCCCACTTAGCACTACAATCTAAATAGGACACCATGATCATGGTATGTAGAACACTCACGATATAATGACATATGAAGCATTGATATCAATTTTTTAAAATCAGGGTGAAATGTAACTGAAGGATAATAGTAGGTATCTGTAGAAAGTATAATTATTAGTGAGTTTTAACTTACACTTTTCTTATTTTATTTACCATCTACAAAGAACATCTGTTTCTTAATACTTAAGAATATGAAACTATCTATAGCATTATTATATTTGTGGTATCACAGTCAGACTGTACTAGTATTTTTTTCTAATTTATAATTTATAATAGTAAAATTAGCAGAACACTCTGCTTTTTATTTTGAAAGTAAAGTAAGAAATATGTAAAATTTTACTAAAATAAGTGAAAAACTGATTTTCATTCTTATTCCATAGTTATACTCAGACAGTAAGAGAAAAGATTCTGTTTTGTGTTATTGTTTTTTAACCTAAGAAGGTAGTCTGGAGTCAGAGGGCCTATGGTGTGAGTGACAAATTTGACTTCCATGACCATGCATGGGTTACATCAGTTCCATGTGCTTTAGTGTCTCAAGAGCAAAATGGAGATACACAGGGCTGTAAAAACATCGAAGATAGGTTGAGACACAGAAAAGCTATCCAATAAGTGTCCATTTACTCATTCAAAAAACTTATAGTAGGCCTCTGTCAGGTACAGACACACAAAAAATAGAACATAAAGACCTATTGACTTCCCTCAAAGAGCTTGTGATCCAGAGAAGCAGATAAGAAGTTAGACATTTATAGTGGAATGGACAAGTATCAGAGGTGTTAGGAATCTTTATTTACATTTTTAAAAATTCTAACAAACTTCAGTTCTACCATGGAGATCCTATAATTTCTAGGTTGTGGTCATCTCCATCGAATCAGGATTTCTACATGTCTCTGGGAAAGGCTGGAGTTACTGAGACATCTTCTATCTTATCTTTGAGTCACTGCTGGCTTCTGTTCATGTTTCCAATCAAAAGTACCTTGTAGGGGGGGAGGGGAACAACTTTCTTTAACTCCCTTACCCTTTTAAGATACAAGGGACCATTCTGTGGCTCCCACACCATACTGGGCCTCAAGAAACTCAGCAGGACCATCCTCAGCTCTCTACCACTTCTACACTCTCCTCTGAGCACAGAATTCCATCCTCTGCTCCCACACCCACCCTGCATGGCTCTATGGAACCTCTGCACATTCCCTCCAGCCTGTCTACCTGGGTGCCCTGGGCAGCCAGTTCTATTATACTTTTGATTCTTCTCACCTCCCTGGGCTCTATCCAGGAAAGGAAATCTGTGCTCCCTCTGTGCTCAGATTCCACATACCTCTCGCAGGTTTCTGTCACTCTCCTTATCCCTGTGCTGAGCTCCGGGAACCCAGGCACAGAACCTTACTCTTCGTCAGGAGTCCACAGTGTCTGCTCACGTCCTGCTCACTTATCTGGAGCACTTCTCTCTTCTGGAGTATGGAAGCTTTACTTTCTCAGCCTGTCTGCTCCCTGTCTTCTCTCCATGAATGTGTACCTTTTCATTCCACGAAGGGCCCAGAATTTTGTAATTTAAAATCTAAGACAATATTATATCGTCTCTTGCTTGATACATCAAACATCCCATACCAAAGCCAAATATGGAGTGACAAAAACGACTAGCCAATATATGAAAACTCATATCCCATCACATAACACAGGGACTAAGACAGCTCAAAGGAAGAAAGTGGCTAACAGAGTTGAGACAGTCAGCAGACTTCACAATGAAGGCCCAGCCAGTGCTAAGTCTCTGAGGATGAGTCAGAGTTCACCTGCACAGTCAGACAAGGGGAAGGTCATTCCATGCAGAAGGAACATGTGCAAAGTGATGCTGTTACATGAGTCAGGATATAAATATATCTCCACTGTCTAAGCCCTCTAAATTACATCTCAATTTGAGAATGAAATAAGCACAGACATAATTGTTTGAGCTGGATGTTACTGTAAGGATCACCTAATCCCCACATGTAACAGATAAGGCCATTGAGGCCCAAAAATTATAACCTTTAATCCAATGTTTAAAAACAAATGAGACTAAATTCAGCTTCTCATTTCTACCTACAGCAGAAACTCCTACTCTCAATTTATCATCCCTACCTTCTCCTTTAAGTCAAAATTCTGCTCAAATAGATCAATATTTGTAACAAGTTTAGCAGTGAGTTCTTTATCAAGTTTTTGTTTGTTTATTTGTTACTATCCAATAATAGTGTTGTTTCTCAAAAAGGTCCTGGATACAGGAAATTATCCTAGATAATTTATAAGAACATTTTATATACTGACTAGAAGCCCTGTGCACAAAATTTGTGCACGGGGTGGGAGTGTTCCTTAGCCCAGCCTGCACCCTCTTGCAATCACAGACCCCTCAGGGGATGTCTAACTGCTAGTTTAGGCACAATCCCACAAGAATCCCTGTGGGATCGGGCCTAAATCAGCAGTTTGACATCCGTCTTGCAATCTGGGACTGCTAGCTCCTAACTGCTCGTCTGCCTGCCTGCCAGATGGCCCTAACCACTCTGACCACCCGATTGCACCTAACCACTCTGCCTGCCTGATTGCCCCTAATTGGTCACCTGCCTGCCTGATCACCCCTAACTGCCTCTGCCTTGGCCCCTGCTGAAGTGGCTTCATCCAGAAGGAAGTCTGGAATTAAAATCACAATGAAATACCATTTTACACCTTTCAGAATGGCTATTATCAATAAGTTAACAAATAACTTTGTTGATGAGGATGTGCACTATTGATGGGATTGTGAGTTGGTGCATTCCCTCTGGAAAACAGTATGAACACTAAACTACCATACAACACAGCAATTTCACTTCTGGATATTTATCTGAAGAAAATAAAAACACAAATTTGAAAAGATATATGCACCCCTATGTTCATTGCAGCATTATATGCAATAGCCAAGATATGAAAGCAACTTAAGTATCCACCAATAGATGAATGGATAAAGAAGACATGGTATAGCCCAGCCATAATGGCCCAGTGGTTGACCAGGTGGTCACACCCACAGTGGGGGATGTGCAGGAGGCAGCCAGTCAATGATTTATACTATGATTTTATTATTAAAGATTATTATAGATTCAGATGCTGCACTTGTACCAATTCCCTAAATAATCAGATCTCCAAGGTATGTACAATTATTTATACCCATTTTATAGATGAGGAAACTGAGGCACAAAAAGTTAAGTAATGTGTCCTTAGGTTATACGGCTTTTAAATAGTAGGCAGGTAGTGAATAGTAAAACTCTAATATCCATGCTTTTAACCACTACAACACCTCATTTTTCTTCGTGCTATTATTCAGCCTACAACTATATTACAAATATACTTATCCAAATATACACATTGCATTGGGGTTTGTTTTTTAAAAACTACCTAAGTACCTATTAATAAGGGGTTAATTTACTAAATTACAGCATATCCTCATTATATGCCAGTCAAAAAGAAATGGGATGAGCTGTATGTGCTAAAAGGAACCAATCTCTAAGAAATAAGACACAGGTAAGTTAAAAGTAAAAAAAATAGTAAGAATGAATATGAAGTACTTTAAGCTTGGGTTTTTAAAAAAAGGGTTATATAACTAATACTTAAGAACTTTTCTATAAGGCACTAGCAAGATGTTAGTATAGTTTCCACGAAGAAGAAGAGAGACAACAAATCTGGGAATATGGGATGAGAAGAAAATTTATTCTTTACTGTATTTTTTTTGTAATGTTTGCATTTTTACCGTGCAAATAAAACATTCAGATTCTACAAATTAGTTACTTTTTTAAATTATCAAATAATGGGATTTTTAAAATCCTAATATAACCATTTAAGCTTAAGAATTATATAATTAAAGAACATAGTAACTAAAAAGTATTTTTAAACACTCAAATTATCATGTTTGTATTTACCTACAAAGCAGCTCTTTGAAAAGACCAGCCTTCTTTACTCTTTACCAGGATATTGATTCATTTCTGACCAACAAAAGAAAATAAAGAAACAACTAGATGTGTAACTAGCCTGATGCCAGTTGGTATTTTGCATGCAGAGATGTGGGTTAGGAATGAAATGAAGGGAAGAGCAGAAAGGGGAGGAGGGGAGAAACAGTACCCAAAAGGTAATTCTTAGTATTTGCTAAGATTCCAACATTATGAAGTTCCATCCATATCATTAAAGACAAGAACTCAAAATTCAGAATTCATGTATTACAAGATGCAAAAATGCTCTTCCAAATGGTACTCTTAAATCTCAACACACACCACATGCCATTATCAATACCCGTAAGACAAATGTCATGGTTAGTGATTTCCCCGACATTTAGATGTTCCAACTACTTTCATTCCACACTGTTCTCTCTCTCTCTCTCTTTTTTTTTTTTTTTCATTCTGTTCCATATATAGTGATTAGATGTTTTAAAGCTCAATCAGGTGTTCATGAAATTTTATGTCTGTCTTTAACATTCACCAAGTTCTCTCTAAGTAAGGCGGGTGTGTATTTGGGTAGAGGCTAGACTGATCTGAAGGAGAAGGGGAATGTTGTAGACTCAATGTTTGTATTCCTCCAATATTTTAAAAGTCCTAACCTCTAATATGATAGCATTTGGAGATGAGGACTTTGGGAGATAATTAGGGTTAGGATAGGTTGTAAGGGTGGAGCTCTATGATGGGATTAATGCCCTTATAAGACTAAGCACCAGAAAAGACTTTCTCTCTTTTCCTCCCTCTCTCTCTCTGCCAAGTGTGGACACAGTGAGAAGGTGGGATAGTTTCCTGATGGTACAAACAGAAAAAACTATTCTAATGTGCCTGGCCTGGAGATCACTTTAGAATAGACATTCAAGTGTCCAGTAGTCAAAGTAGACTATTCCTCAGAGAAACTATTAAACAGGAAAAATAAGTTGTTAAACTTCATAGACAAGTTACATCTAAATAAATACAACCAATAAGACAATAAAACAAAATTCACAAAAAAATGTTTATTCCAGTAGTAATAAAATTGCAAATTAAAACAAACAAATGATAACATCCAATACACATAACACTGCAGAGGAAGCCAAATGGTCAAATTATATAAATACTTTAGAAAGCAATATATCGATATACAGCAAGAATCATAGAGATGTTCATAGTCTTTAACCTTTATAACTTTTGAGGGAATTTAATTATGAGAAATTCAACTGAATACTAATAAAATAAAAAGCTATAGACATGAAGATGCTCAATATAACATTATCTGTAATATACATCTATCTGTATTTCTATAATAAACTTTAATAAATTAAAAACTAGTAGCCAATAGAAGTTAGCAAATTAAGATGATAATATGAAATATGCAATCATTTAAAATAGCAATTGTTAATATGATGGGAAAATTGAATGTTGAGAAACAAGTGGACTATAACATTAAAAAAGTATAATATAAAATAATGTGGTTGTAAATACTATAAAACATATTAATATTTATGGGAGGAGGGTGGGCAGAAGGGAGGAGATTAACCAAAGAACATATATGCATATATGCATAGTCCTTGGACACAGACAATAGTATGGTGAAGGCCTGGAGAGGGGTTGGGATTAGGAGGAGGGGTGAAAAGGGGAAGGTATAGGGAACATCTGTAATACTGTCAACAATTTAAAAAAAATACATAGGCCTACAAAAAGAACCAGAAACTATTATGCAAAAATACAGCATGGGGCAAAAGTAGGTTTACATTTTTTTGTAAAAAAATTATACAATTACCTATATAATAGAGGAATATGCAAATTATCCAGGATGCTCTAACATCACAACTGAACAGCAGGGACCTGAGACTGCATGGCTCCTGGCTGGGGCTAGGGACCTCAGGTCGCACCCTCTCACCCCACTGGGCTTGACAGGGGACCTCAGGCTGCACCCCTCACCCGGTAGGGCTTGATGGGGAATGTCAGGTTGCACTTCTCACTGGTGGGACTTGACAGGGACCTCAGGCCACACTCCCTGCCCCGGCACTGGGCTGGGAGACTTCAGGTCATGCCCCCCACCTGGCAGGGTTTGACGGGGGACCTCAAGCCATGCCTCTTTTCTGACGGGGCTTGACAGAGGACCTCAGGCCGGGCTCCCCACCCAGTGCTGGGTTAGGGGACCTGAGGTTGTGCTCCCCGCCCGGTGAGAATTGACAGGGGTGGGGTCAGCCGGGTTTGGGTTGCTTGTGTTTTCAAAGCCAGTGCGGGTGGTGGGCGGGGACTTGATTCTAAGTCCTACTGTGTGTCCCAGACTCTGACAGGAGGCAGATTTTCATATACATTTTACTAATTTTCTTTCATCTTTGACACTTCTATTATAGAGAAAGGGCAAATAATAGTATTAAAATATTTCCTCTAATTAATTCCCTTTTAATGGGCATGAATTTCATATACCGGGTCACCAGTTAACAAATAATAGTACAAGAATAAGCTGTTTCACATACTATTGTCAACCTAATTTTGCCCCACCCTGTATGTATTATTGTGTGAGGAATGTCATTGTGAATTGTTTTTAAGTGTGTTTTTTTTTTATATTACTGTTGATTTTATTAAAAATCACAGAACTTGGCATTCAAAGGTTTGTAACTATAATCTAAATACAAGGAGCCCAGCCAGGTGTAGTTTAGTGGTTAAACGTCAACCCAGGAACCAAGAGGTCACTGGTTCGATTTCTAGTCAGGGCATATGCCCAGGTTGAGGGCTCAATCTCCAGTGGGAGCTGTGCAGGAGGCAGCCAATCAATTATTCTCTCTCATCATTGATGTTTCTATCTCTCTCCCTCTCCCTTCCTCTCTGAAATCAATAAAAAATATTTAAATAAATAGCCGAAACCGGTTTGGCTCAGTGGTAGAGCGTCGGTCTGCGGACTGAAAGGTCCCAGGTTCGATTCCGGTCAAGGGCATGTACCTTGGTTACGGGCACATCCCCGGTAGGGGGTGTGCAAGAGGCAACTGGTCGATGTTTCTCTCTCATCGACGTTTCTGGCTCTCTATCTCTCCCCCTTCCTCTCTGAAAAAAAAAAAGAAGAAAAAAAAAAAGAAAAAAAAATTAAATAAATAAATACATAAATTATTACAAGGAAAAAATAGCCAACTTTACAAGTGATAATTATTAAACTTTTTATTTATTACTTTTTTTTTTTTAATTCTCACTCGAGGATATTTTTCCATTGAATTTTTAGAGAGTGGAAGAGAGAGGGAAAGACAGGGAGAAATACTGATGTGAGAGAAGCACATCAATTGGCTGCCTCCTGCCTGAGCCTATCTGGGGAGAAGCTTGCAACCGAGGTATGTACCCTTGACAGGAATCAAACCTGGGACCCTTCAGTCCGCAGGCTGAAGGTCTATCCACTGAGCCAAACCAGCTAGGGCTATTGCTTTTTTTTTTCTTCTTTATTTCAAAGTATACAGTGAATATTCTTATGACACAGCAAATTCTTATGACATGCCATAGGCTTTCAAGTACAGAGACTAACTTCCTAAAACCTTGCTCTAAATTCTGTAGCTACAATTGTGGTAAGGATGGCTCTGAAGTTATGTTTCTGACCAAATGTTTGCTTTGATCGTTGCTTTTATTTACACACAGAAAGCCCTGGCACCCCAGGCCCAGAACCAAAAACCGGTAGTGTTATTAAGAAATACTTTTTTATTCAGAAGAGAGATTGTAAATTTCAGCTGTACTACTCCCTTTTTAATATTTGCTCTTGTTGCCTAAAGGAAAGGAGAAAGATGTATGTTTTCACTTAATATGTATGACTTTCCATCATATATTCTTTAAGTCAAAATGTTTACAGCAGGGATAGTTTCAAACAGAAAGTCAACAATCCCAACAAAATGTCATCTGACCTTTCTCTTTACATTTTTATTCTCAGCCGTTTGCCTCAGGGTCCAAACTTGTGGTTTCCAACCCTGAAAAAGTAATACTGGAACAGCTGGCCCTATACTGAAAACAAACCATCCTGACCTAGGGCGTTGTCATCCAGAAAGAGACAAGCTGCCAAGCAGACCCTGGATGTTCACTCGAGAACTGGAAAAGGAGCAGGGTGCCCAGACAACATTCACTTCTCACAACACACCAAAGCACAGAAGCCAATTAGAGAAAGAAGTCAAAGTCCCAGTTCCCCTTAGCCTGTTTGCAACATAGACGCTGAAACCAAGGGAATTTAACGTTACAAATTCCCAGAGGAAAAAATAAGTTATTTTTCAAATTTTTGTTCACGAAGAAATGAGACAGTGTTTCATTCACCTTAAAGGGATCATTTAACCCATGAAATAAGCATGCAGGCACTTGCCAAGAAAATAAAGCAACCTGGCTTAAAAGCAATTCTTCCAAAAAGCAACACCTCTCTGCCCACTTCCTCTTTCCTCTACATGGCTCAAAATCTTCCCCTGTTTCTCAATGAAATTCAATACTTTGAAAACTCTTTCAACTTCTTCTTCATTTCCATATTTTTCTTTAGTGTGGGTTAAATGGGAATTGCTTTTGTTCTCCTGGCTTGGTCAATTAGTTGGCAGCTTGTGGATGCAGAATGCATGTTGCACTGGAAATCTGAAAACCCTATCCAGTTACTAATTAACCACATAATTATTGACAAGCCAGATAATTCTCTAGGCCTCTATTTCCTCATCTGTAAATAAGAAAGGTAAATGCATGATTGCTAGGATACCATCCAACTCAAAATGTTCTGCAACTAACTGGGGGGGGGGGGGGGGGGGGGTAAGCAGGGGTAAAAAAGGATGCTGCCAAGAAATATTGGTGGGAAGTTATATATTTTTTAAAAACAGATGAAAATACTACAAAGGTGACAAAACTTTACATTTCATCTTCACCTGGCTTGATTTCTCAGAACTGAATCATCTCATGGAATAAACTATTTAGAGCTAAAAGACATACAGATCAAAACAAAGTGCTAAAAATAAAAGATAAGCCTATGTTAAGAAGAGGTGACTGGGAGCCAGTGAAGAAATTCCTACCTACAGTAGGAATTTCTTACATTCTTTAAGACCAAAGCAAACAAGTAGGAAGGAAAAATTTAGATGCCCATTTCGGTGCAGCTTTTCTTCCTGGCAGACCACTTTCTAGGGATTAGCTTTCATTTCACCAGTTCTGCAGCCTGAAGGAAAGGTTACCCTGGGCCAACTTATTTTCCAATTCTGCCCTGGTTTGTACCATTACAGCTAAATCATAATCAAGTTAGGAAACAGGAATGTGCAAACAAGACACAAGGAAAGTCAGAATTAACATAATCCACAAATAATCCCCAAATCTCACATTATGAAATAGTTTCAACACCCTCCTTTTTCATAAAGCCTTTCCTCTTAGACATGATAGGAAATCACTGAATTTGCTGGTTCGATCTTTGTTTATCTTTCTTCCCCATCTCAGAACCAAAGTACTAAAAGCATGGTGTTGCCGAAACCGGTTTGGCTCAGTGGATAGAGCATTGGCCTGCGGACTGAAAGGTCCCGGGTTAGATTCCGGTCAAGGGCATGTACCTTGGTTGCAGGCACATCCCCAGTAAGGGGTGTGCAAGAGGCAGCTGATCAATGATTCTCTCGCATCGATGTTTCTAACTCTATCCCTCTCTCTTCTGCTCTGTAAAAACTCAATAAAAATATATATATTTAAAAATAAAAATTAAAAAAAAATAAAAGCATGGTGTTAATACTACAAAGAATTAGTTCCAACAAAGTTTTCAATTTTTGAGTTTCTCTAATTTTTTATTTAAACAGTTCAGAGAATGTGATGATCCTCATTTGAGTCATACGGGAGGGTAGGTACCTTGATTAACAGGTTCAGGGGCACATCATAGAAGACATGGGAGTGGGGTGGAGAACAGCAGGAATAATATGAGAGAGAGAGAGAGAGAGAGAGAGAGAGAGAGAGAGAGAGAGAGAGAGAGAGAGAGAGAGAAACAATACAAGGTAGCCAAAAAGAACAAATATCCAATATTGTCTATTAAGCAAAGGCTTAGAAGAAAGCTAGATTTGAAAACTGGCTCAGCCACTCCCTTAACTGGTTGTCTTGGGTGAATTTATTAGACTTGGCAATACTATGTTGAATTAAGAAGTTACAAACAGAGCACTTAATGTGTTCTTCATGCTCAATAAATGCTAGTTCCCTCCCACCTCTTACTTAAATATGGACACCTGTTGATTTGCTGTTTAAGTGTGTGAGCACATAAAATTTACTTCTAAAATAATAAATAATATACAACGTGTACTATGTAGAGATGCTATACTAGTATAAGTGTTTTCTATATGAAGCATTTGTCTGGCATTAAAGGAATAACAGACTTTGAGTCTAAGTTAAATGAATAGCTTTTGGTAAATCCTCCTGGGCTAAGCTAAGAAGGTCTGGAGAGTATAAGCTCTCAGTGACAACACTGCTCATCATTTCTAAGAGCCAAAAATGAGCTTTCTGGTTGCTAACCACAAATAAGGTCCTCTGTAAGGTCTCCCACCAGGTGGGTTTGGATACAGGATTTTAACTGGTATTTGAACCCCTTGATTTTATACACAAAATTGTGTTTATGTGTGTGTGGGGGGGGTGGGGGGGGGATTGAAAACTACTGTTTTAACCAAGCTCAAGAAAGATAAACCTTTACTAGCCAGTGCAAAGAGTAACAGCCACTCTCAAAATTCTCCTACCTTTGAGACAAATTTAATATCTATCATCTTTGCTGCATCCCATAACATCTATAACAAAAGTAACAGTAAGAACCATCAACAAAATAAAAATACAACATACTGAATGGTAAGATATATTCACAAATGATATACCCAAAAGGGGTTAATATCCAAAATATATAAATAACTCATACAACTCAACATCAAAAAACTAAACCAATTAAAATATTGGTAGAGGACATGAATAGACATGTCTCCAAAGAGCATATACGGATGGCCAATAGACATGAAAAGATGTTCATCATCTCTAATCTTCATAAAAATGTAAATCAAAACCACAATAAAATAGCATTTCAGCCCTGGCAGGTATGGCTCAGTGGATAGAGCACAGGTTTTGAGTTCAGGCAGTCACAAGTTGAACCACAACTTACTAGCTGTGAAATTTTGAGAAATTCACTTAACCTCTCTAATTGGGATAATGAAAGTGATTACTTCAGTGGAAGCAAAATTAGGAAAGAATGAAAGGTAGGACTATTATAGATTCCATTTCCTGGGTCCTGTCACACAAGCTTCCATCTATCTATATCGGAACAGCTACTGAATCACCTGGGGTGTGAGCTCAGGCTGGGCTTATGTCCTCTCTGCCTACTCCAGGCCTAGCCTAGTGATGAAAAAAGCTATGCCCTAGCCCCAGCCTCCCTGCCTTGCAATTCCCTGTCCTTCCCATGTCCCAGAAGTACACTCAGGAGACCCTTGACAGTCCACTGATATCATACTGACTGAGCTTCACCACTGAGAACCTTCCCCACAGGGTGTTGGACAATAAAATTGTGATAATGGGTATAAACATTTGGCATAGTACCTAACACATGGCAAGCTTCACTCAAAAAGAATAACCATTTTCATTATTCATTCTGAGAAGAGATAAATCTTCTTTGCATTCATTATAAGCTAGAACAATAGGAAGCAAGAAAACTGCACTCGATAAAATATTATAGAATAAATTCATAAACAAGTTACATGTTTGTTGGACCTGGTATATTTTCCTCTCCCCCAGTCCTTACCTTTTCTTCACTTTGAAAAATTCTACTTTACTTTCAACATTCATCTCAAACTGCCTCCCTTTTAGAAGCCTTTCCTACTTCCCAGAGCCAGAATTAATCATTCTTTCCTCTAGATTCCCAAAGCTTTTAATAGGTGATACAAAATTTATCACAAAGCTCATGACTTTATATTTATTTATTTATTTATTTATTTATTTATTTATTTAATGTATTGATTTATTTGAGCATCTTTAAAATTAAACATTTATTCACTGAGAACAAGGGCCTATACTACTTTCCTGTATAAGACACATACTACCTGTGATGATTAATTTAATGTGTCAACTTGGCCAGGCCATGGTACCCAGATATTTGATCAAATATCAGTCTAGTTGTTGCTGTGAAAGTATTTTTTAAAAAAAGATTGACATTTAAATCTGTAATGTAGATGGATCTCATCCAATCAATTGAGGGCCTTAATAGAAAAAGGATGGACCTCCCAAGAAAGAGAGAAGGCAGCCTCCAGACTGCCTTCTGACTAGAGCTACAACATCAACTCTTCCCTGCTTCTCCAGCCTGTCATCCTACTCTGCATATCATGGACTCGCCATCGTCTACAGTCCAATTTCTTAAAATAAATCTAGGTAGATAAATAGATGATGGATGGGTAGATAAATAGATGATAGATAGAAGGATTAAAAGATAAAGTGATTGATCATATATAGGGGTGTCGAACTCAATCAGAGAAGGGGCCAAAATCTAAAATCCAGCCTAAATCACGGGCCGAATGGTTTACTGAACAGTCATAAACTGACAATGTCATAAACTGACAGCGGAGTGCAGTGATGACAGCGCGGTGCGGGCCACATTGCAAGGCCTGGCGGGCTGGATTTGGCCTGCGGGCCTTGTGTTTGACACATGTGATATAAGAGATATACTAGTATGTGTTTCATATATATATATATATTTTTAAACATATTTTATTGATTTTTTGCAGAGAGGAAGGGAGAGAGATAGAGAGCTAGAAACGTCGATGAGAGAAAAACATCGACCAGTTGCCTCTTGCACACCCCCCACTGGGGATGTCCCTGCAATCAATGTACATGCCCTTGACTGGAATCGAACCTGGGACCTTTCAGTCCACAGACCGACGCTCTACCACTGAGCCAAACCAGTTTTGGCTATATATATATCTTATATAATAAAAGCCTCATATGCAAATCGACCTAATGGAGGAATGACCAGTGGAATGTCCAGTTGCTATGACATGCACTGACTACCAGGGGGGCAGATGCTCAATGCAGGAGCTGCCCCAGCCTGCAGGCTCCCAGGCCAGCCAAGGCAGGTGCCAGCGGGGGAGCCCCCTGATTGTCCTGCTGGTTGCCCCACAGATCGGCCCTAACCATGCATGAATTTTGTGCACCAGGCCTCTATGTGTGTGTGTGTGTGTGTGTGTGTGTGTGTGTGTGTATCTGCTCAGTGAATGGATGAAGCTGGGAATGAATGAATGAAGTGAATAGATGATGAAAACTGTCAAAGAATGTGAAACAAAGAGTGAGAGGAAAAGCCTGGTGGGGTGGAGCACCATCCTGAGGGTAAGCTTCCAGAGTTATACCTCTTATCCAGTCTTCTTAGGCAAGGCCCAGGGACAGACACTAGCTGTTCAGTAATAAAGACAGATTTTCTTCTGACTGCATATCTAAGAGACCAGGGTACAGACAGGGTAATGATGAAGAAACTCCTAAGCAGTGAGTCAGTGCCCAGTAGATGCAGCTGCCTGACTAAAAGGATGACACAGTTGTTATATAGGTGTGCACCCATGTTCAGCAGCACAGGCCAGCCATGACCTTCTGTCCTTCCCACACTGTGCTCCCCTTTACCTCGTCAAACCTGTTGTGTTGCCTACATCTTCCCTCAGACTCTCCCTGACACCATTATCCTCATTGTCTCGCTCCAGCCAGCGTAGCCGGTCCAGTGCTCTGGGCTTCCAGGCGTTGCCTAGCCAGGGCCACATTTGAAAGCCATCTCACTCTCTAGACCAGTGGTTCTCAACCTTCCTAATGCTGCGACCCTTTAATACAGTCCCTTGTGTTGTGGTGACCCCCAACCATAAAATTATTTGCGTTGCTACTTCATAACTGTAATTTTGCTACTGTTATGAATGTAAGGTAAATATCTAGATAGCTCAGTTGGTCATGACCCACAGATTGAGAACCACTAGCAGGGTCACCTAAGACCATCGGAAAACACAGATATTTACATTATGATTCATAACAGTAGCAAAATTACAGTTATGAAGTAGCAACAAAAATAATTTTATGGTTGGGGGTCACCACAACATGAGGAACTATATTAAAGGGTCACAGCATTAGAAAGGTTGAAAACCACTGCTCTAGACTCTGCAAATACAAGGACTGTGTAAGAAGGTTTTTTTAAAGGGAAAACTATAAAATGTGGACAATAAATTACATCACTTTTTATCCCTCCTGTTGAAAAATGGGGAGGCTACTAAGTGATTTGGAGCTCAGTTAGTGTTTTAGATTAAAGGGAGTTGAATCTAAACCTCACATTACTTCTAGAGCATAAAAAAGACAGAACTTTTCATCCCAACATGCCAAGGTTGTGGGTTCGATGCCCAGTCAGGGCACATACAAGAGTCAACCAACGAATGCATAAATAAGTGGAACAACAAACCAATCTCCCTCTCCCATTTTAAAGCAAATCAATTTGAGAAAATCCACTCTAGCAAGACAGATGAATTAGCAAGTGTTCCTTCATATTACAAAAGACTTCACTTCAAAAGCAATTAAGATAGTTTCTATGATTATTACTGGTTTAAAAAGTCTACCTCAAATGTATTTCTAATGATCCATCAGAAAAAGTATTTCCGTTATTGAAGGGTCCCGGTAATTATTTAGAGACTGTAATGAGCCGTATCCATGTTGCATTATTTAAAACCTGTATTTACTGAAAGTCTATATTGGGCAAAGGATTTCCTACACATATACAAATGGCCCTCTTGTCAGATTGAATTTTAAAAGGAAAATTAAAAATAATGTAACCCTAAGAATGAGATTACTTGAGATTAAAAAATACTATAATATTCTTACGAACCCATTTTCACAGCATTAACTTTAAACAAAAATAATACCTGATGTTATAGAAGCCTTGAATATATAATTTGTTAATTCCACAAATATATTTTTATTACCTAATACCTCTAAAGCACTGTGTTATCCCCTAAAATAAATATAAAATGAGGGTGATTCCCCCCCTCCCGCCAAGAAAGTTGGAGAAATAAGCCATTTGTATGAAGAGATTAGAAATCATATAGTGCACATTGAAAGTCACAGACAGCCAAGTTCCAGTATGGGCTAAAATGATACAAGATATGAATTTTGAGCTAGCTGTTGAAGGAGAGATAGATGAGAGAAAGAAGGACAAGAATTTGTAACTAAACTGGCTTTTTAAAAAGTCCAGTAAAGGCCCTAGCTGGTTTGGCTCAGTGGATAGAGCATCAGCCTACTGACTGAAGGATCCCAGGTTCAATTCCAATCAAGGGCACATGCTTGGATTGTGGGCTCGATCCCCAGTAGGGGGCATGCAGGAGACAGCCGATCAATGATTCTCTCTCATCATTGATGTTTCTATCTCTCTCTCTCCCTCTTCCTTCCTCTCTGAAATCAATAAAAAATATATTTAAAACAAAAAAAGTCCAGGAAAGGACTTTAAAATGGGAGCAAAAAGATAGAGAGGTATAATAAAATAAAAGAAAATATTTAGAGAAGCTATCATCAAATAAAAAGCTGTGGGAACTAGAGGAACAGTAGGGGAGAACAAGTCTGAAATCATAAGAGATCAAACTTCACAACAGCAAAAGACAGCCATGCTGGCTCTCAGGGCCTGTCAGTCAGGCTGACTATCTGTGAAGTCACTCTAAGAGGATACCCTATAAGTTGATGGTGTCCAAGTGCCTGTTAAAATTGTTTTAATGAGGGACCTAGTTTGGAACTCACAGAACAGTTCTCTCTTCATTTATCTGCCAACCCTAGCAGTTTTCTGTCACAAAATGCTTAACAAAATATTAATAGGAATGTAAGTGTTCTGGCTTGCTCCCATCCTCATTAAATTCTTGTGCGTCCTCTCTACCTCTATAATAGAGTTCCTTAATAAAGCCCCTGACTCCATTGAATTCTCTTTCAGCTGTTGGAAACTCTATCCATGGTCATCCCAGGGACAATTTGTGCTACTTCATTAAAATATAGTAAGGTGGCAGATTGTGAGAAAATAAGTTCCTGCTCACTGCCCTAGAATTAAACCTTTAAATTCCACAGCAGGGGCAGAATGAAAAGTCATCCTGGTACAAAAAGACAAAAAGAACTCCCTCTCTGCACCAAACTGAGGGACTAAAGTGAAGTTTAAAAGATCCAGGGCTAGAGGATAGAGGATAATCCACTTTGAATATTAATTATGCTTGTTATATTTCTACATCATAATACCTTCTAATTAAATAGTCATTTATACTTTTGACAATTCCCTTACCTTGTCTCATGTTCTAAATGCTTTAATATGAAAGACTCTTCAAAACTAGGAAATACTAATTTGCTTTACTGTGGTATAACATATATAATATAAAGCACAAGTCATAAGCTTACAACTTGATGGATTTCTATACATGAAGAAACACACATGCATGTGCACACACACAAACACAGCTACACATTACCGTGAAGCCGCAACTCCAGATCAGGATATAAAGCATTTTCAGCACCCAAAAGATTTTCTTGTAATTCTCTCCTCAACAATTGTTTTTTTCTTTGTAGCATTAAAGCTTTATTTAAAGTAAAAGTTAATGCCCAAACCGGTTTGGCTCAATGGATAGAGCGTCAACCTGTGGACTGAAAAGTCCCTGGTTCGATTCTGGTCAAGGGCATGTACCTTGGTTGCTGGCACATCCCCAGTGAGGGATGTGCAAGAGGCAGCTGATCAATGATTCTCTCTCATCAATGTTTCTAACTCTCTATCCCTCTCTCTTCCTCTCTGTAAAAAAAAAAAATCAATAAAATATGTTTAAACAATAAGTAAATAAAGTAAAAATTAAAATTTGAGACAGTAACTCTCAGCTATGCTCAATCCACTGATGTTTGGAGAAGCAAGTTTGATTCACTGGTATACTTTCAAAGATTCAAGAAACAGTGATGAGAAAAGCAAAAAGTTACCTGTGTTCAATAAAAAATGTACACCTCCTCTCATCAAACACCAACCTTTTGAATTCACTTATTAGGGATCTTTGAAAAAAGACGTTTACAAGAAATTTATATCTAAAAAAAATGATAATAGGAATAACAAATACCAAAAGACAATTATTAGCCCTTAAAACAATTTAATCTGGAAATATGCTCTGATGCATAGCCATTACTGATAAGTGAAATCAGTGGAAAGAGGATAAAGGGAGTTATGCAAGGGGGACATCTGAGCAGGCTATTTCTTGTGAGGTCTTTTGTTAACTTTCATGCTTTTAACTTTATCTCGCGTGGCAGGGAAATAAGACACCAGCATAGATGTCAATGAGGGCAAGAATCAGAAGCAGAAAACAATTCCCAGAAAAAGGAATTTCACACCTTTCTGAGAAATTAGACTGGGTTATTTTAGGGAACTATAGACTTATGACTATTTAAATACTTAAGCAGATGGCTTTTTTCCCCTGTAGGCCACATAACACAAACCACAGACAATAAATACCATTTGTGAAAATCAAACAGAATGAAAAGAAGTTTCTGTAGTAAATGGAGTAATCTGTAGACAGCACCAAGAGACTTCAACACAATAACTACCACATGGTCAGGGTTTGAAGCACATTCTGTAATTAGTAAAGGATGAAGTCTTTAAATTTAATCACATCAATTTACTGAAAGTACAAAAATGAAATCTTTATAAGAGTTGCAATTACTTTTGCCCATCACTTAACAGCTGTCTGTAGTACTCTAATGCCAACTTTATTTGCAACATGATTTAACCAAAGTTAGCTTTGAGCAAAGCAACTCAAATAAATGCTTAAGACCCTGGGTTTATGAGGGTCTCTAACTTTCTCCAGATGCTGACATAATTTCTGTTCAACATTCACTACTGTACGTGGCAACAAGAAGCAAGAGAATATGCCTGGTGCCCTGGAATGTTTTGCTCAATGGTTAGAGTGTCAGCTCAAAGAGTCCCAGGTTTGGTTCCCAGTTAAGGGCATATACCTGGGTTTCAGGTTCAATCCACAGCCCCGGTTGGGGACTCCTGTAGGAGGCAACCATTCTGTGTGTCTCTCTCACATCAATCTCTCTCACACACACATCTCTCTCTCTCTCTCTCTCTCTCTCTCTCTCTCTCTCTCTCTCTCTCTCTCTCTCTCTCTCTCTCTCTTCCTCCCTCACTCCTTCTTTTTCCCTCCACCTGCCCCCCCTCCTTCCACTTTCTCTAAAAATAAGTAGAAAAGATAAGGATTAACTAGAGAACGAGAATATGCCTGGATTCCAACTACCAACTAGTCTATAGCATCAAGAAATAATACAGTTAAAGCAGACAAAACTGCTGTTCCTTTACTTCCATTTTTTTCTCATTGTCACAGCCAATAGGACCCACAAATCCAAGTTATTTAAAATCCTTTAACAGATAAGTGGATAAGATACAATGACTACTAAGCTAATGTAACCCACTGGTAAACTTATGAACAGATTATGTACTTCTTAGAAGGCCTTTGCCCACAGTTTCAAAGGTTCAGTTCAAACTAAGGATGGATTAGGAGTCACCAGCAAATATACACGATCTTCTGTTCCAAAAGCCTTTATAACTTCAGTAGGAGACAGAATGATGAACCTCAAAACCCAGTTTTGGGGCTAAACCTAACTTCTCTGTGCCTCAGTTTTCTCATCTGTAAACTGGGAATGATATATAACTACCTCCCAGGGTTAAAATAATTAAATAAAATAAGGCATGTAAAGTACCTACTATAGTTCCCAACTGAATAAGACAATATATCAGGATTGTATATTAAATTAAAGTTGTATATCTGTGTGTAATGAGATGAAATAATCAGGTCCCCTGATCTTTGCTGACCTAGAAGAATATACTATAACTTCAATTATTTTCCCTAGGAAATTGACCCTGAGATGGATGTTTCTATGTAGGAAAGTTCTTGGGAAATGCCTCAATAATTATGGAGGAATAAAGAAAATAGGAAAGGGTGCTGAGAGGGGTTGAACTATATTGCAATTAAAACAAAGGACTTAGCTAATTCCACAGGGTTCTCCAGAGCTAGGATAATCTTTCTGATTTGTACCATGTTAGTCACAGGACTGAGCACTATAAGCCCATATTGACCAGTCATGCAATGTAGTTTTCCCCAGGAAAAGGCATGACCTTGGGTGATGTGGCTCCCTTCAGCTGAGGGCAATGCCCACAGACGGGTTTAGCTGAGAACCAACAGCCAGCAACAGTCTAGCAATTGAGTGCCTCAGGCCCAATTGGGGGGCAGGGAGGCTTGCGGGAGGGAAAATCTTAGCAGTGTATTATATCCACAGCAGCTCAACACTTGTGCCACTTGTATTCACTTGCTTCTTATAATAAATTCTGAGAAAAAAAATTCTCCAAAATTCTGATTGGTTTCTTTTCCTGAGTAGCTTATAAGAAAAGGGTTGGTGGGACATACTCACTAGACTAGACCATAGCTGAAACTTATCTCCCTCCGTTATTACCCTTTTTAGATTCTTCTTACCCTCAGTTCGCACCTCTGCTGATATAGGTAGTGTAATTTGTGGAGAGACTCAGATCTCATCCTTGAGGGTACTGAGTCCCTAGTCATCATGCCCTTCTCAGGCCATGAGTGATATATTTTTCTATTTACTCTTAAAATTGGACAAATAAGTACTAAGACATTCCCCAGTGAATCACCTAAGTGACAAACAGACTTTCCGTAGCTCTGCCAGGATTTCTTTTCTTTTTCGTTTTTTATTGATTTTATTGGGGTGACTCTGGTTAACAAAATTATACAGGTTTCAGATGTATAATTCTATAAAACATCATCTGTATACTGTATTGTGTGTTCACCTTCTCCATCCATCACCATTTCCTCCCCCATAACTACCTCCACGTCCCCTACCCCCAGCAATCACCATCCTGTTGTCCATGTGACTAGATGTCGGGGTGGAGAAAAAAAAAAGAGAAAAAACAGTGACTCCACTTGGATGGTGTGGCTCAGTGGTTGACCATCCATCTATGAACCAGGAGGTCATGGTTCAATGCCCAGTCAGGGCACATGTTTGGGTTGAAGGCTCGATCCCCAGTGTGGAGTGTGCAGAAGGCAGCCAAATCAATGATTCTCTCATCATTGATGTTTCTCTCTCTCTCTCCCTCTCCCTTCCTCTCTGAAAAAAAAAAAAAAAAAAAAACATATTTAAAAAAGAGAAAAAAGAAAAAAAACAGTGACACCTTGACTGCTGGTCTCCTGACCTGAGCAACCTGAAGTAATGGAGTGTTTGCATAAAGTTTAACATGACTGTAATACTCTCCCTAATGGAAGTGCTCTTCTTTGAGAAATAGGATCTCTAAGCCCACAGATCTCAGAGTTGAGGGATAGGAAGCCTAGATCCTCCAAATGGGCCACTGGGAAAGTGAATAAACAGGGCTGTGACTGCCACCCTTGGTTCCTGGATTCATTCATGCATCCTGTCTTTTGGACACAGAGAACTATACAGAGTGGGGAAAAGTAGGTTTACAGTTGTGAATATGCAAAACACAGAGTTTATTCTTGTATTATTATTCATTACTGTATTATTTTCCATATGAACTGTAAGCCTACTTTTGCCCCTGCCTGTATAATGATTGAGGGGACATACTGCCCTTACACCCCATCCTTACAAGTTATCAGCTCCAAGCTGGCACTCATTTGTGCTTTCACAAGGTAATTCTATCACTCTACTAGGCAAGCACTTCTGGGTGGCGTGGTGTTTGCTAAGTCCAGTAAATCCTATAATCATGTATCCACTTCCATAACCTCTTTCCTATAAAAAGGTTCCTTGGTTTGATAGAATGTTATGTGGAGCCTGTGCTGGTGGAAACTGTGGGACAGTAGTACTGATTGATGCCCTACAGCAGGGTGGCAAATGTCCAGCACGTGCCATATAAGGCCAATGAAATCATTTGATCTGGCCCTGTCAAGGTATTAGGAGTGAGCAATTAAATGTTCGACCAAATATAGCAGGCTAATTTTAAAACTGATAATTTTGTATGGCCTGAGAATAATATTATAAATATTCAAATGGCCCTTGGCAGAAAAAAAGGTTCCCCACCCCTGCCCTAGAGGAAGGTAAGGCAAGCCCATACCCAAAGACATATGCTGATTCCAGGGTGAAAAGGTTTCAATATAATCAGGATGTCACCAATTGCTGGTTGGTCTTCTTGAAGGATGGTGCCATATGAGAGACTCAGCATTGGTCTCTGTTATGAATTGAATGCCTGTGTCTCCCGCCCCCCCCCCCCCCCCAATTCATATGTCAAAACCCTAGTCCCAGTGTGATGGCATTAGGAGGTGGGGCCTTTGAGAGATCATTAGGATTAGAGGTCACGAGAGCAGAGCCCTCTCATGAGTATTAGTGTCCTTATCAGAGTAATAAGAGAGCTTGCATCCCTTCTCTGCAATCCACCATGTGAGGATACAAGTCAGCAGTCTACAACCTGGAAGAAGGCCTTACCAGAACTTGACTGTGTTGACATGATCTCAGACTTTGAATCTATAGAAGTGTGAAAAATAATTTTCTGTTGTTTATAAGCCACCCAGTCTATGGTACTTTGTTATTGCAGCCTGCACTGACTGAATTTTGCTGAAATTTGGACATTCAGCAGCAGCAATAACTAGGTAAAGCCTGGAGGGCACAGCTCATTGTTGGGCCCATGCACCACTGCCACCATGGCTATTCCACTTAATGTCCCCACTATTTCAGCACTGAGATGGCCAACAACCAAGATTGGCTGACGCCAGCCAAGTCATTTTGTCAACTAGGTTGTTTAGTGCCCTTCCATGATAGATAATCTCTGGTGGAGATTAACATGTGATATAAATATCTTCACACTATTTGTGCCTCTTTGTGCTTCTCTCTAGACTGCCTTATTCCCTATCATCTATCTTTTCCTTTCAGTCCCCTGACCAAGGGACAAACCATTTTACATAGCCTATGAGTTTCTAAATACTCGTACTTCAAGCTATTTCTCTTTCCACACACAATGGATAGCTGGGACACCATCCAACCTCCACCTATTGGGAGGATTTCCCCTCACCACTGTATTCAGGGCCACCTATGAGGAGCAATAATGCAGCAATGTACTTGTGGCTTACACCAATTCATCTCTAAATCAAGCTCAGGCTTTTATTATCCTTTTTCAGTTAATCATAAGGACCCCTTGTCCCTGCATCCCTCTATGGGTTGATAAAGAAGCACCAGAGCAACAATGTTGAATGGTATGGGCTTCATTGATGTATGACTTTTTAAAAATATTTTCTTATTTATTTCATAGAGGAAGGGAGAGGGAGAGAAAGAAACATGAATGATGAGAGAGAATCATTGATTACCTGCCTCCTGCATGCCCCATACTGGGGATTGAGTCTGCAACCCAGGCATGTGCCTTGACTGAGAATCAAACCATGACCTCCTGGTTCATAGGTCGACACTCAACTGCTGAACCACACTGGCTGGGCAATATATGACTTTTATTTACAACTAGGGGCCCAGTGCATGAATTCATGCACCTGAAAGGAGCTGTGGGCTGTGAGGCTGCAGTGGGCAAAGGGGCAGGTCTCAGCCCATCCTCTGTGCCCCCGCCAGGCCCCTCCCACTGTGGCCCCTGGTTCCCTGTCTGTTGGCAGCCCTGCTGCTCCCACACACTGACAGCGCCAGCCCCACTTGCAGAGCGAGCAGGGCAAGCGCTGTCAGTGGGTGCGAGCAGCGGCTACTGCCCTGATTGCTTCTCAGGAGCAGGGGGAGGTGAGAAGCCCTCAGAGGTGCTAGGGCCCAGCAACCACCGCTCGCACCTTCTGATGCTCCAAGCAATCAGGGCAGGTGCCAGACACTGGCAGTGGTTGCAAGCGGGGCCGGCTCTGGCAGCAGGTGCGAGCGCCCAGCGGGACTGTGGCATACGAGAGCAAAGAATTTTCAGTAACTATCAGAGGCTCACTCCAATGACACCACCTTGGTCTGGCACCCCCACTCACATGCTCCACCATCCCACCATGGCCAATGCCCGCCATGTTCCACGCTCTGCCACCTGCTGCCAACACCCTCCATGTTCTGTGCACACACCCTGTTGGTCAGCGCACATCATAGCAACTGGTTCTTTGGTTGTTCACATGTTCTGCCATTCTGTCTATTTGCATATTAGGGTTTTATATATAGATAGATTGATTGTTGCTAGACTCACCAAACTTTACAATTGGTGGTGTCACCTAACCTAGTTTGACAAAACTCTGTCTGCATGGTCATTTGGTATCCCACAGTCTATACATCATTTAATAAATAGCACCCCAAGAGCTATTTATTAAATGATGTATAATTCTCTACATGGCCATGTTCTGGGAGTCTGCATTTTGATGCTCCTTTGGGGGTATTAAAGACTGAATGTTTATATCCCCCAAAATTCATATGTTGAAACTCTAACCTTCTATAGGACTAAATTTGGAAATGAGTCCTTTTTTCTGCCCATCTACTCAGGAAAAGCCTTAAAGGACACAGTGAGAAGGCAGGCACCTGCAACCCAGGAAGAGAGCTCTCACAAGATTCTGATCCTACTAGACCCTGATCTGGAACTTCTAGCCTTCAGATTTGTGAGATAATTATTTCCTGTGAAGCCACCTAGTCTCTGGCATTTTGTTAAGGCAGCCCAAGCAGACTAATATAG
Organism: Pipistrellus hanaki; assembly: GCF_964339955.1. Classification (NCBI taxonomy): domain Eukaryota; kingdom Metazoa; phylum Chordata; class Mammalia; order Chiroptera; family Vespertilionidae; genus Pipistrellus; species Pipistrellus hanaki. The sequence goes on along the minus strand of NC_140506.1, from coordinate 48,512,562 downwards.
GAGACTTTCCACAAACTCCATACAATATCTTTTCCCACCACCAACTTTTATCATAGAATCTGCTTGGTCATATGGTCTAATCTGCTTGGTCATATGGTCCCACCACCTACACCAAAGCCTAAAACTAGTACAGAGTGCTTTCTTGCAAATGGGCCCTATTCAAGAATGACAGCTTTTTAGATCATCCAGAAAATATACTGAAGAAATGTTTCTAAGTATGAAATATACTGACTTCAAAACTTAAGGGGCCTAGAAAATGTTGTACTTACTTCTTAGTGATAGGAGGCTTGAAATGCAATAATTTGCTCTTTATTTTGGACAGATATTCCAGCATGCTCTAAATGAATGGTCCTCACAGAGCAGGACTCCCTTCAGAAAGGCTCTGGTGCCTGCTGAGTCCACCTCTTGAGTGTGTCACTGTGGAAGTGCTTTGGTGTGGTCTGAAGCTTTCCACTGGGTGTGCTGGCTCTGGGGCCTCCTGGGAGGTGCAGTCCACAGTCAGCCATCAGGTGTGTTCTGCCCAGGGCCACCAAGCATGAGCTACAGAGTGGTCTGCAGATGGCTGCTACCGTGTTTCCCTGAAAATAAGACAGCCTCCGAAAATAAGACCTACTTACAGGTTTCCTTCTGAGTGAAATATAAGGCATCCTCCCAAAATAAGGCCTCCCCTAGGCTCTGTCTCAGAATGGTATTGCTAAACATGAGAGATTTGGTCCACTGATTCTGAAAGAAATGGAGTCACAAGAAATTCACCAGGAAATTCAGGAATTGGATTGTTATGATGATGTTCCAGAAGATGATGACATGATTGTCATTGAATAAATGAGTAAATTCTTGATACCGTAGTATTCAGTTTGTCTGGTTTGTGTTGACAACTACCGTACTACCATACCATATACAGGTAATAAATTTCCTTTATTTTCATTTAACAATAAATGTGTACCATATTCTTCTTCATGGAAAAATAAGACATCCCCTGAAAATAAGACCTAGTGCATCTTTGGGAGCAAAAATTAATATAAGACACTGTCTTATTTTCGGGGAAACAGGATACTACTGCTGGGCTTAGAGGTGCTCAGGAGAGGTCAAACTGTGAATCAAGCCTGGCTAATGCTAGTGTTGGGCCTGGGACCACTTAGCAAAAGGTATGGGGCATGCTAAGGCCAAATGCTGCTTGTTTGAGAGATTTTAGGGAAGTTCGAAGAATGAACCAAGCCAGGTCATTTGCATGAGAAAACCACTGGAAATGGCTTGGGTGGGCCCACAAGTTGGGTGGAGTGGGATCTGAGGGAATCACCTGGGCTGGATAAACAATATTAGCCAAGTTAATGGAGACTCAGATATGGCACACATCTGCAGGCTCTGTGCAGGGAGGGCTTAGCAAAGGAACAATGGCCTCTGCCAGCACTCCTGTCTGTGAGAAACTGCCCCTCCAGCCTTTGCCCTGATGTCAGATAATTCAGTTCCTCCCCATATGTCCCTGGTACTTTTTGACCTGCTGCCCCAGAGCTGGAGTTTAGAATAAGTGAGTCTGAATAAGTCTGTATGCAGGCCTTTTAAGAGGAATGTCTGGGACTCTAGGAGTCTTCTCTCTCTCAATCAGCCACAAACCTTGCTGGTTTTCACAGGCAGAAATTATGGGAATTTATCTTCTAAGCCTGAGAGATCTGTTATGGAGCTGGGACCCCTCACATCTCAGGGGGCATGATATCCCTCCCAATTTTAACTGCCACATGTGGGTGTGGGGCCAGCCCTCCTATGTGGCATCTTCTGGTAGTTAGATTTCAAGCAGTCTTCAATGATGGTTGTTCTGTAGTTCAGTTGTAATTTTGATGTGATTGTGGGGGATGCAAGTACTGCATTTATAATACCTACACCACAAACTTGAATGAAAGCTCCTCAGAAATGTGCTAGTCATAATGTGGTTATGGTTCTCAGTGTTTTCTACCTTCAGGCTACAAGAGATGAGACTCTTTATTGCCCCCACTTCCACACTTCTTTTAGAATGGTAATTAATCACTGTCTTTGTCCTATGCATTAATGACACTCAGCAGGAACTATCCAATTCCAATGTCTTTATTAGCACTTTCACCTCAAAAAGTCTGAAAGTGTTACACTAGTCAGTTCCTTTCCTTCCATGGGGATCCTATCCCAGTTCATCACCAATGAAAGTGTAAACAATTGAATGGCTACTTTATGATAGGGGTTATCCACCTTTGACAGTCAGCTACAGGAACCCAACTCCAAAATTCCATTATAGGGTCAACTTTCTCAGAAAACTTGTGTTACCAAATCTCTTTAGCCTGTTTCTCTGGGAAAAATATTTAGAAGGTTATATCAGTGCAGAAAGTTTATTGAGGAGGGTCCTTAGGATCAACATTAGTTGGGGAATGAAGGAAGCTGGTATGGACAGAAAGAAGAGTTGAACTTCTGGGCTGTCACACTGGGAGTATCTGGAGCAGGGATGGCCATTTCACAAAGCAATGAAATTCCCCTGTCTGACCAGTTACTCTACTCTAGTATGTAGGCTACCCTTGAGAAGTTTGTATTATATAGTAAAAGGCAATTCTTTGTCTGGGGGCAATTCCCAGAGAGTAACTCAGTCTCCAACTTTCTCAGTTATGGGAAATTAGTTATTGGATTCTGAAGGGGAGATCTGAGTAGTACACCATGATATCCATTATATAGTATAAACACACACTTCACACACACACACACACACACTTTTTTTTAAAACTGAGACCTAGGCTAAAGTCAATAAATAATGCTTCTTTTACTAGATTTTTCTAAAATAAAAATAAAAAAATAAAGCACTTCAAAATGCCAAAAACTGTTCTTCTACCACAAGAAAAGTATACAAATGATTTTAATCAAGGACATGTTCAAGAATGTAAATGCTCTTGCCACAAATGAAACCAAAACATAACATCTAGCATAGATAAATATTAGTTCAAAATATTTAATTGCACAAACACAGCCTAGAGAAGACCCAATATGATAACAATTCATGTAGAAAATATCAGAGGGAAGGGGTTGTTTTCAAGCTTACTATGTTTCAAAAGTATACAGGCAAATATCAAGAAAGTAAATGCATTTAGTCTCTATTAATAGAAATATAGTGTTGTTAGCAGATGTTATGATTCTGTCATATATCCCATAATGAACAACTGCATCTAGAGAGGCAATCAGTTCTCAACCCCACATTTTAAAAGGCACAATTCAAAACCAGACTGAGTCCTGAGAATAGCAATCAGAGGTCTGAAAATAATGCACTATGGAGAAAAGCTGAAGGGTAGGGGACTGGTTATTCCAGAAAGCACAGACCTTGAGGAAGGGATTCAATTTAATATATTGGATCTGGGTTTCTCCAGAGAGAAGGACTAGGATTTGTGGGGTAGAAATTAAAGGGAACAGATCTCAACTCAATATAATGAAAAACTTTCAATGAGCGCTATCCGACAATGGAGCCAGCAGCGATGGCCCTGCCCTGAAAGTGTCCAAGCCGAGGTTCCTTCAGGGATGTTGCTCTCGCCGCCACCCATTCCCCCACACACACACATTAAAATCTTATTTTTCTAAGACCAGGGGGTTAAGAACTAAGACCATCCTAGACCAGGAAAGGAGTAAATTTCAAAAGAGAAGATAATCTTTCCTTTATTCCTCCTTAAAGATCTGTATTATTATATATATAAAACTCTCCCAAGTTCAGCAATAGGGCAGAAATCTATCCTGCTTATAATATTTTACCTTGCCAAGAAAACAGAAGTGTGGGGGAACAATATGAAAGGTGAAATGGAAAATAGCTCATTAACAAACCAATACAACTCGGATGTTTCTGATCTCATCTCTAGACATGCCTATCCATATGCTTTCTCGAGAACTTTCTCAGGAAGTGACTCTGTGTGAACTCAAGTAAACTGTAGCCTCCTTGGGAATAAGTACAGGAGTTGAGATTCAACAATTCTTCGATCTCTTTCAGCCAAAACAGTCTCATAGCCAGGGAAGGAGACATTGTTTTTAAGAATGTCCTATTATGTTCTGAGCACACAGTATAGAGATGATGTATTATAGAATTATATGCTTGAAATTATAGAATTTTATTAATCAGTGTCACCCCAATACATTTTTAAAAAAGAATGTTTGTTTGATTTTTTGTTGTTGTTGTTTTTATTTTTTCCTGAGTTCACAGGAAAGTTTCAAAATTTGACTGCTCCATGTTGATACACATGAGTAGGGGGAAGTTGACTGATTTTAGGAACTCTGTGCTTAAAAATATCCTCCAAAAAATAATGTTTGTTTTTTTTAATTAGGAAATTTTTTGTTAGAAAATGGTGTAGAATTCTATAAAATAGGAACAGAACTAATGTGTTTTTTGTTTTGTTTTGTTTTGTTTTTAAAGTTGGGAATGTCATATTATGTGTTCCAGAGGATTTGTGTAATATTTTAAAAGTTTAAGGTCTTGTATTTGAATCAAAGTTCAACAAAGAAATTAAAATATATTATATTATTATATGATATATTAAAATTATTTGAAATATAATCAAGGTATTTTCAAATAACTTTTCATCGGAATCTAAAAAGAAATGTAACTTTATTTTATATTTTTAACTTATCTTTATTGTTGAAAGTATTACAGATGTCCTCTTTTTCCCCCTATTGTGTAACTTTATTTATTTTTATTCATTGCCACCTACAAGGAGCATTATAGCTTTACAGAGAAAGGAACCAATTAGAAGGTGTATTCTGAATGTAACTGGTTTGGCTCAATGGATAGAGCATTAGCCTGCGGATTCAAGAATGCCAGGTTAGAATCCAGTCAAGGGCATGTACCTTGGTTGCGGGCACATACCCAATAGGGAGTGTGCAGAAGGCAGCTGATCGATTTTTTCTCTCATCGATATTTCTAACTCTCTATCCCTCTCCCTTTCTCTCTGTAAAAAATCAATAAATATTTTTTAAATAAATAAATAGTACAGAATTAACCACATTTTATGTATTTCAAAGTGTTTTCACATATGGTCTATTAGTTGCTCCTTAGGAACTATTTTATAAATTAAGGAAATTATGACCTAGAATAACTCAAAATTCTACAGAAAATCATTGATGTGGAATTAAAAGCAAAATCTTCCAGATTCGGCTTTTCCTATGCCACCTCTCTGGGTCCCTTTTCTAGTGCAGGGTTTTTACAAAGCTAAAGTCAGACAAGGCCATAATGAATAAGATTTCTAGGAAAAAAAGACAGGAAAGATAAGGGAGAAGCTCCCAGGACACAGAAATTGAATAGGATCTCACAGTTACATTACACTGGTTTGGAAAAGCCTACAAATTAAAATAGTAACCACAATAATAATAGTAAGTGCTTTGGAAAAGAAAAAGCAAGGTCTCTGCTAAAATCATCACTCGGGTCTCCTATAACTACTACCCACACCACTAAGAAATTCGACATCAAAGATCAACACATATTATAAATAAACCACAACTTAATAGAAAAGAGTCATTATGATCCCCACTTGAGCTGCCAAAGTAACTGTCTAATCTTTCCTAATTTGTATTGTGAATAAAAGAAGGCATCTTGAAGTCACAGCTGGGAGCAAAGTTTTTACAACTAAGCCCATCACTTGCATGTGGTACACAATCAAAAGGTGTTTTCCTTTTATAGAGCAGTGATAAATATTCCCAGAAAAACTGAGAAACATTTAAATAAGATTTTATTTAATAGAGCATATTTCCTTTTTTGAGCTCTCATTCCTGACCTACTGGATGTTCAGGAACAGATGAAATATAATTGCATAAAGTTAAAGGTACTAATATTTTGCTGATACTCTTTCAAGAAGACTGCTATGTCATGCTGCAGTTGGTTTACTGATTTTAAAAACTGCAAAATAATGATCTGAGAAATAATTACCTCAGCAATTCCTGGCCTCAATTTAGTAATGCAGTCTTCTTACCCATCTCGCACTAGAATATCTGCAATTATCTGAAAGTCTATGATGGAATTTTTCCAAAAGACTCAAAATAAACAAAAGAAAAAGGTTGCAAACTTTTAGGAGATAAGGTAGCAAATGTGTCACCAAATCAAATTATAGGCAATACAAATTTAAAAAGAAGTTTGTAGACCATTGAATTAGACCAATTGCTCTCAACCTTGGCTAAATCCCAAGAATCCATGGGAATTTTTAAAAATCCTCATGTCAAGGCTACAACTCAGACCAATTACATAAGAATCTCTGGAAGCAGATCCCAGGCCTGAGTTTTTTTGTGTTTGTTCTTTTTTTAGGTTCCCCAGGAAATGTAAATGTACAGCCACGGTTGAGCACCACTGGAATAGACCCATTAAAATATGAAATCCTTAAAATGGTATTGTCTTCTGGTAGGTTTAAGGGGAGTGGGGGGAGTATGAGAAATTAAGTGAAATTTGTTGAATCGCTTCCTAACTGTATGACTAAGGCAATTCAATTCTCTGAGTCTCCAGACTTCCTCCCAGAAGAAGAAACCAAATAAGAGAACATGTGAAGGTACCTAGCCTACTACTTGGCTCATAAAAGCACCAGATAAGTCTCTCTTCCTTTCCATTCTGTTACCCCCTCTCCTCAAGTGTTTTAGGTAAGGACTATTTCCTAACAAAATGGATTAGATAATAGATCTAACCACAATCACTATTCCCAGAGAATTTTTAAGCAAATAAAAACTACAGTCATTCTTTCACCTATAATAGATCAGAAATAAGCATGAAATCATGCAGAATCTATATATATATATATATATATATATATATATATATATATATATATATCTCCTATATAATAAAAGGTTAATATGCAAATCTACCGAATGGCAAAACAACCGGTCACCTATGATGCACACTGACCACCAGGGGGAAGATGCTCAACACAGAAACTCCCCTGGTGGTCAGTGTGCTCCCACGGGGGGAGCGCCACTCAGCCAGAAGCTCAAGGTGGTGGCAAGAACCTTTCCTATCTCCATAGCAGCACCAAGGATGTCCAATGACTGCGAGAGGGTACAGGCCTGGCTGAGGGACCCCCCCTACCCCCACCCTGAGTGCACAAATTTTGTGCACCAGGACCCTAATATACATATATATTGTATCTATTTCAGAGAGCAGGAGAGAAAGAGAGAGATAGAAACATCAATGGTGAGAATTACCCATAATGTACTTATATATTCTCCTATGATTGGCATTTTTGTGTTTCCATTTTGGGGCTATTAAGAACAATGGTACTAGATACAGTCTTCTTCTTTTTTTTTTCTTTTTTCTTTTTTTAAATATATTTTATTGATTTTTTATTTTTTACAGAGAGAAAGGAAGAGAGATAGAGAGCTAGAAATATTGATGAGAGAGAAACATCGACCAGCTGCCTCTTGCACACCCCCTACCGGGGATGTGCCCACAACCAAGGTACATGCCCTTGACCAGAATCAAACCCGGGACCTTCCAGTCCGCAGACCAAGGCTCTACCACTGAGCCAAACCAGTTTCGGCTAGAAACAGTCTTCTTGACAGTTTCATAGCACCAGGTCAACTTCTGGCAGGAAATCTGGTTGCTATCACAAACTCCATCACCCACAATGTCATCGATGGACTCCCCTAACAGGCTTGATTTCTCTCCCTAATAGCCACACCCCCACCTCCCACCCGCCAACCAGATTAGTTCAAGGCACCCTAGGGAGGAAACCCATAAAAGGCCCAAGCACTCCTTAAAAAGGCAGCATTGGATGGCAAACATTTATTGGCATAACTAGCCCCTTTCAGAACTATTCTCTTACCTCCAGCCCCAAACTGGCTGCTTACTTTGCCCACCTCCTGCCAGAATTTTAAAGATATTTGAAAGACAAATTCCTAAAGAGTTTGGTTTCAATACTTTATACCTATCATTTAAAAAAATAACTGCAAAGAGAATTTTATCTACTGATAATTAACTCCCACAGATATTCTTCTTTAGCACTCACACTTGACAGCTAATGCCACAAAATGCAAATAGGCATTCCTTGATTGGTTCATCTGAACACATGCCTGCACCCTGAATGAAAAACCCAGTAACAACAGCTACTTATAATCCATTTTATTTCCTCTCCCTAAGAAAAAAATGAACTTGGCTTAGCACCAGGGGGTGAGGAGAGTGTCATAATTTTACCAGAGCCCCTGAGGAGAGTGGTAGGATTGGAATCCAGATTGCAGTCTGTGGAAGAGTGGACAGAAGGTAAGAGGTAGATATGGGGTGGAATTGTTCTTTGTTCTTTCTGTGAGTGGAAAATGAAAAATAGGGATGGTCAAATTTTATTTGTTGGCTTTAAGAAATGAACAGTTGAGTGTGTGGGAAAGTAGCCAAACTAGAAAGAGAAAGAATAAGGGGATTCTGAACTATGTGGGAGGGGGTGGAATTTGCCTGCACAGGTGAAGGAATTAGTCAGCAACCAGAAAAGGGAGATCATTTCCTCTGGAATGAGAGGAAAGCTGGCACAGATGGGTACAGATATAAATAGATAAAAGTGTGGGTTGGGGAGGTGTGAGATGTTTAGGAAGTTCATGCTGATGTTCTCAATAGCCTTTGTGAAGAGGTCTGTGGAGAGAATGACACTGGCCACAAAGTAGGAGGATTAGAAAGAGGAAACCTGGTTGTATTAAGCTGTTTGGGGCACCAGCAGCAGTTGCTCGAAGTGAGCTCCAGAAAGAACTGTTTAACAATTCCTGGTGAAGTTAAAGGTGGTTCGTTGGCTGGGTGTCCTCCACCTGTGATCCCTGTTGCAGCCACAGGATTGAGGAAGGGGCCCACAGAAACCAAGGTGCTTAGAAAGATGGAAGGGCAGGTGCTGAGTGAGTGGAGGTGCTGACTGGGAGGTGAGGGTCAAAGGGCACTCCCACTCCTACAGGATTTAGGCTAGGTGGATAGCAGGACTGGTGAGTGTGTGTTTAGGAATTTGAGGCCATGGTTTTAGCAAAGTGGCCTCTCTTCCTCCTCCTAACACCTGTAATCTGAACAGAAAGGCACAGGATAGATAGAGCACATGGTTAACTACAAGATTGGCCATGGGCCAATCACGGTGCTGAGGCTGATTGGGGGTAGGGCTGGCTGTGGGGAGGGGCTGTAGGCAGTGGGCCAGTTGGCCCCACCCCCAAATGGGGTGTGGGGGGGCTGATCGGGGACTAGCGGCCTAGGGGAGGGACCATAAGTGGATGGCCAGACAACTTTGCTCCTGATCAAAGTGGGAGGGGCCAATTGGGGGCGGAACTGGCTGGGGTGACAAACCAAGGGTTGACCAGGGAGGTGGGAGCCCATTGGGGGTGGGGCCAGCCCAGGGAAGGGGCTTCAGGTGGTTGGCCACCAACCTGCCCCCTATTGGGGTAGGGGGGGCAGGGAGTGGATCTGGCAGGGAGGGGGAGGAGGAAGGGCTGTAGGCCGATCGGATTGGGAGGTGGGGCCACCTGGGAGAAGGGGCTGCAGGCTGATAGGGGTGGGAGAGGCTGATCAAGGGCCAGGCTGGCTGTGGGGAGGGGCCATGGGAGGTTGGCTGGCTGGCCCCAGCCCCAATTGGGCTGGTTCGCTGGCCACAGTGGGTGTCATAGTGACCGGTCATTCAGGTCATTATGGTGTTCAAGTTGCTGGCTTTATATATATATATAGATGTATAATTCATGGACACAGACCAGTGGGGTGCTGAAGGCCTGGTGGGGGGACGGAGCAATGTGGGTAGAGGGGTTCATGGGGTAAAGGGGACATATGTAATGGTTTCAATAATAAAAATTATTTTTTAAAAATAATAAATAAAATGGGTTTGTATAACACTGTTTTTCAGTCCCTTTATTTTGTCTTAAGTAATAATTTTAGAAGAACATAGTTGACTTTGAACAAATATGACCTGCTAATTAAAGATATTATAATACATTTTGAGTTAGTGTTTTAATTTTGTATCTTAAAAATAAGTAGGGTAGCCAAAACCGGTTTGGCTCAGTGGATAGAGCATCAGCCTGCAGACTGAAAGGTCCCAGGTTCGATTCCGGTCAAGGGCATGTACCTTGGTTGCGGGCACATCCCCAGTAGAAGGTGTGCAAGAGGCAGCTGATAGATGATTCCCTCTCATCGATGTTTCTAACTCTCTATCCCTCTCTCTTCCTCTCTGTAAAAAATCAATAAAATATATATTTTTTAAAAAATAAGTAGGGTAGCCAAATTGTCAAATATACTAGCACTCATGTTTTCTAAATAAACATTTCATAAATTTTTAGAGCAACTCTGTTTTGTTTTTATTATAAAAATTTTTCAAATATATCTTTTGCTGATTCCAGAGAAGGGAGAAGGAAAGAAACATTGACACTGGGAATCAAGTCAGCAACCCGGCCATGTGGCCTGACTAGGAATCAAACTGTGACTTCCTGGTTCATAGGTTAGACGCTCAACCACTGAGCCACGCAGGCTGGGCTAGAGTGACTTTAATTAATTTTAATTTTGGGATAAGTTATACATATATCGATACAAAATCCACTGTTACTTATAAGCGTTCTTGTTACTGTGATATGCATATTTAAGATCAGATAGGAGGTTCCATAACAAAGGTTTAGCCCTCTAAAGTAAGCTGAAATAATAATAAGTAATATCTAACATTTTTGGACACTTCCTGTGTACCATGCAATTATTCAAAATGTGTTAAGCATATTAACCAATTTACTTTTTGCAAGTCTATCTTCAGATTAACAATGAATTATTTGGGAGTAAACAGAGCAGCCTCAAAAAAGCAGCAATCTTAAAATCAATTAATATTCTGATCATATTTAACACAGAAATAAACTGGAGGATAATTCATTGTTTTGTTGTATTATTTATTTGGGAACTTTTTCCATTGCAAGAGACCAAAAAATCCCACATCAAACTAACTTAAACCAAAGAGGAAGACTATTGGCTTTGTAACTGAGAAATCTCCAGAGGCAGAGCTCCCCGCCCCTGCCCCCCCACTGTTCCCCTTTTGTTGACCTCTTTCTCAGACTCTAGTTGGTGGTTCCTGGTACATCCACGTTCTTTGTTCCTCACAGCAAGATAAGAGGCAGCAGCTTCCACCTCAGATATACCCAAGTTCAAAACCACAGGGACTTTTCTACCAGTCCTAGAATTACTCTGATTGCCCTGTCTTAAGCCACTGCTCACTCCTGAAACTATCCTGTGGCAAAGAAGATTCAATTTCCTGATTCAGGTAAGGCAAATGAAATCCACTGATTGCCACATGCCAGAGTCACTGGCTCTACCTCAGAAATCAAAGAGTGAGAGTCCAGCCACATAAACTGGGGGTAGGGGTTTGAGAGATGGGTCCTCAGAAGAAAATCTGTGGAATGGATGCTTTTGTACATGGTGCACCAATGAACCACACATCCCGCTATTCATGCCTTATATAGTGTCCTTCCTGCAAATATGAGTCCTAAGACTAGCCTAAAGAAAAAAAAGAAGAATATTATTTTAAGAATAATTTTACTGGGAGAGGTCAATGGGGGGGAAAGGAGACATATTATATGTAATACTTTCAACAATAAAGAATTTTTCAAAAATGGTTTTAGATTTATAGAAAAAAATGAGGCCAGACTACAGACTGTTCTCACATACCTCCTTCACCCAATTTTCACTTGTTACAATTAGTGGACACATATTTATACATGATTATTAACTAAAGTCCAAACGAGTTATTCGTATTTCCTTTGCCTAATGTCTTTTTCTGCTCCAGAATCCTCTTCAGGATAACACAATGCATTTAATTGTCATTGACTCTTTAGGCTTTTCTTGGTTGTGACAGTTTTTCAGACTTTCCTTGTTTTTGATGACCTTGACAGTTTTGAGGAGTATTTTGTAGAATGTCCTTCTATTGGAACTTGTTTGATGTTTTCCTCATGATTACACTGGGGTTATGGGTTTTTGGCAGAAAGACCACAGAAGTGCCATTTTCATCATACCATATCCTTTTCATCACATCACTGTTGATACTGATCTTGATCATATGGCTGAGATACTCTTTTTATTCCTTCCATACGTACTCTTTGGAAAGAAGTCATTATGAGCAGCCCACATTTAAGGAGTGGAGATTCATGCTTCCCCACCTTGAGGGTCAAACATCTACATAAATTGTTTGGAATTCTTTAAGGGAGATTTGTCTATTCTCTCACATTTATCTATTTATTCAATCATTTATTTATATCACTAATAGAGGCCAGATCACAAAATTTGTGCAGGGGGACTGAGGGGAGTGTCCCTCAGCACAGCCTGCACCCCCTCCAATCTGAGACCTCTTGAGGGATGTCCGACTGCTAGGGATCGGGTCTAAACTGGCAGTCAGACATCCCTCTCACAATCCTGGACTGCTGGCTCCTAAACACTCACCTGCCTGCCTGCCACCCTAATCGCCTCCCAACAGTTCTCCTGCTGGCCTGATTAATGCCTAACTGCTCCCCTGCAGGCCTGTTCGCCCCCAACTGCTTTCTGTTGCCAGCCTGATTGCCCACAACTGCCCTCCCCTGCCACGATCTGCCTCTACTGTGCATGTGACCATCTTGTGACAACCATTTTTGACAACAATAGGACATGATGCCTGAGGGCCTGACAATCACCTAGACCCGTGGTCAGCAAACTGTGGCTCACAAACCACATGTGTCTCTTTGTCTCCTTGAGTGTGGCTCTTGCACAAAATATGGCCTGGGCAAGTCTATTTCGAAGAAGTGGTATTAGAAGAAGTTTAAGTTTTAAAAATTTGGCTCTTAAAAGAAATCTCCATCAATGTACTGTTGATATTTGGCTCTGTTGGCTAATGAATTTGCCTACCACTGACCTAGGCTATTATTAGTATATAGATGAACTCAATAGATGGCTATCTATACTTTGGTTTATATTTTAATACTATTTTATTTACTTATTTTTGCTTGATTGTTTATGCTATCAATTGGCTACTGTGTATGACTAGCTTTTTAACAAACAGAACTAAACAAAAATGATGCTTCATGACTTCTGAAGCTGGTTATAAAAGGTCTTGCAACTTCTGCCAGGGTTTCTTAAACAATCTGTATGTATGAATTCTAACTATCCTGAGACTGTAATGCTGTAAGGAATCCCAAGCTAGCCATCTGAAGAGATCATATGGAAGAAGAGACAGATATTAGCCTCTAGTTTTTCCAGCCATTTTGCTGAAGAGCCAAATTTGTCAATCAAGAAGCCATTCTAGATGTCCAAACCAGTCAAGCCTTCCGATTATTCTAATCTCAGCACCATCTGAATGCAATCATATGAGAGACCCCAAACAAGAATTCCAAGCTCAGTTGAAGCCAGTCAACCTACAGAACCATGAATGATAGCAATGAATTGCTGTCTTAAACCACTAAATTCGGGGATGATTTCTGATGCAGCAAAAGATAACTCATACAGATGCAAAAATCGACTAAAATGTGGTATTAACTCTCAAACTAAAACAAGTTTTTAAAAAAATATATTTTATTGATTTTTTTTTACAGTGAGGAAGGGAGAGAGATAGTTAGAAACATCAATGAGAGGGAAACATTGATCAGCTGCCTCCTGCACACACCCCACTTGACCCCAGACTCAAACCTGGGACCTTTTAGTCCACAGGCTGACGCTCTATCCACTGAGCCAAACCGGTTTCAGCAAGAACAAGTTTTATTAGATAGCATATAGTGATGACTTTCATCTTTGTCACCCAGAAGAAATTATTTATCCAAACATAGGTGACAAAATTTTATTCAATCTTTTTCTTCTCAAAATAGTTCATTTCTGGGACTCTCAAGATAACAATTTTGTTCAGAATGTCCAGGTCAACCCAAAAGTTTGAAGACCAACAATTACAAGCATTATAGGATGAAGATGCATGTCAAACTCAAAAACAACTTGCAGAAAGATTAAACGTTGCTGAGCCAACAATTTCCAATCATTTACAAACAATGGGAAAGATTATAAAGGAAGGAAAATAGATGCCACATCAACTAAATGAAAGACAAATGGAAAATTGAAAAGTCATCAGTAAAATGTTGCTTCAATGGCACGAAAGAAAGTCTTTTTTGCATTGAATTGTGACTGGTGATGAAAGTGGATTTATTTTGAGAATCCCAAACGCACCAAATCATGGGTTGATCCAGGTCAACCATCAACATTGACTGCAAGGCCAAATTGCTTCCAAAAGAAGATAGCTCTGCATTTGGTGGGATCAGGAAAGTGTAATGTATTATGAGCTTCTAAAACCAGGTGAAACCGTTATTAATACTGATCACTACTGACAACTAATCCTTTTGAACCATGTTGTGATCATGAAATGACCAGAATGTTCCAGAAGACATAGCAAGGTAATTTTGCTTCATGATGACGCACCATCACACACTTCAAAACCAGTTGAAGACACGTTAAAAAATCTTTCTTGGGAAGTATTAACCCACCCACTGTATTCACCAGACCTTGCTCCTTCAGATTACCACTTGTTCCAATCAATGGCACATGCACTTTCTGAGTAGCACTTCAAAACATATGAAGAAGTGGAAAATTGGGTCTCTGAATGGTTTGCCTCAAAATAAGAAAAGTTCTATTGGGACAGTATCCACAAATTACCTGAAAGATGGGGGACATTTCTTTGAATAAAGCACTTTTGATGTTTCTCTTGAAATTATCATGTTTTCTTTGATTACAAAATCTGACATTATTAACGCGTACATCTAGTAGCTACCATGTGGTTATGATACTGAAGCAGCCTGAAGAACCATGTGGTGGAAAATTGCCAATAGTCATGGGAACAAGCCATCTTGGAAGAAGTTCCTTCAGCAACACAGAAGCCTACAGGTGACTGTAGTCCCACCTTATATCCTAATCGCAACTTCATGAGACATCCTAGGTCAGAGCCCCCAGTTAATCTGTTCCCAATTTCCTTACAGAAACTGTGAAATAATACAATTGCTGTTTTAAGCCACTAACTGTTTTAAATCTGTTTTGCATCAATATAAAATTAGTATAGGTTTCTATTATATGGATGGGAAAAAACAAAACACAGTAGATATTTGCCTCTCATGTAATATATTGTTATAGACAATAGTCACTGAAGGAAGGGTGGAAAGCAATTATTTTTGCCTCAAATAGAATAACAAGTAAAATTACTTCAATATATTTTTTAAGATCTTTTACCACTTTCCAAACACTGTTCACTTTTTATTTTGCTTTATTGAGAACTGGTACTGAAAACACAACAAAAACATCAGGGCAGGGTCACTTCACTAAAAAGCGAGAGAATGTAACTATGAGAACTGAATGTTTAAACCTACCAAGTAGGTGGGAGACGTGGTTTTGTAAATCCAGGTCAGTGCTGTGCCAGAGTCTGACATAGAGCCTTGGATGGCAAACTACTTCTGCAAGCTAAAGATGAAGCACATGTTTGCTCATTGGTTTATCAAACAGAAAACAAGGACCATCTGTTAATTACCACCAGAAAAACTGGAGAGCAGAAATAAATGGAACTGAATTTCCTCCACCCAAGGCAGATATTTTTCTTTTCTTATTCATTTATTTATTTATTATTATTATTATTATTATTGCTTTATAAATTTTTGGTCATATCCTGGGAAAAGAAGCCTATAATTAAATCGGGAGGGGAGGAGAGCTCATTTAAATCTCTGATACTTTTTTATCATCCGTATACAACTATTTCTTAAAAAGTAATTAACAGCTAAGTTAATTACTAAGTGAAAATACTGCAAATGATATGACAACATAACAATACAATAAATGAGTTTTCAATGTATTATAATACAGCAAATGTTACCATGGGACAATCATTTGGGCTTTACTTTTGCCAAGTATTTTATAATTATTTTTACCTACTACCCAACAAAGCAATATGGTATTATATGTTAACATGTAACACAATTTCTAAATGAGAAAACTCAGTTGAGATTAATTGCATAAGTGATTTTTGTAAGCCTTAGGGCTAAGCCTAGATAATATCATCTAGCTCTGAAGTACTTGTCTTTAGTGTGGCTAATCCCAGAACAGGGGTGGGGGATGAAGGGGAGAAGAAGTGGTGAGGAGTACCACTTAAATAACTTCTTCTTGCCCAAGCTGGTTTGGCTCAGTGGATAGACCATTGGCCTGTGGACCGAAGGATCCTGGGTTTGATTCAGTTCAAAGGCTTGTAACAAGTTGTAGGCTCCTCCCCCACCTAGGGCCCTGGTTGGGGCTCGTGCAAGAGGCAACCAATAGATGTGTTTCTCTCACATCAATATTTCTGTCTTTCCCTCTCTAAAAAAAAAAAAAAAAAAAAAATATCCTCAGGTGAGGATTAAAAAAATAATAATAATAAAAAAAAAACCTCTTCTTCCTTACCCTTATCCCCAGGCATCCGGTATTCTTAAACTCTTTCCATCCTGTGGCAAATCTTTCAAGGGATCACCAATAGTGTTGCTTATTGTCTATCTTTATGTTGTCTAATTCCAAGCTGTCCACAATCTAACCCTACCAATCATTAACCTAAATGAGGCTGACCCAGCATGGGCCTGCAGGCTACTGTTCAACAGGCAGGTCCATTATCCCTCTCTCTAGTAAATTTCATGCACATGAAAGAAGCAGGTCACCCAGGTCTACCTCTAACATTTCCAAGACTGGGGCAAGAGTGCAATCAGAGGCCCATAACAAAAAATTATAAATCAGGCTACCAAAACTGTTAGCTAAAATGACTCTATCTTGGCCAAATAATCTCATAAAAACAAAAAATTTTAAATGTGCAAAGCTATGGGTTTTAAACAACTGAAACTCTGCAAAATAACGAAGACTACTGAGTTTAATTATTAATGTGCCTCTCGGAATGATATTTGAATGAGCAATAAAATAAAGACAGATATAATTGATAAAATACTATATATCCTATAAAATACGTTTTCCCTGCCTTTGGTTCACCAAAATTACTAATTATGTTTTTAAATCAAGATTTTTTAAAATAAAATTTGAGTTCTACAAACAGAAAATGCCAAATTAGACAACCTTTCTTGGGTCTAAAATACTACATAGTTTTCATTAATTCCTTTTGGAGAAACTTAGCTCTACTGAAATAGGATCAAATAGAATCCTACCTAATAAAAGAGTAATATGCAAATTAACCATCTCTCTGCTACACTCACAAGCCACGCCCACCAGTCAATCAGGGCGAGTATGCAAATAAACCCAACCAAGATGGCTATGGCCACAGAGAGCAGGAAGGAGGCTCGGGTTTCCCAAGCAATGGAACATTTTCTGGACCCAGGCTGCTCCTAGCCTGTAGGCCCGTAGGCCCGTAGGCCCTGAGCATCAGAGGTCCCAGAATGCTCCCTGGCCACTCAGAGCTTATGAGTGCGGGTTCCAAGCATCTGGGGGAATGCTCCAGCACCAAGCCGTGGTTTGAGTCCACGCCCCTATGCAGAGATTCCCTCCTGGCCTGGCCTGGGTTCTCAGCCACTGAGTCACACCAGCCAGGCAGATAAGGAGAGGAAGGGAAAGGGATAGAGAGCTAGAAACATCAATCCGCTGCCTTCTGCACAGTTCCCCACTGGGTATGTGCCCGCAACCAAGGTACATGGCGTTGACTGGAATCGAACCTGGGACCCTTGAGTCTGCAGACCATTGCTCCATCCACTGATCCAAACCAGTTAAAGCTGTCCAATATGTTAAAGGAAAAAAAACCTATCTAATAAAGAGGGAATATGCAGGAGAGGGCATTTGGGGGTGACCGGGCTGTCAAGGGAGTGTAATTGGGGATGATCAGGCTGGCAGGAGAGCAGTTAGGCGTCGATCAGGCTGGCAGGGGAGTGGTTAGGGGGTGATCATGCTGGCAGGAAGAAGCAGTTAGGGGCAATCAGGCAGGTAGTTGAGCAGTTGGGAACCAGCAGTCCAGAATTGTGAGAGGGATTTCCGACTGCCTGTTTAGGCCCAACATTTGAACATCCCCCAAGGGTTCCCAGATTGGAGAAGGTGCAGGTTGGGCTGAGGGACACACACGCCAGTGCACAAATTTCATGCACCAGGCCTCTAGTTGTAAATAAAATTTTTAAAGCAATACTCAGTTCAGAAGTGAACGTTCATTTCATTTAGTATGATCAAACACTGTAGTATGTTTGCATATGATACATTGCAAAAATATATTTATCATATAGATTGCCATCACAATGTGATTTTTTATAATATCTTAAGATGATCTAAAAGATTTCTTTCTATATTTACTGATTTCAAGACCATCCATTTCTCCATCTTCTGAAGTACTGGCCAGAGTAGCTTTTTTTGTTTCAGGGTTATTAAATTGATAGAAAATTTATTCCCTTTTCATTCTCATTGCTTTAGTAATTAAATCTTCATTTAATAAAAAATATGAAGTTGCAAAGTTTCTGATCTGACCATTTAAGTTGTGGATTTAATGAGATTAATGTTCTTATTGATTTGCATTGTTTTGATCAGTAGTTAAATTCCATTAAATAAGAGTTTGTAATTTCTTGTTTGGTAATTCTATCATGGTTGTGCTCAACAGAGGCCAGGGCTGGCCAGAGCAGGCAGGAAGCTTGGCTTCCTCCATTGCCAGGGCAACCCAAGTCTACTTGCTGCAGCTCCGTGGCTGACTGCCATCTTGGTTAGGTTAATTTGCATAGTCACTTCTGATTGGCTGGTGGGTGTGACTTGGCATAGCAGAGTGATGGTTAATTTGCATGTTTTTCTTTTATTAGTATAGATAATGAATATCAAATAATAAAGCATAAATAATGCTGATATTTTTACTTTAATATTTGAAAAAGTAATTCTTACACTAAACATTTTTATAAAAATAAAACTACTTGTATTTCTGGGGTTCAACACCCACTTAGTTGCTAACATTAAGAATTGGTATCACACTTTAAGTATATTATATCTAGACACAGACGTATACAAATTTAAAAGCAATATGAATTAATGTTGCAAAATATTCCTCAGTCATCATATGCAATAATTGCAAAGACGGAGCATATCTGGAATAACTCCGTAAGCAGGAATTGGTTTATATGGAGCAAGAAAATGGATGCTCAGCACTAGTAGGAAATGAAATTTCATTATGCAAGTATCTATTGCATTCATGCTATAAGAAAGATTTGACAAGTTAATGAATTTATCTTTTCTCTTATTTGAGTGCTCTACTTTTCAAATCCTCCCTGAACTCTGAAGCATTTTCCTTTGCTTATGTTGGAAGTAGCATAACCCTCAATATGTCAATAATAGTCAAATGTAATTACTTTGTATTCCCAGATGGTAGGTTAAAAGATCTGGAAAAGAATTTCCCTGTAATCTGATGAGTGTTAGTCACAAACATGAATGTCTAGTGACAGTAGTGCCTATAGTTTGTAAATAATTTATTTTCTACCTATTGTACTTATTTGTGATTTGAAGCTCCTGTAAGGTGCAAGGCCTACAGCTTCTTTTTTTTTCTCCCATATCTAAGCATAGTACTAAGTTCATCTTTATACATTTTCCTCTCCTCCATTTTGATGTCAACTGCCTCAGTGCATATCAAAATCACTGTCCCTGAAAGCCCAGTTTCAGCTCTAATTTATTCTTTCAGCCACTCCATGATTTATTTAAAATTTGAACTGACAACATTCCTCAGACTCCCCCATACTGTAAAGTTATTTGTGAGAACAGAAGCCCCTCTGGTAGAATGGGCAGTCAAACACTGTGCTCTCTTCTCTTTGGCTATGTAACTGTTATGTAGATCTCAGCTCAGTTGTAACTTCCACACAAAAGTCTTCCTTGGCAAACCTAATTACTATTGTAGTTTAAATTCCTTTTGTATATGTTCCCATAGCATCTTGTTCTGTTTAATAGAGCAATGATCTTACATGTGTTTCTGTAATGTGATTAGTGCTTGTCTCCCTCTATAGAGAAGAATTGACATAAGGACCACATCTGAGTGTATTTTGGCTCACCATTTATATCTGCAGAGCTTAACCTATGTGTGCCCATAAAAGACACACAAATTTAATTAATTCATTATTTCATGGAGCCATTCATCTGCATCTTACATTTCTTCTTCACTTTTAGACCTTTAATCATGTGGTTAATGAAAATCTATTAGTCTTTTAGATCTGAGCATAATAGTGTCTTCTTGGAAAAGCTTTCCCTGACTTTTTTTTTTTAAATATATTTTATTGATATTTCACAGAGAGGAGGAAGGGAGAGAGTAGAGAGCTAGAAACGTCGATGAGAGAGAAACATCGACCAGCTGCCTCTTGCACACCCCCTACCGGGGATGTGCCCGCAACCAATGTACATGCCCTTGACCGGAATTGAACCTGGGACCTTTCAGTCCGCAGACGGACGCTCTACCTCTGAGCCAAATCGGCTTCGGCCTTTCCCTGACTTTTTAAATTGAAATTCCCTTGTTTCTTTATGTTGGGAAAAAATTGAAAACTCCTTTTGATCCCTGACATAATTTCACATCATTTTTATACTTGAATACCTGTGCACCAGTGGATTCTCTCCAAGTTGTGGTAAATACTATATAGAAAAGACTGGTTTCATAGTGAACGTATGCATTATGTCAATCTTAGGAGTACTTTCACTGCCTTAGTAAAAATCTTAAGTGTACCCACAAAGCATGGTCAAGTTTAGCAATAGGTTTATTTTTCCCAAATCAAGCATTTTGAATACTTATTGCCATGGGAACTAGGAAGTGTATTTTCTAATAGGATCACATTTTTTTAAGTAGTTCAGAATTTATCCTTGCATTTAGTTTTACTTGGGATATTAAGCAGTCAGGGAAATACAAATATTTCCAGAAAGTTTCTTGATTCCTTTTCTTTGCAAGTTCTAACTCCATTACCATGAAATCATTTGTTTATTATAGAATGACTTTCTTCCTGGTTCTGCTGAGAACATGAAAAACTAGAAGAACCAACACATGATGATAAAGTGTCTCTTTATATTTTCCCACTACTCCTAATATTTGGTGGACACAGACCAAACTTTAACTTCCTACTTCTTCAGCTTTCCTATACATAGTTTCAGGATTTTGGTTCCTGCCTTTTCTCATGGTTTTTCTTGTACTTTAAAGGAAAAGACAGCAAAATTGGCTGTAATAATTGAAACATTGACATCACAACCCACAAAATAACTGTTAAGTTGAATTATCAGTGAAAGTTTTTCAGTAGATATATATTTTTTCTTATTTAAGTTTTCATCTATTTTAAGCAATTGAATAATTAATTGGAAATAGCAAGTCAAGTTGGAGATAAACAGGATACTTCATTCTCATGAGTTACTGAGTATCCATGTTGCCTGGGGGCATTGGGTAGCTTTGGTTCAAACAACTGAACTTTCTACTTGGTTTCCCCAAGGTAGAAAATTATTTTATTAAACTCAAGTCATTTGAGGGATATGTGGGAAAGCATTAGGCTATTTACACTCAAATTCAAGTGGTCAAACACTAGTTTATTGGCTTAGTCAGAAGCTTTACTAAGTGAGACTCGGCAGCAAAAAAAATAATGTACTAAAGAAAAGAAATTAGCAAAACCATGACCTACAATATGACATTTAACCATGCCAGAAAGCCTGACCTTTATTTAGAATCAATGAGATTATCCTGGCAAAAAAAATGTACCATCAAGTTCTGAGAAAGTGGGCATTGGATACTATGATTCTGTGACCTTAGAGAAAGAGAAGGAGGTGGGGGGGAATATACATTTTTTTCTACTCATAAGAAAACAAGGCCAATTGCTTTGAGGTCTTTAATTCACACAAAATAATATTAACTTGTTTTTATCAAGGTAACAAGTTAGAAGTAGAGAGACTAATACAACTGTTTTGTTGTTTTGTTTTGTTTTGTTGTTGTTTTTTTACCAGGTAATACAATGGAAATAGAGGTCCTAATAATTGTCTGTTTTCTTGCTTCTAGTTGTAAAAGACATACTTGAGTAGTTTTAATCTGCTGTAAAACAGCAGATATTTCTGCTAAGATTCTGTGTAAATTGTCTTCAGAGCAAACAAAGCACTTTTCTTTGTGACTGAGAGGAGCCCTATCCCTAGGAATTCCAAATAGCACTGCTACATTACTTCCCACTTGGCTTCAACTGGGGAAGTGAAAGATCATTTAAATGTTTTAAACATTTTCAAGTGCAGAAATACTTTAACATTTTGCCTTTACAAAAGCATCATGTAAGTATGCTCCCCTAACCCCTTGGATTATTTGTTTTTCCATTATTTTTTGTAACCACAGATTAATTAAAAAATGACTGAACTGGCACAATATGAGTAAATTCAAATCCTTTCCTTTAAAATAACAACATAAACTTTGATGGTACTCTAGAGGTAGAAACTGCTAAAAAGTAACCAGGGGCAAACACTGGACAATCTTGCTGCAATATTATCAGTTAGTGTCAACTCTGGGAATTATGGTTTTAGTAAAGGCTTTGCCTACATTGGATAATAACAACTCGGGCTTTTGTTAGCTATTTCATTTCTTGGCTAAAATTACTCTGAAATAAAGGAAAGTGTACGTTTATTTTATAACTATTTTATTAGTGGGGTATATGTCGAATTTTCTTATTACTCAAGTTTTATTAGGGAAAGACAAGAAAGTAATTTCCACAGGTTCTTATTCACTACATCCCTGTTTCTAAAGGCAAAGTTGGATATAAAAATTTAATCTCCTTATCATGTTGCAAAAGTCTTATATTTTTATTCCTACCCTTCATTATTTAACTGGCCTGCTACACAAAATAGGACTGTAAGACTGTCTCATAACATTGCTATGTCCTTAAAATTTTCCATGACCCATATTTTGGATTAGGCCTTCAAGATTTTTAAATAGTGAAGAATTTTATGCTTATCCAGTACCCAGTCTTTTATTTACTATTTCTGTTCTCTGTGTCCCAGTTTACAGGTTTTTAGCATAAACCAGCCATAAGAAGAAAATACATTTCAGAAGAACTAAAACTCGGAGTGATTTGGAAACTTCAAATCCTCCACTAGTCTTGAGCCTAACTACTAGTCTGATGGTATTAATTTATTATTAAATATTGACAAGGTGAGGAGGCCCAAATAGCTTCAATATATGGCATTTCAAAGTAAAATTGTATCATCAAAATTCTCACCAGCCAAATGAACCCAAGGGCATAGTTTTCACTTAAAAAAAAAAGATTTTAAAATTTTTAAATGTTTTTTTAGTGAAAAATGATGCCCTTCACCCTGACTCCTTAAGAACTATTTGTTGAGCACCATCATAAAGTCATTTAGATCTTGAAATCTTATACCCAAGGTTCTCAGAAATGATTAAACCATCACTTCCTAGTTTATCTAGGGCACAGCTTCCCCTCAGCTCATGATCACAGTTACAGTCACTGGGGAAGTAGCGTAAAGGATGTCTAGAAGGGGAAAAAGGCAAAAAGTGATAGCTATTCTGCCTCCTTCTCCAAACACTCCTAAGTAGGTTGTGCTATGTCTGAAAAATTTCCAGACACTTCTTTCCACCAGCATGGTTGCCACTTAAGAGACTCAATGATGATGAGTCTACATGTCAACTTGGCTATGCTATAGTCCCCCATTATTTCATCAAACACTTATCTTGCTGTGAAAGTATTTTTGTAGATGTGGTTAATATCTACAATCAGTTGACTTTAAGTATAGAAGGTTACTCTCAACACTGTGAGTGGGCCTCAACAATCAGTTGAAGGCCTTAAGAGCAAAAACTGAGGTTTCCTAGAAAAGAAGGAATTCTGCCTTAAATTCCAGTGTGCCTGCCTGCCTGCTTGCATGTCTGGCCTACAGATGTCAGACTTGTCAGTCCTCACAATCTCAGAGGCAAATTCTCTAAAACAAATCTCTTTTTCTCTGCAGAATCCTGACTGATACAGAGCCTTATTCCATTCCTACTACTCCTTCCTCATGGGTTTGTATATTGTGAATTAAGAGGAGTCAAGAATAGACAAGGCTGTTCCTGTTTGAAAACTATAGTTCTAAGAGCTAGGTGGAGAAAACCAGAACATAGCTTTCTCCCATGTTTAGTAGTACATGCATGGGAGATCTCTGCACTACATGCCTTTTATATATCTTTCTTGCTTCATTTTAAAGACAACTGTATTTGTACTGCAGGCAAGGTCTCACAACTCTGCCTCAATTGTTTGAAAAATATTTATGGTAGTAATTACATTGTTTTGTTATATGAACCCATAATTCTTGACAGTATGACATATATTTTTGTATCTAGGTATTTCATTTCAATAGTGTGTAGGTATAGATGTATTTGATATAGTTATATTTAACTAGATCATTCAAGTTGATTGATCTCAATCATTCTCTTAAAATGAGGAAACCATTTCCTAGAAAAACAAACTGAATTGTAAAAACAAAAAATGCTGATCACAGGGATCTTGTAAATACTGGTAATAATAGCCTGAAACAATTGAACAATGGGGCTCCTTATGCACAAAGCTGGTTTCTTGTAGTATGCTTTTAGAACCCGAAATACTGGGAGACATCGTAATTTTTTTAAATTATTCTTCTGTGTGGAAAAGTTCCATCATGTCAACTAATTTTCCATCATAAATTATTTAGAAATTTCAGAAAAGCACAGTTATACTGATAAAGCTATCTCCATTCATTCCATGAAACTGGAGTTACTAATGAGTTTTAGTTGAAACAATCTCACTTGCTTCCCTGCTCTATATTTGATTAGGTACATTCTAGATTTACAATAGTTTATGCAAAAAAAGTAAGAAAAAAAAACCACACCAGATCCTAGCAAAACAGGAAATTAAATTCTAATTCAATTACATTTAAATGACAAATTTTTAAATATAAACTTCTGACTAAGCTTAGAATTATCCAGAGTAACTGAATTAAATCTCTTTTGAAAACAGAATGTGAAACAAATGTAGTAATGATACAGGATTAGAGGACTGATAATGACAATCATTTTAATTTTAGAGATGTGTTATAAATCTGTTGCTTATTTTTTTTTTTACTAGCATTTATTCTGCTTTGCAATCAGATCCCTAGTAAAGAAAATATACCTAATTTCTAAGCAGGTATTGGCTTATAAGTAAGTCCAAAAAAATAACATTTTCTAATATGGGAGTGTGGACAAAAAAGGGGATTTTATGGTAAGTAACCTCACAGGGTGACCTGATCATAAATTCCTAACTGAGCAGGTCATGGTGAGTGGTCATGCCCCAGGCATATAACATTTTCCTAAAAGTTTTATTGGCATTAAGCAAGCCCTGTCTATTGTTTCTGTGTATTCATGTTAACACACCTTTGAAATGCCTCTTTTTAGACCCCTCCTTCTAAGACAGTGGTTCTCAACCTTTCTAATGCCATGACCCTTTAAAACAGTTCCTCATGTTGTGGTGACCCCAACCATAAAATTATTTTCTTTGCTACTTCATAACTGTAATTTTGCTACTGTTAATAAATTATCAGTAAATATTAAAAATAAATAATATCTGTATTTTCCGATGGTCTTAGGCGACCCTGCTAGTGGTTCTCAACCTGTGAGTCACGACCCAGGTTGAGAACCCACAGGTTGAGAACCACTACTGTAGAGATCTGGGTATAAATCCTACCTTCTTCACTTTCCAGTTGTGTGATTTTGTCAAATTAAACACTCTAGACCAGTTTCTTCATATGCAAAATGGGACAATAATCTTACTTGATGAATCAGTGTAATGATAATTTTCATATATATATGTATGTGTGTATTTATATATCTATATATACAATTACATGTGTATATTTAAAACAAGTAACTGTACACACACACACCCACATATATATGCATTTAGCATGATATACATGCTCAATAATGGTAGATAACCTTCTATTTTAGAAACTGTCTTTACTCAAAATCATTAAAGTTCTGTTCTAAGACAGTGTATCTTTTTGTTCAACATATTTTAAAACTTAATACCATTTAAAATGTATATTTATGTTAATTCTCACTGTGAAACACAAAAACCAAAAATTTATTGTGCAAGAATTTTTGTAAGCAACAGAAATGGACTAAAGTAGAAAATGAATTTCTGGAAGGGTGTAAGATACCCCCAACGGCCACAGGAAAATTCAGTAATAAGGCAGTTGTGGGAGGCTAATGACTTTTCCCACTTCAGGATTTTGCTGCTGCAATAAGTCATTTTTGTCAATCAGGATTCAAATTCTGAGAGATAACATCTAAGTGGTCTAAGTTGGTGGAGGAAAAAATAGATCTCTTTCCAAAATCTCACCTTTGTTTTGCATTTTGAAAACAAAGTTCAAGGGTTGTTACAGAGGAAAGAGAAATATTATAAATGCCAACGAGAAAATAAATGCTCTATATGTACAGAAGTATTGTATTTTATTGTTTTTCAGAAATCATATGCCCTGATTATTTACCATAATCACACATATAAGATAAATAAGGGTCAGAAACTCTATGTGTGTGTGTGTGTGTGTGTGTGTGTGTGTGTGTGTGTGTGTGTGTATATATTTTTTAAATGCTTACTACTCCCAAAGAAGTTGACCATCTGGAAGTGGTGTTGACAAATTTCCATTTTCACTTGTATATTAAGAGTGTATTCGGAAAATCTTCTCTCCTTCCCACCCATTATTCCTGCCAGTTTCTGAAAGTGCCAGGAATAGTGGCAACATCTTCCAGTCCCAGCTTTCAGTTTGGATGGGTTTTTGAGGCAGGAAATAATGACAGGCCCTTGAACCTCCACAAGCATCCAAGCTCATTTATTTATATTGGAAGTGGACTAGTGGACTAATCTACTTATACTTCTGATGGATGGTAAAAGTGATGGAATATGAACACTATCCAATTTAGACTCTATTTAATTTCTTGATTACAGTGAAGTGGAAATATTTCGATAGTAACAGAGGATTAGATGGGATTCTTTATAGCAACATATACTTACCAAGTGGCTAATTTATTTTAAGTTATATATAATTCTAAGAAAAGCCTGATTAACATCCTCCAAAATTTGTAGCAGATTGAAACTAGTATATATTAAGAGGTCAATGAAATTAGAAAGAATATTTTGTCAAAATATACTGAGAACAGCAAAGAAGTGACAAAAAACAACTTCTATAAAAATACACAAAATCCCCAAAATATCACAGCAGATGCCCTACACACCTCAAAGTGTCCCGAACTGTATTACATTAGAGTACAATGATTGACATTTATAATTATGACCCTAAGTCCTTTAAGAATGCTATATAAAATAGGAAGAATGTCATACATTTTAGAAAGATATGCAAGGAGCATAATTCTTTAAAAAGTCTTTATATAAAGGGGGTAAACATTGAGAATTTTAAAATATGTAATATTTAGCCCCCAGTAGAAGCCAACACAGACTGAGGATGTGTTCTGTGCCACACACTGGATAAAGCTAAGTGCTTTAAATGGGTAATCTCATTTAGTCCTCACACCAACCCCAATGTCATAATACTATTATTATTCCTATATTACAAATGACATACAGCAGTGTGCAGATATAATAGAGATAATTTTGACAAAAGAGTTGTAGGTTCTGTATGCATGATTGTACAGTATAGGAAAAAAAAGAGATAAGCAAAACCTGGTGTCTACCTTCAAAATGCTTATCAAGCTGGAGGATACAACAATATAATGGTTTTTGATAAGTATAATGTGTGATTCAGATACATATATAAGACAAAAATCTAGACTTGGATTTGAATTCCTAATTTGCCATACACAGATGCTCCTCAACTTAAGATAGGAGTTATGTCCTCATAAACCCAGCATATGTTGAAAATATCATAAGTGGAAAGGCTTTTAATATACCTACCCTATAAAACAGCCTAGCTTAGTCTAACCTACCTTATACATGCTCAGAACTCTTATAATAGCCTGTAGATGAGCAAAATAATCTAACATAATGATTATATTATCCTCTGGCCTCATGGCTGCCCAAAAGCTGCAGCTCATTGCCCCTTCCCAGCATCACAAGAGAAATATTATATTGTATACTGCTATATAAAAATTGTAAGTAGAAAAATTGTGAGCCAAACTGTTATAAGTCGGGGGACCATCTGTGTATAAGAATGAGTATAGCATTCTGGTTAGTGCTTGAACTTTAGATTTAGACAAATGTATCAGAGCTGAACCAGTAGGGAACTTACATTAAGAGATTTATTGCAGAGAACTGACTTGCATGATTATGGGGGATGGCTAGGAAAGTCTAAAATCCATAGGGCAGACCATCAGTAAGGGCAGATTGGAACTAGAAGCTGTAGTAAGCAGGCAGAGTTTTTCCTCTAGAAAGTTTCAGCTCTGCTCTTAGGACCTTTTAACTAATTTAATTAGGTCCATGCAGATTATCTAGGATAATCTACCTTACTCAAAGTCATCTGATTAAGGACTTTAATTAGATCTATAAAATACCTTTACAGCATCACCTAGACTAGTGTTTAAACCAGAGGTTCCCAAACTTGTTTGTGCCGTAGACCCCTTGCCATGTTTTTCGGTTTTGGGTAGACCCCCTACTTACCTGATATTGATTTTTTTGTAAATTTCTAACTGTAGTGAAGTGCAGTGTTAAAATTTAATAAAAAATAATGTACCTACTTTTCTCCGGCATTCTCAAACAAAATAACACTGATTCACTATAATTTGTATGATAAACTACCAGTTTATATTTTTTTAAATATTTTCTCAGCGCTTTCCTATTCAAGATTCAGGAAACGAATGAACGTATTTTTCTCACATTCATATTTATAGAGTGATGGATTGAACAAGTCGGTGCAAGTTCGCGAAGCTTTGAGACAAAAATTGGCAAGAATGTTTACTGCGCGTATGCTTGTAACAAGATGATACTGGTATATCATTATGTGCAGGTTTTTATCCTACAACTTACACAATTTTATAAACATATATAATAAATTTTTTACTTCATAGGTACTTTTATAAATAATTTATATGTTTTTATATTATAAGATAATATGATGTAAGTAAATAGGTACTATCAGTGTATGTTGAGATCCAGTGTATGTGGACCCCCATTTTCATTTCATGGACCCCAAATTTTTTTTTCGCTGACGTAGACCCCTTGCAGGTTGTCATAGACCCCTGGGGGTCGATATAGACCACTTTGGGAATCACTGGTTTAAACCAACTCTCACAATGGAACTGTAGCCTAGCCCAGCTGACACATTAACTGACCATCATAACAAACCTGGATTAAGTGCCCCAAAACTACCATCTCTTAGCTCTGTGGCCTTGAGAAAGTTTCTAAATTTCTTTAATACCTATTTTACCATCTGTAAAATAAAGATAGTAAGAATATAAATGAGATAAACCTCTCTTTAAAACCACACATACTGAGGAATGAGAATGGAGAAAGGTGATTTTCCAAGGAAAGCAAGGCATTATAACCATGTTATAGACTAGGAATGTACCAGAAAAAGGAAAAATGAGATATTTGCACTACAGCACTCATCCAGTTTGTTGGGAAAAAAGTGCTGGGCATGACCAAATGAAAAGATAAATAAGGCTCTTAAGAACATAAAGATACGATCTCCAAAAATAATCTACATTTATTTGGTTTTAGAGTATGATCCCAGGAAAAATGAATGGGTATTAGGTCTAAAGGAGAATATCACCTTCATAGGCTCAATACTGGCTAAGATTTAATTGCCCTGTTCTATTCATATTGAATCCAGAAGTTGGGGAAAGCTCGTGTCTTAGATAGTCAGGCTACTATAAAAAAATACCATAGACTTATTTGTGGCTTAAACCACAGACATTTATTTCTAACAGTTCTGGAGGCAGGGAGGCCCAAGATCCAGGTGACAGCAAATTGGGTTCTTGATGAGAACCCTCTTCCTGACTTGTAGACAACTGACTTCTCATTGTGTGCCCACATGGTTATGGAAAGAGAACTCTCGTGTCCTTTCCTCTTCTTATAAAGGCATTAATTCCAACAGGGGGGCACCACCCTTATAAACTCATCTAAACCTAAATACTCCCAAAGGCTCCACCTCCAAATACCACCACATGAGAGAAGGTCTTCAACATATAAATTTTGAAGGGATTCAAACATTCAGTTTATACTAGTAAGTCTTCAAAAGAGTTGTAACCAAGTTCAAAAGTCAAGGGACCAATCAATGGAATGAATGGAATTTATTTAGCCATTATTCACACAATGAAAATCTACAGACCTAAAGATGATCAATCCAATCTTAAACCCCAAAATAGCATTACTCTTAGGGAGGCTTCATCTGCATGTACAATGAGAAGAACATTCTCTGTACCATGTCCAAGATTACTTGATTGAACTAGGAACTAGTATTAAAGTGAACAAATCAGGGGAAAAGCCTCGGAGGATACTATTGAACTATTAATAAACTATGTCCCATAGGCAGGAAGTCCAAGCATAAGAGATTATATTTAATGGGAGCAAACTAGTCAATTAATTGAAGAATATGACTTCAAAACCACCTTTTAAAGCCACAAGAATATCTCATAATTATGTGATTGAGAAAAACTGGAAGTACAAGATATAAAAATGAGTGGTGCAAAAAAAAAAATTACAGGTTATTATGCCAATTGTGGCTTTTAAAATGTTTTGCAAGCTTAAATATTTAGCTATTGCAGGGCTGTAATTTTCATTTGCTAATCTACAGAGAGAAAACAAGGTGTGAGTAGAGTTTCCTGTACTGTCTAGTTCTTAAAATATAAAAAGAGATTATAATGACAGAAAGAGTAGACATTCCATATCTTTGGTTCATCTGGACAAACTTAATCTTCTACCCTTGGTATCAGAGGGATTAATTTCTAAGCCCCATTCTACCACTAGAATATCAGATAAGTCACTAACTCCTATGAAACTGGACTAGTATTTAGCCAAACTGATAGAGAGGAACAGAGAAGCAGTGATTCCCAACAATAGATAGTGCAACATTTTGAAGATGTAGCCTAGCCAAATATGCTCATTGAACACCTCATCCTCAACTAGTCCTGTACAACTTTAATGTGGTCTGTTCTTAGTAATTTAGGATGCTTAAATGATTCTGAAGAGGTTAATTTTTAATATAGTCCAAACTATATTAAACCACTGATAGAAAAAATGCATGTCAACCACTTAATCTTAAATATGGATATTCATTCGTTATTTTAAAAATAATGCTTTTCCATGAAGAAGAACAAATCAGTAATATTAAATAATTCAAAAATAAGACATGTATAAAAATATTAACAATAATCTCATAGTTTGCTTTTTATAATTTATTTTGTTTTAAAAATCAATAATGAAATTCATTTTATTTTCTGGATATTTTATATCAATTAATTTTATAGTACTATGATTAATTTATGATATAGTATGCATTATATTGTGCTCTACTCCTTTCTTGTTTCATCTTTCCTGTTTCTTCAAATCAATTTTTAAGGGACTTTATTTTTCTGAACAGTTTTAGATTAATATAAAAATTGTGAGGAAGAGTACCTGTAAACCCCACACTCAATTTCCCCTATTAACATCTTTAAAAGGTTTACTTTAGTTTGAACTACTTTTATTTCCACTTGATTTTTATTTTTAATCAATATAACTGGTGTACTAGATAATATAATCAAATAGTATTTAAAAATGATAAACAAATTTATCAGTCCCTGCTGCATTCTCCCCATGAATAATCACTTTTATCTGTATATGTATTTCTTCTAGTTATTTAACCTGTGATTCTAAATAATGTATTTATACTAAAATACCTTAATTTATCTACATTAGATATTTGATAATTTTTCCAAATGCTATATCAAATTTATCACAGACCCATCAATATTATTTTCTGAGTAGTCTAGTGTTATCAGATAATCCACCATTTCATTTCTTCCATTTCCATTATAGAACTCTCATCCTTTTGCTACAGTCTGCAACTTGTGGCTCTTTGGGCTTGATGAAAAGCTGAAACTTCCTTCATCAGCCTTCTGTGGTGGATTCCCTGTTTCTTGGGCCTCGGGACTTTGTCTTTCTCGAGATGCATTTATTAGAATATATCTCATTTTTTGGAATATATCTTCCAATCCCTTCCTACAAAAAGACTCAGGGAGGTAATTTTTTAAAAACTTCACTTGTCTAAAACTGTCTATTCTATACTCATAATTGATTTGGCCGAATACAGAATTCTAGGTTAAAAATCATTTTTTTCTTAGAATCCTAGTAGCATTGCTTTATTTTTTTCTATCTTCCACAATTTCTACTGAGATGTACTATGCTATTTTATTACTTACTATATATGTGTTTGTCTTCCAGCATTTTCTCTTTCATTCCAAGATGCTGAAATTTTACAAACACTTGTTTTAGAAGGTTCTCTTCTCATTCTCTGTGCTAAGCACACAGTAGGTCCTTTCAAACTAGAGTCATGTTCTAGTTTGCTTTATTATTCTTTGCTTCTATCTTCTAAAATGGTGTTGAAGTCTCTCATCTATTAATGTTTCCACTCCCACATTTTACCAGAAGTCCTTTGAGGGAATATTTAAAATGTACAGTCAACTCAATTATTAACTCTAATGGCATGTATATCGACTTTGGAATATGATCTAAAACTTTGGAATGTAAAGCATTTCAAGCCAACAATCAAACTACTTGAAGAAACTCTATCACCTAAGTTGAATTTATCCAGTTTCCTCATCTGCCTCCACATATAATTACCCACATAGGACTGATCGAATAAATTATGAAACATTTATATAATAGAGCATCATGTTGTTATTGCTGTTCTAAACCATTTGAGAGTAAGTTGGAGACATCATGCCCTTTACCACTAAATATTTCAGTGTGTATTTCCTAGGAATGAGTCAGTCTTTCACATAATGCTTCCAAGTTTATGACCATTACATTAAAGGAACAAGATATACTTTTGTTAAAATTAACCATATACATAAAAAAGCTATATAAAATATATCTATGCTGAACACAGTCCAAAGAAATGTAATGATTAAAGCAAAGGAGCTAAATAGACACTTCTCCAAAGTGGACATACAGTGGTCAAGAGACATACGAAAAAATGCTCAAAGTTACCAATCATCACAGAGGAACAAATTAAAGCAACAATGAAGTATCACCTCACACCTGTCAGAATGGCTACCTTTAACAAACTCACAAATGACAAATGGTGGCGAGGATGTGGAGAAAAAAGGAAACCTAGTACACTGCTGGTGGGAATGCAGACTGTTGTAGCCACTATGGAAAATAGTATGGAGTTTCCTCAAAAAATTAAATATGGAACTGCCATTTGACTCAGTGATCCCACTTCTAGGAATATATGCTAAGAAACATAATCACCAATCAGAAATAATATATGCACCCCCTATGTTCATAGTAGTGTAATTTATAATAACTAAAATCTGGAAATAGCCCAAATGCCTATTAGTGAATGAGTAGACAAAAAAGCTATGGTGCTTATAAGAATCAAAAATGAGATAAGCAATAATCGTTATGCTAAAAGGCATATGAATCAGTCTGTAGTAAGCTTCTTTCTGGGCCACCAGTTCTTTTGAGACCCAATTTCAATGTCAAACAGTTCCTTATATGTACATGTCAGCAATGATATTTCAGTTCTGGATGGTGGCAAATGGTGGTAATGCAGGTCCAACCCTCTCTGGTTTGGTCCTGGGCAACCTGCAGTGATACACAGCTGCTGATTGCTATTATGGTAAGGCGTCATCAGCGACTTCTTATAAGTATATTTCCAGTAGGACATGATCTTACTCATCTAGGGGAAATGGTGAACAACATAGACTGATGAACAAGAGCAGACCCAGAGATAAGGAGCCATGGGTCAGACTGTTGGACCTCAAAGGTTGGGTGGTGATAAGAGGGCGAGATCAACCAAAGGACTTATGTGCACACATGAGCCTAACCAGTGGTCAAGGACAATAGGAGGGTAGGGGCATGAGTGGGGATGGGGTGGGGTGGGGGATTGGAATGGGAGGTTGAGGACAAATATGTGATACCTTAATCAATAAAGAAATTAATAATAATTTTTAAAAAGCTATTGGTGCATTTATACTTGGAATACTCTGTAGCAGTAAAAAATAAGGATCTCTTACCCTTCAAGACAGCATGGAGGGACCTGGAAAGTATTATGCTAAGTGAAATAAGCCAGTCAGAGAAAGACAATTACATGATCTCACTTACGGTAAATCTACGGTAATGAAAGTAAACTGATGAATAAAATAGATCTAGAGACATAAACATAAAACAGACTGAAATCTCAAAGGAAAGGCGGGCGTGGGTAAATGGGTAGGAAGAGATTAACCAAAGAACTTATATGCATATATGCATAACTCATGGACAAAGACAACAGTGTGGTGAAGGCCTGGAGCAGGGGTTGGGTACATACTAGAAGGATGAATAGGGGATAAAAGGAAATATCTGCAATACTTTCAATACTTTCAATGATAAAGATAAATTTAAAAAATAAATTTAATGATAATATGGCAGAGCCTTTTTGTAATGATTTCACCTCTTCTTTCATCTTACAATGGAGGTTCATTAAAACTCTAGAGCTTGTAAACAGCATAACCAGCCAACATCTAGCATATCTCCTAAAAACCAAAATCTACTTATATTTTACCACTCATCTTTGATATGCAAAAAATTCTAATGTGTTATGTTTAAATGTTAGTTTATTCTGTATATATGCCACTCATTCTTCTCACTCTATTTTAAAAGCCAAAGCTGTCCTAATCTATGAGTATTTTTTTAAGAATTATTGTATTTGGACTTGCTATTTAAAACATCTAAATACAATGCTCTCCTTCATATGTGTTTTGGAATATTACTCTTAAGAAACCTTATCAGGGTCAAGATCTGAAAACTAAAAATGTTCTACACGAGGGAAATGTGGTTTATCTGAAGCTTGAAGAATGTGATTGCTTAAACTCTTTTCTAAACTTTAGCAAAGCTTTGAGACAAATTCCATTTAAAAATTTTTTTTAATTCTAGGTAACTAAATACCATCAACACTTCTAACTTACCAAAGAAGAATAACTTTTTAAAATTATTTCTCTCAACTAAGATAGTTGTGTTGTTTATTATGAAATAAAGACAGTTCAAGCAAGCAATCACAATGGTGCCCTGCTGGCGTAACTCAGTGGTTGAACATTGACCCATGAAGTAGGAGGTCACAGTTTGATTCCCAGTCAGGACACATGCCTGGGTTGAGGGCTCAATCCCCAGCTTGGGGTGTGCAGGAGGCAGCCGATCAATGATTCTCTCTCATCATTGATGTTTTCATCTCTCTCTCCCTCTCTTTTCCTCTCTGAAATCAATTAAAATATATATATTTTAAAAAAGGTAATATTTACAAAAACTTGATAAGATTTGAAATTAATATTTAAAAATTGACACTACATGTCTATTCAGTGAAAAGGTATATTACCAAAAGATCAAGAGAGAATGAGTTAATTAGATCCCTAGAATATTACAATGGTTTCAAAGACAAATAAATATTACAATATTATTAATAGCAGTTTTGCATTTTTGTGGCAAATAAGACCTGTGCTCCTTTCACTAGTAAAACCTTACCAAATGAAGTGTATCTGTTGTGTTTGCCCTGGATCCACTAGGGACCTGCTTCTCTTTCATCCTTGTTGATTTGGAGCATGTGTCTATCAGAATGCCTTACCCTATCTTGGCTTCATGAACTGGGACATTCCTCAGCTAGTCAATCTTTTTTACCTTCTTCTGCTGTTCACAAAGATTGGTGCAAGGAGTGAGCATATGACCCAAGCAAGATCAATCAGAGACCCTTGATAAGATCTGGTATATGGACCCCACAGAGTCTCTCTTACTCTGATCTTGACTTATAAAAATCAGATAAGTCTGGAGATACCTATAATCATCTTTGACTTCCACACACATAATCTGCCTGAGAGTGATGCTGTTATCCATAGGAATGCTGAATTAAGTGGCAGAGGGTGAGACAGCCAAGAATTCTGTTGAGTCCTTGGATTCAGCTGTGCTAAAGCCAGTTCCACACTTGAACTTTCTAGTTAAAAGAGCCAATAAATTTT
Organism: Pipistrellus hanaki; assembly: GCF_964339955.1. Lineage (NCBI taxonomy): Eukaryota > Metazoa > Chordata > Mammalia > Chiroptera > Vespertilionidae > Pipistrellus > Pipistrellus hanaki. Next base: position 48,476,524 of record NC_140506.1, on the reverse strand, counting down.
CTTGTTGCTTGAGTTAATTTGGGTTGAACTTCTGCCACAGGCAACCATGCATCCTAATTAATAGACCAAGACAAGGCCTTTTCAAAACACAATGTATAATTAAGGCATATGTAAGTGAGTTAATGGTTGTTCCTAAATGGTATATCTGCCAAATAAAGATTATAAAGTTATATGATTGTAATATACTGTTAGCTTAATTTTTGATAATTTTGCAAATAATTCCACTACTTACATATAAGCAGCCCTAGATGTCTACTGTCAAGAAAGGAATATATATATAGTATAATATGCAAATTGACTGAACGGCCAAACATCTGGATGACCTTATGGATGAAGCCAGGGCTGTGAGGGCCTACTCTTATACAAAATTCGTGCATTGGGCCCCTAGTGTGTGTGTTCATACACACATATATATACATACATACATGTGTATATACATGCATATGTATATATGTGTATACATGCACATATGTGTGTGTATATGTGTGTGTACACACACAGTAGGGGCCCACATATATATGTGTGTGTGTATACATACACACGCGCACACACACATATATGCACACATATATGATATATGTGTGTATATATACATATGTGTGTATATGTATACACACATACACATATGTGTGTGTGTGTGTGTGTATATATATATGAGTGTTTAGGTAAACAAAGGAGATTGGAAGGATATCTCAAGTCAAAGAAGCACAGATACCCCTGGTCTGAAAAGTTTTCAAAAGTCAGTTGCTCAGTCCACACTTTATATGAAAGACTATATGGTACAGAGTTATAAAAGAAAGTTCAGAAAATGTAATGGAAAGAATGTTACTCAAATCTGAAAGACAAATCTTGGGGATTGTGGCACAAAGTTGATTTATATAAGATTTTGCAATATATTAAAAACATATTTCTTAACAAAATATCTTTGGGAAAACATGTAATAAAAGAAATATCTACTATAATCTTCAACACAATAAAGAGAACTGGATACCCAATATCTTCCAAGTTCTTTATATAGTCCCAAGTGTTTCCCTTTTACTTTCCTTAGGAAAATAAATATACCTCTTTAGCGCAATATGAGAAAATCTCATTGTCCAAATGCTGGTTGCAGCCCTATAGGCTGGAACTCCTCTATCACATGTCTGACACGTGAACGCTCTTCTACAGAGCATGTTCTGTGAACTAATCCTTGGGCTCATTTTCCTTCTTGCCACATCCTTCCCAGTTAACTCCTCTATAATAATTCTATGCGAATGGAATAGAACTGGCATAAAATGTACAACATTTTCTATTGTTTTCACATCTGTCTCTATAAAGTCATTTGGCATCTTTATCCTACCTTTGCTTAATAGTACCTCATATTGCTTGACACAAAATGAGTATTCAATAAATGTTGACTGAATGAACAATCAACATTTCTCAGGAAAAGATCTTGGAAATTAACTACCACTGGGAGCACACTGAGGGTCTCCAAATTTAAGTGATTTTCCACGGACACAAAGTCATTAGTGGTAGTCCCAGAACTAAGTCTCTTAATTCTTAATTCTTAATCAGCACTGTTTTAATACCCACATGAGAGACATGTTTTCATGGTATAACCTGAGATATGATCAATTCTACAGTATGATAGCCCCTACCCTCAGCATATCAAGTGTTTTTCTTTAAAAAGTAATCATTAGCAAACATCTGTATTTAAAATCTTTATTGATTATACACCTTGTACATTTGAAATATACCTTAAAACATATAGTAACAAATGAGTATGTTAAGAGATTTAAAAAGGTGAAATTATTATACTAGACTAGAGGCCCGGTGCACCAAAATTCATGCACTGGGAGGGGGCGTCCCTCAGCCAAGCCTGCACCCTCTCACAGTCCAGGAGCCCTCAGGGAATGTCCCACTGATGGTTTAGGCCTGCTCTGGCAGGGAGCAGGCCTAAGCCAGCAGTGGGACATCCTTAGCGCTGCTGCGGAGGCAGGAAAGGCTCCTGCCACTGGTGCTATGCTTGCCAGCTATGAGCCTGACTTCTGGGCTTCAGGCTGAGTGGCATTCCCCCTGTAGGAGCACACTGACCACCAAGGGGAAGCTCTTGTGTTGAGCGTCTGCCCCTTGGTGGTCAGTGCATGTCATAGTGACCAGTTGTTTCACCATTCGGTCAATTTGCATATTACCTAATTATTTAGGACTAGTAGCCCTGCACACAAATCTGTGCATCAGTAGCTCTCTGCAGGGCCTATCTGCTCCATGTCCACTGCCCAAAGGCTCTCCATGACGAGGCACAGAATGCTTGCCTTGTTGCTGGGGTGATGAAGCAAGCATCCCTCCAGGCCACTCACATTACCCACTCTCAGTGGCCAACTCCTCCCTGGGACTGGGGGACTCTGGTGTGACTGAGAGGTCTGGGTGCCACCATCTTTGTGATGGGGTGGTGGTTAATTTGCATATTACCATTTTATTAGATATGATTAGGCTAATTTATACAGGTCCTTTCTCTGAGGACACCAGAGACTTCCTCTTCAAGTTATCTTAGAATCATTCTTCTTATAAAGTCATCAGATCTTGAGCTTGTGTGTTACTCTGTTCAATATTCATTGGTTATAGACATACATCTTCCAATACTGTACATGAAGTTGGAAATTATATAATTCACCTTTGTATCACCAGTGACTACATCAAAGCTGAGCACTCAATAGATGCCAGTTTATAAAACAAGTGAGGACAACTGGATATACATATGCAAAATGATGACCTTAGATCCTCACCACCATATAAAAATTTAATTTAAATGTACCGTAGGCTTAAATAAAAGAGCTAAATAAAAAATTTGTAAGAGAAAAATTTTGAGACCTTAAGTAAAGAAAATAGTTTCTTAGATTACAATACCAAAAGCACATCCAATAAAAGAAAAAAAGAAATGATAAATTGAACTTTCTTCACCAAGAAAGTAAAAAAGACAGAAAATAGATTGTGAGAAAAATATTTGCAAAATAAACATCTAATAAAGGCTTTATATCCAGAATATATAAAGAATTCAGTAATAAAAAAGCAAATGACCCAATAAAAGAAAGGCTAAAATATATGACCTAATATTTCACTAAAAAAGATATGCAAATGGCTCATGGCTAATAAGGACGTGAAGATGTTGAACAATTTTAGTCATCAGGGAAATGCAAATTAAAACAAGAATAAGGTACTATTTCACACCCATTAGAATAATTATAATAAATAAAGCAGACAATAACAAATATTGGTGAGCATGTGGAGAAATAAAACCCTCTCATGTTGCTAGTAGGTATATAAAATAGTATGGCCGCTTTGAAAAACAGTTTGACAGTTTCTTCAAAAGCTAAGTGTATAATTACCAAATTACCAAGTAATTCCATTCCTAGACATATACACAATAGAAGAACTAAAACATAAGACATGTTTACACAAAGACTGACATAGAAATATTCATGGCAGAATTATTCATAATAGTCCCAATTTGGAAGCAACCTGAATGCCAATCATCTGGTGAATGGATATACTAAACTAGTGACCTGGTTCATGGATTTGTGCACATTGAAAGGAAATTAATTAGAAGGTTCCTGGAGGGGAAGGACTGGGTAAGATGGGCAGAACACACCCTGGAGCCAACCTCCCACCGTCCTTCCCTGGCCAGCCGCACCTGGGGTGGCACCATGGCTGGAAGGGCATCTGCAGGGTCCTAATATCCAGCAGGTGGGGTCCCTCGGTTGGGCTAAAACTGTCTCTCTGACACCCCCTGAGGGGTCCCAGAATGCAAGAGGGCACTCTGCAAAGTTGCCATTGTACAGGGTGTGGAACTCAACTGCAAGTGCGCAGTAAACCAGATTTGGGCCAACAGTTCCCCAGCAACAACATAACCCATAGTAAAAGGTAGACTCACATGGCCCCATGAGGAATTAGGCTCCCTACTTGCTGGTTTAGGGGTGTGTCACCCGAGAACTGCCGCTGCCAAGTCATTGCAGCTCAGCAGCTCCTGCATTGAGCATCTGCCCCTGATAAGTACACATTATAGCAACCGGTGAGATGGTAGGAGGGACACTTAGCATATTATCCTTTTTTTTTTTTTTTAATATATTTTATTGATTTTGTACAGAGAGGAAGGGAGAGAGAGATAGAGAGTTAGAAACATCAATGAGAGAGAGTCATCGATCAGCTGCCTCTTGCACACCCCCCACTGGAGATATGCCTGCAACCAAGGTACATGCCCTTGACCGGAATCGAACCCTGGACCCTTCAGTCCCCAAGCTGACGCTCTATCCATTGAGCCAAACCGGTCCCGGCATATTATCCTTTTATATATATATATATAGACTAGAGGCCCAGTGCATGAAATTCATGCACAGGGGTGTGTGTCCCTCAGCCCAGCCTGCAACCTCTCCAATTTGGGATCCCTCAAGGGATGTTCGACTGCCCGTTTAGGCCCGATCCTACCAGGATCCTACCAGGATCGGACGTAAACGGGCAGTCGGACATCCTTCTCACAATCTAGGACTGCTGGCTCCCAACTGCTCACCTGCCTTCCTTCCTGATTGCCCCTAACCACTTCTGCCTGCCAGCCTAATCACCTCCTAACCACTCCCCTGCCAGCCTGTTTGTCCCTGACTGCTCTCCCATGCAGGCCTGGACACCCCTAAATGCCTTTCCCTTCAGGCCTGATCCCCCCCAACTGCTCTCCCCTGAAGGCCTAGGTCCTCTCCCCCCAACCCCCCCCCCCCCCCCCCCGCGCTTCCCTGCAGGCCCGGTTGCCCCCAACTTCCCTCCTCTGCCAGCCTGGTCACTCCTAATTGCCCTCCCCTGTAGCCTGATTGCCCTCAAATGCCCTCCCTTGCAGACTTGGTCTCTTCCAACTGCCTTCTCCTGTAAGCCATCTTGTGGCAGCCATCTTGTGTCCTCATTGGGGCAGCCATCTTTGACCATATGAGGGCAGCCATCTTGTGTGTTGGAGCGACAGTCAATTTACATATTACTCTTTTATTAGATAATACATGGTATATCCATATAATGGAATACTATTTGGCAATAAAAAGGAACTACCAACAATTGCTACATCACAAATGAACCTCAAAACTATTATGCAAAGGGAAAGAAGGCATATACAAAGGACCACATATTGTATGATTACATTAACATGATGTGTCCAGAAAAGGCAAATTTATATACAGAAAGTAGATTAGTAGTTGCCTGGGCCTGAGAGTGGGAATGGGGAAATTGTAAATGGACCCCTTAGGGATCTTATTGATAGGAAGAAAATGTTCTAAAACTGATTTATTGTGATTGCTGCACTGCTCAGTAAAGTTACTGATAATCATTGAATTATACACTTGAAATGAATGAATTTTCTGATATATAAAATATAACTCACTAAGTTGTCTTTTAAAAAGACAAGTGAATAAATCATTAGCCTACTTATACACCTTAAAAAGATCATTCTCTTCATTGTCATTTAGTATTCCATTATATAGATATCCTGCCAATTTCAAGAAGCTCTCTACCCTCTGTATCTTTTAGATTCTTACTTTTTCCCTACCTCAGTCTCCACAAAACCTTTCTAAAATACCCTTAGTATATTTTAGCATATTTGTCTCAATTCTCTCCTTCATAGCAGAGAAATATGAGCCCTTGGATAGTGGTTCATTCACATTTTATGGAATCATTATCCAGTCTAGGTACCTTGCCCTCAAAATGCTAACAGTTTGACAAAAAACATAGAGGATTCACATAAATAACTATGAAATAGAGTTTTTGAGGATGGCAAGATCTTACTGGTTGGGGAAAAACAAAGAAAGTCTTTCTGTAAGGGCAGTCATCTGAGTAAGACATCGCATGACAGAATTCCCACAGGTGGAAATAAACTGTATAAGACCTCCTTGACCAAAGACAGTGGGTGAGTCCATCTGTTCTGAGTACTTTTAAGCTATAATCCTTATTCCTGGTCTTTTTCTTCTCTTGCCAAACCATGTTCACCTGTTATTATTGGCTCTGTTATACTTAACTACTCAAACAAACTAATGCAGATAAAAAAGAACAGAAGTTGGAGAAATAATTGAGCTTTATTGGAACAATGTGATTAAATTATCACTTAATCATCAATATATACTTGTATCTTAAAATGTACCATTTCAAATTAAATCTCCTGATACCCAGAGGCAGTGTCACAAAGGGGTAGGGGCTAGAAAAGCAGTAGAAAAGTCCTGTCAGAAAACAAGCTCTAGAAAAAGACACCTTGCTTAATGATAAACTTGTTAGACATATGGATACAATTTCCCCTAATAAATATGTGAATCAAAAATCACTATGGCCAAAACCTGTTTGGCTCAGTGGATGGAGGGTCAACATGCAGACTGAAAGGTCCCGAGTTCAATTCCAGTTGGGGGCATGTACCTTGGTTATGGGGTACTTGCAGTAGGGTGTGCAGGAGGCAGCTGATCAATGTTTCTTTCTCATCGATGTTTCTAACTCTCTCTCTCCCTTCCTCTCTGTAAAAAATAAATATATTAAAAAAAAAACAAAAAACACACTATTAATGCCCTAGCCCAGTGGTAGGCAAACCGTGGCTAGAGAGCCACATGCGGCTCTTTGGCCCCTTGAGTGTTCTAACGCCACTTCTTCAAAATAGACTTGCCCAGGCCTAAAACTGACATCTATGCATGGGCCACAAAGTTTCAATTACACTGTATATACGCACCCACACGTGGTATTTTCTGCAAGAGCCTCACTTGAGGGGCCAAAGAACCGCATGTGGCTCACGAGCTGTGGTTTGCTGACCACGGCCCTAGACGGTTTGGCTCAGTGGACTAAAGGGTCCCAGGTTCAATTCCCGACAAGAGCATATACCTGGGTTGCAGGCTTGATCCCTAGTGGGGGTGGGGCATGCAGGAGATAGCTGATCAATGATTCTCTCTCATCATTAGATGCTTCTATATTTCTCTCTTTCTCCCTTCCTTTCTGAAATCAATAAAAATGTTTTAAAAAACACTATGTAGTATCTTATGTTTGACCAAGCATGGAAAGTGAATCCTGGCTTTAGTGGGATACCCACTGGACCTGAAGTTTGACCCTTAAAGAATCTATTAAATCACTGTATGAAAAAATATTATTATTCAACTAGAGGCCTGGTGCATGAAATTCATGCTGGGGCGGGGGGGGGGGGGGGGAGTGTCCCTCAGTCCAGCCTGCACCCTCTCCAATCCAGGACATCCCTCACAATCCTGAACTGTTGGCTCCCAACTGCTCGCCTGCCTGCCTGATCACCCCCTAACCTTCCCCTGCCAGGCTGATTGATGCCTAACTGCTCCTCTGCTGGCCTGGTCACCCCTAAGTGCCCTCCCCTGCCAGCCCAAATGCCCCTAACTGCCCTCCCCTGCCTGCTTGGTCACCCCTAACTGCCCTCACTGCTGGCTCAGTTACCCCTAACTACCCTCCCTTGCCAGGCTGGTCACCCCTAACTGCCTTCCCCTGCCACCTGGTTGCTCTTAATTGCCCTCTCCGGCAGGCCTGCTCCCCCCCAAGTGTCCCCCCGCTCTCCCCCAACTGTCCCCCCTACAGACCTGGTCGCCTCCAACTGCCCTCCCTTGCAGGCCTGGTCCCTCCCAACTGCCCTCCCCTGCAGACCTGATCACCCCCAACTGCCCTCCCTTGCAGGCCTGGTCCCTCCCAACTGCCCTCCCTTGCTTGCCTGATCACCCACAACTGCCCTGCCCTGCCGGCCATCTTGTGTCCACATAGGGGCAGCCATCTTTAACCATATGGGGCGGCCATATTGTATGTTGGAGTTATGGTCAATTTGCATATTAACTCTTTATTACATAGGAGCATTTGCTTCTTTGGTTCCAAAGCATTCTTAGATATTGAGGGACATGTGTATATAAAGTGTCACTATTTTTCCAATATTTCTGTTCTTCACTATTTATTATTTAATGAACAAATTCAACCACTAAGCAAGTACTTAGAGAGTACCTACCTTTGGAGTCATAATCACAATCTGTGCTAAGGCAACCTGCAATCTTAAAGTTCACCTACAATTAATAGACTGTCTGTGTTCATCAAACAGAGCTTTTCTCTGTCAAATGACTTTGACTATATAAAATTGATGGTGTCATACTTGGTTAAAATTTAAAATCCTAAAAGATCAAACATGAAAGAATCATATTAAATTTTGGTCAAATCATTCAGTGCTGTCTATGTTGTGGTAAAATGGGCACAATTCTGTAAAGTAATATATATTTAATGGTAATGCAGTTTGGCTAACTCTTTTGGAAAGCAAATACCTTAAATTTTTTCTTATCTTTGACCTAGTAATTCTACTTCTGAGATTCTATCCAATGAAAATAATGCTAAATATAGTCTAAGGAAAGAGTGAGCCTTGTGCGCAGTATTTTTGCTAAAGCATTATTTCTAATATAAAAAATTGATATTTCTTAAATATCTAATAGAAAAAGAAATGTTTATATTCACACAGCCATTTAAAATGCTGTTTATGAAAAGCTTTTAATGTTACAATATTAAGCATATGTATATACCAGCGTTTTTCAACCGCTGTTCCATGGCACACTAGTGTGCCGCGAGATGTTGCCTGGTGTGCTGTAGGTGCAGACAAGACAAGAATTTTATAATTTTTCACTATTTTGTTTACTTAATATTTCATAATAAAGTAATTATAAAATACTTTCTTTGTGTTTATTTGATTCCTATTCAAGAGAATTACTTTATATATAGTCAATATAGGCACAGAGTTAAATTTTTTAACATTTTCTAATGGTGGTGTGCCTCGTGATTTTTTTCATGAAACAAGTGTGCCTTTGCCCAAAAAAGGTTGAAAAACACTGGTATATACTATATAAGCTCAACTCAAAAACAATTTTTAATGTAAAAGAACAAACTAGAAGTTGATATACCAAAATCTTAGTGGGGACTAAAGATTATTTTTGTCTTCTTCCTACTTGCTATTTTTCAATAGTAAGGCAAGAAAATAATAAGATTTTTAACCTTATAACATTTTACCTTTTTATTGAATTTCTGAGCAGGAAAAGAACTTTGAAAAGCTAGTTTACCCCCTGTTCTTTATTGATAAGAAAACCTTATCAATAGAAGGCACAGAGAGTTTAAAGTATTTGTATAAGTCCACAAAGTGAGTTGATAGTACTCTAAAACTGATATCATTGGACGCAATATAACATTTTATTAAATAACACACCTCAAAAAAACTTAATTTTAATATGAATGCTCTAGAACCTGAAATATGAGGTGAGAGGGGGAATTTAGTTATCTTTTCAATGAATATTACAAATGCTTAGTAAAAGTGAAGTTTCGTTCTAGAAAACTTTCCAGTTTTGAGATTTAAGATGCATAATAAAGAATCTACATTATGTTTATTAAAAGCTCACTGTCCACTTGTTAGAGTTACTACTGTTTGTTTTTAGTTGCTCAAACAGAAATGACAATGTATCATGTGACCTTATAAATCAAGACTTCTGACCCCAATAAATTAAAAAAGAAAACCACTTTCTGTTATGAGCTTTACTGTTCAGCTCTCATGAACTAATGATATAGTACTAGTATTGCCGATAATTAACTACTAAATCATACATTAGACATAATAACCTTTAACTTGGTTTTAAATATCCCAAACAATTTTTTCTTAAGTCTTTCTAAATATAATTTTTTTTAATTTTTTTTTTTTTTTTAGTTTAACATTGCATACCAATGGAAAATAATCCAAAGGGAATGTTTAAGGTTAGTAGAGTGTTTATCTTATCAAAAGTGGTTTGGTCTCTTTGGGTTACTGTTTGGATTCCAGCTAATCAGACCTATTTACTAGTTTTAAAACTTTCAGCAATTAACACTGTTGAAACAGCACCAATCTGCTATGTTATTTCAGCTGGGAAAGCAGCTATATGAACCAATACAGTCTCCCAGTAAAAATAAATGACAGCAGCTTCCACTCTCTGGGGAGCTAGTTTTTAGGTATGTCGCAATGTCACACTGAATAACAAAACAAAAGAGTGTAAAACATCTAAATAATAAAAAAACCCAAAAGACATACCATGTTTTCGAATTTAAAAAGATAATAAAGTAACTTTGCCAATAAAAACAGCACTACAGGAAGACAAAACAAATAAAAATGAATTTAAGAGGTAGGTTGTGGTCCTTTTTCCATCAAGAACCTTCCTTGTTTTTAAGATTGTTTGGTTATATTGCAATTTTTTAACACATGGTGGCTCAAATCAACAATACATTTGCTCTTCAGACTTTGACACTTCCCCAGCTGCTAGGTCTGTGCTTAACTAAACAAGTATAGTAGTGCAAGTGGAACATTTATGTAACACAGAAACTATAAATCTTTTTTGAGAAACAGAGGCCTTCTCAAAGGGATAAGAGCATCACATTTTAAAACATGTGGGAGATTTATTAACAAAATATGATTTCTTTTCTCTAAATAATTTTTTTAAATTCATTGAGCGTCTATCTGGTGTTAGACACCACATGAAGAACTTTACATGTCTTTTCTCATTGAAACCTTGCAACAATCCCATGAGGTATAGATACTAACGTTTTTCTTCATTTTGTAAATGGAGAAACTGAGATCTAAAAAGGGTAATAATCTGTCCAAGGTCACTCTGCTAGTAAATACTAAAGCAAGGGTTGAACTCAGAAGGCCTGACTTCAGAGCCTGTGCTCTTACCTACTGTTAGCCAGTCAAAATGGCATTACAGGATTTTTAGACTAGAAGACATATCAATATACCTGAAATAAACATTACTGATAATAAAAGCATAAAACACATCTTATCTACAGCCTTTCTTTTTCCACTGACTTCTCTTATCAATGGTAGCTCTTTTTCCCCTTTCTGCCCCTTCCTCTTCCACTTTCCAGCAAACACACACACACACACACACACACACACACACACGCACCCACGCACACACACCACCAGCTTTACTGATAGTGAATATGGTTCTAAAAAAATAAGGCAGGGAAAAGTTAATGTTTTACTTCAAAAATGGACTAAATGGTAAGTGTGGCCTCAGAACTTGTGGGGTGAGAAGGGGAGGAGAGATCATTATTTGAACAATTGATTGGATGTTCCCACTTGTTTGTTTACTACTAGGTAAAATCATTTACAGATATATAGTAATAAGAAAAAAAAAGTCTCCATTGAAGAACTGGTTACTGGGTTTCCTTCACTTCTCTGCTCAAGCCAAAAGGCCTGCTTTTACCTGACAGAATCAAATGTAGTGAGTTTTCCAAAAGAGTTACAAATGAATTTTCCCTGAATAAACATAACTCTTAGTGAAGCAGATTATATAGAGTAATATTTTCCGGTCTGTGAAACTTTCTGTGATAAAAGAAATGTTTAATCTCTGCTATCCAATATGGTAGCCACTAACCACATGTAGTTACTGAGCGCTTGAAATGTGGCTAATGGGACTTGGGAACAAACTTTTTAACTTTATCTCATGTTAATTTAAACAGTCACATAGTTAATGGCTATCAATTTTACAGAACAGCCATAGACTCATCTCAATAACTACTATTCATTGAGTATCTATTATGTGCTACATAGCTACCTTTGAGAAAGGAAAATTTTGTCCCCATTTTACAGATAAGCAATTGAGCCGCAGAAGGATTAAGTGACTTGCTCACAGATTCACAACTAGTACGTGGCAAATTCTGGATTTTACACCCACATCTGTCTCTTTCCAAGCCTGATGTTTTCACAAGTGGTCCTCAACACTGGCTGTATGGCTGTATATGGTGTGCTTTTCTTTTCTTATATGATGGTGTGCTTTTCAAAAACACTTGTTCCATGTCCCACTCCCCAGAAATATTTATTTAATTGGTCTGGGGCAGGATCCAGGCACATGCACATCTCTTGAAACCTCCACTGTGCAACACCACCTCTATAACCCAGGCCCTCTAATAGTGGATAATCATTTCCAAAAGGAAGTTGTGATGAAGTTCTACCTCTGCCTAAAAGACATAAGAGCATCACATTTTAAAACATGCTTTAGCATTAAAGCATGTTAATGCTAAAAAGAGTCCCCCTCTTTCCTTTTGCAAATCAGAGTAAATGACAAAAGAGCAGCTACTCCAAGCAAGAGTGAGGTCACATGGCTGGTGTTTTGAGAGAACTAAGACCAGGTTTGTATGTGAAAGCTTTAATTCCTGGAGTTGTGGGACAGCAAAAGAGCAAAGGTCAGGAAATCCGAGGAATTTAAAGCCTTGTACAGCAACTCAGAAGCAGGAAGGTAGACAAAGGCTGGGAGTGTGTACTATTTAACTATTTCTAGAGCTGGGGATACTCAGCTCTGCCAGGCTTATCAGCTTCATCCTCTACCTATTCTTTCTGCCCTCCAGCCCCCAAAGGTCCTTAGGAGTGGTCCAAGGGCTTCTGTGCAGCATTTTTCACTCTGCCAAGTTTACCTTTTGTAATTGATATATAATTGGCATATAACATTATATTAATTTCTGGTATACAACATAATGATCCAATATTTGTAAATATTGCAAAATAATCACCAAAATTAGTGTGGTTAGCATACATTACCATACATGGTTAGATTTTTTTTTTTTTCTTGTGATAGGCTGCCAAGTTTACTTCTAATGGATGTAACCCTACCCTGACATATAGGAGCTGCTTAATATTATGACTGTGAAATGAAAAAAAAAAAAAAGCAGATTTTGGAATTCAGGAGACTCAGCTTCCTGATAGATTCAGATATCTGAATATGCATTTGGTAAATATTTTTTTTAAATCAAATTAAAATTCCCTTTCGAACCATTGCACTTGCCTCACAAAAGTAGAGAACACTGTATCAGTATCCAGGACTGGATTACTTTTTGTTTTAAAGATTGAAAGGCTTGAAAGTGATGAAATAAAAAGAAAAAAATGAGAATATTGACAAAAAATTTAAACAGAAGGAATTATACCATAACCAAACATACTCCAAGTGCAGTGTTAAGCACTGGCAACCTGTATATATTGTTGTTTTGGCCTCAGGAGACCACTAAACCAAGTTCTGGGAATGAGAAAATCAACAATGCAAGGGCTTTAAGGAAACTGCCACAAAAATAGAACAAGCTGCTGTAAATGTTAGCCCTCAGACTAGCCAAGTAGGCCTTTCTCTCCTACAATAAAGGAATTAAAATAAAAATAATTTGTGTTTTAGATTATCCTCAGGAAAGGTATGTGGTTATAAAATGCACCGTGGAAATCATCTCCATTCAGGAAGTCAGCATAGCTGCTCCCATAAGGAGGCTGTGTATATTCTAAAGCGAAATAAACTTGTGTTCTAAGAATCTGCCTTCAGAAGTAGCAGCTCTGAAAGTAATGTGTAAAAATCTCAAGGATGTCTGTAGCAAATGGTTTCAAGTAGAAACATCTAGTCTGTTGGCAAGTACCCTTTAGAGAAGGAACGACTTGAATTCCCTTGAAACAAAATCACCAATCATTCTTACCAAACAGCCTGCTGCTTACAAAAGTAAGAAACACACGCAGGTTTTTCAAGCTGCAGCTACAGATTCAAACATCAGTTTATGCCAGTAGATTTTGCTTTAGTAATGTAAAAAGTGAAGCACCCCAATGAGAGCAGAAAGAATTAACTTAGGGTGTTTAAAAATGTGAAAGATGATAATGGTAGAAAAAGCCACTTCAAACGTCTCCTGACTTGAATTTCAAGCCATGATTTCTTCTGAACTTTACCTGGCTGCTTTCCATCCCCACCCAGACTTACCTACCTACTTCCTCCTCTCCCTCCCTCCTTTCCTCCTTCCCTTCATTCTTTCCTCCCATCCTCCCTCCTTAGTAATACATACCCAAGGTCTAAAAATAACACACAGGTAACCAAAACAGAAACTTAGTGTCCTCTAATTCCTATCTACTCTCAACCCTATTCCAAATTCCTGATTTTTTTTTTTATCATTGTCAGTTACCTAAAAGGTTAAAGAAGCAGTGTCTGGCATGTAAATGTGCTAAGGAAATTTGTTTCTATGGCCTCAAATTTTCCATTAGGGGCCAGTTGTATAAGCTATAAAATAGGAGAGAATCAAAGGATGGTAGTGGCACTCTCCAGTTTCTTCCCAACCATGTTTGTGCCCTTGAGCAAAACACTTCCCTCCCGGAAATTCTTTCCCCTTTGGGAAAGTAAGGAAGGTGACAGTTCTGATTCTTGGTTCACTTCGAAATCAAACCTTCTATACCAGCACTGTTTAACAGAAACATAAGTGAGCTATAAATGTGAGCCACATTGGTAATTTTTTATATATATACACTGAGTGGCCAGATTATTATGACCACCCCATCAGTACTTAGTTGGGCCACCTTTTGCCTTCAATACTGCAGCGATTCTTCTTGGCATTGACTCCACGAGATGTTGAAAGGTGATGTGAGGAATCTGACACCATGCCTGATGAATAGCACTGTCCAGTTCTATGAGATCTGATAGTTGTGGAACCAGCTGCCTGATGGCTCTTTTAACTTCGTCCCACAAATGCTGGATTGAGATCTGGTGATTGTGGGGCCACCTAAGCAAGGTAAAGTCTCCCTCATGTTCTTGAAACCACTCCTGCACAATACGAGCACCGTGGCATGGCACATTGTCTTGTTGGAAGAAGCCATCTCCATTGGGATATACTATCCACATGATAGGATGAACATGATCAGCAATGATACTTAGGTATGTTGTGCTATTCAGATGTTGTTCCACACGAATTAAAGGGCCCAAATCATGCCAGGAAAACGTGTCCCAAACCATAACACTGCCCCCACCAGCTTGAAGTGTTGTACTCATGCAATGTGGGGTGCATGCTTTCATGCTGCTTCTGCGAAATTCTCACTCTGCCATTTGCATGATGCAACTGGAAACGGGATTTTTCCACATGACTTTTTAACAATGCTCAACTGTCCAATCCTTGTGTTCCTGTGCGAATTGGAGACGATTTATCTTGGTGTTTAAACAGGCCTTTGGCTTCCATATCCCATATGATGCAGTGTACGGCTAATTTGCCTACAAACCTCAGGTGGTCATAATAATCTGGCCACTCAGCATATATTTCTATTGATTTCAGAAAGGGAGAAGGAGAGATAGAAACATTAATGATGAGAGAGAATCATTGATGGGCTGCCTCCTGCACACCCTCTACTGGAGATCAAGCCCACAACCCAGGCAGGAGCCCTGACCAGAATCCAACCTTGACCTCCTCATTCATAGGTCGACTCTCAACCACTGAGCAACACCAACTGGGACACACTGGTAATTTTCAAAAAATGTAATAAGCACACAAAAATCAGGTGAAATTAATTTTAATACTACCTTTTTCAAGCCATTATAATTCAAAATAGTATCATTTAACATGTAATCAATATTAAACATTAATATTTTAATACTATTAGGAACAGTTTACATTTCATTTTTTAAACTAAGTCTTCAAAATCTGGCGTTTATCTGGTACAAGAAATCTGGATGCAGACCAGCCACAGTTGAGACAACCTCAAGGAGACAATTGCTACTGTTTTCAGCACCACAGTTTTATACCAGTGCTGGACAGTATTCCTAAAAAGCTCTTGTTCTTTGAGTAGCTTCCTTCATCATCTCTAGACTGGATTTCTTCTGTTGCCAATAGAACATTATTATTGATTATCATTTGCTGGCAATATCTAATTGCAGGCAACAAATGTTGGATCGACTAGGATTACTCAGTTTCAGTATCAGAGCTTTGATTAATACCAGTACCGTTTCCCTACAATACATTTAGTCTTCAAGTAAATTTTTCTCGTCTGCTCAGTCATTCCTACTGAATTTTAGATTATTTACTCTAACCTTCACAGAACAATTAGGATATAGTATCCGTGTTCATTAACAATTTGAAAAGGAATCCTACCGCTCTTACATTGGGATGGTGGAGCAGAAGAGTGGACAGTGCCAGGCTAAGGTGGGGGCAAGCAGGAGCCAATTGTCCCGCCAATGGCCCCACAGATTGTAACCAGCAGTGGCGGCGGGGGGCAGGGCCACTGCCCAGCTCCCAGGCACTGAGGGAGCTGGGAGAGGTGATCCAGCCCCAATCAATTGCTTTGCAGGTGGAATGGTGGAGCAGGTGAGGGGACAGTGCCAGGCCACGGCAGGGTGCCAGGCGGGGCTGCAGAGCTGTGAGGCTGGGGGCGCAAGCTGGGGCCCAATCCTTGCCGGCCACCCCAAGGGACCCCACCCGTACACAAATTCATGCACTGGGCCTCTAGTGCAGTTATAAAATGATAGTTTTTATTTTGAAATCTAATATACACATAGATAAGTGTCCAAAACAACAAAGTGAACCCTATGGCCATCACTACCTACCCTCCCTCTCAAAGGTTTCCACTATCCTGACTTTTAATCAATTCCTTATTTATTTGTTTAATTTTACTGCCAAAGCACACATCACTAAGCTCTATAACTTTTCCTGTTTTTAGGTTTTCAATAGAGGGTTATATCATATGTATTCTTCTGTGTCCGGCTTCTTTAATTTGAATTCTTTTTGTTTATTTTTAGCTTAATACATCTTGGACATCTTAGTCAATATATATGGAATTACCTTATCCTTTTAATTCCATAATATAAAATTGAACAAAAGTCCTGATAAATAACCAAATTATTTTTACTTGGTCATTATGAATAATGTTGTAAAAGGACATCTTAGGCATTCATCTTTATAAGTCAATTTTTTAAAATTTAAAATGTAATCCTTGCCCTAACTGGTTTGGCTCAGTGGATAGAGCGTAGGCCTGCAGACTGAAGGGTCCCAGGTTCGGTTCCAGTCAAGGGCATGTACCTTGGTTGGGGGCAATTCCCCAGTGGGGGGTGTGCAGGAGGTAGCTGATTAGTGTTTCTCTCTCCTTCATGTTTCTAGCTCTCTATCACTCTCCCTTCCTCTCTGTAAAAGATCAATAAAATATAAAAATAAAATGTAATCCTACTGCTAAGGTAAAATGAAGTGGCATGTTAATTATTTCAGAAGTCTTGAACAAAATTCAGTTTCAATACAATGAAATTTTAACAAGTAAGTTCCTATCTTCTAAATTTTATTTTACTTAGAGGCAAGGAGACAACTTTAGTTGTGTCACCATTGGGGACTAAAGGGTACATGGGAATCTATGTACTATTTTTACAATTTCTTGTGAGTCTATAATTATTTACAAATAAAATTGGGGTATTTTTGGGGGGGAAGGGAAGGTGGTTCCAAAATCACTTTTTTTTTTAGATATTTATTTTATTTTTTTCCCCTTTATTGATTAAGGTATTACAAATGTGTCCTTAACCCCTAATTGTCTCCCCCCCAAAAAAAAAATCCTGCTCTCATCCTCACTCCCTGATGCCAACACCATCTTTGACATCAGCTGGGAACTTGATAGAAATGTAAAATCTCAGGTCCTATCCCAGATCTAAATTAGAATTGGCATTTTAACAAGAACTTTTACAAGGTAATTCATATGCACATTAAAGTTTATAAGCATTGCTATACAAGAAGCCAAAGTGATATTCAAGTATTATTCTTTCAAAAAGACAGTTTCTTCATTTTGTTGTTAGAAAGGTTTTTCCAGAGGCTCAGGGCCTAATTCATTAGTATGCTGTTAGTTCAGCCATACTGGGTACTGGCCTAAAAGACTCTCCTCCATGCAGTGAAGTTTAATAGTCTGTCTTGAAATTCTTAATTTTATTTTTGCCTTTGTGTTTTTTAAGTGATGTTCTATGAGACCACAGAGCGTGCACTAGGACCTTCACGCCTCAGCTTACCTAATAGCCCACTTCCCTGACTCACTGGGGTGGGGTTCTAAGCTGCCCTGGCACTTTGGGACCCCTCATTCTCCCCTCTCCCAGTCCTCATCTGGTGACAGCTGCTGACCTTCAACAGAGGTCTGTGCATAGACAGAAGGGTTGCTGTTGCTCCCTGAGACATCTCGGGGCCAGGTTTGACAACAGCCATTCTTGTCCCAGACTGGCAGCACTACGAGGTGCTTATAGGTGACTGGTGGGTGGAGAAGAGCCTCGTACCCACCTCCAATACAAGTACTTAGTACATCCTGGCATGGAGGTTGCACAACCCTCAGAGGGCCCCTCTTCCTCTGTGGATTCCCATGAGCACTGGGCCCAGGGATGACTGGCATGATTTCTCCATCTCCTGCCAGGATACGAGCTTGTCTAGAGGCTGGTGGAAGGGGAACCCAGTAGCTGGTGGGTGGCATATGTGCTTAGTCACGGAATAGGGCCCCGTGACACCGCATTTGTCGGGCAAGTGCGACCATGCCCGAGGACACAAAACATTAAATAGCAAATAAAAATGCCATTACATTTTTATCGTAAAAGACAGGCAACACTTTATGTTTTAATTTTCTTAGTCTTTTATAAGGAGCTCCACATTTTCATTTTGTGCTTGGCCTGGCAAATTATGTAGTCAGTGTTGCAGAGGCCACTGGGAATCAAAAGGTGAACTTCTAACACCCTGATGAAAGAAATGTTTAACATCTCTGCCAATGGTGAACTCTAATGGCTACTGAAAGCAGCCTTCATTACAAGATTGTTTCAGGAATCCTTCTGCAACATAAGGCATGCTTATCCCTCTCTTTAAAGACTTTCTACCATACAAGTCTGTACCAAGCATTGTCAGCACAAATCTCTGAATTTTTTGTGTTTATATCTAGTATCCAGCTATATTTCCATATTTTCTAAATTTTTAAAAAGATATAATTAGCAGTAACCTTTTTTCACTTTTAAAATTTAAAATTCCTGAGTGGCAGAACATTAAAAAAAAAAAAAAAAAAAAAAAAAAAAAAAAAAAAAAGTGAGACTTTGGAATAAGTCTGGAAAGAAAAAGAAAGGATTTAAAATTTTAGGAACTACGGTATGTTTATATTCCTACTAAAGGCCTGGTACATGAAATTCATGCACGGATAGGGTCCCTAGGCCTGGCTGGTGATCAGGGCTGATCTGTGGGGCATCCGGCAGGGCAATAGGGATCCCCCATTCACACCCACATTAGCCTGGTGCTGCCTGTTCACCTGCTCCACCATCCCACTGTGGTCCTGCTCTCATCAGGGACCACTGGGGCCAGCAACACCTCCACTGCCACCCACTGCCAGCACCTTGTCACCAATGCCCGCCATGTTCAGAGTCACCTCCTGGTGGTCAGCACACATCTAACTCCCTATTGGTCGAACTCCTGCCAATGGGGACAATTTGCATATTTTATTATATAGGATGTATTCAGCTCTTCCTTAGTCCATTCCTACACTAATTATTCATTGAGCCACTCCCAAAAAGATTACTGGTGAACTTAACCCAATTTTCTCTAAAGCAATTTTGAAATCCTACACTTTTTCTATATTTTAAATCTCTGTCTTTTTCAACTCTTTCCCATAAATAACTTGTCATTGAATAAAAAATTCCACAGATTATTTATTCTTCATTGGTTGTTTCTCTACCTTGAGTAATGTCAATCATCCTTTTATTTACATCCTTTATCTTGAATTTATCAATATATAGCTTATCTCATGTATAACTGAGGAGAAAGCAAAAGCGTAAAAGTTATTTTGCCTTGCAAGGTGCTCTCAGTGAGTTTGTTTAATGGGATAAATGCCAATTTTTATCTGTACTATTACCCCATTTTAATCTCATTAATATATAGGGTGTCCCAAAAATGTATACACTCACTTTGAATAATTATTAAGGCAGTGTTTAATAAATACATTTTAAAATTGAGCTATCAGCTGTTAAAGTATATATACATTTTTTTTTTGGGGGGGGGGAGACACCCTGTATATAATTGTGGCTAGGAGGCGCTAATAGATAAAGTTCTTAATATTGGTTGTTTTAGGGAATGGAATTATAGGTGATATTTGTTTACTTCTGTTTCTCTAAACTTCCCAGTTTGTTCGCAGTGAATATTAAGGGGACATTAGCAACATTATATATAGGACCCTAATGCCTCTGATACTCATTATTCTTTAATATGAACTACTTGGATTTTGGATTTTTTTTAGAAATATATATATATATATATATATATATATATATATATATATATACATACAATTTCAGAAAGGAAGGGAGAGGGAGAGATAAATATATCAATGATGAGAGAGAATCATTCATCAGCTGCCTTTTGCATGCCCACTAGGGATGGAGGAATGGAGCCTGCAACTGGGACATGTCACCTTGACTGGAATCGAACACGGAACCTTCAATCTGCAGGCTGATGCTCTATCCACTGAGCTAAACAAGCTAGGGCTAATTTGATATTTTGCTACCAGTTCACTGACAAGACTGATAAAGCCAAGTGTGAACTTCCCACAATTAAGGGGTGTTAATTCATTCAATAGTCCAATTAAGAAACTACCTGATAACCCAATTCATTAGAATGTATCAGATTCAAAACACATGCAGCTAATTTACTCTTCTGCTCTTCATGAGCATACATATCCTGTCTTTGTTAACTGAATCATGAAGTTTGATATATATTGATTTCAGAGAAGAAGGGAGAGGAAGACAGAAGCATTAATGATCTGACAAAAAATATAGGTATAATTTTGATTACTTTACACCAGACAGCTATTGTTGTATCAGCCATTGTCATCTTTTAATTTGACAATCTAAGAGGAAAATGGTCAGTGTTCCTGACTTAATAGTCAGGTACTGCATATTTTAAAAAATTCTTTCGGAATACTGGTTGACATTGCTGGTCTAGTCTAGTGGTTCTCAATCCTTACTGCACATGAGAGTCCTGTAGAGAGGTTGTTCCCCCCCCCCCCTTCAAATTACAAGGAAAATTTATTTAGAAAGTTACAGAGGTAGTAGAACTGAGCCATCTGGGTGGGCTGTGTAGGCTCAGGAAACAAGTTGGGCTCAGGAAACAAGTTACAGAAGCAAAAGAAAGGTCCTCTGAGCTCAGGAAAGAGAATGGCAAAGGTAAAGAGCCGGGGAAGAAGAAGGGAAAGGGAAAGGCGAGAGCTTACTCCCCAGAGGGAGAGCTCTAGAGTTCTTTAAATATACTGAAGCCTGAGCCCCACCCAGATCAATTTAATCAGAATGTTAGGGTGGGGCTTGGGCATGGTATCTATTTTCTGTGTTAGTCACCATTCAGAGTGCCTTTACATATGTTAAATCATTTAATACTATACCTCATGATAAGTACTATTATTTTCTATCTTTTACCTGTTAGGAATTGAGGTTTATTGAAGCAAGTTGAAGTAAGTGGCAGATCGAGGATCACACCAGGCTACAGCACAGCCTGTATAATGCTATACAATCTCACAACCCTCCCAACCATCGTTCCAGAGCCTGGAGCACTGCCATACAATACTTGGTACTGCAGAATTCTACTGGACAAGATATAGCCAGAAATAAATAATGCAGAGAATGCAGACTGGTTTTAGGGAGAATTAAAGGCACCAAGGCAAATTGGAGAGATGACAGAATAAGATATCCTGAAATTGTTAAAATTAAGATAGCATGGTCAGGCTGGTGATGATAAAGTCATGCTATCATTTGTTGAGTGCTATTTTATAGAAAAGAAAACTAAGGCACAGAGAAGTTAAGTAACTTGCCCAGGACCACACAACTAGTAAGTGACAGGGCAAAGATCTGAACTAAAAAAATGTGACAGCTAAACCTATGCAACTGGAAAATAGGGAATGAGAAAAGACATCTGCCAACTTGACAATTAAATTCCCCAATCTTTATTTAGGTCAAGTAAAAAATGTCCAAACCTGTAGAGAATTTTTATGCGTTTATTTGAGCCAAACTGATGATATATGCTGGGGAGCAAGATCTCAGATGCACCAGAGAATAACAGTTATGTACTTTCTTTTAGGCATTTGAAATTAGGAAGAAACTAAGGAAGATTACATAAGAGTAGAGAAATGGAGGTGGGGATCGGATTACAGGGTAGTTAAGGCTATGTGCTCTATGCTTTAGAAGGAAGGGTCTGAAAGGGGGCATTTCAACAGTACTTTAACCTAGGTGCACAGATGGGGCCTGTTTAAGACAAAGATAAGCCTTTTATTTATTTATTTATTTATTTATTTATTTAATATATTTTATTGATTTTGTACAGAGAGGAAGGGAGAGAGAGAGAGAGTTAGAAACATCCATGAGAGAGAGTCATCGATCAGCTGCCTCCTGCACACCCCCTACTGGAGATGTGCCCGCAACCAAGGTACATGCCCTTGACCAGAATCGAACCTGGGACCCTTCAGTCCCCAAGCCGACGCTCTATCCATTGAGCCAAACCGGTTTCAGCAAGATAAACCTTTTAAAAACAAGTTATTTGCCTGGGGAATGACTACCCACCATGACCAGTCCCATTAGGAAGTTATGATCAAATCACTCTGAGTTTACCATCCATACGACCACTTTTGTTGTCCACAATCAATTATGCAAAATAAAGCTGTCTTCCTAGAGAAATAGAACTTTATTAGTATAATCTTATGGTAATTAAATATGCATATTAGTAATAAAGAAATAGCTGACAATTAAGTGAGAGAGTTAAAGTAAAAGCAAGATGAGATTTAAAAATTAGGTAAGTGGCCCTGGAAAGGTGGTTCAGTTGGTTGGAGCATCATCCTGTATATCAAAAGGTTTCAGGTTTGATTCCCAATCAGGGCACATACCTAGAATGTGAATTAGATCCTGGTTGGGCACATATGAGAGATAACTGGTCTATGCTTCTCTCTCACATCAATGTTTCTCAAATCAATAAACATATCCTCAGGTGAGGATTTAAAAAAAAAATTAGATAAGTGATGAGATTGGATGTTCTTTAAACTACCTTCCAACTCTGACAGATTCTATGAATGTCTTTGCTTTGTCAAGTTTTGCTTTGAAAAGTTAGAAAAGTTTCATAAGGTACATACATGAACCACCAGCACAAGGAGGGAAAAATAACCTCTGCCCTCGCTTGTGTGGCTCAGTTGGTTGTATGTTATCCTGTGTACTGAAAGGTTGCCAGTTCCATTCCCGGTCAGGACTCATGACTAGGTTGTACGCTTGATCCCTGATAGGGTGTGTGCAGGAGGCCGCTGATTAATGTTTCTCTCTTTTCCCCTCTTCTTTCCTCACTCTCTAAAAATTTAAAAGTAATCTGTCTTGGGTGTCCTAATTCTGCAAGCTGCAGAACTGTGTCTGAATTTGAACACGAGGTCAGTTAATCTTATTTCCTTTGTTCCGTACAGGAAAACCAATTTACATCCTATCATTTTCATTTATGGAGCTGCTCTGTGTCCAGAAACTAGAAAAGCTCCATTTACTTAAGTATCAACAAAAAGAAGGAGAAACTCTTATTCAAAATATATTTAAGCTATTGGGGTGGACAGATAGAACCATGCAATGCTAGACCTACAGAATGCCTGGAGGAGAATCTGGATTTGATTATTTGCATTTGATGAGATTTTTAGATTACATTTAAAAGTAGGTCGTAAGGGCCTGCCTAAATCAGAGGAGAACTCTCTAGGGACTCCTGTTGTCCTAGAGAGAAACCTCTTAAGAAATCTCCTTTGGAACACAGGTGTCTTGTCCTCAGAAAGGAACGTACCCTTTGAAAATTACAGGCAACAATTTCTATCTTGTCTCCAATATGACCAGAATGGGATGAAGCTACAGGGTTAGACACCCCCTGGCTATTGTCAAGGGATCAATTAGAGCTTAATGGGATCCTGAGTAAAATCATTAAGGGCACAGCAGGCTATAAATGATTATGAAGAACCTCGAAAAATCCCCCAGGTATCTATGCCTAGTCTACCTCCCTTATCTAATACCATCTGTGGATGCATAGATGACCTGCAAATGGAAAATGTGTAACTAATAACTTCTAATTGAAAGAAATCTAACTAAAGTTTCTGTACACTGCTCATCGCATATATATCTTAATTAGATACCTTTGGTATCTAAACTATTTATTGCTAACCTCTTTGGAACTCTGAAGCTCAATCATCATTAAGTATCATAACACCTACTCGTGCTAAGTGAAATAGTATTTTAAAAATTCAGTTGAGAGACAACAGATTTTGTTTGGAGAATTCTGCAGCTTCTTTAGAGATGACTCAGAGTGTGAAGTGAAGTTGTTATTAAAATGCAGATTCTTGGCCATTCACTACTAGTCCTACTAAATCCAAACCTTTTAGGGCTGAAGCCCAGGGACCTACATTTTAACAAGCTCCCCAGGGGATTCTTATGTATTTTAGAGAACTTTTGCACTAGAATATCACAAACCCAAACCTAAAAATTACTTTTTACTACCAAATGTTATAAAATGTTCAACTTCTGCCCGGCTGGTGTGGTACAGTGAGCACTGACCTATGAACCAGGAGGTCATGGTTCCATTCCTGGTCAGGGCACATGCCCAGGTTGCTGGCTTGATCCCCAGTGGGGAGTGTGCAGGAGGAGGCTGATTAATGATTCTCTCTCATCACTGATATATCTCTCTTTCTCTCTCTCTCTGAAATCAATAAAAATATATATTTTTAAAAATCAATATAAATATTTTAATTCTTTCTTATATTGTTCTTTCTACTGTATTTATTGACTGATTGGCACAAAAACTTGTCCTGATAATTGCAAACTTCTTTGATCTCCTAACAGATATTCTGCTTTGAAGTAATATTCATAAGTTTGTCTGAACTAACATAATTGCAAAAAAAGTGGCGAGGGGGGGGCAAGGTGCAATTGGCTTCAACAGCCCAAGAGAAAGACCATTCATATCCTTAATGTATAGGAGTTAAGTCTATCCTTTGAGGTGCTTGAGAATGCTTCACCAAATCCAAAATGGAACAAGTCATAAATATTTTGGTCAGAGAATATTTCAGCTTATTGAAGAATTGGTATTTCAGGAACTTTTTTTTTTTAGAAGTTCCCATGCATATTTTTCAGGAAGAAGTAACAGCCAGTACAAACACTTGATGAAAACAACATTTATATATCTAACTGAGCTGACACAGACACTGGAAATTGGGACATACTGGTTAAAAATGAAAAGTCCAATTGATGAAGTACTAGAAATCTTTCAAAAAGGAAATTCTCCCAATCAGACACAATTCGGACTGTCTCTATTCGCATCACTTGTCAAAAGGCAGAAATCTGAAGTGGGATGAATCATAACAGCTCTAGTTAAATGCCATAGTTCACAGGGATCCTTTCTACCCAGAGCTATGGCCCATTCTGAATTTATAATCAAAATGTAAATTGAATAAAGATAGAAGACATTAAAATTGTTGAGAAATAATACATTTGCTTGAATAAGAAGATTGAAAAGGAAATTGACTAGACTGCCATAGAAAACTTGTTTCTACCAGAGATGTTTAAAGTTAATTCTACTCTAAAGCTACAATAATCATGACAATGTGTATTATTAGTGAAAGGATAGACACAACAATCTTTTATGTTCATATGTGTGATATGTTTATTCTCTACTTTTTGCCATATCATGTTTTAGAAACCATGTTATAAAGTGAGTGATATTTTCCCATGGGAACAAATACTCATTATCAAATAAATCATAGATATAAACAGCAAGCAATAAAAGCAAAGTTATAACAACTATAAACCCTTATAATTTAAAATGTTAAAGACATTTTCACATAGGCATCTCTGACGGTATATTTGTTATATCAAGCATTCTAACAGATCATAAATTATCTATGCCACCTATAAAAATAAAATTAGCTTTCATAAATCTCACTAAAGTCAATATGCTAGCTATAATGAACCAATGCTGAATGGATCGTTTTATTTGTCTTCTTATTACTTAATTGTATATCTAAAGTTTGTGTAGAGGAAGTGATTCAAATGACTTTAGTCTGGCTTTCAACACCAACAATAAACCAACTCCCAAGTTGCCCAAAAAGGTAGAACCAACCATTTCCCCTTTGTTAGTTTTACTGTGACAACCTAACATATTCAGTATAATTTCTAAGAACTTAGAGCCATGTTCAAAGATAGAAGGGCTACATGGGGAAAAGGAAATCTTAGGATCTGACTACACTCTGTCACTTACCAATTGGGTGATATAAAGCTTATGTGAGTCATTTACCTCAAAGATGAAATGAATACAAAGCAATGGCCACCTCATAGAGAGAACATTCAAGAAGACATATGACTTGATTGCTTTCAAACTTCAAAACCCCATAAAGAATAAGCTATTATTAATTACCAATATTATTCTTGATGTTGGCATTTGACCCACTATTGATATATTTAAAAGTGAAAAGCTGAAGCTGAAAAGTCATTTTGTCCCCTTTTAGTCTTCCTACCTTTTCAGTTTATTCAGAAATACATGTGCTCCTTTTCAGTACAAAACAACATGGAAATAATAAAAGTTGTGAAGTCACTCTTTATCATTCTTCTCATTCTCAGAGTTTGTTTGACACTTTTCAAGACACTTCGCAATATGCTGAAAAGCCATAAAAACAATTATCTGGGAGAAAAGGCTGCTTTGGTCACTATATTGTGCAATTCTGTAGACCGGATATTTTTCAACCTTTTCAAATTACTGTGGTGGACTCATAAATACAGATAATAAATTGAGGGGCTCCAGATGGGAGGGAAGTTGCCGAGATGAGTGAAAAAGATAAAAAGGATTAAGAAATACAAATGACCAATTATAAAAATAGTCACAGAGATGTAAAGTACAGCATAGGGAATATAGTCAAATAATATTGTAATAATCATGTTATGATGTCCTGTCTTACTGGGGTGACTACTTCATAAGGTATATGAATGTCTAACCATTAGGTTGTACTGATATAATATTGTATGTCAACTGTAACTGTAAAAGAAAAGAAACCTTAAAGAAAAAAAGGGATTTGAACTGGAGGTAGGGAAATGTCAGGAGGATGGAGGGTACTTTACTTACTCCCAGATCACATTATTTGAAATGAACCAGACTGTTCCTACGAGGGGGAAAGCACTTTGAAGACTAAAGAGTACAGAGGTAGAGTCTCAGGGTAGGATAGTTTCCTCCAAGATTGAAAAGGGGCAGAAACTGCCAATCCCAGGAAGGGTACAGCCCACGTCCACTGTCCTTTCAGCTCCTCAAGAAAGCACACATCTGAAAATGGTGATTGGACCTTATATCCCAATGCTGCTAGCCTCAGCAAAGTTCTCAGAGGAGCTATACCTTTCAAGAAATCATGTAGACCATCCTCACGTATGTTTTGGTGCCAATAGTGGCGAGGGGGAGTTTCAGCCTCCCTTCTCATAATTCCCATCAGTTATACCCTCAATCCCACCACCAAATAAATGTATAATCTAAGTAAAACTGGTTTGTTTGCAATATAAACTCAGTTTCAATTTAGATGGTCTTGTTCCTTCCATCTAAATTGCACCCAATTCCAAACCCTTCCTAAAGAGAAATTCTTGAACTTCTAATGGATTAAAGCAGCAGTGATGGACATAGATCAGAGAGACCTCCCCATATATTCTAGGACCTTTGTAAGACCTGTGGATTTATCGTTCTACTACACAGTGAGATGGGAGAGGAGGGGATTCCTCAGAACCAGATTTAGCAATGGTGATGATGATGATAATGTGATATTATCTTACACTTAAATGGAGAGGAATAAAAACAATAGCCATACATAATGCAATAATTGTATAGCATAAAGTTTGTGTGTAGGCAGCATATATTTATGTGCCTCCTGTAGATATTTCATGTTTACTCTCAGTATCCATCTCCTGAAGTTTTTGTTTGTTTATTTATTTGTTAATCCTCACCCAAGGATATTTTTTCCCATTGATTTTTGGAGAAAGTGGAAGGGAGCGGGAGGGAGACAGAAAGAGAGAGAGATTTGACGTGAGAGAAATGCATCGATTGGTTACCTCCTGAAAGATAGAAGACTGGGATCAAACCCAGAACCCAGGGATGTGCCCTTAATTAGAAATCTAATACCTAGCAACACCAGCCAGGGCTTTAGTGAAGTTCTTTTAAAACTGTCAAGCTCCTACAATACTTAAGTGTATAAGGAAAGAAGATTTTTGCATAGGACTGAGCAAAGTCTTGACAGGAGAGCAGTGTAATAGTGTGGAATCAAATACAATGGGGCAGGGGGCATCAGGAGGAATTCTAAGGGGGGAAAATTTCCACCTGGAAATTCTTCCAGAGAGCTTCTGTGCTATACTATATAATAAAACCCTAATATGCAAATCAACGAGTGCTGGAACAACTAGCGGAACAACCAGTCACTATGACATGCACTGACCACCAGGGGCAGATGCTCGATGCAAAAGGGAGCACCGCTCAGCCAGAAGCTGGGCTCATGGCTGGCTAGCACAGTGGCATTGGGGGGAGCCTCTACCGCCACAGCTACAGGTGTGTGGTAAGGAGCGAGGGGGCCCAGACTTAGAGAAGGATGTCTGACTGTTGGCTTACGCCCTAAGCCGGCAGGCAGGCATCCCCTGAGGGGTCCTGAACTACAAGAGGGTACAGGCTGGGTTGAGTGACCCTCCCCCTCCCTCCTGTGAATTTCATGCACCGGGCCTCTAGTAATTCTCTAAGACTGTGTTTTCTTATCATAGCAGAGGCCATTGCCTTGTATTAAGACATTAGTACAAACTTTTTTATAAGTGGCTTTAAGAACTAACTCACAAAACCATTAAGACCAGTATAAGACCAAATGACCTTTTGTACTGGAAATCACTAAAGTAAATGTTGAAAACTAGAAGCTGTGGGCTAACTAGGCCCAAAGACTTTTAATGCCCACAAAATGTTTATTAAAACTTTTAGTTAGCCAACAAATAAGAATCAAATAAATCTGTAATTCTAAGCTTTTCTTGAAAAATGAGAAGTTTGGACAACACTGGATCCCTGCATCTTCTTCTGGCAACAATCAGTTACATCTAAAAACCACTGAGCCCTTCAAACATCTCCAGTTCACAGTTCAGCACCTTCTGTTCTTGAGGCATTGTGTATGGCCTGCTTCCATCATTTTGGGTACCTACTGGCCTCCGAAGGCATCTGAATTGGTGACCATGGCTCCAAAGGATAAGTGAGAAATGGTCAATAAGTATGTGGCAACCAGGAATGAGGAGTGGCCCAGCATTTGAAGGCCAGCAAAGACCTTGATGTTCACACATCCTCCTGCTCCCATGGTATACTAAACATCAGAGATGGAACAGGCCCTGCATCAGATTACTTGTTTTTTGCCTTTTCCTTGCATTGAATTACTATGTAAGACATATTTTTCTCAGTTATTAAATCCAAATAGTAACCACTCGGTTAATATAGTGACTAGAAGGACACTTAAACAGCTGATTTAGACTCTATCTGTCCTGGTTGTAATAAGTTATGTAGTATGAAAATGAATGGAGGAAACATTTAAATTGGAGTCAGGAAACCATGAAGGGAGAGCTCTGATGCACTAACACTCATGGAAGCTTAAATAGCCAGCAAGATGAAAGATTTCTTCCCTGCTTGCCTCAGCATCAGTAACTGCTCCCCACTTGCTGCTAATGAAAAACTGCCGCGACCTTGAATTCTCCTTTTCCACCAACAGGCTCCTGTTCAAAACAACTCTCCCTAATTTGAAACCCAATAAAAGCTTATCTCTTTGTACTTGCCTATGGTTCGCCATAGTTTGTAAGTCCCAAATTGCAATTCCTCTGCTATTCTCAAATAAATTCACTCGCTGCTTGAATAACCTTTGCTATTTAAATTTAAGTTTGACAGCTAGTTGCTTTTAAATTAATGGTGTCTCAATTTCCTCATTCAAAAAATGAATGGGTTCACTTAGGATGATCATTAAGATAAATTTTAGTTGGCCTCTCCCTTATCTATACCACCTCCACTTATCTAGAATCTACTCTTCACTTGAGAGATGTTTAAGTTTCACGACTTTCAGAAAAACTCTCCAGACTTCTTCTTTCTTGGAATTTTTGAACTTATCACCATTACCACCCACTTGTGTAATACCACCATATTTTAAAAAGACTATATCATTTAATTTTTAACCCCCCCCCACAGCACTTTATAATTAATTGGCATTCAATAATTATTTGTTAATTATTTAAACAGAATAATAATACAGAAAATATCTACAGTATCTCGAACTTTCCAAAGAGCAACTTTCATTAGCCCCCTCAAAAGGAATTATCTTTGTATCTCCACTTGATCATCTGATTCAGGCAGTTATAATGTGTACTAAGCAACACTACTAGATTATCGTTTTACTTTGTATATGGTCATGCTTTCCTGGAAAAGCTCAAAAGAGGAAAACTACAAACAATAACCCACGACAATAATTTACTACCCAATAAAAGATTGTTACTCCCTACAATAGGGAATGACATGATAAAATTTCTTTTACTACAATTAAGAAAATAAAATCAATTACTAGAAAGTGACTGCAGGTTAGACATTTGAAAACTGCAGTGAAAACCACCCTTGCTCCTCCCCCACCCCGGATGTCATCAGAAGTTCTGAGAAAGAGAAGGCCGTATTAAGATGCCATGTGGGAGGGGATTTACCCACCCTCACAGGAAAAGCAATGGGATACAGGTTTTACTTGTTCTGGTCAAACTCCTCCCCCTGACAAATAATTAAGGCTTTAGACTTGTCAAAGTAAATAGTTGCCTACCAAAGTAAAGCAAACACAAGAAAAAAAAAATTCAAGTGTAAACTTATTTTTAATTTTTTTTCTGATTCCCTTAATTTCTCTATTCACTGAATTTAAGATCATTTACACTCTAGTAAACTAAATTAACAAGTGCTAATCACGTCTCAACAGCTAGCCAATGCTAGTGGTTTGAAATTAAGTCAATTTTTAAAAATGCTCCCCTGTGATGTAACCAACACAATACAGGTGTTTCCACTGAACCCATACTCATATAAATGAAGAATCAGTTCCGTAATTCATACTGTACACGTACAATGCTTTGAGGTTCTTAATCAAGAGGTAGTGTACCTGTGGGCGAAGGAAGGAATTCATTCAGGTGCGGGGACGGGGAAGGGGGGGCGGGGGGAGGGCTGGGGCGGTAAATCATGAAACATTCCCACTTGGACCTTTTTTGGAAAATCTAGCCCTATCCAATTTAAAAGGACGGGAAACACTGCCTGTACTTTTTTTTTTTCTGGGGAATCCCTGAAAAACGCAACAGGGATTTACAATCTGAAAGAAACAACGAGCGTCCCAATACTTCCCCGCCCCCCAGAAGTAATCTCTAAAAACTGCTCTTCCACATTCCCAAGCCTTCCAGTGGCTGGCTTTGTACGTGGTGTTTCCGATCACCCAGTGAACCCATCCACTGGGAATCGCAGCCGGGCAGCCGGCGCACACGCAGCCTCGGGAGGGCTCCCCGCCGGTCCCTCCTCCGGCCACGCCCACGCCCGGAGCGGCGAGAGGAATGGAAACTATGCCCGGCCCGCCGCCGCCCTCACACCCCATCTTCCCGGCTTAACCCCAACAGAGCAAGCCCCGGCCAGGTGTTCCCACACCCCTGTTAAATGCGACGGACGGGACTCCACACCGGATCGTGAGAGGTGCCGACGTTCCTGTTGGTTTAGGTGGAGGCTAGCTCTCCTCTCCCAGGATCCTTTAAAGGGAGGTAACCACCCCGGCCAAGAATACCCCCCTTCCCTATATTCCCCTTCCTCCCCCCGAAAAGGCACACACACCCTGCCCCCACGGCGAGCTCAGGGGAACGGACCCTGCTCCTATGGGATCCCAGGCGGGCACGGCGTGGGAAAGACACTGCAGGGTCCTGTTTTCTGTAGCAGGACACCCACCACACCAAAGGCGTTTAAGCCTTAGTCACGATATCGTCTTTAAGCTGTTCCACACACTCTGACACACCAGCCTCGAGGCTAAGATCCATTCTCGAATTCCAAGTTCAGGGCTAAAAGACGAAGAAGGCGTCCTCCCCTGTGCCATCTGCTCCACAGGACTAGCCAGAGTTCTGGGGAGCAGCCCTCCAGGGACTCCGCCTACTGCATCCTCCCTCAACCGTACACACCCCCCAATCTGGAGGAGCTCCCCGGGGCCGTCGGGGGGCGGAGTCCTCCTTACACTCAGACACACTTTTGGGGCTGAGGGCCCTCCCCTCTCAGGACTCTGACTCCAAGTAAACGGACCAGGCTACACTTGGACACCCCATTAGCAAGGGACCCCCCCTCCCCCGGCCCGAATCCAGCCTACCCAATCGTGGCCGGGGAGCCTAGACAACCAGACATGACGTAAGATGTGATTAAGTTTGCGCGTCACCTCGACGTCAGCCTGTCTCACCTCTCGGCTGTCCCGTCCTGCGAGCAAAACTCCGGCGACTTTGGGCTCCGCCCCCTGGGAGGGCGGCGGCCAATGAGGGCGGCTCTGCGGGGAGCCGGGCCAGTGAGAGGAGCCGGAGGGCGGGGCCCGGGGCCGGGGGCGGGGCGGCGGCGGCGGCGGCAGCCCGGGGTCTGGCTGCGCGCAGTCTATGACAGTACGTCAGCCGCGGGATGGCCGTAGCTGTGGCGGCGGCTGCAGGAGCCCGAGCAGCAGCCGCGGCCGCAGTGGAGACCGGAGCCGGAGCGGCGTCGGCACCCCGGGGAGTTTAAGATGGCGGCAGGGGGGGCGGCGGGCCTGCGGGAAGAGCAGCGCTATGGACTATCGTGCGGACGGCTGGGGCAGGACAACATCACCGTGCTGCATGTGAAGCTCACCGAGACGGCGATCCGGGCGCTCGAGACCTACCAGAGCCACAAGGTGAGCGAGCTGGCCGCGCGCGGGGCTCGGGGCGGGCGAGGGCGCCCCTCACCGCCTGGCCGCGCCCGCGCCCGCCCCCGGCCCCGGCCCCGGCACCCGTCGCGGGACCGGGGGTGCGGTGACTCGCCGCCGCTCCGGTCAGCACCCGTGGCAATGCCCGTGGCAATGCCCGCGGCGGCCGGGCCGGGCAGGGTCGCCGGAGGCGCCGCCGTCCTGGGCCCGCCGGGCGCTCGGGCGCGGAGAGGCCGGCGGGCGGGCGGCCCCTGGCGGCGGGGCCGGGGCAGCCGCCGCTCCGCCTTGGCTGCGCCGCCGCCGCCGCCGCCGCTGCGGGACTTTCCGACGGCGCCCGCGGGTTTCCTGGCTTTTTCTGTCCCCGCGAGGGAGAGGGGGACCAGGAGTCAAGGGAGGAAACCACATCGCTTACGGCCGGGGTGGGGGCGGGGGCGGGGAGGGGGTGCAGCGCACCGGTAAGGAGCTCCTGCGGACCCCCGGGCACCGGCCGTCCGCGTTTGGGGGTGACAGGCACCGCAGACCATAGAGACGGGAGGGACCCGGGCGCTCCGCTTAGGGAGAGGGGACGCACCTTGTACTCGCAGGGACTTGGGGACAGAGGCGCTTGGTGTGCGGCGGGGCACACCGTGTGCTCGCAGAGATGGGGGCACAGGCACCCCCCATAGGCGGGGCGGGGGAGGGGGGGCACACATCCTGTACGCGCCGAGGCTGGGACACGGGCGAGTGGGGAGGGGGACGCTCCCGGGGACTTGGGGACGAGGCGCTTTGGGTTCCCGAGACGCACGAACGCCGCGGTCCCGGGAGCTACACACCCAGCGCTCTCCCAGGAGCTAGGGATGGTGGGTTCCTGGGGGGCAGATTCATGGGGGCTCCTCGTATCCCCGAAAGATGCCCGGTGTCTCCGGGGGGAAGGAGGGAGGGAGGGGGCTCAAGGACGTGGAGACCGAACGAGATCCAGGATGGGGGGAGGAGGCACCGCATCCAGTGGCTTACCCCGCACCGCGCTCCGTACACAACTCGAGTAACAGCGAAGGCTCTGGTAGACTCA
This sequence comes from Pipistrellus hanaki, assembly GCF_964339955.1. Lineage (NCBI taxonomy): Eukaryota > Metazoa > Chordata > Mammalia > Chiroptera > Vespertilionidae > Pipistrellus > Pipistrellus hanaki. The sequence continues at coordinate 48,442,748 of NC_140506.1, read as the reverse complement.
CGAGCCGCAATTGGAGCACAAATCTCACGTTTAAAAAAAAAAAAAGTGAGGGACAGAGAAGAGACGCTGCAGTCTGGGTGCGTGGAGAAGCCGTTTATGGACATGTGTGGATGAGGGAGACCGGAGTGGACACATCGCGTAAGGGGAGGTGTCTACCATATGTGGACGGGTAACCTTTACTCCAAGAGGAGAGACGGTCGGAGGGAGATAGAACTCACAGAGCATCCTAACCAATAGCTCGGTTCATGTCCGGGGAACACGCTCTAATTAACCGATGTCATGAAACAGGCACAGAAGGACACTCAGATGCAGACTCGGTTGTTCAGTTAAAAGTGGAAGTGGAACATCTGTTGAGCTCCCACTAGTGCCAGGCACTTTAAATGCATACAGGGAAGACAGAGGTAGAGAGCCACGGGGGGGAGAGGTGTGAACCTTGGTTCACGGGGAGCATGGGAACCCGAGCCAAGGGAACTCCCATTCAGAGCGGCCCCCTGCATACACATGCGCACAGCGGGAGGCATTCAGCTGTGCATCTCTTGGGGAGCACATGAACTCATACGACAGTGTAGGTGTAAACATCAGGGGAGAGAGAGGTGAGTGTGGTCTCAGGAGGGCACTCACAGAATTGAGTGGCCACATGGATGTACACAACAAGGCACATATGCTACCCTCCCGAGAGGCATAAAAGGAGAAACACTCAGACTTGGGAGGGGAGGGAGGAGTGCATGCAGAGGGAGAAAGTTACCTTTACCATGAAATCCCAGGGAAAACGTCTCATGTGTGGCTGAGAGGTCAGTGTACACCCAGCAATAGGAATGCAATGAGAGACAGGAAATACAATACTGCATGTGTTAGTAGCTGCTGCCAGGCAGGTGCACCTGCAGGGAAGAGACCGGCACCAGCGTGGAGTGTGGAGGCCCATATGGGGGAAGCCAGATAGGCAGGCTGAGGGACAGAGGCAGACAGGAGAGAGAAACTCAGCCCTGCATGATGGAGATAAGCTTGCCTGTTCCGAGGGGAGAACGTGGGAAGGAATGACAGTGGGAAGAAGGTAGGTCAGGGGATGTAAAGAGAAAAACAGAAAGGCCGGAGGCGAAGAAGCCAGCAGGAAGAGGCTAGTCCCCAATCAGAAACAGATCCAGGGAGCAAAGAAAGACTGACACACAGGGTGGAGAGGCATCTCTGGGGACAGTCGATCAACTTTGGGAGGACAACAGGCAAACTATACAGTGGATCACAGCAAGATTGACAAACATTATACACTTGGCAAGGAGGAGGCGCATGAGGAGGCCCACAGGGGAAAGGGATGGTACCCAAGGAGAGTGAGGTGACAGGCCCTCAGTGCTCACTGATGTGTGTCTGACCACTGGGGCTCAGGAAGGGGGTGAGAACGTTAATTCCTAATGGTTGAGAAGTAGGAAGAGACTGGAGAAAAAGAAATGAGGGACCCTTCAGGTGACTATCACCCTGTTGGTACTATCGCAGGGTCCTCTGGCTCGTTCAGATAACAGTTGCCAGCTTTGGGCTTCAGGCTGAGCTTTTATCATCCAGTAGAAGGATACTTATTTGGTATTTTACACCTTCCACCCTTATCAGAAGAAGGGCTCTTGACTTTAAATTGTAGCTGCTGTTTGGAAATGTGTTGTCATGTGTTAGGACAGTTGTTGGCAAACTCATTAGTCAACAGAGCCAAATATCAACAGTACAAGGATTGAGATTTCTTTTGATAGCCAAATTTTTTAAACATAAACTTCTAACGCCACTTCTTCAAAATAGATTCGCCCAGGCCATGGTGTTTTGTGGAAGAGCCATACTCAAGGGGCCAAAGAACCGCATATTGCTCGAGAGCCGCAGTGTGCCTACCACTGTGTTAGGTACTTGGGAAGAAGTTTCTGATGGTCAAGCCTATTCTCCCTGGGGGAGAAAATGACTTTAATTTCTTATATAGAACTGCCCTTATTATTCCTGTGTTTGGGAAGGTGCATAATGCTTGACAAGTGGCCTCCAAGTGGCTTTGGCCTGTACAAGATTATCACTTACTCCTCCTCTTCTAATGACTTTCTAAGAGCCAGAAATTTCAACAGGTTAATTTCCTAAATTAGGCACCAGAGAGTTATTTTTATCCAGATTATTTTTGTCCATTGGGTTTTGTATTCTAAATTAATCCACTGACCTAAGGTTTCAGGGAGGTAAATTCAGGAATTTTAGGAAACTGTGTTTTAGACAAAATACAGTTAGTTCTTTAGATATAATTGAGCAAGTATATGAAATTATTAAGGTTCATGAAAAACAATCTTTAATTGGAAACAAAACAAACAAACCTAATTGACCTTCATTATTTAAGTTTTCTATTTTTAAATAAATGAAGAATGCTAACTTGGGAACCTTTTTAAGTAGGGATTAGAGTGGGGGAGAGAAATTATGAGTGTAGGAATGGTAGCTACAGTTGGAGTAAATATCTCCTAAAGGTTGTTTTTCCATTCAGTTTGAATACAGAAATAGTTTCAAATTGATTTTATATAAAAAATGTTAACTGAAACATTATTTTCATAGTTTGCAGAATAAATTTAGACATACTGATACTGATGTGGATATATTGCAAAGTTACTTTCTTTTCTTTTTTTTTTACTATAGACTATTTTGGATGAGGGAACAAGTTGCTATAAAAAATAAATAAAATCACAAATTATAACTTTATAGTCATCCTAAATTGATGTCTGTGATTGTGTGGTCTATATAAGTTCTACATTTTTAAAATGAGCATATATTACTGTAATTACATATTTCTCTGAAATGTATCCTAAAACTATATTTAAAATTAAAACCTAAAATTCTAAAATATATCTTAGCTAAAGGTTTTCAATAATGTAGCTGGCTTTATCTTGACATTTAAGGAACTTATTGGTAGTAATATAAATCTTATCAAGATAGTCTAAGAAGATTCTAACATCACTGAGCCTGTCAATTTTTTTTTTTTATGCTTACCTAAAGCTTCAAATGTGGTGGTTAAAATAATATTATCATGTTTATCCAACTATTAACATACAAAGTCTTGTATAGATGCATTTGAGGATAGAGGCTTGACCATTCATTCATTCTCTATGTCTGAGTATCAGAAAGGAAATGCCTTTAAGAAGGATTCTGTAAACACATTCTCTTGTCAACTCTATTGGCTTAGTTTTCTTGCCTTGATTAGGAAAATAATCGTGTTTTGAAGGTTTGTACAAATATACTTACATTTAATTTTGCATGAGGAACTCAATCTCTCTCAGTTGCCAGATACTATTATTTACTATCAAAGCATAAAGTCTTATTTAAATCTCCATAGTAATGGCCTTCATAGTACCTCCCTTTAAAGTGTTACTTGATCTATTAAAATCACTGGTCTCACAGGTCATAGGGGGTAGGTGATTTCCTCTCCTTAGTCTTTCATTCCACCGGGATAGCTTTTCAACATTTCATTGATTGTGGTTTAAGGCAGAGAAAAGACCCATACCTTGCCCTGGTCTGCTTGGCTCAGTGGATAGAGTGTCAGCCTGCGGACTGAAGGGTCCCAGGTTCGATTCCGGCCAAGAGCACATGCCTGGGTTGCCTGCTCAATCCCCAGTGAGGGGTGTGCAGGAGGCAGCTGATCAATGATTCTCTCTCATCATTGATGTTTCTATCTCTCTCTCCTCCCTTCCTCTCTGAAATCAATAAAGAAATATATTTTTATTTAAAAAAAAAAAGACTCATACCTTATTTTCTCCTTACCTCTTTTTTGTTGTTGTTTGTCTTCAATTGTGTGTGTATGTGTGTTGTGTGTTCAATAATCTACCTTATAAATACTACAGAAGACCCTGTTCTCCAAAAGGCACCATTTTAGCATCCAGACCTGCCAGCACAGAGCTGCCACTGTCATCTGACATGTAATTAAGTAAAACAATGAGGCCTGCATTAGCACATTCCTTTTGTTGCACTTTTTAAATGTAGCCAGGTTTAATTTAAATAAGTTAATCTTACTGACTTTTAACTTAGACCTATCTTCAAGCTGATCTTGATCTTAAAATGCTTTTTATCAAGTAAAGTGAAGTTTGTGCCCCATGTTGCAGTATGATTGAAAAGTTTATTCAAATGATCAGGTGCTCAGGGCAAAAGAGGGGCCTCCTCCCAGTGAAAAGCAGTAGCCAGATTGACTAAAAAGATAGACTGGGGATTTTGGCACCAGAGTTGGGAGAAGAAAGAAAGAACATATGTGAAGGATTGGAACATGTTCAAGAAAAGAATTTAAAAGGAAAGGGGTGTAGAATTCTTGGAATGATTTACAGAAAAGCTTACTGGAGGACAATCACCAGATCTGCCTTTCCATTTGCTTTATTTGCACTGTGGAAGTTGTGCTCAGAGCACGTATTAGGTAATTTGTGATAAAGCCAGCAGAGAGAGGAAAATGAGAATTTCAGCTAAACCAATGCTGGGTCATTTTTAATAATTGGCAGACCAAAGTGAGGCTCAGACCTGGCACAAGAGTTTAATCACACTTATTTGCCAGTTTGGGTCAAATATATTTGGAGTACTTAAGAAGATGTCCCTAAAATGTGCTTTTTGGGGCATTTATGCATATAAGATGAGCTAAGTTTTAGAATAAAGAAAACAACATGGATATAACTCCACATTTGACTCTCCTGCATATCTTTAACTCCATATGATATTTCCTATGACTTAAGCAAAAATCTAGAAAAATGGGTCTGGAATAGAATATAGTAATTTAATGGCCGTGTCTCCATAGCCAAATTGAAGCTGAAATCAATACATGGCATAACTCAGGTTAAATTTACAAGAATTACTCTGTTGTTGTTTTTTTTCTTTTCCTCCCTCCCTCCCTTCTAGTTTATTTACCTATCTATAAATATACTTGCTCAATTATATTTATATATATTTAAATTAGGATGTGCTCCTTAAAGATTCATGAATCAAATTACCGCCTTGAATAGTCTCTACAGTCAGAGCTTTTGGCTACTAGTTTTATTTAGATTGTTAGACAAATGCCATATAGTTTGTTTCATTTGGGGGGATCCTGTATGTTATTGGTCTACAGATCATGTGGGTTCTTGAAGGATTTTATTTTATGTGAGCAGGCAGAGTCTAGATGGGGGACCACATTTCCAACAAAGGGAATGGCACAAGCATGGAAAAAGCTATAACAGGCTTCGAGAGTTGTAAGGAAGACCCTGTTCCACTTAATCTGGAGAGAAGGAGAAAAATGTAATTGGATTTAAAGAGGAAGGCCGATTGGAACAGGTTATATTTTATTTTGTTAAGACTGAGGAGACTGAGTAGAAATTTAAGGTGATTTGAGCTATGCTTTCAGATTATTCTGGCCTCAGTGTACATGATGAATATAAGGTAAACCTGGAAAGAAATAGAGAAGTTACAAACAAGTATGTGGTTCAAACCAGAGATAATTTTGGTCTAAAGTAGATGCTTGTGGGAGGCATTAGAGATAAATAGAATCTATAGAATTTAACAACAGGTTTTAAAGGAATAGGATTGAATTAAGATTTCTAGCCATCAGCACTAGCTGGAGTAGGTACCCTTAGTAGAAAAAGGAAAATCAGAAACAGTTGGGAGAGTAGGGTGGGGTTGAAGATTAAAAAGATGATGTGTACCAGGTTAATGAACATTCACTGTTTTGTTTGGTGGTTAAGAGACTTAGGTTTCATTAGATGTTTTATATTTGAGAAGTATATTTCAGGGTTTGAGGCTAGTCTAGAACAATACTATATTGTTTACATGTTTTATATAAACTTACATTTGGATGGAAATTTGAGGGAAAATTGGAATTATTATGTGGAAGAAATTTATGATTTTAAGTGGGAATTTTTAAAATTTTGTATTTTTATGGACTTCCTTTATTCAATAACCTTCTCTATAAATTAGATAATATGAAAAGCAAATTTGATTTTAACATGAAGATGAGACCAGTGATTTCTGTCCGTGTTGATTACTATCATATACCTGGATGTATATTTCAAGCATCATTTTGAAATGATTTCTAAAGGTTTTGAAAGGGTCAATGTTTTCACTATTCCTACATTACATTTCTGTTTTAGTGTTTTCATTATTTTCTTTTGTTTTTGATTGACAATTTCATTGTGAAAAACAAAATGAAAGATCTTCATGAGTACATAATGCTTTTGTCATACATACTCAATGTCATGGACTAGTTATGGGTGCTTGGTTTATGATCCATGAGATAATCTTGGCTAGAAGTCTTTTTCAGTGAACAATGAGCTTGTTCAAGGGTGAAGCCAGGCTTATTCTTTCTAATAAGATTCACTGAAATAAATTAGAATCTAAATATGTTTACCTGGAAACTTAAGTGTTAGCATATTTTAGAATAATATTTATTTAGTATCATTGCTTTTGGTTTCAATTATTGGAAACCCTTTTGCCTCAGAGAACCAGAAAACATATCCATGTAATAAAAACTCAGGTGAGTATTTTAAGATGTTTTTTCTTTAATAAAAGATTAAGAGGTAGGAGTCAGAATTATAACTACAAATACTCATTGATTCCTTTAGCAAACATTTACTAATCTTTTGATATGTGCCAGGCATAGAACTAGGCACCAGGGATGTAAAGATTAATGTTATGGGCAGTCCCTGCCATCAAGAAAGTACAGACATATGTAAAAAAAATTCAATAATCTCTTTCCTCAAAGGGGACGTCTATAAAGAGAGTAATTATGTTTGAGGATGTGCCTGAGAAGCAGTGTCTACTTCTTCATTTCCCATCCTCTGCTCAGCCCTCTCCAGTTGGGTTGTCTCCACCACATTCCTAAGACTGCAACTGACTAGGTCCCTTGTTACCAAGTCTGATGTCATCTTTCTGTGCCTGTCTTACCCAACCTTAGCAGCATTCCACCCTGTTATCCAACCTCTCCAGTTAGAAACTATCCTGATTTTCCTCCTACCTCCTAGCCCAATCTCTCTCACTCTGTTCTGCTGACTAGCCTCTGCCTGACTAGCCCCTGAATGCTAGAGGTTCCAGCTCCCTTCTCTTCATTCACTCTCCTTAAGTAAGCTCATCTAGCCCTATGAACTTAAGTGCATTTATGTTAATGATTTCCAAATATTATCTCTAACTCTGATCTCCCTCCAACTCCAGGCATCTACTTCCAACACCTCATCTCCTTATTTAAGTTTAATAGGTACCCCAGACTTAGCAGATCCAAACACAATTCTTGATTTCACTGTACAAACTTACATTTTGTATTTTTGTAAGTGGGATTAACTAGTAGTCCTTTATGTGTCTCTCCTTTTTTTTTTTTTTTTTTTTTAATATATTTTATTGATTTTGTACAGAGAGGAAGGGAGAGAGATAGAGAGCCAGAAACATCGATGAGAGTCATCGATCAGCTGCCTCTTGCACACCCCCTACTGGGGATATGCCCGCAACCAAGGTACGTGCCCTTGGCCGAATTGAACCCGGGACCCTTCAGTCCTCTATCCATTGAGCCAAACCGGTCCCGGCATATGTGTCTCTTTTTTGACTGATCCATCCACAAGTCCTGTCAGTCTTCAGTCATCTAAAATCTAACTCCATCATCCCCATCACCAAGCAAATGAAGACCAGCTAGCTTCTTAGCCTAATGTACCGCCCCGTATATTCAGGCTCCTGCCTTCTCAGACACAGCTCTCATTAAGTTCCTTAGAGCACATTGTACTCCAGTTCTAACCAATTATAACAATGTTGTTTTGTATTTCTGCCCTTTTTCAATGTGCTCTATACCAGAAATGTGGGCTACTTTCTCCCAAACTAGCCCACACCCATATCTGACTGTTGTCTGCTTGAAAAATTCCTACTCATCTTTCAGATCTCACTCACTCCCCGCAACGATTTGACTAATATGTAATTGCTTGCTTACATATTTACCTCTTCCTTACCCAATTAAATTTAATTTTTAAATTTGTGATTGCACACCATCTGACATTTTGCCTGGCCCATAGTATAAATACTTGATAAATGTTTGTCGAATAAACAAACAAATAAATAAATAAATAAATAAAACCTAACTCCATCAATCACCACCACTCAAATCCCAGACACCATCATTTCTCTAAAGGACCACTGCCATAGACTCCCAGCTAGTTTCCAAGTTTCCACTCTTCCTCCCATCATTTATTCTCCACGCAGCAAGCAGAGTGATCTTTTTAAAACATTAAGTGTAATCATGTAGTTTTCTGATTTTTACCTTCCTAACAGCTCCCTTGTAAAAGTGTTTTTAATGCTTCATTTTAGAAACTTCTAGTATTTTAAAAATAATCTCCATCTTTGAATCCAAGCTTATTTTATTACTCCTCCTTACACTTCGGCTCTAGAGATTGTGATCCTAGGGGATAAATCTTCATTTACATCTATAGTCAGATTTGACATGTAAGGTATTATACAATTACTAGAGGGGAGGGCCGGGGCAGGGGTGCCTTAGCCTGGCCTGCATGCAATCCAGGACCCCTCAGGGGATATCGGGCCTAAACTGGCAGTCAGACATCCTTCTCTCAGCCTGGAGGGCTGCATGCACCAGTGACCATACTTTTCATACAGGTGAAAGGCATCTTGCTGTTGTATGGGCAGTTACATATTTTTGCCCTGATTATAAAAAGTAGTGCATAACATGATCCTTCTGAGGCAGTAGTACCATTTCCCCCATCTTATGGGTGGAAAACTGAAGCAGAGAGAAGTTAAGCAATTGATTTTGTCACACAGTTATAAGTGTCAGAATCAGGGCTGACCACAAAATGTGCAAGCCAGAGTCCATGCATGTCATTGCTACATCATCCTGTTTTTTCAGTGTTAGAGTAGCCTTGCCAGGTTTTAATTTTTAAATCTAAGAGCCTGTTCCCAATATATAATGTAGGGCCCCTAGGCCTGGCTGGCAGTCAGAGCCATCTGTTAGGCAACCGTGATGGGGTTGCAGGGTGATAGGGCGGTTCTCACTGGCACTCATGTTGGCTGGTGGCCTGGTGCCACCCACTGTCTGGTCCCCCACCACCACCACCACCACTGCTATTCGTCGCCTCACTTGCAGGGCAATTGGTGGGCGAGGCCATTTGGGGGGGTGGGGCTTGGCACCTGCTTTGGCTGGTGACCTGGTGCCCCCACTGTGTGACTCTGCCCCCCCCTTCCCGTGCCGCTGTCACCAGTCACGCTCCCTCCTGCGTTGAGCATCTGCCCCCTGGTAGTCAGTGCACGTCATAGTGACCGGTTGTTCTGCCATGAGGTTAATTTGTATATTAGGGATTTATTATATACTAGAAGCCCAGTGCACGAAATTCGGGTGAGTGTGTGTGTCCCTCAGCCCATCCTGCACCCTTTCCAATCTAGTACATCTTGAGGGATATTCGACTGCCCTCTCACAATCCAGGACTGCTGGCTCTCGACCGCTTGCCTGCCTGCCTAATTGCCCCTAACTGCTTCTGCCTGCCAGCCTGATTACCCCCTAACCACTCCCCTGCCAGCCTGATTGATACCTAACTGTTCCCCTGCCAGCCCGATTGCCCCTAATTGCCCTCCCTGCAGTGGTCACCCCTAACTGTCTTCCCCTGCAGGCCTGGTCCTCCCAACTGCCCTCCCCTACAGGCCTGGGTCCCCCCGCAACTGCCCTCCCCTGCAGGCCTAGTCACCCCTAACTATCCTCCACTGAAGGCCTGGTCCCCCCCAACTGCCCTGCCCTGCAGGTCTGGTCACCCCCAACTGCCCTCCTCTGCCAGCCCAGTCACCCCTAATTGCCCTCCCTTGCAGGCCTGGTCCCTCCCAACTGCCCTCCTCTGCTGACCATCTTGTGTTCACATGGGGGCATTCATCTTTGACCACACTGGGGTGGCCATCTTGTGTGTTTGAGTGATGGTCAATTTGCATATTACTCTTTTATTAGATAAGAGGATAAACCCCACATTAAGCTCTGTTTTGGAAAAAAAGTGATAGGATGCTATACTTCAAGTATTATTGGTTTAAAGTCTGGTTCATAGTAACTAACTTTTTAGCTGCTTGTTCAGATTAGATTTTTGCCTTCTATGTTCCTTTAAGAGCTATTTGAAATAGAAAGATTTAAGACAACAGTAATGTTTGTAAAAATTTGGCCTGCATCAGCTACAGTTTGCCAGAAGCTATCTTTCAAAACAAGGATTGTATTAACTATATTAAGTTTTTGACCTCTTTTCATTACTGTTTTGGTAAGCCTTTTTATATTTCACTCTTTTCAATGCTATGACGGCCAGAAAAAGTTTAGATTGATTCACAAAGCAAAATACTAGACTTTGTGGAGCTTAATAACTCTATTTTAGGGGATGGGCAACTAATAAAAGACTGGGGGCACAGAAAGAGACAGCCTTTATTAAGGTGGCTTTGGATTATCTCTAAATTTCACATTCATGTTATCAGTCTAAACATATTACCAGTTTCTGACAAGAGCTGAGTATCTTTGATTTCTTCATGAACAATAGTCTGATTTTCTGTGCTGTTTCCTGCTTTAGCTCCAATTTTCTTTCTCTTCTCTCCCTACCTAGATTATTTGTTGTTGTTGTTATAGCAGTTAAAATATAATAATTGTGTAGTTTTTGCTTTCTCTATCATGAGATTTTTTAAATAACGGAGTAAAATAACTTTTTAAAGTAATAAGCCATAAGCACAAGTTATTAAAATGGTATTGTAACTCTTTTAGGAAAGAAATATAGTCTATCTTATACAAATTTTATGCCAGCACAATATATACTTTTTGCTGTTTACTTGCACAGGTGAAAACAAATTCAGGTGTCTGATATTTTCCTTAAGCTATAGTGCAAAACCAAAACAAGTGATCCCCTCAAAGGCTCTCAGTTCTCATCTGTTATTAATATCCAGTTTTCAGATATTTCACTTTTTATTTTTATTTTTTAAAATCCATTTTTATTGGTTTCAGTGAGGAAGAGAGAGGGAGAGAAAGATAGAAACATCAGTGATGGGAGAGGATCATTGATTGGCTGCCACCTGTATGCCCTTTATGGAGCTGGAAACTGCAAGCCAGGCATGTGCCCTGACAGGGAATCAAACTGAGATTTTTCTGGTTCATAGGTTGATACTCAACTGCTGAGTTACACTGGGTGGGTAGAACTTTCACATTTTATATAACTGCTAGTGGCCCAGTGCACGAATTCATGCACATTGAAAGGAAATTAATTAGAAGAAATATTTTAATATCACTATTCACTGTTTCTCTATATGTGTCAACCAAATTTATGATCGACAATGACAGATTGAAACACACGTGTGCAATTGGCACCAGCGAGAGCTTTATACGTATCATGCATGTGTGAGCCAACTTAGCGGGTAAAATATTTAACTGCAGCAGTGTTTGACTATATTCTGCACAATGTGAAAACCTGAAGTCATTTTCAAGGTACACCATTTCATACTCTTTTCAGTTGGGTCAAGTTTCTAACCTTTCTAAATCTCCATTTTCTGGCTAATGAAAAGAAAATAGGATTCCATCAAATCTCCTATCTACCTACTCCAGAACTTCTGTTAAGATCAAATGAGATGAGGCATGGGAAAACGCTTCACAGACATTTAGTTAAAGTGTGAAATGTTTGTACCTGGCTATAAAGCAAGTCATGTTCCTGGGCTGAAGAAACTCCAAGGAGTCTAGTTGCTAGGGAGAGGAAGGCAGGCCTTGCTACATGACGTCATTACCCAACACCCACAGTCACTGTTTCAGGGCTGGATTGGGCTGTGGGCCTCATTTTGCACCATGGGGATCTCAGCGCAGCAACTGCGATTTCATGGTGTATCACTCCGGGGTGGTGGTGGGGCCTGTGTCCTACTTGGTGGAAGCTGAGTGCTGCTTTGTGGGCTCCAGGTCCACATTGCCATTTCTCTGTAAATGACCAGTGCACATCATGGAAGCTCCTGAATTGAGCATCTGCCTCCTGGTGGTCCATGCACATCATAGCGACTGGTTGGATGGACACTTAGCATATTAGCATTTTATATAGAGAGATATTAACTATTTTAAGGAGGGGCAAGAGAGGCTAGCTGTATAAAGTGTGGGTCAAACACTTTATACAGCTAGCCTCTTAAAGTGAGATAGGCCAGGGTTTAAATCTCAGGTAACTTATTAGCTATGTAACCTTAGATAATTCATAAGATAAACATAAGATTTACCTAAGAAGTGGAAATAATAGTATCTACCCCATAAAAGTGTTCTGAAAGTTCCCAGAAGTGTTAATAAAAAATGATTGTAGTGCCTGACACATTTTAAGCACTCAATAAATATGACTAGGTAGCTATAATTGTTTCTTAAAACAACCCTACTTAATGCACTCACCATTTTTAGAGTTTTCTGGTTTTGGTAAAGTTCCAAAACTATTTTTGACTTTGAAATTTTTTTTAGCACTGTCTTTATCATAACTCATAAGGCAGCTTAAGTATTCATGTAAATATTCAACATTTACTACTAATAGATACTTGTTTGCTGATTTAAAATAATTTAAGAATTCTTAATTAGTTCAAGAATAATTCAAGAGTTAACTGAGTTAAGTCAAAGTTCCATGATGGGTTCAAAAGGGAAGTGGAAGGTATTTTGAGTACATCTCTAACCTTAGGGAATAAAGTTAGAAAAAATCTCTATAATGATTTTCTTAGAGAAATTCTGCTTTCTTAGATCAAGAATGCCATTTCTTATGTTTGTATATTCACAAAAACAATGGTAGTTGATAGAGTAAAAGTAACCATAGATTTAATTTGTCTACATGCATAAGTAATATATAAACAACCAAGAAATCGTTATAATAACTTTTATAGGATAATTTTCTTTTGTTCAACTCCAAAGAAACCTGAGCTTTGCTCCTACTCTTTCACCCTAAAAGAATTATGTCATAAATTAATATTACTCAGTAAAATTAAGATTACTTAGCAAATTACTTATTATTTTTATAGTCCCAATATATTTGAGGAATAGTCCCTGAAAATAAGTGGACATAGAACAATTTTTTGTTGCAGTGGAATTGGCTTACAACAGCACATGTCAAGAGTATAATTAAACTTTTGGGCATTTTAGTATTTCCTACACCAAGCAGGTGGCCCACAACGAATATTTTTGCAGCCCAGCCAATATAAAGAGATGTAAGAAACATTTTAGGCCGAAACCGGTTTGGCTCAATGGATTGGAGCGTCGGCTTGGGGACTGGAAGGTCCCGGGTTCGATTCCGGTCAAGGGCCTGTACTTTGGTTGCGGGCATATCCCCAGTAGGGGGTGTGCAAGAGGCAGCTGATCGATGACTCTCTCTCATCGATGATTCTAACTCTCTCTCTCTCTCCCTTCCTCTCTGTACAAAATCAATAAAATATATTTTAAAAAAAAGAAAGAAACATTTTAATGAAAATTTTGTAACTTAATTTTTTAATATCCTGTTATACATAATTATTAATAACAAACTACAACATTCGCTAATGACTGATGACTGCAATTGTGTTGCATTCTTTTCCCTTACATGCCTTACGCACAGGCGAACCATTCCTCTCCATTAATACTCGCAGCCAGTATTTTAGCAGCCGGTTGCCACGCCATTAGTCTTGGACTGACTTGTTTGGTGTGCGCAACAGGAAGTATTTTGCTTTCGGGAACAAAAAAAAAAAGGGTTTATTTGCATTATGCTTACTTGTGCAGTTATTCAGTGTCTGGTAAGTTAATAGTCAAGAGAAAATTAATTTATATTAAAATTTTCTATTATTTTATGTTAATGATAACTCATTTATGTCAGCCCTTTGTACTCAACATGTCCCTATCTAAATAAACCTACGTTTCTATGAAAATTAAAGCTTTTGTTTTTTTTGTAGCCCACATAAACTAAAACCTTGTTTATTTGGCCCATGTTAGCCTTTGGACTAAGAACTTAACAGACATTTTGATTGCAAAACATCACCTTTATCAAGTTATTGAAGCATTTGTCAAAAAGAGTTTCCCCAGCTAGTTCCAGTTTTGCATTGTTTCTTGGCTGGATGAAGATACCTAATCACAATATTACTTAGTTTATAAGCTAACTACTATTCAGTTAAACCCTAGCGCTACTTAATTTTTAAAAGAGCTATTTGGTGTCAATATTTAATTAAAGCTGAAAAGTCAAAAGTTGAAGCCCTGTTGAAATTTATTTGTAATGGAAATGTACTTAGTGAGTTAAACATTATTTTAAAACATGCCATATCATATTTGGCCGCTTATATTTACATGATCATTTAGAAAATGTACAGTGAATTCAGTTATGTTTGTGCAGTTAGGCTTTGAAACATTTAGATTAAAAATTAACTGCTTGAATCATTTGTTTTTTGACTTTTAGAACTTATTCCTGGTAGCTATCCCATTAACACACTGGTCAGATGCTTAAGTGGCATAGAGTTCTAGCTGCCTTTTGCATTTTTTTAAAATCTAAAATTGGAGTTAAAATCAATAAAGCATTTGAGATCCTCATGTATTTTTCTTTCCTAGGCTGTCAGATATCTTAAGGGAGTTTTTAGTAACAGTAATCTTAGTTTTTCCAGTTTGGATAAGCTCACAACTTTTTTTATATATATTTTTTTTATAAATGGAAAATGCTAGCACAAATATTTATTATACATGGTCCTTATAGCAAAAAAAACAAAAAACCTATTTTTTTTTTTTAATCCTCACTGGAGGATATTTTTCCCCATTAATTTTTAGATAGAGTGTGGAAGAGAGGGGGGAGGAAGGAGGGAGGAGGAGGAGGAGGAGGAGGAGGAGGAGGAGGAGGAGGAGGAGGAGGAGAGAAACATCTATGTGAGAGACTCATGGATTGGTTGCCTCCCCCATGCGCCCTGATCCGGGCCAGGAATTGAACTGAAACTGAGTTATATGCCCTTGACTTGGAATTGAACCCTTCAGTCCTCTGGCTCATCCTCTAACCATTGAGCCAAAACCAGCCAGGACCAAAACCCCCTTCTTTTTTCTTCTTCTTCTTCTTCTTTTTTTTTTCTTTTTTTTATTAAGGTATTATATATGTACATATCTTACAGGACCAAAACCCATTTTCTAATAAGAAACTGAACTTTAGAAATTGTAGCAGTTTCATGAAATTTATTTTCTTTGGAAACAAAATGCCAGAATAACTGAATGAGCATATGGGCTTTTCAGTACTCAGCACTATAAAATAACTGGCTATAGAGGCAAGAAAAAGGAAGGAATTCAAGAGGTGGCTAGATTTGAGGTCCAGCTCTGCTAATCGTTAGTTTGATGACCCTAAGCAACACACTTCACCTGCTGGAGACTCATTTATCTCCTCCCCTGAAATGGGGAATGATGATACCTTCTTACCACCCAGGTTTGGTTTTAGGGGGATCATTTGAGACAATGGGTATAAAAATGCTTTATGCATTACAAAACCATGTAAACAGAATTATCATTTTTGTTGAGGAATCAGCAATACAAATAGAACAATAAGCATATCAGGAGGTTAGGTTCTAAATTCAGTGATAAGGCAAAAACAAACAAACAAACAACTGGATAAAGTAAAAACTACTCTTAAAGTTTCTAAATTGATGTAAAGCATAGTTGTAATTTTTTTGTCTATACAATTCTGAATAGTAATCTGTAAAGTATACAAGTATATCATGTGTACCACATATATAAAGAGAATATGGCCAAATAATTTTATAATATTTTTTTTAATCTGAGCATAATGCAGAATTCCTCTCTTTCATTGTAACTAGAAGTAAGACAATCTATGAAAAAATACACCCCCAATGTAGTAGAATCATAGACACAGGCATCTGAAAAAACAACAGCTAACAGGAGCTAATTCAAAGTGGGTATAGGTCAGAATTAGCAAAATGGTGGCAGCAGTGTTTTCTTTAGCCTGAAAAAGATTTAATTTTTAAAAATTTGAATCCTCTCTAGGTTGGGCGTTTATTCTTCAGGTGCTCACTACTCCTTATTGCTTTATATCCTGTCTCACATTTACTGCCTTGTTATTAAACACATTAAGTCTTCCATTCCGGATGTATCCAAAGGAAGGCCTAGGTGAGGAAAGTAATCTTAAACTTGAATGTTAAGTGAGTGATTAACATGGATTGGCAAAATGTGTTTGGGAAGGTATGCCAGGTTGAAGGAACAGGAGTAAGGTAGAATAATAGAAAAGAAACTGTCCATAAAACAAACAAACAAACAAAAAGGTTAGCATGGCTGAACCATAGTTTAGAGGCAGTGTAGCATGAAATTGGTTGATTCTGTAGATGGTGGCGGGTCTGTTTTCTATGTGGAGAAGTTTGCTTTGCTTTGATGGAACCCATTGTAGGCTGTGAAAGGTACTGAGTGGTGTCTGAGATAGCTTCTGCTAGCTATTTGAATGATGAGCAGCATTGGGAAGGAGTTTAAGGTAGGGAGGAAGGCCTTTATCTAGATCAGGGATAGGGAAATGTCCCATTCCTCGAAATCATTTGGTCTGGACCTACCTAGGCATTAGAGGTGAGTTAATTAAATGTTTGCCCAAATGCAGCGAGCTAATTTTTAAGTTGATAATTTTGCATGGCCTTCGAATGATGTTATAAATATCCAAATGGCCCGTGACAGAAAAAAGGTTCACCACCCCTGATCTAGGTTCTTGTGATAGGGGCTTGAAATAGACAGAGGCTTTCAAAGATGAGACTAAGAGCTTATTTTGAGGACGTTTAGAGCTAACTGGCCAGAGATGATTAGGACCCTTGGAGCCACCTTCACTTCATTTTTCTTTGGTGCCTGGTAGTCAATCTTGCAGCACTTTTTATCTTTCTTCCATCTGAGTGCTTACTCCAGATAAAGTAGTACTAATTTAGGCCCTTATCATCCGAGTATTCTTAAGAATCCCCTGGAGCTAATCCTTTATCCTGGCCCCAATCCGTCCCATCTCCAACTTTCTTATATGTGACTGAAGGAACTACTTTCCCTGAAACACTTCTTTCAGCAACTCCCTCTCTTGATCCAAAAGTTAGATGAGTCTCCAATTAGTTATCAGGTCTAAGACCCTGCCTGAGAGGGTCATGGAGAGAATTAGGGTGGGATTATTTCACAGGGTAATAAATCTTTTGAAATCCCAGATGTCTGAAATTTAAATTACTGTATGTGCTATTTATTCTGTAGTGGATAGAAGCAAAACTGAAGACAAATTTTGAGCCCAAGGAAAGATTAGACAGAGATTTCCAGGTCCAGTTCTTATCCTTTGTGTAGTGTTTCAAGTATGAAATAACTCTACACAGAGACACACTTGTCCTCTGCCCACATAGTACTCATTCCTGTCTCCTCTCTTTTCTATTCAGGCGGAGCACTTCTCCCTGGAGTTAGTCTTTTCTAAATTGCTACCCAAGATCCACCCTTTCCACAAGATCTTTGGCTTTTCTAGTATATCTTATAACTCATAATCTCCCTTCCTTTTTGAGAGTCCTTACCACACCTCCTGGTACTTAGCCTAGTATTTAATCATTCTCTAATATTCCCTAACTAAAATGTGAACTGTCTGGCATGAAGGAATAGGCCCCCACACCCTTGAATCTCCCATAGCAGATGAGTGTGGAACACAAGGTAGTAGAAGAAAAGCAACAAAATAGGAGGATTGAGTACTGAGTTCTGGTCCCAGTTTAGTAATGGAACACATTGCCTAAGGGGGATGAGCATTAACTATATTATCCCTAGATTCAGAATTATATGATTCTAGTGGTCTGCAGTGACTGATAGACTATGGTGGGGATGAGGAGAGAGAAGACTATAAATTTAAGGTTGTGATCCTGGAGAACCAAACCGATAGAAGTACCCTTGATAAAAAAGTAGGAAAGAGGTGCCAATTTGGGGGGTGAAGTAGGGTGGTTTAGTGTTTGTCAGTTTTGCTGTCATTGAGTAAAGGCGGAAAGTGTAACGAGCTTCAGAGATGTTCAATGTTTGTGATTTGAAAGGAGAGCCATGAGGTAGGACTGATGGAAATATTGTGAAAACTGGAGCCTAGACCTGTGTTATCCAAATTGTAGGGCAACTTCTACGGAAGAAAGGCTTCCTTAGGCTTCTGCAGCCTCATTCCTATTAGTTCAGGAAGAAGTGTAGCTCTGAAAGGTAGGTTTGGGTAGAGTTTTCTTTGTCTAAGGAAATTCTAGCATTAATCTATATTTATGTATTCATAAAAGACCACGACTTAGAATGAATCACTATTAAAAATTATTTTACAATTTCAATCATTAACCTTTAACTTTCCTTTAAAAAAAAAAAAAATCCACTTCTCACACACCATAAAATGATTTTTTTACAAGTAGTACTTTGAGCCTGCTTATAAGTCTGAAGTTTAATGGTCATTTTAGGGTAGTAAAACAATGATAATAGTATCTATTATAATGTTTTTTTCCAAGATGTTTATCTATTTATATAAATAATAATAGAATGGTTAATGCTACCATGTGCTTTTATATTTAATCTATATTTTTAACCCTGCTATTTTGGCTTCTGTAAACTTTTGCTTGCTTAAATAATAAGGAAAATAAGAATACTCCCATTCTAGAGAGGCCATAAACTATGCCCCATACAGAGTTGTCCTGGACAGGCCTTGAGATATAGTCTCATGGCCCCTTCCAGCACACAGGCCTTCTTTCTCAGAAGGCCGGGAAGTCTCTTTACAAATTTGGGAGACAAAGAGCTAGAAAAAGTATTGAATAGAAAAAGTTTCCTCCATGCTGGAGGGCTCAGTATTTGAAAGACACATTTTTTTTCTAGGCCTGTGCATAATTATAATAAAATGTAACCCCCCCTTTCTATAAGCATTGCTTGGTTTTTCTCCCATCTTCTGTAACAGTAATAAACTTTTAAATCTGCAGAGCAGTTCTGCAAAGAAACTGAAAGTAGTAGGTAATGTTCAGTGGCTGAAGGGAGGGGCACATGGGTACCTGGCTCTATTTTTATTGGAGATCAAGATGAGACCAGAAACTACTGTTTCTGTTTTTGTGTTTTGTATTTGGATATAAGGATATGAGGAATAGTTTACAGTTTGATATGTTATTATTAAATGTTACCCATATCTGATTTCCTTGTAAATTTCTGTTAACAATTTAGACAAGCATTCCCATAGAAAAAAATTCCAGTAACTATAGATATAAGATATCATGCCTGAGACTATGGTAGATATTTATAATTACAGCTTTTCTTAAAATATTAAAGCTATCAGAATTCATTATAAAACAAAATATTGTTGTAGAAATACAGTATTCTCCTAGTGAGCATCTTGTGAAAAAATTGGTAACCTGTTTGACCCTTAATTAAAAACTTATCTCTGGTAAAATGTGAGAAAATAGAAACAATCACTCAATCTCAAATACTTAAACTTTATATTTCTTTTAATTTTTAAGTATTTCTATAATTTTATATTTCTAGTGTCCTATTAGGATTTTGCAAAGTTCCTCCAATTATCTTTCCTATTTTTACCTAATTTAAAAACATATGAAGAGCCCTCGCCAGTTTTGCTGCGTGGATAGAGCATTGACCTGCAGACTGAAATATTTCAGTTTCTATTCTGGTCAAGGGCACATGCCCTGGGTTTCGGGCTTGATTCCCAGTAGGGAGCATGCAGGAGGCAGCCGATCAATGATTCTCTCTCATCATTGATGTATCTATCTCTTTCTCCCTCTCCCTTCCTCTCTGAAATCAATAAAAATGTATTTTAAAAAATATGAAGAAACTAAGCCAGAGTATGATTTTTTATGTATTAGTAAAATTGAATCTGTATACAAATCATATTTTTACCAAATTGAATCAGTCATTTAAAAAAACCTGATCAGCTATACTACCAAAAGATACCTTTGGTTGTGTTATTCAGAGAAATGTCAAGAGTGTGCTTCTGTTCATCAAGACATCTTAATAAAATGATGTGTAAACCTATGTATAGAATGAAAAGGTATTTTCACAGACTATACCACTGACCAAATGCAGATTTAAAATTTAAACATTTAATTCTGTGTCATAGTAATCAAGTTTGACCTGTTTGTTTTTTATGTTTCTTTTAACAGAACTTAATTCCTTTTCGACCTTCAATTCAGTTCCAAGGGCTCCAAGGGGTGAGTACTCATTGATTTAGCAAGAAAATCTATTATTTTACCTAATACATTATTTTACCTAAGTCTTAAAATTTGTTTTCATCTGTGCCTCTTAATGTACTGTCACTCATATTTTATGAACTTTGTGACTAAATGTAAATGTCCGACACTTTTACAACACTTGAATTATCTTCTTTTTAGTTAAAAAATAGTTAAGATATACTTATTGGCAGTAGATTTTTGCAAGTCATAGGTAATTGCATTTTTTAACTATTTTACTGCAGTGTAACATATGCAAAGTATTATAAGAATGTCTTGTTTAACACAATTAACTTATAAGGAGTTATTAATTTTAGGAAAATTCTGATTATGTGATATTATTTTTATTAACAACTATTCTATTTCATTTCTTTGATTATACATACTAGGAAATTAAATGTATAAATAGAAAATGGATTTTTTTCCAGTACATAGAATAAACAAAGGGTTCTATTTTATTGCACATTTAAAAACATAATAAATGATAATAAAATGCACCTATGAATTTTCTGTTTATAACAGATGATAGACTTTACAGTACTATCAGTATTATTTATTGCTATTAATATTTAATATTAAATAAATAGACACAGTCATTCCTTCATCCAAATTAACATGCATTTCTGAGTTTGTCTCTGTATAGTATAGTATGAAGAGTGGGAATATCTGTAAATAAGAGTTTAGCCTATAGAGAAAAGGCAAGTTGGGACAGTGTGGAGATTATATTTCTGCTTACTGGAAATCTATATACTTATGACTTTTTATCATGCCGCAAAATGCAAAATTCAATGTAAATAAATCCAATCTTTCTAAACTTAATACCTGGAAAACATTTCAAGAGTCAAGAGATTAATTATATCATTCAACACCAAGTAGGAGTACTTTTAAATTTTGTGTAATGCTGACTTGAGATGTTTGTGTGTAGATGTCAGAGCTTTACATGATAGCTTATTAAGAACATCCTTTTTTTTTCCTCCCAAGTTACTGAGTGATTGTAATTGGAACAAGGTTCTTTTTAATTTTGTTTTTTAGCTTTTAAGGTAGCGCATGCTGATTCTTGATTGTTTTGAGTCTTTTTGTTTGTTGTTGTGTTGTTTTGTTTTTTTAGTTGTTTACTTAAGGGTTCTTGACTTTTCTGGAAATTTTTAATAGTATTAGTTATATTTGAAGAGATGTTCCAGAGGCAGGCCTGAGTCCATGAACCTTGGAGGGCTCCACAGAAACAGTAAAGGGTTATGTTGACATAAGAAACACCCAGACCTGTAAGAGTTTTTATGAGTTTATTTGAGCCAAAATGAGGACAATTGCCAGGAAGCAAAATCTCAATGGATTGAGAAAATGCTTGGGAAAAATGGCAGGTTTTTTGTTTGTTTTGTTGGATGTTTTTAGTGTGTATTTTTTAAACCTGGGAACAGTGAAGGGTTTAGGATAGAAGAAGCAACTGGTAAGAGCCTAGATGGGGCTTCTTGGCTCACTGGGAAGTCAGAGGAAAGGGGGCCTTGGAGACAGGTTCAATGGGTTAGCCCTGGACAAGATGCCACTGCCCTTTGCTCTCCTGATGGTTAGTCTCGTGGGTACCCTTAGAGTTTGGGAGATGCACACCTGGGAGGAGGGGAAGCACATGTAGTTTTAGCACTCATTGTATACATCGGAATCAAAAGGGTTGATGTAGATGGGCTACATGAAATTTGCTGGTGATTAGGGAGACTAGAGAAAACAAAGGAAATCTCTGGGTTTGGATAAAACGTAAAAGGAATGGACATACACATAGGTGGATATAGGATAGTCAACAATTAACACAATAACAGTAAAAATGAGGGGTCTGTAGTCTCCTGCTCTGGTGGGAAATAGTGCCCTACCAGTTGCCCTCAGGCTGTAGGCATCATTGCAAAGCAGGCACTTTGTATTTGAAACCTTGGACATCCTTTTCTGAATTCTACCTACTTCCTCCAAGCTTTTCGTCTCAGCTTCCCCAGTTTACCTATGCAAGCTCCATTCTCTCTCCCTATTCCATCCTCACCTGAGTATAGTTCATGATAAAAGTAATTTGGATATAAATGGCTGATAGGTTTAAATTTCAATAGGTGTTTTCATTTTAGCAGATAAGCTTTTTAACCCAAATGAATGGTTATTGGATTTTGCAGAGTAGAAGGTGGAGGAGCAGAAGAGGAGGAAGTTGCAGATTGACAGCTGTGGGATATGTGGTCCAATCTTGCTTCTTCTGGGTTCTGTCTCCTTGTACCCTCCACCCCAACTGCTGTCCACTTTTTATTCTAATTGGGAACAAAATATATGGACTCAGCATTGTTTCACAGCCTGCAGCTGCATTCCATCCACCCCTTCCCCCTTCTCTCTGCTTAGCTCTCACCAGCCTTTTGGGACTTGGTGGAAACAAAGAGTCATTAAGGGGGAGAGAGTGGGTTGGCACTGCCCACAGGGAATACACAGGGCCACAAGTGTGAGGGTCTCTGTACAGTGCTCTGTTTGTCTAGAGAGAGGCATGATAATTCGACATTGCCTATGCTGATTGCTCTAGAAACTCTTGGATGTACATTTACAGTTTTCCTACGTGGAAAATGTTTAGGACTTTAAATGGAAGGTTTAAATTTAGGTTTCCCACAAAAGATACTTTTCCTTAATGAGAAATTTTAGTTCTCTTTTACTACAGCAATTCGAAAACTTTGAAAATGTTTCTAGAAAGGATTTAGCAAATCTAACAAATTTACAGCTTTTACATCAAACGTGATGGAAAATATACAATCTTGATAATGTCATATGTAGGCATATCTGAAGCATTGTTAAAATGTCATTTTAAAAGTGAAGGTTTACTGTTAAAATATATATCCTGATGCTGAGCACTGCATAGTTATATCGTGCCTTGTTACTAATATAGGATTTTCCCCAACTCAGTAGTGTCTTTAGAAGATCAGAATTTGAGTTTTGGAAGGTTAGCTTTTAAGCATATTTACTTTTGTGCCTGAATATGTTCTCTTAGGTTGAAATTTTCTTCTAAAAAAAAAAATGCAGAGTGGAACATTAAACAAAATATAGCAATATACTGTTAAAGAGTAAAAATTCTGAGAATCATTGATTACCTGGATTTTTATAATCACAGCAAGTTTCATAGCATAAAAAATGTAAATTGTATCTTTCGCAATTCATCTCACCCCACTCCTTTAACAGGGGTGAGGAATGTGAGGTGGGGAAATCATTTGGTCTGGCCCTGCCAAGGCATTAGGGGTGAGTTAATTGAATGTTTGACCAAATATAGCAGGCTACTTTTTAAGTTGATAGTTTTGTATGGCCCTCGAATGATGTTATAAATATCCTTGGCAGAAAAAAGTT
The DNA here is from genome assembly GCF_964339955.1 of Pipistrellus hanaki. Taxonomy (NCBI): domain Eukaryota; kingdom Metazoa; phylum Chordata; class Mammalia; order Chiroptera; family Vespertilionidae; genus Pipistrellus; species Pipistrellus hanaki. The sequence goes on along the minus strand of NC_140506.1, from coordinate 48,419,300 downwards.
CCCCACCCCTGCTTTAGAGGAAGACGGTGCTCACGAAATTGAATGGTCATTGAAGGCATTTTATGGATTCAGAAAGAGGAGGAAATATCTGTAGGAGCAGTTGATTGTGATTTCTAAACTCGTGATTATCAGGAGCTACATAAATCAGCCACAAAAGTCTTGTTGACTTCCCTGAAGAGTATGAGTCAACTAATTATCCTTACAGTTTTAATCCATACCTGTGATGCTCACTAACTAAAGGTTTCCTAGGATTATACATCCTGTATGTAGACCATTTCAATTAAACAGAAAAAGTATCTGGTAAGATTCACGTGGGCTACAGTATTGAGGTGTTCAGGTTACAACATTCAGAGGAAAATGCTACATTTTATTGTCAGGTAAGCTTTATACAAATCAGAATAGTTCTGTCTCACATTTTAACGGAAATATACTGAAATTGTGACAGGTGGACATTTTCTCAAAAAGTGTGTCTCAGTGCAGTTTTAAGAACTAAACCCTGTATTTTTTTTTTGTTTGTTGAACGTTTCTTGTCTAAAGACACGGATATAGAGGCAGACCTGTAACTGTACTGTAGGTCTCCACATCGCCAGGGGAAAGTTCTCCTCGCTATTACTGCAAAGTTTTAAAAGGAAAGGCACCAGAAGCAAATTAAGTCAGTGTTTTAAAGTAATGGCAGTTGTAACTGATGAAGCTATCTACTAATATAATTATTTTTGACAATAAACTATCATCAGAGGATGTGCTAATAGTTCTATTGTTCTGCTTGTTTCTTATTTTGGGACACATTCGTTTAGCCCCTATAGTCCCACATAATCTGCTAAGTGTTTAGTGTGTTTAGTGTGCAAAGATACAGGGTGGGTAAGACATGGGCTCCGCCCTCAGGACACTCCTTCTAACAAACATACAGACCAATACTCAGAAAAGAATAATAAGGTAGAGCATGTCCAGAACCCTCCACTGGGAACTTCTATAGAAATAAGGGACTGTCAGGAACGAGGTTTATGTGTATATTTCTGATTGATATGAGTCAGCATTTTAAACTAAGGTTTCATTAGATGCAAAATACTATATCCTGGCGTAGGTACGTGAAATTCCAAAAGGCTCCTTAAAATCCATGTGCACACATACACAAAAAGGTAGATCTGTGGTACGTTTATAATTTGGACAAAATCTGAAATGGCAAGGTTTTTTGCAGAAACTAAAGGCCACATCCTCTGGTGTGCGGCAGCCTTGCAGAGTGGACTTGCCTGCCGCCTCAGGGACTCAGGTGTGCAGGGAATGATTGCCACAGGGCAATGAGAAACAGTATCAACTTCGTCACAGCAAATGGGATCCCAGACTCCTGTACTAACTCAGTATTTGCTATGAGGATGTTGTTCCAAATTCTTTCTAATTTAATTGCTTACTTCACACTCAGCAATCTCAGAGGCTTTAAGGAACAGAAGTTAGGTTTGCATACATAATTTAGAAATTGCTTGTAAGAAAAGGACTGGAAAATGGAAAATATTTTCTATAAGTACCAGGCAGTATCTCCTATAAAATATGGAATCACACACACTTTTCCAAGAATAAACAAGAAATAGCCAGCCAAACAAGTTTTAAGTGTATGTCTTTCTAAAAGCCATAGTGACTTGAAGATTAATTAGCATTTAACTGTTAATTTTAAAGGCTTGAATAGTGCTATAAAATTCTTGCAGTAGAGTCATTGATGCTAAAGAACAGAGGTTGGATTTTTCTTCTCTCTTTTTTTTAACTTCCAAACTTAGCAAAGTGCTTCAAGTTTTGTTTTTTTAATTGTTTATTTTCCTTTGGCAGGCTGGGGAGAAAAAACTAAATTACACAGTATTTGAAATTAGTAGGCAATTTCAGCCCACCTGCAAAGGCTTCCTGAACACTATCCTTCTCTAACCTACTTGATACCTGGGAAGCAAAGATAACTTTCCACTTGAAATAGCAACAGGGATAAAAATAAATCCCCAACACTGCCATTCGTTCTTAGATGATATGCCTGCACTCTGACTGCTTTCACTGCTGATTTTGGTTTGGCTAGCCCACTGGTTTTGCCAACAGTTGTATTTAGTCAGTCTGCTCAAAAGTTGTTGACTAACAGCTACCTTTATACACCCTGCTCTGAATGTAATTAATACTAGAAGGATGCTAAAGTTATATTCTTTTGTAATGCTAGTTCTGTTTTATTTTTTTAATACTAACTGGCTGACATGTAAATAACATTTTAATATTTGCATTGAATTATAACTCTTTAACCACATGTTAATTTACTAAGGTATTGTTACAACAGAAAATTATCTAATTGGAAAGAGTTAACTTTGATATATATCAAAGATTATATTATATAGTATATATTATAATTATATGTATATGTAATATATCTATACTAATAAAAGGGTAATATGCTAATTAGGGTGGATGTCTTCCAGACATCCATCTGCACAAAGCCACAATGGCTGTGAGGCCCAGGGATCAGGCCTCACAGCCACTGCAGCCAGCAGTGGCAGCAGCAGTGGGGTGAGGGGGCAGCACTTTCCCCTGATCAGCCCGGTCACCTCCCATAGAGGGAGGTCAGACTGCGGCTTAGGCCTGCTCCCCATGGTAAGGCATCAGTAGAACATCCCCCGAGGGCTCCCGGACTGTGAGAGGGGACAGGCCAGCTGAGGGACCCCACTAGTGCACGAATTTTTTGTGCACCAGGCCTCTAGTAAATGTATAATTATGCCTGTATATGTAGAATCTCATATTTGGCCAGGGGAATGGTCTGACATTCTGGAAACTCATATTATTTCACACAATAATTGAATCATAGTTTGAAATTATTGTAAATTGACCAACTTCTCTATTTTATATTGTCATACTCCTCTGTCCTCTTCTTTCTATATAAGAACTAGCCATAGGGTTTCTCAAGGAGAGAAGTGAGCTAAATTCACTGTCTGTATCTTTACAACTCAGCCGGGTACTGCTACAGGCACCAGTGGCATAAGAGCAACCTAGCCTATCGTCTGCTCTGGAGGAGTGAAGAATGGTGGAGGGTGGGAAGGTAATTTTGTGTGTTTGTGGAACCTGGGGAAACTGTTTCAAAGTACTCATGGACCACAGCCTCACACAGGCTCTGTGTGGACTACAGCAGATCAAGCTTCCCATAACATGATCAGGAATAGTGGTCCAGTTACATTCTTTTACATGTTATTCTCCAATCTTTCCATTACTTATTGAAGAGACTATCCTTTCCCACTGTATATTCTTGGCTCCTTTGTCATAAATTAATTGACCATGTATGCATGGATTTGTTTCTGTGCTCTCTATTCTGTTCCATTGGCCTATGTATCTGTTTTTATGCCAGTAACATGCTGTTTCAGTTATAGCTAGTATGTGATACAGTTTGCAACCAGGGAGCATGATGACTCCAGCTTTTTGTTTGTTTGTTTTTTTCTTTTGAATTGCTTTAGCTATTTGTTGTTGTTTTTTAATGTTACATACCAATTTTAGTATTTGCTTAATTTCTATGGAAAATGCCATTGGAATTTTGATAGAGATACATTAAATCTGTATTGCTTTCAGTAGTATGTGCATTTTGACAATATTAATTCTCCAGTTCTTGAGCATGGAATATATTTTTATTTATTTGTGTCTTCAATTTATTTCCTTAAGACTCAAATCAGAAATGAAATACACGTTACATTCAATATCACAAATACAAAAGATCACAAAAGACTACTGTGAATAACTGTATATTAACAAATTGGATAAGCTAGAAGAAAGGAATAAATAAATTCCTAGAACTATACAACCTACCAAGAATGAATCAGTAATTAAAAACCTCCTGACAAACCAAAGTTCATAGCCAGATGGCTTCACTGGTGAATTCTACCAAACATCCAATGAAGAATTAATACGAGTCTTTCTCATACTCTACCCAAAAATACAAACTCATTTTGAGGCCAACATTATGGCCTCAAACTAGACAAGTATGCCACAAGAAAAGAAAATTATAGGCCAATGTCCCTGATGAATAAAGATGCAAAAGTCTTCAACAAAATATTAGCAAACTGAACTAAACAATACAGTAAAAGGATCAGATATCATGATCAAGTAGAATTTATTCCAGGGAAGCAAGATGATTTTTTTAACATCTGCAAATTAGTCAGTGTGATACACCAGATTAACAATATGAAGGATAAAAATCATATGATCATCTCAATAGATGCAGAAAAAGCATTTGACAAAATCCAACATCTATTTGTGATTTAAAAACACACACACACACACACACAAAAAAACTCTCAACAAGACATAGAGGGAATGTTTCTCAATATAATAAAGACTATGTATATGCCAATCCACAGTTGACATCACACTCACAGTGAAAAGCTGAGAGCCTTTTCTCCAAGACCAGGAATAAGACAAGGAGGCCCATTTTCACCACTTTTATTCAACATAGTTTTGGAAGTCCTAGCCAGAACAATTGGCAAGAAAAAGAAATAAAAGACATCTAAATTGGAAAAAGCATTAAAACTGTCACTATTTGAAGATGACATGATATATACAGAAAACCCTAAAAATAACATAAAAAAAAACTATTAGAAGTAATAAATGAATTCAGTAAAGTTGCAGGATTCAAAGTCAATATACAAAAATCTCGTGTTTCTATACACTAATAGAGAAATTAAAAAACAATTCCATTTACAGTTGTATCAAAAATAATAAAATTCCTAGCAAATAAATTTAACCAAGGAGCTGTAAGACCTGTATACCAAATGCTGTACACAAAATGTCATAGATGGTGATTTACTATATATCTATATATTTCCTAATTTACTATATATCTATATATTTCCTAATTGTTCTAATTACATAAAAGAAATTTTTTGAGATGTCAAGTTTAAATATGTCAAGAATCCAGAAGAAAGGCTTAATGAATATTCAAGGTTTCAAAAACAGGTTGACAAGAAAAATGGAAAAGGTAGGTCTTGAGAAGTTATCTATAGCTAGACACCAGCTAAATACTTTGCTAGTCAACTACTTGATAGAGTTGCTTTGTCATCTATCAGTGGAGAAAGAAAATGTTCTCTCCATCTGTGATCTTTCTCCCAAGTAGAAGCAAAGTACAGGCAGGAGTGCTGGTATTATCAGTGGCTTGGAAGAAGAGGCTACTTTCCTTAATGAGTTAACAGTTGACATTTTGGAGCAGGAATATTGTGAGGTCCCCTGGGATGGGTCAGATCTAGAAAGGTCAGATTGTAGGAATGAAAAGTAGTAGTCAGTTTGAATTTTAAAAGATAAGGTTTTTAAGGGCCTTCGGGTAATAAAACTCAGAATGCAGTGGAGAGCTGATTGATAATTAAATTTGGGCCCACAATATTAGTTGAATTGATACTTAAAGCAGCCCTAGTGAAAGGGCAGCTTTTTGTGATACTTAGAGGGTTTAATAATCACTCAGTTATACAGGTGATATCTTATTTTAGAGTGAGACTATAAGGCATAGCCACATTGATTTATATATTAATATTCTATCAATACTAAGAAATTCTTCCTAATGACTAATCTTAATGCCTTTTAGTTTTCTCTTAATCTAATTGTTCTGGTAATTCATTAAAGTCAGTCTTTACAGATTAAGGAGGGAAGGTACTTGAGAGTGTTCCATTTCCACTAAACAATACAGATGTTGCTGACATATTTCTCCAGTTGTTTGAGAGTTTTGTATTTGACTAAAGAAAAACCTCCTACTAGGGATGTTTGTTGTTTGGTTTTGCTTTTTGTTTTTTAAGGAAGATAGTATTCTATTCCTTCTTCGAGAACTTGAAAACATTTAGTGTTGGATTTCTTCTAGTTTTGTGGGTGTTTTTTTGTTTTTCCCCCCACATTCACACATACCGTGTACTTACTGCTTTTTTATATCCTGATTTTTTTCATTTAACATATGTCATGAGAACTTTCCTGACATTAAATAGTAAAAGTTACTTTTAAATAGCTACCTAACATTTTATTTTATAGCTGCACCAGTATTTCTTTAGCCATTATCTATTAATAGTTTCTATATAACAGTAAGGGTAGGATGAACAAACAAAATCTTTACTTCCATTTCTAATTGTATTTTTAGAATAGATTCCTAGATGTTGCATTACTAGGTCAGAAGGTGCTTTAAAAGTTATTTATAACTGTCTCCCAGTTGCCCACCCCACTGCCACCTCCACCTTAACCCCAGAAAACTGCTGCTATTTTTTTTTTAAATATATTTTATTGGTTTTTTACAGAGAGGAAGGAGAGAGATAGAGAGAAACATCGATGAGAGAGTCATCGATCAGCTGCCTCTTGCACACCCCCTACTGGGGATATGCCCGCTCTATCCATTGAGCCAAACCAGTTTCGGCTGCTGCTGCTATTTTTAAGAGCCTATCAGGAAGTTTTCCCCTGGCCAGTATTGAATACATGTTTTTTAAATTTCAAAAGTAATTATTTGATAATATTTAAAAACTAATAGTATAATTTACTTGAAACTATCTGGCATGGGTAACATCAAGTATCAAATGTGTTGACTCCATCTGATATTGCTAGGAGTGGTTTTGAGTTGTTTCTCTCATTATAGTGGGGAGAAGTTTTTATTAATTCATGGACTTTCTTTGAAATAATTACTCTATTTCTCTGTTTTTAAAATAGTTACTCTATTTCTCTAGCTTTTTACATATTTTGTCATTCTATTTCTCTTTACATTGTTTATGGTTCTAATAATTTAATGCTTTTGAATTTCCACCCTTACCTTTAAATACCTGTCTTTCTTTTTCTTTTTTTATTTGCTCGATTTTAGAGAGAGAGGAAGGGAGAGAAAGAAGAGAAACATTGATCTATTGTTCCACTTATTTATGCATTCATTGGTTGATTCTTATGTATGCCCTGACCAGGGATCGAACCCATAACTCTGGAGTATCAGGACAACACACTAACCAATTGAGCTATCTGGCCAGGGCTGCCTGTCTTTCTTAACAGAAATATCACAAACTTCTCATGAACCCATCTTTTTTATGGGGCAATGAAGTGAGTTATTGGCACGTGGATAAAATGTTTTGCTACCTCACATAGTTACATTGTTCTAGAGCACATGTGTCAAACACAAGGCCCGCGGGCCAAATCCAGCCCGCCAGGCCTTGCAATGTGGCCTGCACCGCGCTGTCATCACTGCACTCCGCTGTCAGTTTATGACATTGTCAGTTTATGACTGTTCAGTAAACCATTCGGCCCGCGGTTTAGGCTAGATTTTAGATTTTGGCCCCTTCTCTGATTGAGTTCGACACCCCTATTCTAGAGGAACATTGGTGTGTATGAACCTGCCTTCTAACAAAATTGAATAATTATCTAAAAGATAATCAAGCAAATGCTTTACAATATGAATTATCCAAGAACAGTAATTACCTTAGCTGTTTACATGTAAACCATTTTCCTTTGCCCACATATTTCTTTCTCTATTTGAAGACATAGCTTTGATGGGCTTACCAACAGCTTAAGCATACTATTCTTAAAAATGAATATTTTTAGTTCTGTATTTTTGCAGTCATAAAGCAGTTGATCTAAGAGACTTGACAAGCGCTCTTATTTACATCAGAAGGACCAATTCTCTTAGAAATCAGAACTGCTGGGTTTTATTTTTTTTTCCCTTTTCAGTTACCTAACCATAACTCTAATACTGTATGTCCATCAATATTTGCTTTATAGTTGCTCCTATGTTGGGTGCATAAATGTTTATGAGTTATATCCTCTTATCATTATGAAATGTCCTGTTTTTTTTTCTTATAGTTTTTGTTTTAAAGTCTAGTTTTGTCTGATATAAGTATTGTTACCCAGCTACCCTCCTCCCTCCCCCCCCCGACTCCTTTAATTTTAGTTGGTGTGTGTTATTTGATCTGATTTGTGTCTCTTATAGACAGCACTAGAAGCCTGGGTAGAGTGCCTAGGCTTGGCCAGTGATCAGGTCCGATCTGTGTGGCAACCTGTGGAGCGACCGGTGGGACGATCAGGGAGCCATCAATGGCACCCACCTTGGTCGACCTCGCACTGCCTGGCACTGCCTATTCGCTGGCCCACCCCTTGCCGCTACCAGTTGCCTCCTTCTTTGGGGCAATCAACAGGGCAATCAGGGGTCCCCCCACTGGCACCTGCCTTGGCAGGCCTGGGACCTGTGGGCTGGGGTCAGCTCCTGCATTGACCATCTACCTTCTGATGGTCAGTGCACATTATAGCAACCGGATGTTCCAAAGATCATTCTACCAGTGGGTCGATTTGCATATTAAGCTTTTATTATACTATTAATATAGTATAATATATTAATAGTATAATAAAAGTATACTATTATACTATATACCGGTGCACAAAATTCATGCACATTAGAGGGGAATTAATTAGAGGAAATATTTTAATATTGCTATTTGCCCTTTCTCTATAATAGAAGTGTCCAGCCATCTCCACCCCCATTGGGCGAAACCAAGACCTGGCCAGCCCCACCCCATCAATCCCCACAAGGCGGGGAACGGCAGCCTCATGTCCCGGCACTGGGGTGAGGGGGTCACAGCATTAGGTCCCCCTGTCCCAGCACCAGGGTGGGAGGCATGGCCTCAGGGGGACCCCCAGCCTCACCCCATGGAGCTGGAGGCACCAGGACCCACCACCGGGTCTCCACGCACATGCAGCCTCCTGGTGATGGACTGTGATAGCGTGAGGGCATCATTGTGTGAGGGTATGACAACCATTTGCATATTAGCTCTTTATTATATAGGATAAATTTGGGTCTTGTTTTCTTATCCATTCAGCTATTCTATATATTTTTATTGGGCATTTAATCCTTTTCATTTGAAATGTTTATTGTTAAATATGTAGTTATTGTCATTTTATTATTTATATTTGTGTTCCTTTATTTTCCTTTTTCCTAAAGAGTCACTATAACATTTCTTCTATAATTTTGTTTTGGTTTGGTGGTGATGAACTCCTTTAGCTTTTTCTGCCTGGGTCAGAACTGCAATTTTTGTCTGGGTTAAAACTATGTCTCAATAGCTTTTTACATGTAAAATCAGAAATAGTTTTACTTTTCTTGTAGTCTTGAAGGATATTTGCATGTGAAAACTGACTAGAATTACATTTTATGAAATGAATCTTACCTAAGGAACATGTATCCAGGATAGATGTTTTGAAAGAGATTTATAAAATATAAAATACTGTAGACTTTGACACGAGCAAAGAAACACAACCCTTAAAATATTGTTTGCATTTATGAATATTGAATGCTTTAGTCACAAAGTTGTGCTCCCCCTGAGAATCCTTAATTCTATTTTCTTTGTTTCTTTGTTGTACTGTAGGTAGTATCTGGGGCTCTCTGGGGCTCTGGAGGCAGCGTTTTCTTTTTCTGGATAGGGCTCATGGGAAGCAGTGTTTACTACCTTTCTAGAGTAGCAGCAGGCACCTGCAACTTTTCAGCCTTCCATAAACACCTGTTGTGACTTATTCATTCTTATGTCTTTTCTCTCTGAGTTTAGAACAATTAGAAATATTGCTAGTCTTTTGGTTTGTTTGCCCAGATAGGTTTTTATGGCTTCTTCTGGCTAATCCTTAAGTTAGGACCCTGAAGGTTTCCAGCTCCTTACTTTTGTAAATACCAAGGTTTCAGAATGAGTATTGTCAACTTTTGATTACCCACAAGGCCCTTATTACCAGTTCTTTACCATTTGAAAATTACTTTAAAAATCAAAAGCATCATTATGTTAAGGAAGGCATGTGTGTGCTTGAATCAAACAAGCTGAAATGTGATCTCCCTAATACTGTCTTTACATCATCAGAGCAAAAAATTTTGGACCTATACTATGTGCTAGATACTTTGCCAAGTATCTTAGATGGGTTATCTTTTTCTTACCTATTCTTTCATTACTAAGCTATAATTGACATATAACATTATCTTAGTTTCAGGTATACAACATAATGATTTGATATTTGTATATATTGCAAGTGGTCATCACAATAAGTCTAACATTTATCACTACATAGGATTAGTTCTGATTCAATCAGAGAATGGTGGTGAGATAGGTTTATCTTTTTAAACTTCACAACAACCATACAAGGTAATATCAATACAACCACATTGTACTGATGAGGAAACAGGATTAAAGAGGTTAAGTTACAGGTAACGCAGATAAGAAAGAGACTGTGGAGTCAGACTTGGAAACTGGGCAACTTGCTGCAGAGCTCATGACCTAGCATACTGGTTGTAGTCTATTTGCACTTCCCTTTTTATGTGTGTGTAAAAGAGTGCTTACTTTTTTCTTCTCATAACATTGAGGGAAACCCACCTATGAACTGGAAATACAAGCTGATCCAATAATAAAGAAAACATTTTTAAAAGCAAAGAGGACAAGGACACTGTTTCCTATCTTTGGAATCGTTCAAGTATTTGGCACTAATTAGCATTTTAAAAAAGGCACAGAAGAGTTCATATTTTGTAAACAATCTATCATGTTTGTCACTTAAGATGTGACTAAAATTTAACTAATACAGTTACATCCCCTGGCTATGGTACATCTTATTGCTATTTCTTTTTCCTTAGTGTACAATAGATCCCTCGTTTTGCGTCTTTGGTCCCGAACCTGGAGATTTTGTGATGTTATTGTTGCCTCAGCATTCCCAGCCACTCACTATTCCTTTCCTCACCCAGAGCAACTCTGACTCTGTTTGTAATATGTGGTTGGTTTCCCCATAAGATTTTGGTTTTTTAATATATTTTTATTGATTTCAGAGAGGAAGGGAGAGAGAGATAGAAACATCAATGATAGGAGAGAATCATTGATTGGCTGCCTCCTGGATGACCCCTACTGGGGATCGAGCTGGCAACCTTGGCATGTCCCTTAGAGTGGAATAAACCTGTGACCCTTCTGTCCGCAGGATGACGTTCTATCCACTGAGCCAAACCAGCTAGGGCATCCCCATAAGATTTTAAAAAAATATTACTCTATAGCTTTTAAAAGGTTTGGCTATTATTGATGTTGAAAAATTGAGAATTAAGAATTAAATATACTTCCAAGTCTGTATAGAAATAGTCTTCAGATTTAAATATTATTTATGTTACTAAATTTACAAGTTTTCGTGGTAACATTGATTGAGTTGGGGTGAAACCATATGTATTTTAAAATCTAGGGCCTGGGTTTCTTTCAGCAACTTAATCTTGTGGGTTCACAATGTCAAGTATCAGTCTCTCCCCTAGACTTATACAACTCTTTCTGACTGCCATTAGTCAATGTTCTTCCCACCAATGTTTCTGTATCAGTTCCTCCTGGCATGACAGAAAAAGAGCTTTCCTTAAGACTCCAAGAGAGCAAGAAAAGGAGAAGATTGGCAATGAATTTGGAAATTGACAAACACATTTAAGATATTTTTCCTTGTAGAATTCAGATTTGGGTTTTGTTTTGAAGAAACAACTCATTTTTAAAACAAAATTCTGCTTCCTGCTTGACCAGGAGAATTAACAAATTGATAATTACTTACTGTGATTTTTCCCCTAAATCCTTTAAAATATAAAGTGGCTTAAAAATGCTGGATCATTATTTTCAAATGGAATTTGGGGAGGCCAGGGTATTTTGTGAGTATTTAATAAAGATACTTAAAAAAATATAAAACTTACAAAGTTCCACAAACCCTGAAGCCACTTGGTCTAGGTTTTAGGGCTAAATATAGCACAAGAGAGGTCAAAAACATTCTCATACTGATGTTTGTACCACACAGCAGGCAACTGTGTGGGATTTTTTCCCTTCTCCCTTCATTTTGTTATTTATTTTTGCCTGCTCTGAAAGATCTGGTTTTCCATAGACTCTTAAGTGATCTATTTCAGCTGCATCTCTATTTTTTTAGTGTCCTTATCATAAGACTTCTGAGTGAACTTAATCTAGACCCAAGTTTCTTCATATGAATCCAATATATTTTTATTAGATATTTATTGTGTCCCAAATACATGTGAAAGTAAGACTATGGTCTTTGCCCCCAAAGAACTCAAAGTCTGGTGGGGAGGATGACACCTAAACAGATACTTGGCATGCAGTCTAGTGAAGGCAGGCATAGAGATGGACCCAGAGGGCTGTGGGAACCCTGACAGGGCTTCTAAACCTACCTCCCTGGCGAAGGAATTGCTCCCTGAGGGAAGGGTTTACGAAATGAGTCTTAAATAAAGGATAAGTTAGCACATGCCAAGACAAGAAGTGGGGACGTTAAATATAAGCTGAGAGTCAGGCCCTTCTTTTGAGAAGGAACTTCATATGTTCTATTAAGGAGCTTAGACTATATGGTATATATGTAGTAGGGAACCATGAAGAAATAAAATTACTCTTGGGACTGACATGGGCATTTTATGAGACTAGTTTGGGCAGCTGGATGATTAGAGGAATGGGAAGAATAGGCAGAAGTGAAGATTGAAGGACAGTTGTCCAAGCAAGAGGTGATATTGACCCAAAGCAGAGGAAGGAGATGAGAACATACATGTGAGAGGTCATTTAGGAAGTAAAAGCAGTAGGGCTATGGTTATCTGGATGTTGAAGAGTGTTCAGTGGTGTGAGAGAAGAGTCCAGTTGACTCCCCAGGATGCCAGTAACCTCAGTCACTAGATAAATAGCAGTTGATGAACTGGGAGATGGATGATGTGGGAGGGTGGGCAGATTTAAGGATAAGATGAGAATTCTTTTCTATATACAAACATTGGTTCTAAGGAATATACTTAAGTTTTAGAAGGGACTGATTAATAAAATGAAAATTAAAAGCAGTTTTATGATAGTTATAGAACTGAATGAGAGGTTTTAGTTTTTGCTATCAAAGAAAGACTTGTGGATTAATAGCCATGAAGTTTGAACAGACTTCAGTGACTTTCTCACTTTCCTTCTAAAAGCTACTTTGGCTTTTAAATAAGTTTTACAGTAATTTTCAAATACAGATTTTTCTATTCTCTCATGCTTCATAATCCATATACATTTCCCCTGATATAGTATCTCTATTATTTACTATTTGCATATTTCCTCTGCCAATAACTGTCAAACACGAACCCACCTTTTTTTTTTTTTTCCTGGAAATACCCAGCTACCAACCAAAAGACTCAGCCACCTGTTCTTTTCTAAATAATTTTTAGCCATGACACTACAAAATGAGTCATAACAGAACTCACTTTGAAGCCCCCTTTTTAGCTGGTGAAACCAGCATTGGTCATTTGTATTTTAATGTACTTACCTAGTATGGATTGATTTAGTTATATTAATACTTATTATCATATTCAAGATAATATATACATATATATAGACACATAAATATATTTGTATACACACACACAACTCCATTCTTTTAAGGGAAAATACATTAGTGTTATCCTTGATTTCTCTCTTTCTTACATTCCTTACATTCAGTATGTCTAGGAATTTTGCAGATTGTATCTCAAATCCATCTACATATATGCCTCAAAGCAGGGATTTTTTTCAGTTTTATTTATTAATGTATCACAGAAACTAGAATAGTGCCTGACATAGTGTGCAGTCAGTTAATATTTATGAAATAAATGAGTTAAATGAACAAATCCATCAATCAATGTCATCTTATGAGACACATTTAGAAGATTGATTTCATATTAACAGAGCCAAAAATTACTCAGGGAGTTGTTTTTGTGTGTGTGTGTGTGTTTTGCTTTTTGTTTTTAGTTTTAATTATATATTAACTTGGGTGTATTTGACTTTTAAAAATTAGCACTTTATTTCTATAAACGTTATTGCTTATTCATAACCAATTAAAATTAGTTTTGAAATATTGCCATCAATGGTTTCTCCAAAATGGCCATGAACTTGAAAGAGTATATTAGGGATGAAAATACAATTCTCAAGAAATAATTTTTCTAATAAGCCATATATCCTATAATTGTAACATAACCAAGAAAGCTTAATATTAGCTTATTCTATCCTTTCATTAAGAAGTTTGTAAGAAATTTTAATAACTGGATCTACAGAAATTATGTGAAGAATAATAGGGAAAGATATTGTACTTTACTTTTTTCTTTAATAGACATCTTACTAAAGACAAAGAATATAAGGAAATAAATGGACTTACTTTTTCCTGAATTATACATATTCATTGCTACATGGCCTGAATTTATTTTATAACTGCCAGTGTTTTCTTTTTGTGCTAGAAAAATTAGCATTTTGTACTAGAGTCTCGGTAAAGTATCATGTGGAAATTTCAGGTATTTCTAGCATGTATGGGGCCCTATCTACCCCTGCCATTGCCTGTCAGTGGGAATATTTATTTCTTATTGATTTCTGTAGTCCTACTTTTCTATTGCCAGTGAAAGATACCCTGCCTTTCGTGCTCTCCCAAACCCACCCCTTTAGTTTCCACATCTGGGTGATCTGAGAAGCCTTTTTGTTTTCCTTCCTAAACCCTTAATGTTAGGCCTTAAGTCATAACTACAGCTCTAGTTTAAAAAATAGGACTTGTGGCTTTCAGGTTGAGGTTTCTGTTTTCTGTTCTGATTCTAGATGTTTTATGCTGCTCCTAAACTCTGACACCTGAACATGCAAATGCACTCCTATAGCTAAACTGACAGAATCATTAAAGTGTGGAAAGGATTTGAGAACAATGAGGAATTCTAAAGTTTAAATGTTTTTAGCAATCTTTATCTATATCCAAAGAAAGATATATAGTGTATATGTAGCAAAATAGTAAATATCGTAGTCAAATAATACTAAGAGCCAAGCTGGCCTCCTGAGATATCAGAGGAGATGGGTTCTAAGGTCATACAAATTGGGAAACGACTAATTTGAAAGGACTTATAAGCAAAGAAAACGGTTTAGTTTTACCAGGCATTTCCCAAATTTATTTGAAGATAGAACTTTTTTATATATATAAGGAAACTTTTTAACATGCTTTGGAAATACTGGTGGGAAGAGAGCAGACATGTTAAATGTTCTAGAACTGGCTCAGGCATTAATCAGCATTTTCATTCATTCAACAAACATGTATGGAGTGACTACTTTGTACCACACATTGTTTAAGATGCTAGTGATATATACAGGGAACAAACCAGACAAAAGTCTCCATCTTTCTAAGGGCTATATTATAGTCAAGGGAAAAAGAGAATAAACATACTTTGTGATTTAGTGCGATAGTAAGTGCTCTAGACAAACATGGGGCAGGATTAGGAGGTCAAGAGTAAGGAGTTGCAATTTTAAATAGAGTCATAACCCTTGAGCAAGTCACTGAACCTCTCTCTGTTCCTTTTCTATGAAATGAAGAAATTCAGTTAGATGATTTCTAAGGCTTGTCAGCACTATGAGTCTGCTTTAAAGACCAAGCGTTATCATAGCAAGCTGTGGTACTGCTAGGTCACAAGCATCTCAGTGTGTGTTTATAGTCACCTTAGCAGGAACAGCTCACTATTGAAACTCACAGAATTACTGTCCAAGAAAAGCTTCTATAAGTTTAAATCACTTGTAATACCCACAAAAGAATAAAACATTTATTTATTAAATAAATGTTAAAGAAAAACCTAATGGTCTTATTTTTAAGTGTGTTACCTCCATCTAATATTGAGTAGAAAGTAATTGACTTAAGGGTAAGTAACCCCTGCAAGTAAAGGTACCAATGGCTTTTAAGCAGAAGTTAGCACACCCATGTGAGAAATTTGCAGCAGTGTGCACATTGCATTTCTGCCCTACATCCTTATGTAAATAGGAGATCTGTGACTTGATGTTGAAATGACCTTTCAGACAGTATTCCATTGCCACATGCCTGAGCCTGTATCTTGGAATAATTAGAAGCCTTGACTTAACAAATCGCAATATACAGTGTTTATGTTAATTATAAATGTCTGAAAGTTTCCTGAAACTTTTTCTTCAGAGCTTTTTATCAAAGACAGACTGGAGTTTGGGAAGAGGGTTCTGGGATGTGGTCCTAAATCTTTGATTTTCAATCTTTCATTTTTGGAATGAAATTTAACATCTACTTCTCCAGTTACCCAGAACATGGTGGTATATTTTTATATTCTTCATCTTGAATAAGAAGCTGTTTGGAACCATAGTCTTTGATACTTTAAAAATATTTCATTCTTAAGGCATTTAGCTAAAAATTTCAATCTAAATATAAAGTTATTCCCACTTACCTATAGAAAAAGCTTAAAATACTATAATTAATTGAGAAGTTCCTATCACTAAAGGATATTCTTCCAAGGATGGCTTCTAAATCAGACTTCAGAATTTCTTTTCCCATGGTGGCTAGCCCAGTCTCTAGAAGTTGACCCTAGGCCCACCAATAACAGTAATTTCATTTTCATCTCCCTTTCATATTCTGTAAATTCAAAAGCCAGTTGATAAGAAAATGCTTTGTGACCATTCTGGAAGAAAGGACTGACTCCTATTTCACTGTGGAATAAGCTCCTATATGTCAGAGATATGAGTATTCGTAAGTTTCCTCACGTCTAGTCTCTGAAATATCTTATTTATTGCCCTTGATTAGACAAGCTCTCAAATCCCACCTTATCCGTGACCTTAACAGTTCCACAGTTCCCTCTGAGGTCCCCTTGGTTTAGTTCTGAAGTCTCCATCCCCCCCACCCTACCTACCCAAATTGTCATGCAAAACCTGCTCTTTCCATTAAGTTAGTCTCCTATTTTACTCCCCCTGGGACCAAATTGTTATGCAGACTTACCAGCTATAAATATTAGTACTCCTTTGTATATCCATTTTATTTGTAAGAGTATATTTAGATATTGATACAAATAAAATTTGAATCTAATTTGTACCATATTTAGGAAATTAGATACACTACATCTATAAACTATCTAATTTAAGCTTTTGAAATTTTGAAGATATAAAGATCCCTTGATGACATCTTATTCAGATCTTTTCCAGCAAGTGCCTGAGATTAGGTCAGTCTGTACCATCTGCATAGCTACAGCTCTAAAAACCACTAATGTAGAGGTCATACATACTTATACTTACTAGCACATTTATGAGTGTATGTGTATGTGTGTGCATGCCAGTTAACTCTGAGTCTTAATCTTCCAATCATAGACAGCACAGATGCGGGGAGAAGAATGAGAATTATACAACACTTTCCCCTCCCAGTTTCAAACTAAATTACTGACTATGTGTATTTGGGGGCTGGACAGCAGGATGTCATATTTTACATTCATGCCAACAAATCCTTTTTGTAATTGTCCTGTGGTGGCCCCTGCACACGCAAGGCAAGAAAGGTTTCAGGAGCTGGAAAGGGTGCAACAGTTGAAAGACCGTGAGAATGTTCTAGTTCATTTGTTCACAGATGTTTCTGAAGCTTCTACCATGTGCCAGGAATATGATCCTGGTGCAGGGGCTCAGTTATCTATAGCAGTCCTATCCCTTCCCTCATCTAGTAGAGAAACCAGACTTTGAGCAGGAGCATGGAAAACATACCCTGTTTCACAGTGTTGCCTGGGCTCAGCCTCAGAGTGCCTTACAAAATCATCTCAGTAGGCTGCTGACCCTGTTCTATGAGCATAAGGATGAATGAGGGGTTCATTTTGCTATGAATGTAATTATGGCATTCACCTTATGCTGCTAGATATTCTTCAAAAATATTACTTAAAGTAGCAAGATTTAAATTAAATATGTATATATAATAAGAGAGCAAAAGATTGGGACATGGACTTTATCTTAGAAAGCATTTACATGTATTTTTAAAAACTGATTTTAGAAGGAGAGGAAAGAAGAGGGAGAAACATCAATGTGAGAGAAACATCAATGTGAGAGAAACATTGACTGCATCCCAACCGGAAACTGAACCTGCAACCTGGACTGTGGCCTGGCCAGTAATCGGACCATCGACCTTTCAATGCATGGGATGACACTCAACCAACTCAGCCGCACAGGCCACAGCTATCTTAGCATTTAAATATCTAGAAGCTATTCAGCAAGGGGTCATGTTAGCCAAACAGATCCTGTGTAGCTCAAAAGAGGACGAACTTTTTGGCCAATTCACTAGTAACTCTTTTCGTGTGAATTATAAATATTTGTTTATTTGCAATGAAGAGGGTTCCTCTCATAAACTAATTGCTGGGTAGAAGTGATTACTGGCACTTTAGGGTAAAAAGTTGGACACGAGAATATGGTGAGTTATAAATGTACTTGCCAGATTTCTTAGATTATTGGGTAATTTAAATGCAAAATAGGGCTCGGGTATAAAGTGAACGTTACTTGAAAGACAGCCATCAGATCATTTTATTGAAAATTTATAATTTGAGGCATTTTTTCTTTTTTTTTTCTTCTCTCCTTTTAGCTTGTCAAAATTCCCAGAAATGATCCCATCAATGAAGTGCATACATTTAACTTCTATTTGTCAAATGTGGGTAAAGACAACCCTCAGGGCAGCTTTGACTGCATTCAGCAGAGATTCTCTAGGTAAGTAAATGAAAAAAAGAAAATCATTTTTCTCTGAGGGTTTTTTAAAAAATTAAACAATAAAATACATAGTAGCTACTTATAAATATTTACTGAATTGAATAGCAAAGCTCATTTACAGTATTTGAGAAATATTGAGCACCTACTCTGTACTAGAAATTATATTTGTCACTGTGGGCAACAATCACAAAAATTTTAACATTCTTACTCTCGAAGGATTTTTAAAGTACATTTTTTTTTAACCTATAAAACATGGTTTATTTGCTTGTTTTATTAAAAACAAGTTTGGGGATTTTAAAGTTTATGTTCACTGCATTTAAATAAGAGAGCCTTTTATAGTACAATCAAGACTAGTATTTAAGGGTAAAGGAGGGGGGAAAAAATCCTATATACCTTGCATATTCTTTTTCTTCTTCCCTATGCAAGCCTTATTTTAAAGTAGATTTTTAAAAATATTTATTCTGCAGCAGAATGAAAACAAGAAATTAACCCCAGCATAGCCGTCATTTCTGATTTTTTTTTTTTTTTTTATAAAGAAGACAAGAATACACACCCACATCCCAGGGTACCATGGAACTCTTATCTACTTAGATTCTCTACACAATAAGCTACTTGTTTCACTCTTCTTTGCTGTGGTTGTTTCTGCCTAAAGAATGGGCCCCTTGAGTAGGGGGAGTTGTTCTGCCTGTGGATAAAGATAAGGCCTTAGGGCCTCCAAGCCTTCCAGGAGTCACTGATATTGGCCCAGAGTGCCCTGGGCCATCCATCCCTATCTTGTCTGAGCTGCACTTGAAGCTGTGTTTATGCTTGTTGTGCATGAGAGAAAGATGAAGGGAAAGGTGTGTTTCAAGTGAGCACAGTAGGCAGAGATATAACATCATTGAAAGAATTTAAATTTCTCCTCTTATTTAAGGTGACTACCTTTTAATCAACCTTTCCTCCTAAGTATATGATAATTTTGCTTTCTAAAAATTGCCCACCTCCAAACTTATATTTTTGGTATAAATTGCATGTTACAAATTTTATAGACCTTTCTGCACTATTCACTGGGATAGCTACTGAGCACATGTGGCTATTTACATCTCAATTGATAAAAGTGAAATAAAATTTAAAACTTTTACTTCTTCACTTAGACTAACCACACATTACAGGCTCAATTGCCAGGTGTCTGGTTGCTATCAGAGTGAACAGCAAAGATATTAATCATTTTCACCGTTGCATAAAGTTCTATAGGACAGTATTACAATCAATTATAGAATCACCAAGCATAAGGGTCCTTGGTAATTGTTCAACCCTATCTTTTTACAGGTGACTTACCCACAGTTATATAACTGCTTAGTTAGGGACTGGGCCTAAGGGGAACCGAGTTCTAATTTCAGTCCAGTGTTTATTGCATACCACACTGCATACTGATTTCTAATTGTGGTGCATTCACCTCGAATGCTTATCTTTAGAGAATTATTATATTACTAGGGGCCCAGTGCATGAATTTGTGCACCTTAAAAGGAATGTGGGCTAAGATGCTATGGTGGGCACAGGGGTGGGTCTCAGCCCATCCTCCATGCTCTCACCCAGCCTCTCCCACCGTGGCCTGATCCTGTCTGCTTGCAGCCCCGTTCCCACTGCCACCGCTCCCATGTGCTAATGGCACTGGCCCCACTCGTACCCCCGGATGGCTTGGAGTGCTGGTGCCATAAGCAGATGCAAGCGGTGGCTGCTGCCCCTGATCGCCCCTCAGGAGCTGAGGGAAGTGGAGAAGCCCTCAGGGGTAATCGGGGCTGGCAGACACCGCTTGCACCCCCTGACGGTGCCAAGCGATCGGGGCCAGTGGTGGGCACCAGCAGCAAGTATGAGCAGCTGCTCTGGCACTGGCTGCGGATATGAGAGGGGCCATCGCTGGCAGCAGGTGCTATAGGCAGCTGCCAGCCCTAATCAGCCCTCAGGAGCAGAGGGAGATTGAGAAGCCCTGAGGGGGAACTGAGGCTGGCAGCCACCACTTACACTCACTGATGGAGCCGAGCATGTTCCGCGTGTGCCTCCTGGTGGACAGCACATGTCATAGCGACTGGTTGGTTGGTTGTTCCGCTGATCAGTCTATTTGCATATTAGCCTTTTAGTATATAGAATAGGATAGGATAAGGTAGTGATATCATTTTGACATCAAATTGAACTATACCCCCTTAGGAATTTTATTAACTTAATTCCCTTTTTAATACCAGTAATATCATAATAGGTGATATGGTTTCTCCCTTACATCACAAATATCCTGTGTACTTATTTCTACTTTGCTTGTTTGGAGAAGGATTTCAGGTCACTTAAAACTATACATGATGCAGCAAGAGAAAAGAAATAATTATTGTGAAAAAATTTGGGACAAATGCAATGCTGTATAAAAAGTGTGATCCAAGTATAAAAGCATGATTCAAAGAGCTTTATAAAGTGGTGTGGTATGGTATAAATTGAAATTTGCCTCTAAAAAAATCAAAAGTACTCAAACTTTCAGTTCTCAACCTGGAAAGCAAAACTTTTTAACCTGTATCCACCTTTCTATTCGATTTAATTTTTATTTTTCCAATGGATCCTGTCTTTCATGCAATTGTGCAAGCTCCTCAAAGGCAAGGGCTTTCTTATACCCTTTTTCTAGTCTTACAATGCTGGTGAAGCTCAAATTAAATACTAAATAAAAGGATGGTCAAAAACTACATATTAACTACTCTCCTTTCTTATCTTTCTTTATAATTCTCCTTAAAATGGAGGAAATCCCAAAGTTAAATTTACTTTTCAAAAATTCCTTAAATTTGCTCATTCACAGACCTAGTGAAAATACATAGTTTTGAGCACTCAAGTATGGGAGACAGTGAGCTAGGATAGAGAAAGACCTCTAGTATATACATACTAGAGGGCCAGTGCACAAATTCTGGCCTGTTGGATCAGGCCGAAACCAGCTCTCCAACAGCCCCCGAGGGGTCCTAGATTGCAAAAGGGCGCATACCAGGCTGAGGGACTCTACCGGTGCATGATTGGGGCCGGAGAGGGATATAGGAGGTTGGCCAGCCAAGGAGGAGCCTAGGGAGGGCTCCAGGGTGTCCAGCCCATCTCGCTTAGTCCCACTCAGCCAGACACCAGCAGCAAGCTAACCTACCAGGTAGAGCATCTGGCCCCTGGTGGTCAGTGCACGTCATAGTGACTGGTTGACTGTCTAACTCCTGGTGGTCAGTGCACGTCATAGTGAGTGGTTGAGCGGCCTTAGCATATCATTAGCATATCATTCTTTGATTGGTTGAACAGATGAGCGGACGACCAGACCCTTAGCATATTAGGCTTTTATTATATAGGATAGTATGTCAGCATATTTGAACTTTTAAGGTACCTCAGTTGAAAAGGGATGTAGAATTCTAGAGAGTACCTTCTTGCCTGCAGGATTTAATTTTCATGTAAAGATCTGTTTCTTGATCTTGAATTGTGCAAGTTGAGAAAGTTGTATTTCAAGTAAGCACAGTAGGCGAGATATAAAATAAGACACATCACTGAAAGAGTTCTAACTTGATCTTGAATTGTGCAAACTAAAACTTCATTGTGATTGGCAACACATTCAGCTTATTCTCACTATGTAAATGACATAGTAAGTAGTGGGAGATCTTGGAATTCAAACTTCCTGCCACCTGTGGTCTTTTCTGTACTCTACTACAATCTTCTATTTCTCTTTTTCTTCTCCATCCTGATCCCCTGAAGCTTAAATCTCTCCCTTTCTCATTCACCTCCTTTATCAGTTTCTCAGCATTCATACATGCTCAGGTATCTCATTAAAAAAGAAAATAAAGAAAAACAACTTCATTTGCAGTCATTTCTGGAGCCAAAACCTGGCGTCAGTCTCCACCATTCCACTGAAACTGCTCCATCATGGGAGTTCTTAACCTTCTTGTCCTGAATCCAGTGAATGTTTATTAGTTTCTTATTGGTCTAGACTTGTTGCCAGCATTTCACACTGTTGACTACTCTGATTCTTGAAGCATTCTGTATCAGTGGCTTCCATGACACACTGCTTTTCTGGTTACCTTGGCTGACCCTTTTGGCTTACTTTTTTAGTCTCCTGTGGTCTTTTCATCTTATTGTTTATTCTAAGTATTCTTCACAGTTGGTTCCCTCTTGAGATGTCTCCTCATTTTTTCAGTCACCATGTCCAACACAAAACTTATTTTCTCTCTTCCAACCCCACCCCAGTGTCTCAATAAGTGTCAGCTCCACACTTGGTAAGTTGGGCATGATCTTTAACTTCTATTCCCCACTCTCTTCCTTTATGGCCAATGACTGATCAATTCCTATCAATTCTGCCTCATCGCTATCTCTGGAATCTGCTTACTATTTTGCATTCACATCACCCTACACCAGTTCAAGTCATCACTTCTTGCCTATAGTTCTTCAGCAGCCTCTTAACTGCTCTCCTACCTTTTTCCTCTGAGTCTGTTCTTTATCCAAATTGATCTTTCTACAATGCAAAGGAGATATGTTCAGCTTCTGTTATTCTTAGGATAAAGTCCAAAATTCATATCAGGGCCTCAAAGCCCTGTGTATGGTACTTCTCATGCCCTCTTCAGCCTCATCTCTAATTGCCCTTTGTAACTCTATTTGGCTTAACTGAAAAACTCTTCCTTGTTCCCCCTGGCTCTGCACAGGTTGCTTATTCTCCTAGAACATTTCCGTCTTTCTTCCCCTTTGTCTAGTCATCCCTCTAGGTCACTTGAGCATCACTTCTTCCAGGAAGCCTTTGCCTCTCCCCTCTCCCACACATCCAGATGCAGCATTTCCTGGAGGTTCCCTACCATGGCATTTATCACATTGTGTCATAATTTCCAGTTTGTTCATCCTTGTCACCCATTAGACAGAGAGCTCCTTGGAAAAGGGACCACATCTGTCTCAGTCCTTGTCATAGCCTGTGTACTCACACATTGCTGGCATGCAGTCCCTGCTCCATAAATATTTATGAGATGAATGAACCGATTTTTTGAAAGTATTTGTACAGTTATTAGCAATTTACAAAATTTTTATTAAATTATTTTTTAGCATTATAGCAAAGCCATTTCCAACTGAGTTTGGAAATCGAGTATCAGAGCTGCAATGGCATTTTCCTTAGTTTTATAGTCCAATCTATTTTAAGGCCATGGTAATTATTTCTGACAAAATCTCTTATCCAGTATTTTCTTCATTATTTGCTATATAAATAGGTCATCTTATATAGAGGTTTAACAATGCATTAAATATAAATTCTACAAATGTTTAGAATCTTTGGGCTAATACTAATAAAATTTTAATGTGGCAGTGTTTTAGCTTTAAAACTAATCTTATTAATAATCAAAAGAATTGTGGTGTGTTTGTTTCATCTAGTCTAACAACCATCTATATTATGGTTCCACTAAAAGTGAACTTTTAATGTTTTTCATATCAGTGGTAGCTAATTCTTAAAAATATTAGACTGTTAAATGGAAGAACTATAGTGCCTATCAAGATTCTGGTATTCATTCCAAATGCTGATTTTCCAAAATAATCTCATGGATTTGATCTCTAAGAGCTCACTTCACCCATTCTATTCACAATAATATTTTTTTTCAAGTGACATGAAATGAAGAAGAGAAACACAAATATTTTAAATAATCTTTACAGTTAAAAATTGCTATTATTAGTTATTTTAGGATTTCAGTTCTTATTTGGGCTGCTGATTTTAGGATTGTATAATTATTTCTTGTACTTTATTGTACAAAATGAGGGGCATGTCTAACAAAGCCATCGCCTTACTTGACAGCTCTGGAGCCTCCCAGCTCAATTGCCTGGGATTTATTCAAGATAAAATTACAGTGTGTGCAACAAACGACTCATATCAGATGACACGAGAAAAAATGACCCAGGCCGAGGAGGAATCCCGCAACCGAAGCACAAAAGTTATTAAACCTGGTGGACCATATGTAGGTTTGTATAGATATCTTCCTTCTTCTCGCTGATTGATGGGAATATTGCAAGATCACTGTAGGTAAATACTGGTAATATTAATTTCATGAAAACACAAAAATTAGTTTTCAGTACATTTTAGATATCATGGTCAAAATCATTTGTTCTCTTCAGACTACTGGTTAATTGAAGAACAGATTTATTTCTTCCATAAACCTGAATTCTCTGTTGGCTATTGATTACTATTTTATATTATTGGAATCTGGTCAAGTTATTTTACTATGTGAGGTTGTAAGAATGGTACCATTGTGTTTTCTTTGTCATTGGATGATGTAATTTCAATGGCGGATGGTATGGTTTTTATTTTGCACTTTTGTAGGATTAGTTTTACAAAAACCTTTTGGTAGGATTTGTGAATTGATAATCTTTTTGTTGTAGCTTTTGCTTCCATTTTTAGAGGATCTTGGCACTTGCATAATAGTGAATTTTATTACAAAAATAGCAAGCATTAAGGTTATGCCTCCTTCGTACCTCAATTGTGATGTCATTTATGGATCCTCATCCTCATCCATTAATTAAGAGCCTGCCCCACTTCCATTATGTTTATCATCAGTTCACTCACATGCATCAGATTGAAGGGAAGGAAGACCAGACCAGCAAGATGAGTCTCTCCTTTATGAGCAGTGACCCTAACAATTTTAGGGTTCATTCACAGTGACTGTTAACAGTAATAAAGGGAATTGTCAAGGGTGAAAATGAACTCTTTGAGGCTTTGGTCAGTTTAGTAACTTAAGTCACTGGATAGTAAATGATGAAAGGATATTAATTTGGAAACATATATGCTCACAAAAATAGTCTCTTGAAAAACCAAATCTCTTAATCAATATCTTTCCATAGTTTGTTAGAATCCTGCTTCTGTAATTTTCCCATTGCTGACCTAACTACAATACAATCAGCTTTGAGAAGCTCCACTAGTGTCTTTAATAAGTATTTCTTTGGAACAAAGCCAATGCTCTTGGGACCTGGTGCTTAGCTTAGATACATTTAGTTTGGTTTAACAACAATTCATATCTATACCCACGGGGTCCAGTTCCCTGTCCAGTAAGTTACCAGCAATGAGATTTTTCACCTTCCCTTTGTTGCTGAGTGAGGTGATCTTTCTCTTTTATCCTTACTTAACTTTCTTTATTAGTAGGCTAAATCCCAAATTATTTTTAAAATGCACAAGATCTGCTGCATTTATATTTAAGTACAAACTATGAATTAGCTATCCCTGACACTTTAAATATTATATATATATATATATATATATATAAAATTGTATTTTTTTATTTTTTATTTTATTGTACTTTTTACTGTCCACCACCACCATTTTAGAAATAGTGAGACAAATTGGTGTGTTTGACAAAGGAATAGAAGACTTAAGCCATCAAAATCAGTTTTTCCCCTCCCAGTATAACTAGCTGAAAACCCTTATGTTGATTTATTCCAAAGTTTGAAAGTCAGCAATGATTACTAAACTCTTCCATTGAATGATCCTTGGTTGCCCCCTATGTCTATGTGTTTTTGTTTGTTTTGATACGTTCAGGTACAGTTCATTTGCAGTTTACACAACACACTTTTTAACACCCAGAGTCCCATAGACCATATACTCCAGAATGGTATGGGGATTTTAGAATTGCAAGGTTTCTTACAGGCACTACAAAGGATTTATATTTTTGGGAGTGACCCACATAAGACTTGAGGTTACCTAAGTTTTAATCTGAACCACATTACATCTACAACATTCGAAGAAGAGCTGGCCCCCCACTTTGCACACATGTTCCCTCTTCGGAGCCCTGCAGTGGCCTCTGCCAGGCCGAGTGCTCTGTCGAGCCTTCTCCTCTGTGCTGTGTCCTCAGTGCCCCAGCCGCTCACCATCACAGCACAGTATTTTTCTCTGGTCTTGAATCTTGTCATTAACCTCCTCAGCCTTTTATTCTCTAGGTCAAATAACCCCAGCTCCTTTTAACTTTTCTTAATATGGCCTGTATCCCAACCCTTTAATTATTTTTATTGCTATCCTCTGTACTAACTCCAATTCTTCACCTCAAAGTTCAAAACTGGACAAGCTACTCTTAAGAAAAGTCTCACCAACTCTGAAGTGTGGGGAGCAAAAGACTAGTATCCAGATGGGCTTTTCAGTTATTGTTGTTTTTTTATATATTTTTTACTGTTCTTTGTTATCCCATGTTTTGACTTTTTTCTTTTAACTTTATCCATCATTAGCCCTTTACCATGTTTCTTTCCTTCTATGTATCTTAATGGACATCTTTCTGCTTTTTTCAGTATCTCAAAACTATCTGACTCATTCAGCTATCTAAAATGCAGTCACCCTTCAATATTAATATTATCCAGCCCTTATTGAGTACTTGTGATGCTAAAGGCACTGGTTAGCATTTTGCATGTCTCAACCACCCTATGAAGTAGATTATGATTACCTCTCCACCTCTCCTTTTATATATCAAGTTGTTGGTATCAGCAAGTAGCAAATGTTATGAATTTGGCGTCACTAACATGTTATTTTCTTAAGACAATAGGAGATACCTCTTTAATTCATAATTGAATATATCATATAAAATGATACCAAAAGTTCACTTATGCCAACTTTGAGGTACCTGAAGAATAAGGTTTCTTTCAACAGTGTCAGCCTAGCTAGAGGATAAATGGGGATAATGCTGGTCCCACTGTAGGATTATGGTGGCATAATGCCAGGCCTCTGTCAGTTGAATTAGGGCTCAGGCCAAGTTTAAGGGACTGTATTCCTAGGGGTCACCTGGCTTAGTCACCCAAGAATATAAGCTTTGAAAACCTCTTGAGGGCTGAAAAGAACCAAAATCTGTTTTGCCTGGAGAAGTGCAATAGAAAATATTATTTCTTCAGTCGAATTTCTACTTTGAATCATGGCATTTATATCAGTGGTAAGCACTGTTGTGTTATAATCCTGTTTGTTAAAAAGGAAAAAAAATCACTACCATTGCTTCAGGTTTACAAGTATCTTAAGTCTGCTCAGTGACTCCTACCAAAATTCTAGAATTGTACTGAATTACAAATTTTTATAATGCTAATATTTATTTAGGTATAGAAAACAACGCAACCAATCTAATTTCTCAGGTTCTGTCCCCAATGTTCCTAACTTCTACCCCCATCCTCCTAATTTCTTATGAGTTAATGCATATTTGAGTGACCTCGGACAAATCATTTCACCTTTGTGGACCTTACTTTTCTCAAATAATAACTATGGGAATTTGAACTACATACATCTAGGTTCTTTGTAGTTCTACCAATTTGTATCTGTTGTGTAAATATATTTTGATAGTAAACCCTTTGAAATGTGATCATAAATGCCACATGGTGGAGATGGATTCCACTGCAGTGGAGTATGTATTTAACCATGGCAGTCACACCATCATCAAAGTCCTGCCAGTGTTTTTAAAGTCTTGGGTCAGTGTTGTCAGGGCTTCTGGTCAGGTACCACAGAACAGAAAAACAACTGCAGGAGATGGCTACAACCCCTTATGTCTTTCTGATGTACTGTTTTTAAGATTTACCTTCCGATTTACTCAGCCATTAGATGAAGGGATAGATACTGCT
This sequence comes from Pipistrellus hanaki, assembly GCF_964339955.1. Taxonomy (NCBI): domain Eukaryota; kingdom Metazoa; phylum Chordata; class Mammalia; order Chiroptera; family Vespertilionidae; genus Pipistrellus; species Pipistrellus hanaki. The sequence goes on along the minus strand of NC_140506.1, from coordinate 48,391,290 downwards.
ACCATCTCATTAAGTGGAGAAGCTAGAAGTGGACCCCTTGTTATGAAACAACAGTTTAGATATAGTCCTAGATTACCCAACCCTATCAGGCCTACTGCTGCTGTTTATGTAAGGAGCCCAGGGAATTGATTAGTGGTTGCGTCTGGGAAGAGAATTAGGTTCTCCCATAGGCTTTATTAAAAGGACTTTTCTGAGGCAGATGTAAGAAATAAAAATAAAGCCTTTCTTCCGTCCACTTTGACCCTGACATTTTCCAGCCTTTTTTTTTTTTTTTTCTTTTTCTTTAGCATCTGAACTCTTTAACTACTTACAGCACTGATCTGTAGGCTCTCTAACCTTAACCAGAGGACTCCTCCCTAGTTGAATAGGCACAAATTGATTGGGAGCCAGTGAGCAAGTAATTTTTGTATGAAACTAATTGGTCCAGTGTGGCTGGATTGTTCTTTCAACATTTGAAAGAAATGGGTTACCTCATACTGGCAATTTAAAAGAAAAATGAAGATATTCATGGACTGATGGATGACAGTCTCACATTAGGCCCTAGGTGACTCTAACACTGTCACATCCCTGTCCAGATTCTATTTTCTATTCAAACATCATACTTACACTCCTCTTAAGGGCAGAGTGAGCCTCATTTGTCTGCTCTAAGTCTGCTTCAGGAAGGGGTGCGGGTAAACTCAGGAGACCTGGGGGTTCTCCTGAGACTGAGGATCAGAAGTACAGAAGAGTAAGATAGCCCAGAACACAGAGGTAGTACTGTCACTTTGTGTTTTCAATTTTATTTGCCTGTCTTGTGGCTTGAATTAATTCTAAATGACCAGTCATCGTGTGTTGAGCTTCACTAACCATTCTCTGCCCACCTCCCTCCCTCCCTGGAATTGGGGTGGGGATACCCCACAGTAATCTTGTTTGGGTCAGAGTAAGTTAAAAAGGTTTCAAGGGGAAGGGAGTTTGAAATTTATAGCATTTCCTAAACTTTTGTGACCCCAATTCTTTCTTACCCCTCCCCCAAATCTCTATTAAAAATTCAGGGACTAGTACTGTTTGTTAACACTAATGCAACCGAGAAATGGTGAATTGGGAGGTTTGCATTTCCATTTTAGAAATTTCAATGTCTTTCCATTCTGGCAGTCTGGCAGTGTGGGAATACACACCACTGATTCTGGCTTCTCTACTATCTAATTGTTCTCTTGCTGTCTTCACTTTGACACTTTGCTAGTCTTTCACTTTGCTAGCCATTATATTCTGAATCAAGGTCTGCTGAGGGACATGGAGTTAGCAGCCTAACATGAAGCAACAGTGGACATTAGGCATTTGTCCATGAAACCTTTCTGCAAAGAAGTACAAGTAGGAAAACTTGGGTATTTATCATAGAACCCTACAGATGCTAAGAGAGTACTTTACCGTTGAGCTTATCCCATTCAAAGCAGTGCCCTCCCCAACACATAATTGGTGCATGATCACCAGTTTGTTCCCAGTGCATCTGACATTGATCTAGCTGTCTCTAAATCAAGAAAAATTCAGAAACCAGATATAAATCTAATTCCAAAACCCTAATTGCTCTCTAATTTAACAGCTTTTCTTATTGTGGGACAATATTCCTTTCATGTTGAATTTCTTAGTTGTACAGTATTTTGGCCTGATATTTAAAATTAGTTAAGTCAAGATAGTAAAGAACAATAAGAGCTAGTGACATATTCATCCTTTCTCCTTTACCTTCAGTAGGATGGTTTCAAACAGTCCCTCTGGCCAGGCCTCCGGAGTCTAGCATGGACAGAATTATTCAGTAAATCTCCTGCCCCATTAAGCCAGCCATTTTCACTCTAGACCATAGCACTTAAATGACTTCTTTTCCTTAGTCATTATTTCTAGTTGCTAAACTTGTACCTAAAGCAGTTGCCCCTCATTGTATATCACTGCCAGTTGTTTCTGTTCTTTAACCAGAGTGAGCAGTTAGGGACTTAGAGTATATTAAATGAATTATAAGATTATACCTCAGACATTATAAAATGAGGGTCTTACTCAGTTTCATTCTAATTTTCCTTTTCTAGGTGTAATTTTAGAAATAATATGTAATATGTAGAAATAATATGTAAAAAGTTCTGCAAATTTCCATTTAACATCAAATACCTACATCCTTAAAATTTCCACTTTGTTGCTATGATGTGTGTCATTAATTATTATCAATGCATAACTAAGTGGCCAGAATACTTTTATAATAAATATTTATTTCAATAAATTATTTCATTAAAAAAATCTAATTCATATTATTATACACAAATGTGTAACAAATGTCGTTTCTGCTGGACTGTAGGGAAAAGAGTGCAGATTCGGAAAGTACCTCAAGCTCTATCAGATGCAGTGCCTGAGAGGAAACGGTCAACCCCCATGAACCCTGCAAATACGATTCGAAAGACACAAGGCAGCAGCAGTGTTTCTCAGCGGCCATATAGGGACAGAGTGATTCACTTACTGGCACTGAAGGCCTACAAGAAACCTGAGCTGCTGGCTCGACTGCAGAAAGATGGTGTCAATCAAAAAGACAAGAACTCTCTCGGAGCAATTCTGCAACAGGTAAGAACAGCAGGAGAGAGTTCCTTCCACCTACGTTCTTATTGAGAAGTTCATTTAAGAAGGCTTGTTTTTGCTGTAACCACTATTATTATTGAGGCAGAGAAAGTTCAGAATCATTTTTGCTACATGAAATATAACTCCTGAATATTACATTAAAGCATTTGTTTAAAGAATTAAAAACTAATTGAAATGTAGGCATTTATACTAGGATTTATAAGTTAGAGGCTTCTGAGTTGTTAAACAATTAAAGTTTTGAGTCATTATCTTCATTTGGGTTAAATAAACTTTGCATTGAAATTTCATTTTAAAAAAGTAAGTAAGACTCTTTCATTGTCTGTTTTTAATATTGAATCACCTAAATGATTGTCATAATTTTTATTGGTTTATATAGGTGAAGTTGTACAATGTATTACCAATCTTTGGTTGGTATAGATTAGAATATTTTTACCTACTACATAGTTTGTGTCTTGCCTGGTATACTACCATTGCATAGGTTAAGATCGCTTGTCTTCATTAAAGACATGAGTGAAAAAAGTATTAGTTCTGATCAGTAATCTTATAATCACAAGCTTAATTGTAAAAGTAGATCATAAATTTAGTTCAAGTCAATAGTTTGGAACTTCCTATATTTTTTATATTGACTTTGGGTCATAAAAGTTGATTAGCATTCAAATCAACCATAGATGGTAGTCCATATGTGATCTTTTTTTCTAAAGCAGAAATATTTCCAAAGTTGTTCTTAAATTTCATCATTAAAAACAAACAAACAAACAAAAAACCCTGCAGGTTTTCATCTATTATTCAAAGAATAACACTTTTAAGTCTATTTTTACCTATTCTCTCTTACATTAAAGGCATGATACTAACTCTTATGAGAGAGTGAAAGCATAATCTCTAGTTTTGGGGTGTTATTAGCATGTGTAGTAACCCAGATAATAGGAACTCTAAGGATTGTTATATTATTTCACTTTGAGAAGTCTGGTTGTACCTCATGTCAGTTTATTTGCATATTTAAATTTTAAGATAAGCCTACCATTATCTATTTTGCAACAATATTAACATATTAGTACTAATGCCTCAGTACACGAAATTCATGCATGGAGTGGGGGGGGGGGGCTTCCCTCAGCCCAGCCTGCACCCTCTCCAATCAGGGACCCCTTAGCGGATGTTCAACTGCTGGTTTAGATCCGATTCCTAAAATCCCCCTCGCAATCTGGGACTTCTGGTTCCTAACCGCCTATCTCCAGGCCTGATCAGAGAGGCAGGGCTGATCAGCAGCCCACACAGAGGCCCAGAGAGAAACAGGTGCAGCTGCTGGCGAAGTCCGGAGACGGAGGCAACACCTGGTCAGAGGAGGCTACAGAGCAGGCCCTGCCTCTCTCTTCTGACCTCTCTTCGGGCCTGATCTGCAGATCCTCAGCAGTCGGTGCTAGGTCGCTGTGCCCGCACCAGCAGCAGTCAGGGTTGGGTCACACGGCAACCCAGCACTGATTGCAGGACTGACTTTTGGTGTTCAGTGGAGCCTTCAGTCGGTCTTTACAGACCCTGGGTTTTTATATGTTAGGATTCTGCCGAGCTGTGAGGAAAGCATATACTAGCCTACTATATTTAATAGTACTTACACAGAAGTCATTAAAAAGGAGACCTTTCCAGTAGGAATTGACAAGAGGAATAATTTTCTGCCAGCCTTAAAAATGACTCTCCATTTGATTCTTCCATCAGTACATTTGTGTTGTTAATAGAATCTAGGCCTGGACACTCTAGGAATTGTAGTTAGGGGATAAGAAAAGATTACACTTGGGACTAAACTGACAGACTAATAACAGTAATTGTATGTCATTTGAGGGTTATTTTGGTTTATTTCCATTTTTTGGAATTTCAAAGACTGAATAAGTGGCTCTTATTATCCAAGAAAATGACAAAGTTGTCACAATTGATACTATTTATGGAAATAATTTCTGTTGATTACTGAAGGGAAAGTTTGTAACCTAACATTTGGGCACTACTTGGTTTCTACTTAATACAAGTGACTAAAGAATCAAAGTAGATAATAATGATAGCAATGATGTTGATAATATAATATAACTGTTTTTTAATTCCTTTGACTAGAAAAAATTTATTTTAAAAAATCTTTCTCTATTCTTTGCCTAATGTGGGCTTACTATTTGATTAGAAATATAGCAAGTGCAGTGGCCATTTAGGGGGAAATTTTTCTTAGCTATTTACATAAAATTTTAATTGGCCAAATAAAGTTGAATAGCATTTGTTGAGATCAGGTATATGCAAAACGAGCAGTCCCTCTGTGGCCAATTGATGCAGCTATTTTCAATATAATTCCAAAAGGTTACCTGTTTTAGGTTAGAAAAGAGCAAAAGAATCTAATGTTCCGTTCTGTTTTCACACCATGTATCAGGTAGCTAATCTGAATCCTAAGGACCTCTCGTATACCTTAAAGGATTATGTTTTCAAAGAGCTTCAGAGAGATTGGCCTGGATACAATGAAACTGACAGACGTTCATTAGACTTTGTGCTCTCAAAGTAAGTTTCTTTTCCTTTAAAAATGATGCATATAAGATTATTTTAGTCATTGTTATTTTAGTGTTGAGCTGGGAAAAGAGAGGCAAGGGTAAGCTTTCTATCATGAAAATTCTCTCCATAACTGGAACATGTGTGTCCTTTACAGGAAATTAAATACATCTCAGAATGCTGCCAGCACCAGGCGTTCAGAATCTCCTGTCTGTTCCAGTAGAGACATTGCGTCTTCTCCTCAGGTATTGCATAGAATTACAGCCATAGTCCTAAGCGGACCTTGGGGCATCTAGTTAAGTTCCTCTATTTATATGTGAAGAAAGTGAGGCCACAGAAGATGCTTAGCTTGTCTGCCCAAACTCACATCGCTAGTTTATGGCAGAACTCAGTCTGGAATTCAGGTACTAGCTCTCAGCCAAGATCCCTTCTCCACTGTACTACAGTTCTTGTCAGAGTACTTAATGTTTACCTTGTTTTTCCATTTTTAAAGCTTACATTTTGTTGTAAGATTATCTGCTTTTCCATTTGGTCACTAACTTGAAGACCTATCCAATCCTATATATAGTCTCATATTATATAGAAAATTGAAAATATTTAATTTTATCTGAAACACGTTCCAGAAAAATATTCTTGGGGAAAATTTTTTAAAATAAGCGAGCAAAAAATTCTTGCCATTTTTATTTTCTGAAAACAATTTTGCTGTAACCACTATTATTATTGAGGTAGAGAAAGTTCCCAATTAGATCCCAAGCAGAACACTGCAATTAGAATTTAATATGGCTTGGTTTCCCCTAAGCAATTCAATTTGCCTTAGAAAAGGGTACGGAGATCCTGGATAGTATTAGAGTTCAAGTCTGCTTGGTTCTCAGAGGGCCAGCCTTGACCTCTGTATCCCAGGTATTTGGGATTGACAGTGAGATAGACCTCTTTATCCCAGTACTGCTGGCAGAGTGCCCCTCTCTCTGCCCTCCCCTCCCAAGGATTAGAGAGGCAGGACAGATGTGTGACAAGCCGTTAGCATGCTCTGCGTAAAGGCTATTCGTGTCAGAAAATATTAGCAGCCTGTTGTGAGGAACAGAAGAGGAACAAAATGAAAGCATTTCTGACCTTGCATATACATTATCTATAGAAGCCTCAATTGTAATGCCACTTACCATGAAGCTGCTGATATTTCTGATCTGATTATATACTGGGTGCCAAATCAATGGTGCTAAATTGAAAACAGATTAATTAATGGGGTGATTAACTTATTTATCTCAAGCTGCGGTTTAAGCCACAGTATTCATTGGATGTATACTTAATACTTTTCAACTGTCTGAATTTTCTTTCTAATTTAAATACTATTGTTGCTGCTGAATTGGGCTAATCTTAGTGTTTTTTTTAAATGTTTGAAACAGTAATTCCATATCATTTTTATGGACCAGTTATTAAGATTTATTTTCTAATCCAGTGAAGGGGAAAAATGAATAATATTTCAACAATGATTAGTATTTCAGAGATACTTGGAGAATTTACTCTGAAGGTGCTGGCTGTTCCCATCTTCAGACAAGTGAAATAATAAATGACAGTCAAAATATTCATAACTGGAGCATCTTACATTAGAGATTAAATGTAGGCTTATTGTCTTTTACCAACCCTGTTCTGACAGAGGGAGATGGTACAAACTGTGTCCTCCTCTCCTTTATTATAAGTAGGTCAGGAGGCCACTTCTGTTTAGAACTCTCCTGAGTAGTATAATTTACATAAATTGCAATAGTCTCTCAAAGAACTTCGGGTGAGGCTGTATGATGAAAAAGATAGGAACTCCAACATACATATACAGGGTGGGCAAAAGTAGGTTTATAGTTGTTCATATGGAAAAAGACAGGCAGGTTATGATTATTACAATAGCTTTATTAACTTAAGAATGTCACCATGGCACAGTAAACCTGTTTTTGCCCACCCCTGTATTTGCCAGATTTTACTTCTTTACATTAGACATAAGAATTTACGACACTTGTGTTTTTGTGGCTTGTTTGTTTGTTCTTGCTAAGTTTGGAGAAGTAAGCATGAATAAAATTATTCAGTTGTTCTTATGGTAACCAAGGATGCATATATTGAATTTTAGTGCAAACTGGCTCATATTTTTTTCTGTTCCCCCCTCCAGAAACGGCTTTTGGAGTCAGATTTCATTGATCCTTTAATGAATAAAAAAGCTCGAATATCTCACCTGACAAATAGAGTGCCACCAACATTAAATGGTCATTTGAATTCCACCAGTGAAAAATCTGCAGGCCTCCTGCCACCCCCTGCAGCTGCTGCCATCCCCACCGCTCCACCACTGCCTTCAAACCACCTGCCCGCCTCCAACCCTCCTCAGACTGTAGATTCTAACTCCAACTCCCCTAGCACTCCAGAAGGCCGGGGGACTCAAGACCTACCTGTTGACAGTTTTAGTCAAAACAGTAGTAACTGTGAGGACCAGCAAGACAAATATACCTCTAGGACTTCTCTGGAAACCTTACCCTCTGATTCAGTTCTACTAAAGTGTCCAAAGCCTATGGAAGAAAACCATTCAATGTCTCACAAAAAGTCCAAAAAGAAGTCTAAAAAACACAAGGAAAAGGACCAAATAAAGACACACGACATTGAGATGAGTGAGGAAAAGGAAGAGGACCTTAAAGGAGATGAGGAAATTGCCAAGCTGAACAACTCCAGTACAGATTCCAATGAAGGTATTTTATACTTATTAAAACCAACTATACATGAAAATTAATGGGAAAGGGGACTGTCATAAGTGTGAGGTTATGCTGTTTATAATAGTATCAAAGGAGCTTCCCATTTAGTTATTAATCTTAGTATTGTGGTTTTGAGAAGGCTTTTTTTGGACACCTGTTAAATATGGTGTGTGTGTGTGTGTGTATATATATATATATATATATATATATATATATATAGGCTGAGCTGAGGGACACACACCCTCTGTGCATGAATTTTGTGCACTGGGTCTCTAGTATATATATAAAAAGCCAGCAACCAGAACATTGGAATGACTGGCAGCTATGATACCCACTGTGGCCAGCAAACCACCTGATCAGGGGGTAGGGCCAGCCAGCCAATCTTCCCCATTCCTGATGAGACTCTCCCGCCCCGATCACAACCCCCTTATGGTCCTTCCCCCGCAATTGGCCTGCTCCCAATCAGCCCGCCCCACCCCGATTGGCCTGCAGCCCTTCCCCCTGGCTGGCCCTATCCCCAATGGGCCCCCACCACCCTGATTGGCACACAGCCCCCCTCTCTGGCCAGCCCCGCCCCTGATTGACCCCCTGCAATAGGGGGTGGGGCCAGCCAGCCAACCTCCTACAGTTCTTCCCAGCACCCAGCCCCACCCCAGATCAGCTCCCCCACCCCAATCAGGGATGGGGCCCGCTGGCCAGTCACCTGTGGCCTCTCCCCTCAGCTGGTCCAACCCTTATTGGGCCCCAATCAGGGCAGGCCAGCCAGCCAACTTCCCACTATTTCCTCCTTCCAAAGACCCAGCCAGCTGGACCCACCCATGCACGAATTTGTGCACTGAGCCTCTAACTTGTTAATGACATTTGGAAATGACCCTATCATACCCAAGACCCCTTTAAAGAAGGAGGACTTTGCTGCCCTTTTCCATACTGTGATGGTGTTATGCAACCTCAACATGACTTATTATATGCCATTCTTAAACTGATTTAGCTAGGCACATGATTAGCAATAAAAATATTCATTTCCTTCTATGCCAAAGAAACAGGGTCACCCTTGCTTTAATTGATATTAGCACAGGGGAAATATCAAATTCTTTATAGAACAGACGAGGTAAAATTACATTTACAGATTCATAAATCATCTTCATTCAGAGTAAAAGCAATTTGAGTATACCACCATCCGTTGTTATTAATAAAATTAATCATTTCAAGATTTTGAGCTTTAAAAGCCAAATATCTAGAGACCCAAAGAGGCTTAACATAATGCTTTACCTCTAAAGAAAAGCTAACCAATAGGATTGCTTACCTGGGATATAGTGATTTTTAAAACCTAATAACAAAATTGGATTCTTTTTTTCAAGAGTTGTCCTCTAAAGCATAATGTCATACATGCCAGCACATAGAAGACCCCAAACCATCATTTAGCATTGCTGCTCATTTTAAACCCAACATAATCAAGGCAAAATTCCCCAGGAAAATACAAATTCAGAAAAATTATTTTAATGAATAGAGTTTAAGGAGATTTGTCTTTCTTTAACTTACCCTCAATATTAGAAGTATATAATCCTTAGATTTAACTACTGTTTTTACCATGTGAGAAGTTTGATTATAGAATAGTATCTTATAGTGCCTTTATTGACCTGGATTGAATATATTGCATGTCATGGTATCATGGTATTATCTGTTGAAATATTGGCATCAGTATGGTACTGTATAGTGGACTAAGAGATAGGTGTAAGCTTCTTTCCTCAAACACTGTCATTTGGACACAGGTCAGGAGAGGCAAGAGGTAATACAACTTCCCGTTCAGAGTCAGTACATCAGATCCCTGAGTATGCCCCACTCTCTACACTCCCTACCCTTAAGTGGTGATCCTGAGTCAGAGGTTAGTGCTGGGGGGACTGTGTCCCAGGATGTAGAAACCTGGAGGCCTGGAGAAGCAGACTTAGTCTTTCTGAATCCTTCAATGAGGATATGGCATCTTTCAAAGACAATTGAGATTATCATGAACTGAGGAAGGTCAAACCCACATCCCCTGTACCTGTTTGTTGGAACTTAGTTGGTGTCTGTGTCAAAGGAGAAGCCAGGTGACACGCACTTGATGCCTTTATTTTTTTTTTTTTAAGACTAAGGCTGTTGTAAAAACAAGCTTTTTTCCCCTGTGAATCAAAATATACAGTAGTCTCCTTTATCTACAGTTTTGTTTTCTGTGGTTTTAGTTATCTACTGTCAACCTTGATTCCAAATATATTAAATACAAAATTGCAGAAATAAACAGTTCATAAGTTTTACATTGTGTGCCATTCTGAGGAGCGTGATAAAATCTCACACTGTCTCCCTTTGTACCAACCAGGAGGTGAATCACCCCTTTGTCTAGTGTCTCCACCCTGTATACACTACCTGCCTGACACTCACTTAGGGCTGGCTGGGTTATCAGATAGACTGTCTCTGTATTACAGGGCTTGTGTTCAAGTAACCCTTATTTTACTTAATAATGGCCCCACAGCACAGAAGTAGTGATGCTGGCAATTCAGATGTGCCAAAGTGAAGCTGTAAAGTGTGTGCATGTATAGGAAAAACAGTATATGTGGGATTTGGTACTATCAGGGGTTTTAGACACCCACTGGGGGTCTTGGAACATATTACCTATGCTTAATGGGGGACTTCTAATATATATATATCTGTGTGTATGTGTATGTATGTGTATGTATATATATGTGTGTGTGTATATATGCATATATATACATATATGTGTGTATATCTATATGTACATGTACATGAACAGTAAGTCCACAAGTTTGCATAATTTAATAAATATACTTTGTCCTTTAAAGTATTAAACCAAAAAAGTATCAAATATTCACTTTAGTTTTATATTGAACATGTATGTTTTGCCAGCAGGCAGGGTTATGGCTTGAGTTATTACTTTAATTCTACTTTGAATGATAAAAAATTACTCAAGTAAAAAGTGTAATCATACCTTCTGGAAAATGTGCATTCAAACAAATGAAATACTGAGGGATTTTATACACTTCATAGCATAGTTTTGAGGGACTAGCACTTTATTTACTTGTCCTTTTAAAAACAAATCTGTTATGAGGATTAGTGATTAGAGGAGTGTAAGTCTGTGTTAATAACTTATTTTAAATTACTTTAAAGGGATGGGAAAATTTCCTACCCAATTCTACTGTCTGCATACAAAAAGAGTAGCAGTAAAAATACAGTGACCGAAGCAGTCTGCTACCTGACTTCAGTGTCTCATCGGCCTTGTTTGAATCCTATGAAAAGTAGATGTTGATGTAAAATTTTATCTCCCATTGTCTGGCTGCATCTGCCACCGCAGTCTTTGAATTGCTGGGCAGATGCCACAACTGTTGCTGAAAGAATAGAAGACTGACCTTGGGTTAAGATGGAATTCCTTTATTGTGCAGACACTGCAGTAGCCAGGGTGCTTTCAATGCCTGGCGTCGGTTCTGCTGGCGCTGGTCAGAGGCCTCCATTGTTCGTGTTCAATTGTATTCCTTGCTCATTGTTGCTTATTGAGATGGAAGAAAAGAATTTGAGGAAAAGTGTTCCAGATGTTTCTGATCTATTTTAGAAATATAGGCATTTTATAACCGTACTGTTGGTGAACACTTGAATTTCTTTCTTCGTAGGAGTTAAAGAGGGTTGCACTGCCTCCATGGAGCCTTCTTCAACAATTGAACTCCCAGATTATTTGATGTAAGTTCAGATGTCTGCCATTGAGAGAGAACTGTTTAATTTTAGAAACTTTGCAAATTCTTTTCCCACAATTTGCAAATCAGAAAAGTAAGAAGTTCCAGAAATAGTGTCCCGGAGCCACCCCTGCAATTGAAAGGCTGCCATTAAGCCTGCTTGTCCCAAATCCACCCAGCCGGCTTCAGCAGGTTGTGCCTCCCCTTGCTCAGAGCTCTGCTTGGGGGCTTTAAGTATAGAGAAGCCTGTCCTTTGTTCCGGGGCCAGGCCAAGCTTTTGATTATGGAAGATTTCAGGGATCGGACTCTTCAAAGCTGACAGTCTGTCAATGCACAGACCTTCTCTGAATGTGTTTCTGATAAAGTGCTTAAACCTCTGCAGTTAATACAAAGGAGAGGTAGATTGATTTTGTTTAAATAAAGCTATGCTATCAAATTAATTTTAAGAGAATAGTAAAATTTGATCATCTCACTTTTCTACAGGTTATAATGTTTTTCTTGTTGTGGCTACAAGTTGCTAAACGCTGCGCCGGGGACATTTTTGTAACTGGCTATCACAGAAATTATAACTTGGACACATAATTCTAGCTTTTTTACAGACTCAAAGGCTTCATAAGAAGAAAATAATTAAGTTGCAAGAGCCTGGGAAAATGGAGAGTGAAAGAGCAAACAGGTCTAACTGTCGATAGCTTAAAAAATGAACAAACATGCAAAATAGCTTGAATGTAAAATAGAAAATGAAATCTGGGCTGTATGAATAGTTTCTTTCAATTTAGTACCATGATGGACAAAGTTGAATTATGCTATTTAGCCCTCAGTGTCCCATGAAATGTTCATTTCTGGAGTAGAGAATATTTTATACATAAATGTGTTACTTTTGCTTAACAGTAGTGTGAAAGCTATATTTATTGTCAAATGATACAGCAGGAAAACCATAAGACTGGTTATCATCTCTTCTTAACTAAAAAGAAGCCACGTATAGTACTCTCTCATCTGAAATAGTGTTTGGTTTTGGGTTCTGTGCAGGAGCTTTGAAAAGCAGGCACCACTGAGTTGGCCCAGGAAGAGTCAGTTGGGGGACAGCACCTGTCTCCACCAATGATGGGGGGTTCATTTCTCCAACTGCTATGAAAGTTGTCCCCCCCCTCAAATAACAACTACAGTACTGTGCTCTCATTCTCAAGTGATGGATTTTGAAATTCTCTTTTTTGCCCTAGTGATGTATACTTATAATATATGATAGATCAGGTAGGGAGACAGAAAAATAATTCTGACCCTCACCCCATGGAGTAAGGCTGTGTTTTTTCAACTTAATCAGTTAATTCTATATTAAATTTTTTTTTTAACTTACTGATGTATCTGCCTCATCAGTGCATGTCTGATCCCTTATCATGTTTTTAGCTCTTTAAAAATTACAAAAATACAGAAGCTATGTGATTGCTTGCTTTATTTAAGTAAAAGCAACTTATTTTAACAAAAAACTAAGTCATATATATATACACAAAAAATTCTAAAAATAGTGAGAAACAATGAATTTTCAGAAAAAATTACCAAAACTATAAAAATAAAACTTAACTTGATTTCATAAGAAATTGAAAGATCATACTATAAAACCTTAATGGTCAACTTCTGAATAATGCATACTTAATTTCAGTATTCCTAATTTTTATATAATAAGAATACTTCTGCTACTCTGGTTGTGAATTGTCCAAATTGTTTAAAATTTTATTCCATTCCTGCATTAAGAACCAACTGTAGAACTCATACTTTTTGATAAAAATAATAAAGTGCTTTTTGTTAAAATGCCAATATAATCAAATAATCTTCTATAATAACAACACAGCTGTTGGTCGGTTTGTAACTTTCCTAAGGAATTTATTAAATAAAATATTGAGAGAGTGGTTTTGAGAAAGCAGAATGAATATTTTGCATAACAGATTGAACCTGAGTTTCACAATCTGTTTAGCCATCTCCTCACGTACTGTCCCGGGAACTTTCTCCCTAGTGGGCTCCCTCTGCAGTGCGGAGAGGAGAGGAGAGGACATCCCGTCTGGAAAGGATTGCTTCCTTGCTGGGCTGGTGGTGTTCCTTTTACAGCACAGACTCCAGCAGGGCAGCTCTCAAACAGCATACTACCGTAGTCTCCATTACACTTAGAAAATTAAACCTCCACCCTAACTCAGCGTGAATAAAAATATTAAGGAGGACATTAAGGTTGCTCACTGCATTACTTTTCTCACATTTCCAACTAGGTATCTGTGCTATTACATTTAAATATAACTGGAAAGTTATCTGAAACCATTTTGGAGAGGATTGAACTCCAAGGTTTTCCCACAGTGAAGAATATTATGCACCCCCTGGGGCTCCCTGTTTGAAATCTCAATTTTTATCTCAATGAAGTCAAGGGATTTTTGCACAGAGTGCAAAGGACCCTGATGTGATCCCAGCCCCTGGATCCACAAACAAATAATATGAATATTAAAATGCTGGTTTAATTTACTTACCACTGAGTAAACTGACACTCTGGGAAAATGGTCTTCATTCACCAGATCCCTACAAGTGTTCAGACCCCAAAGTAAAACAGCTTTATGGCATTTTTATAAAGAAAGTAAATTAGACTAACAGCACAACACTGCCTTCCTGTTATACAGGTTATACTGTGTCATTTTTTTAAAGGACAATTTTCCTTTTGTATTTTAAATATTTGCCTAATCATAAAGGGGAGGAAGCCTGAGGCACCTTGGTGGCAGCAGGTGTGAAAGGCCCAAAGACAGTTCCCGCATAATTCCCTCGTGTCTTTTTAAATTTATTCTCCTCACCGAAGCTCTCAAGCTCTTCCGTGGGAGAATTGCACCTGGCAGGTCTTGGAAGGAGTGACATGGCTATCTTTTATACTGTTTTCCTTATTAGAAAATATATTGCTATCGTCTCCTATGAACAACGCCAGAATTACAAGGCTGACTTCAATGCGGAGTATGATGAATATAGGGCCTTACATGCCAGAATGGAGACCGTAGCTAGAAGATTTATCAAACTGGATGCACAACGAAAGCGCCTTTCTCCAGGCTCCAAAGAGTATCAGGTAAATGCATGTGTTTATAGACGGGCTGGCTCTCATGTTTTACTTTTATCTCTGCCTGGCCCAACCCCCAGGCATCCTGTTAGCCTTCAGCGTAGGCCTTCTTGCTGACCAGCTTCTCTGCAGCTTTTAGCTTCCATTTAAAATTAGCTGGTAACTAAATATTTGAACTATAGTGCTTCAACCTGTATTTCTCAGTGGAAAAAAAATAACCTTCTATTTAACATCATATGTATAAAATATGCAATATATGCTTAATGCAAACAGTGCTGCAGCAATACATGCAAAGTGCATTGCGAAGAATACCAAACACAAATAAATAGGAAAACAAATTGGATTTTGGCTCCATCAAAACATTTTATTGCGTTGTCAACTTAACTCAGGCTCCAGCTCTAAATATGGTACTGTCCCTCAAAACTGCAATTCCAAATCAATACTTTAAGTAATTTTTAAATAACCTCAGCCTGGCATAGAATATGGAAGATGTAGACATAAAATATAACAAGGGTCTTAATACCACAGAAGGTTGGGGTTTAAGTAAAGAAAAACATAGTGTTTCCAGCTATTCCAGAGACAGACATTTATTTGTTAGCAGGTAGTGATCACTTTTCACTTTCCTACTTTAAGTGGTAATATTACTACAGCTCAAAGAACAGCAGAAGCCTGGCCTGAATATCCTCATGGTTCTTAGCAAAAGGATTAATATAAATGAGTCTTTCCTTGCTTGATAGACCAGATAACTTCGTCGCACTTCACAGGCATAGATGGTGCCGCCGTCCCGGCCCACTGCCCTTGTTCTGACAGGAATCGAGCCAGAGAATGGCTGAGTTTTCCCACAGGGGAGCGCCTGTGTCTTAGATATCCATTATGACTTCTATTAGGAGGCCTTACTCTCTTAAACAAGCCGCCTAGAATTATATATTTTGCCAGAGGAGTTGATGTTTGAGGATTCGAGAAGACGGTGATATGTGTTTCAGGTTTGTTGTTTTCTATGTAGTTATTTACCAGCGTAGCATGATTATCTTCCAAGGATTGTTTGGTGATTAGAAGTAGCTCCAGAGCCAGATGCTGGGTTTGGTTCCAACCTCCTACCATTTAATACTTTTGTGATCCTGGGCAAGTTATTTAACTTGCCTCAAAATCCCCATCCATAAAATGAGGTGACTATAGATTTGTACAGAATAAATGTCAGCATTTGGAACCTGCTTAGATCCATCGCATATCAGGTTATATGATACTTAAGGGTTAGCCATTTTCCCCAGCCACCCAGGTTTCCTCCCTAGAGATAATCAGTAGTGCTGGTTTCAGTGTATTCTTTCAGAGGTGTGTGTGTGTGTGTGTGTGTGTGTGTGTGTGTGTGTGTGTGTGTGTGTATGTGTGTAAGAAAATTCACATAGGTTCCATATATAATTAAATCTAAGAAGTGTAGTGATAAGATACACTATTGTGTTACATTCAAATGAGTTAAACTATGATACATGTTTACCTGATTTCATTAAGATGGGAAGAAATATGCATCTTGGAGTTAATGAAATTCTTAGAATATACAATTGACATCATTTTAAACAAGTGATGTCAATTGTATAAATTGTTCTGCACTTTGCTTTTTTCACTGAACAATACAATGAATCATAGAGAATTTTTAAATATAAGTACATAAACACTTCTCCTTTGTTTAATGCTCTCCTTAGTATTCCTTTGCATGGATTAATGGACACTTAGATGTTGTTTACTATCTTTTGCTTCACAAGCAGTGCTGCAGCAAGTGACCTTCCACACACACCATTTCACTCAGACACCAGGAAATCGGAAAGAAAATCTAAGTGCTGAGCCAGTTTTGCATTTGCTGTATTGATAACAGTTGCCAAATTACCTTCCTTAGTAATTGTACTGATTTACATCCCCATCATCAATATTTCCCCACACACTTTCAAATGTGTATTAACTATATATGTTGAAAACAAAAAAAGTTCTCTTCTGATTTCTAATTTTTAATTTTGTAGAATGTTCATGAAGAAGTCTTACAAGAATATCAAAAGATCAAGCAGGTAGGTGTCATCACTATTGTTTTCTGACATGAAGTTGGGAAGTAATTACAAATTATGTAACCTGATTCCTCCTGTTCTTTTCCATCCACAGTCTAGTCCCAATTACCATGAAGAAAAATACAGATGCGAGTATCTTCATAACAAGCTGGCTCATATCAAAAGACTGATAGGTGAATTTGACCAACAGCAAGCAGAGGCATGGCACTAGAGCTCTGCTTGGACCAGAAGATGTGAATAAACTTAAGCTTATTTATTTAAAATTCCAAATGAGTTGCTCTAAGATTCTAAAAAAGGAAACTTTGCCTGTCGAAAGTTTCAGTATTTGTCAACTTGAGTTAACTATTTTTTTCTTTCTGTCCCCCCTCCCCACAACCCTTGATTGCTTTGCTTCCCTGCAATTTTGAAGCTGCTTTTACTGGTCCTATTTTTTCCTCCCTCAAGACTTATGTTTGTCAATAGAAGTAAATTCTTTTTTAGATATTGGGGATCCAGTATCTATACTTTAAATCAGTTTTTTTCCCTTATAAACTTGTTTGTAATTAGCAATGATTTTTTTTAGATATTGGGGATCCAGTGTCCACACTTCAAAGTTATGTGTGTTAAAAAACAAACCAGTAATGTGCAAGGTGAAATGCGTTTGGATAAACATAAGCCTATTTTCTGACCTTTCTTAATGCAAACTCTTTGCCTTAAATGGTAGAATATTTAGAAATTTGCACAAAATACAAAAAAATTAAAACATTGTATTGGAGGGTTAAGAAATAAAAAGGTCTATGAGTATGTATATGTGTGTAGCTACACATACACACAAATATATATCTATACACAGGCTGACTTGATCTAGAACGGTAAAGTGCCCTGCAAGTTAACCCCCCATTGCAATGGTTGCCTTAAGGTGTTTGCTAGTTATGTATATAGTGTGGTTAATCATTAGCTACACTGCTTCCCACCTGATTGGAGCAACGGGAAGCTCACTGTGGCCTACCAGCGTCTGAAAGCGTGTGCGCGACCTGTGTGTGTGCGGAGGTGGTGTGGATGTGAGCGTGCCTGAAGGAAAAAAAGCTGCTACTCTTAGTAGGCCAAACGCTCAGGTTAAACAACTGACGAGTGTTACTGTAGGTTTTTGTTTTTGTTGTTTTTTTGTGGTTTATTTTTTTCAAATTGCTACTTCTATTGTGAAAGACAAAAGCATTTCCATTTCAACTGTTTGTCAGCTTTGTCGTTGGGCAAAATTGTTATGTTATGAAAATGAAACGAATCTATAGTTTTGGGGCAAAATTATAAAATTAAATATGTAGGTAACCTATTTATATACTGCTATAAAGTATTTTTTGAGGAGAGATGTGCAAAGAAGTTATTACCTACATGAAATGTATATTTAAAGATTTTTTTCTTCATCCTGGGTGCCAGGAATATAAAAAAGAGTGGATATATTTAACAATAGCATACTGTGATTCATCAAACAGCACAAACTTTCAGTTCATGGAGTTTATCTGTTGACGTTGATTTAAACTATCACTTGTTTTATCATGTGGGAACATAAGTTATGTCAAAATGTAAGGATTTTGAACTAATGTTGATTCAAGTTGTGTTGTATTACCGTATTGTCTTTTCAAAGTGCTGCCAGTTAAAAAGGGAAGCATTATGTTTACAAATCTGTTTTGAAATGTTTGCCAAATTTTGGTAGTATCTTTAATAAAGATGTTTGTCTCCAGCATCCAAAAAAAAAAATAACTTTGTTGTGTATCACTATAAACCAGAAAAATATTATTATCTAGAAAACCTGAGAGAGCATGTAGATGAACTTTCTCTTTGGAGTTCTTCTAAAACATTAACTGGAAATAGTAGATAATGTAATATAAATACATAAACTAGACCAAGACTAAAACAAGACCCTCTACACTACACCTCTATAACATTATTTCAGAAACTTAATTTCTATGTAGCATGGACCTCCTAGGAAATTCGATTTCTTTTACCATCGAGATCCCTGGTGCTCTTCCTTTTTCCTAATAACTGGTACAATCATTAGTAAATGTTCATTGATTTCAAACTTTGCAAAAAAGATAGGAAACTTAATTGGGGGTAAATTTGGTCCTCATATTATTATGGTGGAGTATGCGGAGGGATTTGTCTGTAGATAATGACCTCGTTGGTGTTTAATCAAAGATTGTGTGCTGCTATTGCTATCTATGAGTGGTGTTTCTCAAAAGCAAGGTGCTTGGACCACTTACATCACCCAAATTAGAATCTCTGGGTGTAGGGCCCAGGGGGTCACCCACATTTTCCTAAGTATCCTCTCATACTTTGCAAGCTAACGTATGAGGACCATTGGCTTAGATGTAGTGCTAAACCTTAAGTCTCTAAATCTCAGTCTTGAAATGAAGTTCAACTGTTGCAGTTGTGTTTTCTGTTGTTTTTTGTGTGTTTTTTTTTTAAAACCATCTCTATCAGCAGACACACATCACTTTTTTCCTCTACAAGATGAGAGGCACCTTCTCAATTGTTTCACTACCAACTCTTATTTTAGAACCTGTTTACAGACAAGTCTTCTAGTTGTTAATTGTTAGCCCTTGGAGTTCCTACCCACCTACATCAGCGCGTCTTCGGGTTTACAAATTGGGTAATAGAAGCTGGAGATGCTTCACAAAAATCCAGCACTGTATACCCATAGACTTGACCACCAACCTATAAAGGCCTTAAATTAGACATTTGTTGTGTACCAGGGGAAGATCCTTATAAAATGTGTATCAGTTATAAATCTCTGACTTTGCTGCTACCTGAGGCTGCATTTCTTTTGAAGATGGGCATAAGCCTATTAAAATATATCATTTTTCATATCCTACCGTTAGGTTTTTAGATACTTTCAAGTCATCATTGCAGGAATGTGTGGTCACTTAGCTGTTTTTGTCAAAGAATCTATTTAGTGTTTTTTTTGAAAGACGCAGTGTAAAAGAGCATTGTCAAGATGAGTGAGTTATGTCTTATCACATTTCATCTAAAATAATTTGAAGCATTTTTGAAGATTTTTATCAACACTCATAAATTGATTCTAAATTGAATGAGCAGCTAATTTAATATAAACCAAAAAGAACATTAATTAGATGTGGTTTTGTTTTTTATGTGGGGATTTCACTTTCTATCTTGTTGGGTTTTATTTCTCATGGAGTAATTTAGAGGGTTAACTTTCACCTCTGGTGGTAGATGTTAGGACTGGCTCTCTCAAAAGTAATTGGTGTGGTCAGTTTCTATCATTGCTCCATTCATTGATTCCAAAAATTCAGTATTAATTTGCATTCATCTCTGATGGATCTTTTTAACTGTTAGAGGAGTTTTCTTTTCCCTTAAAGTATTTCACTTTATTATGAAAATAAATGCATGCTTGCATGTTGGAAGCAAGATGTTGAAATGAGGTTTAGCCACAAATGTTCCATTAGTTCCAACACTGCTTGGTTGCCTTACCTCTTGAAAACTTTATCCTTTGCTTCTGGAGCTTGCCTGAAACGCTTTAGCCAGTTCATTGTCTTTCTGGAAGGGTGAGTGTTGTCATGTGTGCTTGGTATATGCCTTTACTGCTTCTGAAGTTCTTACAGTTTATTACTCCTCCCAAGTGTTACTAAATCCTTCTATTACATTTACCAGATTGGGGGAAACTTATAACCAGCACTTTGAGAGAAACATTTTGGGAAAGGATATTTAACGGGCACTATTAAATGGAGGCAACAGGAGGTATTATCCACTTTCTATGGAACCTAAAAAACTGAACAAGGCTGTGAGGCTCGTTTCAAAATATTCTGAAGTGTTAAAAACTACATATATACTATATACGCAGTTTCTCAGTTCCATCCAGACCATGTTAGGACTCCCGAAGGTAAAATGTCACAGGGACGTTTCAGTTGTTACTGAGCTCAGCAGCTATGGTGGTCCCTGTTGTTCTACACTGATTTCAGTTCAATAAAAATGTTAACATTGCACTTCTGGTATTTGTTTTGCCTTTATGTCGTTTCAAGCCCTTAACCCTTAACTTTGTCTTAAAAAACAACAACAACAAATTCCCCACACCAAAGTGCTCTCTGATGCCCTAAGGTAAATGATCTTCCTAGGACAGATATTATTTATTGGTGACTCTAGAAAGTGGGAGCAGGGTGTCCGTCTGCTCCGGGACCCTGCCTGTTTATAAGTTAGGACATACCCTCCACAGGCCACACTAGGGGATCAGTAATCATAGTTAGCATTTTTGAGGGTTTTCCTGTGGGATACATACCCTTTTGTATCCATTGTCCCATTTCTCCTCACCACAGCCCTGTTACACCCATTTTGTTGGTGAATAAACTAAGGTTTAGAGAAGTTAAGAAACTTGCCCATCACCCAGCTAATAAACAGTGGAGCCTAAGAAGCCTGATCCCCACATCTGTGTTCTTAACCACTTCTCCATGCTCCCCCTCATACATTGGTACCAATTTAGGGTTAATCTTCACAAAGTGATCATTCTAGTAACATCGGACGGGCTAGAAATGTTTTGATTCAAAGGAGACTAGAATGTGAGTGTGATGTCTACTGGATTATTCTCAGTAGGCTGATTTTATCAGAATTGATAACTTCGAAGGAAGGCCAAAATACTTTTTAAGAAAAGATGTTTCTTTTCTTCATGACTGTGTGTAGTCTTAATGAGGCTGTTTGGAGGAGACTAGGCAGTGAAGATGGAGACAGGAGGCAGGGGTATGGCCTTGGAATCACACCATTTTCTCTTCATATGAAAAGGCTGTCTCCCTCACAACAGCTCTCCCCGTCTGAATTAGCCATAAGGACATTCTCCTGGCTGGATCCTGATCCTCCAGTCTCTATAGGTTTTCTGTAGGAATAATGGAAGATGAAAGGAAGAAAGTCTCAATTAAGCATTGGTGTTAAAAACCTGGAATGTTGCCGAAACCAGTTTGGCTCAGTGGTAGAGCGTCGGTCTGTGGACTGAAAGGTCCCAGGTTCGATTCCGGTCAAGGGCATGTACCTTGGTTGCGGGCACATCCCCGGTAGGGGGTGTGCAAGAGGCAGCTGGTCGATGTTTCTCTCTCATTGATGTTTCTAGCTTTCTATCTCTCTCCCTTCCTCTCTGTAAAAAATCAATAAAATATGTTAAAAAAAAAAAAAAAAAACCTGGAATGTTCAGTGCCAGCAGTTATTCTGGTCAGGTTTACAAGGAGCCTCACGGATTAATGAGATTCCTAACGTAATTGTGGCAGCAGCCCTCTCCCGCCAGACATTTAGCATGTGCTTGTCTTTTGATTCCTTTCCTCAGCTGTAAAGTGGAAATACGCCTTCTTACTGGGTATGAGAGAAGCTTAATTACTGTTTATAAAGCGCCTGGGTGTTCCATGAAAACAGCTATCTAAATTACATATTGTCTGCTGAATGCATAGGGAGACTTGGGAGCATTATTTTCCAGGTGCCAATGGGTCCATTTTGACTGATGGCAAAGGGGACAGAGGCAGAGAGAAGAGAGAGGCTTTAGGTTTCTAGGTGAGTGCTTGGGGTTTTGTCTTATTGAATGCCAGGCCTTCGCGTACCTGCTCCACTGGTTTCGCCTTTCTGACACGGACAGGAGGCTAGCAGTGGCAAGAGATGGTTCTGATACTTTATGATTGCTTAATTGTCATGTTGGGGTCAGATGATTCTGCTGTGTGTGACTGGAGATGCGTCATTCACAACTCCTGCCTGCTTAATTCAACGGGCCAGCCAGGCTGGTTTGTCTCACTGTAATTAGACACTTGGTACAATGTGGGCATTTGTAGATGGACTATAAAAATTCCATATCTGGGTCTGTGAATGTAGGAGAATGCTTCCTGAAGATAAGCGCCCAGAATTAGCCACCAAGTCTGCGTTCTTTTAAAGCGGGGGCTGGTAGGGGAATGGCTGGCTGCCTTTCTATACTCGGGATCCGGGTGGGCTTACAGGATTCTAGACAGGCAGCGGGAGCCAATGTGCCAGTCCCGTCTCCTGCTACACTCACACTCTGCCACCAGTCACACAGGCCTGCCCACAGGGTTTCCTATCTCAGGCCCTTACGGTCACTTGCTGTTCCTTCTGCCCCACCAGCCTTCCCTTCCAGCCCTTCCTCCCTTAGCTCATCCCTCCTTATCCTGAAGATCTCTGTTGGAACATCACTTCTTTCCAGAAAGCTTCCCCTCAGACAAACTCAGGTCACCGTGGCATATGCTCTCATTTTATACTTCTCCTTTAGGGCATTTATTACAATTGTAACCAAGTGCTAATTTTATTATTACTAATTAAGTAAGTTTCATGGAAGTAGAGACTGTCTTGCCTACTAGGGTATCCCCAGCTCCTGGCCAAGTGCCTGGCCTGCGGAAGGTACTCCGTAATAATGGGTTGAAAGAATGAAGGAAGCAGGCTATTCGTGTATGTCACACGAGTTAATGATGCAGAGGACTTGGACCACTGCGAGGGTCTGCTGTGCCATTCGCTGTGCCCGGCCACCTCGTGCCCCGCAGTCATGATGGAGGAAAGGCTCACTGACCTAACTTGGGGAACCCCTTTGCCACGGTTCACTAACTGGACACCTTCAAAGGTGACACGTCTTCCCAACATTGGGTTCACCCCTCCGGTCACCTTTGGGATATGAGCATCTGCATCCGTCTATCATGGTTTGGAATGTAAAATATAATGGTTTTTAAAAGTTACTTTTATTATAACTGACATATTCTGATTCACTTCCTAATCACTTTTTTCAATGGTTCTTCTCTCACTTCTCAACAATGTGGGAGAGGACAGCCGTCTTCAGATAGTGTTGCGTATCATGTGTCCATCTTCCTTAAGGCATGCCCAGCCTGATGTTTCTTTAAAGTCAACATGTGCTTTTATTGAAATTTATTTTATGCCCGACACTTCTGGAACCTCCCAAGCAGTGTGCATATGAAGGATTATCCAAGGATTTGGGGATTCCTGTAATGACAGCTAACAGAGCCCATCAGCAGTATTAGGCCCGCCGCCTTCCCTTCACAGATGATGAGATGGGGGTGTCAGAGCCAGGCGACCCCAGGAGCTTACACTCTTCCTACAGAGAGGCTGACAAAGTACCAAACACGATGGGCCACTCACGCCGTTCAGAAAACCAAGCCCGAAAGCCTGACTGGGAGTCCAGGGTCTGCCACTCCCAAACTACACACATTGGCAAGCTTACACAGCTCTCCGGCCTGTTTCCTATCCATGAATGGGACATGCCCACCTCAGAGGGTTGTTGTGATAACACAGGTAGAATGGCACCTGGCACCTAATAAGTTTCCTATACGTACTTTTATGGTTTATTTTCTTCTAATGATTTCTCTCCTTTTATTTTGATTTGGACAGTTTTTAGCAATATACCTGATTCATAAGCAGCCAGCCAGAACTGGAAACCCTATTGGGCTCATTAAGATTTTTGCATCACAGTGATGGAGCCCGCATGTGAGATCAACACATCCCAGATCATTTTAAGAGTCTCTGCTCCCAACTACTCTAAGAAATAAGTTTTCTCTGTGAGTCTTTTCAAGTGCCACATTAGTGGCCCTAAACAGCACGGATACCAGTAAGTTGGTTATAGTGCCGATGCATTTGTTCCAAACTTGAACATACTCTCTATGAATCCTTTCTTACAGTTGCCTTCAGAGGGGAGAGTTTGTAAACGAGCCTTGTAGTCTGTCAGTTTAAGTGCTTCTTGCCCCCTCGTTACCAGAGGGGGTTGACACGGTTCATTTCAGGTAGGATGCGTTGTGAAGAAGTCCGCCATGAACACAACTCTGTCCTATACCTGTAAGCTTTTCCTTCTCTCAAGGATAGAGTTCATTTAAGTCAACTTTGCCAATGGAGTACCAAGAGGGTCTCCAGAGGTCTCAGGCCACCTGAGCTACAGAACCCTGCAGCTGAGAGCAGCTATAAAAGGGCACTGGGGACTGCGGGCGAAGCCACCTCTTGTCTACCCTCAGTCTCCCTGCCTCTCTCTCTCTCTCTCTGCCCCAGCTGACACGTTTTTATTGCTGTGGTAGCCAGTTACTACCACCCCACCTGCTCCTCCCTTCTCAGCTCACTATTCTCACCTGAATGAACCATGATGACTCCTCCCTTCCGTTAATGTGCACATTAATGTGCACATCTTATCATTTCCCCTCTGTCTTTGGTTACAGATGACTTGGCTTATAAAATAGTGATAAAGAAGGCCAATTCAGAACCAGGGACCTACAAGCAAGACACAAAACGTTTGGGAAGTAAAGTTAAAAATGCTCTTAGATGGAGAGGGCAAGGAATGGAACCTGCAGTCCTCCACCTGGGTCTCAGACCTAGTTCTGAAATTTACCAAACTGTGACGATGCAAGGCAATTTGTCTAAACCGCTGAATCTTCCTTCCACCATCTTTTATAAACTAGGATAATGCCTACATACCGTGGCTAAGTGAAGATTAGATTGTTGCATTCAACTAAAGGGACTGGGTCGGGCACTCATAAAGCAGCACTGTTTATTCTCACATGTGTCCCTAAAAACCCACCTTGGTGGCCGTTTCTCTACCCCCAGCAACAAAATCTAGGCCAGGTCTCATAATTTCTCCAGGACAATTCTAATATGGTAAGACCTGTGGTCAATTTTAGCATAGGTCTCATTTCAGTAACTAATAAGACTGGTCTTATATAGAAGCCAAATCTCTGAAATGCAATTGAAATGAAATCTGTTCCACTCTTTCAGCTTAGGCCTGCTTTAGGCAGGAAGCCAAGTGCTTCTTGCCATCCTCCCACCACGCAATGCCCTCAGGTTGAAGGAGCAGAAGGTAGGGCGAAGAGATAAGGGGAGTGAGTCTGGCCTTGGCTTCCTGTAGGCATTGTCAGGGCCTGTCCTGACACCTGTACCCTTTGACCATAACCTCCCCATCTCCCCCACTCCTCTAGCCTCTACTGATCACCTTCTACTCTGCTTCTATGAGTTTAACTATTTTATATTCCACACATAAGTGAGAAAGAACAAAAACAGTATTTGTCTTTCCCTGGCCTATTTTATTTAGCATAACATACTCCAGTTTCATTTATATGGTTGCAAATGATAGGATTTCTTTTTTTTTTAGGCTGAATATTAGAAGTGTGTGTGTGTGTGTGTGTGTGTGTGTGTGTGTTTGTGTGTGTGCGTGACATTTTCTTTATTCATCCATCAGTGGACATATTTTGACAATTGTGAATATATTGCAATAAACATGAGAGTGCAGGTATCTCTTTGAGGACTTAATTCTAATTCCTTTGGGTAAATATTCAGAAGTGGACTTTTTGGATCATATGGTAGTCCTATTTTTAATCTTTTAAGTAACTTCCACACTGTTTTCCATTGTGGCTGCCCCAATATACATTCCCACCAACAGTACATAAGGGCTTCCTTTTCTCCACATCCTCACTGACATCTAAGTGGTCTTCAGAAAGTCGCTCTTAATAGCCTGTGATAAGGACAAGCACACTTCCTGCTCTATGGAAACCTTCTGATTTCCCACATCAGTGACTTCTCAACTTCAATCCCTTATGCCTGTGAGGAGCCAGAAGCTAAAGGGAGCAAACCTGTTTGTTTGGTTTTTTTTCACAACCTCCTGTGGAAGCCCTGCATGTGTGGTCCCGCACCTTGCTTTACATTGCGGGGGTAGGTGGCATTCATTGTCATTTCAACCAAAGCTGTCAGAGTCCTGGTTAAACCCTGTTCATTGCATAGTGAATTTTAATGCATAGCATTTGTACATTCTGCCGACAAATACTTATGTGTTCCTAGGCATTGTGCTCATTGGTGGGAATACAGCAAGACAAATGTGAATGATGCAGTAAATGCTGCAAAATAAAAGGGTAGCCATGAGAATGGATAACAGGACACAGGACAGTGAGAGAATGGGGCTAGGCTTCCCTGAGGGAATGGCATGAAACTAATACTTGAGGATGAATAAGAGGTGGCTGAGAAGAGAGTGTACCAGAAAGAGAGAATGTGTTGGAAAGGCCTTGAGAAGAAGGCCTTTAGCACTCACTGAATACATGTTTATCCAAATCACTTCTCATTTACAAAAACCATTTAAGGTCTTGCTTTTGTGTTGAACTTGTTCCCTCCATTGCCGTTTTGCCCTTACAAGCATTTCTGGAGGCATGAAGCCTACACACGGTTTCCTCTTGAGATCCAAGCACTTGGGTTATTGCTTATCAGAAACATCTTGGTACTCAGGGTTCTTATCTGGTGGCCAACTGATGTTGCCAATAAGTTCTGAGGAAAGTTTCCAAAATAGAGGGATGTCAATTTAGTGGCATACTGACCTCAAACCAAGGTGTGAACTTTCACATGGAGAAGAACTGGGAGAAACAGGGAGTGCCTTTCCCAGGAATTGGTGAGCCCATTGTCTGCCTGTGGGAGGCTGATGCAGAATGAGCAGAGAGCCAAGATGGGCAGGTGCCCTCCATTGGTGGGGGGATCTGGGGTAATAGTAAGAAATCTTGGCCACATTGATAGAGCCCTATCAGCCAGAGACAGTTTCTCTGAGAAAAACAATCAATCAAAAACATCTGTACTATTAAAATTACCAACCAGTTCTCTGTTGTCAGCAGCCAGGCAAACCTGGCTGGTGAGGCTCTAACAAGGTAATGGGTGGGCAAGCAGCAAACCAAGATAAGAGTGGTGAGAGAAAGATGCCATAAGGTCCACAAAGCTGAAAAAAAAAGCACTTCTGGGAATAAAAATGAGCAAAAGTAGGGGAGTGAGGTGGATACCTTCTTATAGATCACTTTACAATGTACAATGTTTTATGCTGTTTTCAAGCATTTTCACAGATGTTCTAAATTGACCCTCTCTTTAATTCCTTTACAACAGGGGTGGGGAACCTTTTTTTCTGCCAAGAGTCATTTGGATATTTATAAAAATCGTACAGAAGCCATACAGAATTATCAACTTAAAAATTAGCTTGCTAGTTCTAAGAGGGAAGTATATAGCTCTACAGACCTACATCAAAATACAAGGAAAAAATGATAATAAATTATCTAACTCTATAACTTAAAGAATTAGAATGAAAGCAACAAGAAAATCTCAGAGTAAGCAGAAGGAAGGAGATAACAAGGATAAAATATGAAATAAATGACTTAAAGACAAAAAAAAAAAAAAAAAGATAAATGAAACCAAGAGCTGGCTTTTTGAAAGGATAAACAAGATTGATGAACCTCTAGCCAGACTCACCAAGAAGCAAAGAGAGAGGAACCAAATAAATAAAATCAGAAACAAAAGGGGTGAAACAACAACAGATCCCACAGAAATACAAAGGATTATTTTTTTTAAAAAAATACTATGAACTCTATTCCAACAAACTAGACAACCTAGAGGAAATGGACATATTCCTAGAAAAATACAACCTTCCAAAACTCAATCAGGAAGAATCTAAAAATCTCCATAGGCTGATAACTATGAAGGAAATTGAAGCAGTCATCAAAAAACTTACAGCAAACAAAAGCCCGGGGCCAGATGGCTTCACAGGGGAGTTTTACCAAACATTAAAAGAAGAACTAAAACCTATTCTCAGACTATTCCAAAAAGTTCAAGAGGAAGGAACATTTCCAAGCTCTTTCTATGAAGCCATCATTACCCTAATCCCAAGACCAGATAAAGACACCAGAAAAAGAGAACTACAGGCCAATATTTCTCATAAAGATAGATGCCAAAATCCTCAACAAAATTCTAGCATATCAGATCCAGCATTTCTAAGATCATCCACCATGACTAAGTAGGATTTATCCTGAGGATGCAAGGATGGTATAATATGCGTAAATCAATTAACATGATACATCACATAAGCAAATTGAAAGATAAAAATCCATAGTCATATCAATTGCTGCAGAAAAAGCTTTTGTCAAAATAAAACACCCTTTCTTAATAAAAGCCCTCAGCAAAGTTGGAATAGAGGGATCAAACCTCAGCATAATAAAAGTCTTATATGACAAACCTACAGCCAACATCATATTCAATGAGCA
This sequence comes from Pipistrellus hanaki, assembly GCF_964339955.1. Lineage (NCBI taxonomy): Eukaryota > Metazoa > Chordata > Mammalia > Chiroptera > Vespertilionidae > Pipistrellus > Pipistrellus hanaki. The sequence goes on along the minus strand of NC_140506.1, from coordinate 48,362,625 downwards.
AAAACTAAAACCATTTCACCTAAGAACAGGTACAAAACAGGAATGCCCACTTTCACCATTCCTATTCGACATAGTACTAGAAGTGCTAGCCAGCCGAAACCTGTTTGGCTCAATGGTAGAGCGTTGGTCTACGGACTGAAAGGTCCCAGGTTCGATTCTGGTCAAGGGTATGTACATTGGTTGCGGGCACATCCCCAGTAGGGGGTGTGCAAGAGGCAGCTGGTCGATGTTTCTCCCTCATCAACGTTTCTAGCTCTCTATCCCTCGCTCCTCCTCTCTGTAAAAAAAATCAATAAAATATATATTTTTTTAAAAAATAGAAGTGCTAGCCATAGCAATTAGACAAGAAGAAGAAATAAAAGATATCCAAATTGGAAAAGAAGATGTAAAACAGTCATTATTCGCAGATGACATGATACTATACATAGAAAATTCTAAATACTCCATCAAAAAATTATTAGTCTTAATAAATGAATTAAGGCAAAGGTAGCAGGATACAAAATTAATGCCCAGAAATTTGTGTCATTTTTATACACCAATACTGAACTTACAGAAAGAGAGATTTTTTAAAAAACAATCCCATTTACTATTGCACCAAGAAAATTTAGATACCTAGGAATAAATTTAACTAAGGAGGTAAAAGACCTGTACTTGGAACACTACAGGACACTGAAAAAAAAGAGATAGAGGAAGATATAAACAGACATAAGAACATACCATGTTCATGGATTGGTAGAATCAACATCATTAAAATGTCCATACTACCCAAAGCAATCTATAGATTCAATGCACTCACCATTAAAATACCAATAGCATATTTCACAGACCTATAAGGAACTCTCCAAAAATTCATCTGGAATAAATAAAGACCCCAAATAGCTGCAGCAAACCTGAGAAAAAAGAACAAAGTAAGAAGGATCTATCTCAATACCAGATATCAAGCTGTATTACAAAGCCACTGTTCTCAAAACTGCCTGGTACTGGCACAAAATAGACATATAGACCCATGGAATAGAAGAGAGAACCCAGAAATTGACCTAAAGCATTATGCTCAATTGATATTTGACAAAGGAGGCAAGAGCATACAATAGAGTCAAGACAGTCTCTTCAATAAATGGTATTGGGAAAATTGGACAGATACATGCAAAAAAAAAAAAAAATGAAACTAGACCACCAAAATACACCATACACAAAAATAAACTCAAAATTGGTAAAGGGCTTAACTGTAAGACGAGAAACCATAAAAATCTTAGAGGAATCCACAGGCAGCAAAATCTCAGACATACGCCGAAGCAATATCTTCACAGATACACCTAGAGCAAAGGAAACTAAAGAGAAAATAAACAAATGGGGCACAGAGACCACACCATCTTGAAGAACAGAAGTGCTTGAGACTAGAATCTTAGCCTCGCCACCACCCAGTCTGGTGTCCGAAGCAAACCAAGACACTACAGCTGCTCTGGTAGAAGATCTGCCACCACAGCAGCAGACCCAGTGACACCAAGACTCCTGGCACCCAGCAGCAGGTTTCTGAACTCATCAAAACCACCAACCAGACAGGCCTTGGAACTGCCCTGCCACCCTGTCACTTCAGCCAAAATCCTGCTACCCCAGCTGCAGACCCGCAGACCCTGGGACCTCCACCTCCAAAGGTGCGCTGCTCGGCAGCACAAGACACCCATGTAAGACACACATGGTGTCAAAACGAGCCAAAGGAAAATCATTTGGGCAAAAAATGAAAAAGGATCGCAAGTCAAATTTATAGAAGAGATTCCTTTATTAACTTTCGGTCAAGAATATGTTTGTATATTTTCAGAAAACAACTCCAAGACCATGTGGATTCCTGCAACAGAGAGGAATTGACAGGACTACTCCAGCCATGAAGACAGAAGAGAAACAGCCCAGAGATGGAAGATGCTGACGACGCCTTACCATACTACCGTGTTTCCCCCAAAATAAGACATCATCTGAAAAATAAGACCTAGCGCATGGAAAGATAAGACATCCCCTGAAAATAAGACCTAGTGCAGCTTTGGGAGAAAAAAATTAATATAAGACACTGTCTTATTTTCGGGGAAACAGGGTAGCAGCCAGCAGCTGTGCGTCGCTGAAGGATGCCCAGGACCAAACTAGAGATGGTCGGACCTGCATCACCACCATTTGTCCACCAACCAGAATTGAAATATCATTGCTGACATGTACACATAAGGAACTGTTTGACATTGAAATTGGGACTCAAAAGAACTGTTGGTCCAGAAAAAAAACTCACTATAGACTGATTCATTTGCCTCTCAGCATAACCATTATTGCTTGCCTCATTTTCGGTTCTTATAAGTGTATTTCTAGTATCACATGAGCTCACTCATCTAGGGGAAATGATGAACAACATAGACTGATGAACAAGAACAGACCCAGAGACAGGGAAGCATCGATCAGACTTACCTGGTGACTGAGGGAACCTAGAACAATCTCCTCACAGACCTCTCACACTGTGCCTCCATGAAATTTAGTTTTCCTCTAAGAGTATTAAAGTAAACACCTACTAAGAGGAGGTAAAATTTCCATTCTCTTTCTCATGCTCTAAGCTGGGTATTCTTTATTGCCTTGGCCTCTGCAACCAGCTAAACACCTCTGTGGGCTATGAAAATGCCTCCTTTCCTGCTACCTCCACCCTGTGTTCAGGCCAGCCTTCCCAGGCTCCCATCCGCTATTGTAACCATCACCTCCTGCTGTCTTCTGCCCAAAGGTGGAATGTACTCCATCATGGCCAGACTGAGTTTCCATCTAGCAGTGGGAACAGAATGTTCGAGGCCACTCCCAAGCAAATCAGTTTCACCAAATCAGTTTCTGACTCACCAACCAGGACTATTATGGCCATCCAATAAAAAATTAAAGTTTGTCCTTTGTCCTTTTCTTAATCTGTTGTAAAAAAAATAAAGTTATTTCTGCTCTAAGAAAAGATTTCAAATAGTAAATAAAAGAAAAAGCACAAGTCCCCTGTTCTTATTCACACACCTCAGGCTCCAAAAGTAAGCACTAAGAATACATATCCACGTACAGTTTTCTCTTTTTAAAAAATATATGTTTGTTTTTATTGATTTCAGAAAGGAAGGGAGAAAGAAAGAGATAGAAGCATCAATGATGAGAATCATTGATCGGCTGCCTCCTACAAGTCCCACACTGAGAATAGAGCCTGCATGTGACCTGGCTGGGAATCAAACCATGACCTCCTGGGTCATAGGTCAATGCTCAACCACTGAGCCATGCCAGCCAGGCTATAGTTTTCTCTTTTGTTCATAAAGGTATCAAAGTAGATATGCAGCTTAATTTTTTATTTAGCAACACTACTTGAACATCATCCCATCTTAGTCCCTGTTGACTTAGTTCATTCCTCTTACCAGCTGCATGGTATTTCATTGTTTATGACATAATTTCCTACTTTAATCACTCTGATTGAGATTCAGAGTATTCCTACCGTGTTTCCCCAAAAATAAGACATCCTCTGAAAATAAGACCTACTTACAGGTTTCCTTCTGAGTGAAATATAAGGCAACCCCTGAAAATAAGGCCCCCCTAGGCTAAACATGAGAGATTTGGTCCACTGATTCTGAAAGAAATGGAGTCACAAGAAATTCACCAGGAAATTCAGGAATTGGATTGTTATGATGATGTTCCAGAAGATGATGACATGATTGTCATTGAATAAATGAGTAAATTCTTGATACTGTAGGATTCACAGTTTGTCTGGTTTGTGTTGACAACTACCGTAACCATATACAGGTAATAAATTTTCTTTATTTTCATTTAACAATAAATGTGTGCCATATTCTTCTTCATGGAAAAATAAGACATCACCTGAAAATAAGACCTAGTGCATCTTTGGGAGCAAAAATTAATATAAGACACTGTCTTATTTTCGGGGAAACAGGATACTACTGCTGGGCTTAGAGGTGCTCAGGAGAGGTCAAACTGTGAATCAATACTGAAATCATCACCAACATGGCCAGATACATTTTCTTAACCAAGTAGTTTAACATTTTCATCACTGTCCCTACTGACATTTTAATCACTGTCCCTACTTTCTAAGTCCTTTTAATGAACGAGAAAACTATAAAAATATAAAGACTGTTTGGAGGATGTTCAGAAATTATTTACAAATCCAAAACTTTTAAATACTGTACATCAATTCTGTAAGTTATCAAGTACATTTTGTTTCTTGAATTCAGAAAACTTTGGTCGTAGCTATGGCTCCATGCTATGAATGAGGAGAGAAGAAAAAAAAAAGGTAATTTCCTTACTGATGATTTTGGATTATTATATGTTTATGTTATTTTTTATGTTTAGGATTTATAATAGTTGCAGTCTGTTCTTTAACTGTCACTTTTCATGCATTTGGTTTATTTCTTTAATTAAATGGACTCAAGGCTCCAACTCAGTCCTGTGACACGAAGCCTTTCACCTTTCTTCAGGCTTTATTTTGATTCATCTCATAGTAGAATAGTTGTCTCCTTTTTTCTCTAATTGAATCTCTTTATTGGGAAATCTGAGGTCGGCCTGCTCTTTTCCCTCTTAGGCAATATGCTTTTGCTGCCTACAGGTCCATGGGATTCTTCTGTCGGCCTTCAAGTTACTTGACCTACTATGTGTCTTCATATTGATTCTTCTGTTTTCAGGTTTTTTTTCCTCTGGAATTTCTTTCAATACGCAGATATATTTTATTTTAGTGGAGTTTAATTTTATTTTTGACATTTTTATTTCCTGCCCTATTTGTTCTGTTCTCTATTTCGAGGATATAATTATTCCATACACTAACTGGCTATTGACTGTTTTTAATAGTGGACATATTCTCCCTACTTAATTTTTTATTTATTTGGGGTTTTTTTCCCCTGTAAATGCTATTTTGTTCTCTTTAGTCTGACTTCTACATCATGACTTTGTTCCCAACAATATCTGGCCTAATGTGATTTTTATTTCTAGGATGGTTTTATCCTCAAATTTTTTTTTTAATCACTCTTAGCTTACTTCTTTGACCTATTCTGGTTTGATCTCTTATATTTCACTTTTCATTATTCTACAAAGACATGTATTTTTAAAATTCCTTTGGGAGTGGAGCTAAATTTGCATCTTCAGATGTTTGCAGGAATTGTTCTTTTTAAGAATATTATTCTTCATCTGCCTTCTGATTGTTGGATTTCTTTCCTCCTTTGTTTTTCTCTTTGGTTTTACTTGCTTTTGGTGTTATTAATATGCCTAGATGCTCATGAAAACATAGACTCTGTTCTGAAGGGAAAGTGGTTCTCTCCTGGAGTGGAGAGAATTGTGGAGAGGAGTCAAGGGGGAAGCGGGCAGCTGCAGGCTTCAGATGGGATCTGATTGCTCACAGCAGCTTCAGCCACATTGGCCATAGTCTCTGGCCTTTCGAGAGAGTGGATCACCCAAGCAAGATGTTAGTAAGAGTCGTGGTGGTAAGGCCCACTCTACAATCCTTTGTTTGTTGTTTGTGCTTATTTGTAGCTGCTTGTTTGGATCTGATCAACTCCTGCAAAGCTGGTTGCTGCTGCTACTTACTCATCTTCCCTATCTCATCTTGTAAATAGGAATTCTACTTTGAGGGAAAATGAGTATATTTTGCCCAATAACTTCCTTCCATCTGTCTGACCATCCTCTTTTCTACACAATGTAGAACAACCCTCCAGAGGGAGGTTCTATATTTCTCATGTCCCACCCACACCTTTAGTCCTTGCTCTAAATAAAAGATCCTAACTTAGGCCCTTTAGAGCAACTACTTTTAGCGTTACCAGCATTGTAGTTGGAACCCAGAAAGTGTGTTTCAGCTCCCTGTAGCCTCCCTTGAGTCAGTGCAGATTTTCCATATTTGGCAGATAATGTAATTTGAGATTTTAGTTATTTCCTATTTACATTGCAGATGGACTTTTCCTATCAAAATTTCATCCTTTTTAATTTTTTCCCATCCTTTTTAATTTTATCAATTTAGTAGGTTTTATGAAAGAGGGTAAAGAAAACATGACTTTATTATTTTTTCAATATATTTTTATTTATTTCAGAGGAAGAGATAGAAACATCAATGATGAGAATCATTGATTGGCTGCTTTCTGAATGCCCCACCACCACCACCACCACCACTGGGGATTGAGCCAGCGATCCAGGCATATGCCCTTGACCAGAATTGAACCCGGGACCCTTCAGTCCACAGGCGGACGCTCTATCCACTGAGCCAAACCAGCTAGGCATACATGACTTTACACCATCTTCCTTTAGCTAGAACTCCACCCCTCCCCCCCCATAGTTAATAGGTTCTCTGGATTATAAACATTTTGCTTCACATAGTTTCATTTGAAAGTTTAATTGAGCAGATATTAGATACAGTACAGTATGTAAGATGTTGCTTAAGATAAAAAAAAAAGAGAGAGAGAGAGAGAGAGACCTACTTTCAAGGAGCATGTGGCATAGCATAGGAAAGAGGGGGAGTCTAAGAGTAAGATGTACTAAGTGGGGTCTATGAATCATCACCATAATGATGGTAATGAAAGGCGCTATGGAGAGTGTGATCACCTCCAGTCAAAGAAATGATGAAAGCTAAAAGGAAAAAGAAGAAAGGGCAGGCAGTATTCATCCTGAGTAATGTGAGGTAGTGTGGTTTGAGGACAAGACAATGGGCTTTGGAGCTACACAGACATGGGCTTCCCTCTCAGATCATGCCATTACTCTACGCCCTCAGTGAAACTAGGCTTCTCTGACTGTCCATTCTTTTCTTTGTACTGCCAACCTGTTGTAAGGCTCAAGTGGGATAATGCATGTCAATATTGTCAATATCTTTGCATAGTGCCTGGCTCTTAGTAGGTATTTCATAAATGTTTATTTTCTTTCTGAATTAACTGTACTTGTTTATCATATATTAGCCCTTATTTGCCATATCTGTTGTATTAACTATTTAAACACATAGGAAGTCTTTTTGTGTGTTATTTTTCCTTTAAGATAGTGTTCTTACCCCTTGTTGATTATATGTTATAGTAGAGGCCTGGTGCACAAAAATGTGTGCGCTGGGGGCCAGGAGGAGGAGATCCTTCAGCCTGGCCTACACCCTCTTGCAGCCTGGGAGCCCCTGGGAGATATCTAACTGTGGCTTAGGCCCACTCCCTGGGAAGCCGCAGGCAGACATCCTTAGCGCTGTACTCACCAGCCTTCATCCCAGCTTGTGGCTGAGTGGTGCCCCTCTGTGGGAGCACACTGACCACCAGGGGGCAGCTCTGGCCCCAGGCCCCACAGCCGATCACCGCCACAAACTGGTGGTCACCACTCCCCACCCCCAATTGACGTCCCCTCCCTCTGCCCACTAACACCTGCCTTGGCTGGCCTGGTGCTGCCTGCTCACTGGCCCTGCCCCATGCCAACCTGTCATTCTGCTGTTTGGTTGATTTGCATATTAGGCTTTTATTATATAGGATAATTGTATAACTTGACTATATCATTGCTCTATTACCCTTACTCTAAAAAATCAAATGAAAGGCAATCATCAAAGTGTTCCTCAAACTGTCAGTTAATAGGTGGTGTGAGGAAATGGAATTATCATTATGTATGCCTTATTTTATGTTGTATCCTTTAAAAAGAAATCTCAGCACCTCCTTTGAACAGAAGACACCTTTCACAGGTTTTAACTGGCATTTACCCTGGTGTGTATTTAGACAATTTCTCTACTGATTGAAGGCCATTTATCTGAGACTATTTAGAGTCTGTGTAAGGCTCACTTACGACCTTGCCAGTATTTTCCAGAGAGGTGCAATATTATACACACAGAAGGAAAATAGGTCAGAATCTCCTGTAGTGTGCTGCCTGGCTCCTGAGCTAAAGGTCATTCTTAATCCTCCCACAGGTCCCAGCGCTTGTTTTGTTTGCAATGTTCCAGGAAGGAAATGGCGTCTATGAAGAAAAGCAGGGAATAAAATTTTCTTGGGAGCAAGGGACCCCAACTGTTTCACAACTGTACTTAAGACAAAAAAATGAATTCTAGAGAAACTTTATGGTGGTGCTTTTTCTATACAATAGTTAAGTTTTGAAGCTGCACCTCTGGAGAGAACCATGGCTGGGACTTGCACCACAAGCCTGCTGTGGACGGGAATGGGTAGATGTGAGGAATCCATGAGCCAGTGTCAGCACACACGTGTGCAGAGGATGGAGTTAGCCTGGCCACAGACTGTCCCTAAGCCTAGTGACCGCTGAGCCGAGGCCAAAGCAAGACCACACTGCTTTTGGAAACATCGAAATCAAAAGACAGCAAAAGAAATCATGAGAATGGTTTGCGGCATGCTCAGATTGTTGTGAAAATCAAGGCACTGAATAGAGCACACAGATGACAAGGAGATGACCTGCAAAGCTGACTCCCACCCCCTTGCATTGCCACTCCACAGGGAGCAGCCGCCGCTCCCAATCTCTGCCCTCAGCCAACCAAGGCCACTTCCCAGAGACACTGGCAGTTCCCCCATTTCAGAAAAGTGCTTATTTTAAAAATAAATTTGAATCTCTGGTCCATCTACACAATGGAATACTTACTACACTGCTGTAAAAAAACAAACAACTCTTACCATTTGCAAAAGCGTGGAAGGACTTGGAGAGTATTATGCTAAGTGAAATAAGCCAGCCAGAGAAAGAAAAATATCACATGATCTCACTCATTTGTGGAATATAATGAACAACAGAAATTGATGAACAAAAATAGATTCAGAGAAATACAGTAGAAGCATCAAACAGTCCATCAATCTTCAGAGGAAAGGCAGGAGAGAGTGAGGGTTGAGGGAAAGAGGTCAACCAAAGGACTGTATGCATGCATTTAAGCATAACCAATGGACACAGATACTAGGGGGGTGGGGCATGTTCTGAGGGTGCGGGTGGCCAATGGGGGGAAAAGGAGACATGTTGCTCTCTCTAAATGACCTCATTTCCACATTTCCTAAAACTACCACACAATTTGAATTCCCTTTTTTCTAATCATAGCCGTTTCCTCATCCAGTTTCGACTCAACCTTAAACAAAGTATGTGTCACTCCCTTAGACATCTGTCTGGAAATACTGTGTGCGTGACTGACTCAGGAGAAACCGAGTAAGTAGACGTGAGCACTTCTGGGTCATCCCTTTGGTTTACTATCCTTTATTTTCTAAAAGTGATGCTTTATCCAGGTATTAGCCAATAACACATATGAAAAACTATACATATACTCATACAGATGCACATGTATACATACATATTTTATAAATATGTATATAAAATTTGGCTGATGCCAACATAATGCGCTGCAAACATTATATATATCAAAAAAAAATTTTGAGGCTTGATCAGAAAAAAAAAATATTATAGCAACATCTTTAAAAATTTATTTGTTGATATAATATAAGAAAAAGAGATAATTTTTTTATTTTTAAAAATCTCTATTGTTGAAAATATTACATTTGTCGCCTTTTTTCTCCCATTGACCCCTTCTAGCTTGTTCCCAGCCCCACCCCTTCCCAAACCCCCCCACCCCCCGCCCCAGACCTCTACCACCCTATTGTCTGTGTCCATGGGATATGCATATATGCAAACAAGTTCTTTGGTTGATCTTTTCCCACCTGCCCACCGTATCCCACCTTCCTTGTTTTATACTTTTAAGAGCATCATTCTGAGAAATTGTCCATAGGCTCTACCCAAATTCCAAAGGGGACTATGGCTTAAAATCAAAGTTTGAAACTCTGCACTAGGGTCTCGGGGATGAATTTGACTATGTGTACACACACTAATTACAATAGGAACATGGCATATGATAATGATGAGTGCTTAAGGAATATGATCTAGGCATCTGTTTCTAACAGGTGTTCAACCCTGCTGGGTCAAGAAATTTCAATGAAAGGGTTGGGAGAAAGAGAAACGATTGTCAGCAAGCTCTCAGAACTGCAAGGCCAGCCATTGCGTAACTACAGGCTTGATTCACTGGCTGGCCTCCTTTAGTCAGCTTGCTGAGGCTAGGATATTCTTGTCTTCAAGGATGATTATTGGTTGCTGGGCCTGCAGGTTTAAAACTGCCCTCTGCAGCCATTTGTACATTTTTCTCACTCTCTACGCAATGCCTACTGAGTTCCCTGGTTCTTTGCCCTAGAAGTTCTAGCTTTTTACTTTGAGAGTTTTGTTTACAACTTGACAATGCAAAGAAGGTTCTTTGTCTTCAACAGAAGTTGACTCAATCGAGTCAGGTTCTACTGGACTTGAGATGATTCTTCCCTTTCAGCTGATTCATATTCTCAATGGCTGACTCAGAATCATGACTCAGTGATGACATTATTTTATACTTATAAAATTTGAAGAGAACCGTGGACAGAAATAGAAGAGGGGAAATGTAAAATGGATGATAGGATAAAAGAAATAACAAATTAGTGACTACCTTTGTCTTGGAATAAAATATAAATTTTACTAATAATAGCACATAATTTAAATTTGAGTAATGCTCTCAGCATCATTATTTTGTTTGGTGTTCAAAACTACTCTGTAAACAGTTACAAAAGCTTATCTCATAAATATCACATGATCTCACTCATTTGTGGAATATAATGAGCAACATAAACTGATGAACAAAAACAGATCCAGAGACAGAAAAGCATCGATCAGATCATCAAACCTCGGAGGGAAGGAAGGGGAGGGTGGGGGGAAGGGGGAAAAGATCAACCAAAGGACTTGTGTGCCATGCATATAAGCCTAACCAATGGACACGGACACCAGGGGGGTGAGGGCATGAGCGGGGGGTGGGGGGGTAGTAGAGGCAATGGGGGAATAAGGACACATATGTAATACTTTAATCAATAAGGAAAATTAAAACATATTTTTAAAAGCTTATCTCAGAGAACCTAAAGGACCAGCCACAGGCCTGAGACTAGAAGTGGGGTGGGGGGGTGGGGGGGGGAGGCTTCCTGCTCTCAGGACCTGGGCTTCTTCTCACACAAAAATCTGAAGAGTCCAGAGCCCTTGCAAGTGCTGCTTGAGGAAAACTAATACAGCAAACAAGAACTATGTGCTGACTGAAACCTAAATGAGATTCAGGAGCAAAGCAGTAAACAGAGGTACAATTCACATGTTTTCTGAGAGACAATTTGTAATTTTTGTAACACCCTCTGAAGATAGAAAAAAAAAAAATAGAGAAGCATTATTAGCCATCCTAAGCCAAAAAGAAAGAAAAGGAAGGAAGGAAGGAAGGAAGGAAGGAAGGAAGGAAGGAAGGAAGGAAGGAAGGAAGGAAGGAAGGAAGAGAGGGAGGGAGGGAGGGAAGGAGGGAGGGAGGAAGGAAGATATACACAGAAGATAGGATCCAGCAAAAGAAACTGAAGATCAAAAATAATTGAGAATCTACTTTAAGTTGTATTTCCAATTTTTAAGAAAGTTATTGCTGATCTACTCATAGGTTTATTTATATTATATAGCATTACCCACTAGGTAGCATGGTCTGTGATACAAATCATGTCTTGAATGGCTTTTAAATATATTTACTATACAGTTTTCTGAATAGTAATGTCCAACAAAAAAATATTATGTAATGTTTTTTATTATTATTAAAAAAATAAATAACATCAGCTTTTGCTGCTTCTTGTTTTATTTGTTTTTAAATGATCTCTTTCCCACTTCCAGGGAAACCTTAGTGCTCATCAAAGAAAGAAAAAAGAAAGAGGATGGAGGGACCTGGCTGGTCTCTAAGCATTGTGCATGCAAGCGGTTGCTACACAAGCTTCCAGATCCTGAATTGAATCTCAGGGGCCAGCGCTGTGTGAGTTCCACAAAAGGCCCTTTGAAACTCTTTTCCCTTCCTGGGCTGACAAAGCCCGAGATGGCTGACCTTGAGGGACAGACACACTGGTTTGGCTTGGCCTCTGATCTCCCCTGAAGGACGGTGAGCTGTGCTCATCTGTCTAGAATCTGCTGCCTACTTTCTCCATTATATTTAGCTCTTTGGTTGTTCCTAGTGAGCTGTCTGTTTGCTTCCAGCCTTCCAGCCAGAAAAATGAGTGTGTGCAAATCATCAGCTAAGTACTCAGTGCTTGGGACCTACAAGGAGTTGTTTTATACATTTTGAGACCCACCCACTCTAGAGCTCGGCTCGGTCTGTCTCTTCCCGCCAGTTGCCGTGTGGCTGGACAGGGCGACTCTAGCTAGAGCTACCTACGGCCTTGCACCTCCATGCTCTCCAACGACCACCCCATGACTGTCCTCCTCCACCTTGCTAAGCTTGCTAAGGTAGCTAGCAAGCAGACTAAGCATGTTCTTAGGGCAGCAGCAATTCAGAGAGAAAGTAAAAATAAAAATAAAAATTTGAATTAACCAGGTAGCTATCCTGTGATATTTTTTTACATGTACATCGTGGCTTCCAGTAGTCTTTATTTTGAGTTACACATGGTGGTGTGAGAACACATGAATCTTAATATTTCTGACTCACGGGGACTCTAATATCACCATCAGGCCCTGCTCTCTAGTGTCCTACAGTTTGGATTTTGCCATTCCCCGCTCTCCAGTGAAACACCCACCCAGAGTCAATGTAACTCGGAGAGGCCAGTTCTGCTAGAATCTGGGACACAGGGAGCCTCCATTTACATGAATATGAACCACTTAGCTCCTATCTTTCAATCCTGCGTGGCCCCAACTTCCTTAGGAAATTGTTTAAAAGTCAGTACTTTCAACCTTTACATGATAAAACCAAATGGTAATTTGGTGATGGTTTGGAGTATTTCTTTTCATAGAGTTAATGAACCCCAAAATACAGGTGGTTATCTTTTCACACATGTAAATACTGCAGGGCTCCTACCTCTCCTAACTTCTAAAGAACCTGCGTGCATATTTTAATTGGGTCCACAGGACCCACTCTATAAAAGGGACGTTGATTATTTGTTATTTTAAGGCCTACGAGGTGCTATGTAACTGAGCTGTCCCTGAACTAGGGAGAGCAGTTTGCACAGCAAGGTGGGAAAGGCCACCATCGGCAGGTCCCTGGGCGATGATGTGGACGGGCAGCTGCTGTGTGTGTGTGTGTGTGTGTGTGTGTGGTTTTCTGTTCGAGGCAGCACCAAAGGGTGAAAAAGCCTTGAAAAGGTCTGGGGTTGGTTTGGCTGCTGGTAGATATCGTCAAAGTGCTTGATTTTAAATACCTTTGCTATATCAAAAATATATCAATTTGCACACAAAAAATAAACCAGGTGGAGAGTGTACATCTTTTAGAGGATTCGCAACAACACTCCTTTAAAGGAAAAAAACAAACAAACAAACAAACAAAAAACATACATTGCCTGGAGCATTTAAAAGATAGTTTAGATTTTATATTTTAATTTATATATGTCTTTTATGAATTTTTTTTTTTTTTTTGGAAGGGGAGACTATATGCAGAAGACATCAAGATTTGGTTTGCAGTGAGAATTTTAAAATGATATTTTCAGGGTTCAGACAACTAGCACATGCCCTCACCCCCAGCACCCCACCTTTACATACGCTTTCCCCGTCAACTCTGTGCTGGACAGGCACCGAGGGACAGAGGTTGCAGGGTCTCCTGGCATTACGTGCCTCCTCCTCCTCCTGCCCTGGCAGGAGGAAACCATGGGGCCTGGGATTCTGTAAACAGGAGGTTCTTGCTCAATGCCCTGGGGAAGGTAAACCCGAGCCCTGGCCGAGGGCAGACTCCTCCCAGTTTCCAAAACTGGACAGTCAGGCCTAGTTTGAACCACAGGATCCAGCTGCCCCAGCATAAGCCTGGGTGGCCACACCGTGGCCACATCAAAGCAAAACACACAAGCCGTTTGGGGACGTTTCTCCTGCAAGTTTGGGATGGAACTGGGTGTGGGAGGAAAGGCCGTGATGGCCCCAACCCTTCCCTCCAGGTTCCCCATCACCTTAGGGCTCCAGGATACACTGCCCCCCCTCCACCCTCACCCTTCTCTGTGGTTTCGAATTCGCTTTTGGAGACAAAGAGTGTGTTCAGCTTCATGCATGAATGAAGAGCGTATGGAGAAGCGAGCCTCACTTCCCCTAGCGATCCGTCTCCCACGCCCCTCACAGAAAGCCTCCACGGAAAAATCAATCCCCTGGTCTTTACATCGGAGGCTGCCAAGCGGGAGGCACGGCAAACAGGGCCCGAGCAGCCGGAAGGAGGGAGCTGCTCTTTAAAAGCTTTTAAATGCTGTCATATTTTTAAAACCACTTACTGAAGAGGTGAGTTATTTCCTACTCCTCCTTCCCCAGAAGCACAGCCATTAAGGTTACCTGGAAACCTGTCCAGGAAGCATGTGGCAAACAGCAACCATGCGACAGAAGCATCCCTGGCCAGCCGGCCTCACACAGGAGATGCTATCATCGGCAAGGCCGCCTGTGGGAGGGGTGGACAGCACTGCTCACCAGCGCTGGCCTGGCTCTCGGGCCTCTGGCTACTTGTGCATTTGTGGGGAGGTCCCTCCTAGCTCGGCAGGGGGCAGCTGGCTGGTCTGAGCTGGGAATGAGAGGGAGAGAGCTGAGATTCATTGGGGCCTCTCCCAGGGAAGCCCACCCCGTGGAGAGGAGGAGAGAGGCTGGGAAGACACGCCTCTGCCCTGGGGGAGCTTCGGGCTGGTGGGCCCGTGGTCACTCAGACAATAACCCCACAACCATTATTATTATTATTATTATTTTTAAGTTTCAGAAGCACAATAGTGTACCGTGAAGAAACGTGTAGTAGGGGGACAAAAAGATTTCGCAGTGAAGGTAATCTTGAAGAAGGTCTCGAGAGACCATGGGAACAGCAGAGAGGGCACGAAACAAAATAACTGGCAGATCCGTGCCGTTGGGGGGGACAGGTAGTGTTGTCCATTTGGATGTTTTCACGGGAACGACCGTATGAGTGGGGTGGGGAGATGACTTCGATGTTCTCTTCCTAGCCTTAGCTCCAGACTTTTTTCGGGGGGAAAACAACCCTGCATGTTATGAAAGCGTTTTCTGCTGGGTTTGCCTTTTTTTTTTTTTCCTTTCTGTTTCTAATGTGCATTTCCAACCAACACCCTTTCTATGTCAGAGGAGGTGATAAACGTGGTAATTACAGAGGAGATGCAAAGCCGTGACTCAGCTGTTTCGCTGCCACAGACGCAGGGCTCGGGCTGCAGCTGGCCCGAGGCAGCGGCCGGGGGAGAACACGGTGCCTAGATATTCGCTGCGCCCTTTCCCTTCCGCTTTACCCCAGAATACATCCCTTTTCCGACTCGGCACGAAGGAAGGTAACTAATGAAACACCTGTAGTTCTGGGAGATGCGCTCTCTGCGAAACTTGTGGAAACCAGCTGCAGCCAATAAGACACTCAGGGGCAATTCCCGGGCTTTCCGCCGGCCGCTTTCCCCTCCACAGTCATCAGTCCTATCGGGGGCATCGGGGCCTCGGCGTGAGTCAGTGAAACATGGTCACAGAGACTTGAGCAAACACGGAGAATTAGACGCTAAAAATATAGACAGGAAATCGCCACAGTGCAAACAACCCCCAGGAAGGGAAGAGGGGGGTGTGTGTGATAAAGCCTTGCTGACATGCCAGACTCCTCTCAAATTACGTAAAACCAACGCTGTCTGTTGACCGAGAATATTGAGCAATCTGCTAGCCAGCCTCCCTGCCTGCCTGCGCGTTTCGCAATTGCTGGGCTCACCAGGCACACCCGGAAGCACACGCACTCACTCACCTGAGCGCTGGGCATCGCGCCCCGGTCTTGGCAAGCCTGCTCGAACTGTAGGAGGCACTCGACCTGAGCATCTCTGAAAACGGAATAAGGCATTTATCAGACCTGCCCCCGATCTCTCCCAGCCACCTCATCCAGGGTCAGAGGCAGGAGTTTCAAGACAGGAATTGGAGGTCAAAAGTCTTAGTTGCACCCCTGACATACTATGGTCTCAAAACTGACTGACGTCCTCTGAGAGTCTCAGGGTCCCCATCTCCAAAATGATGCAAATCCGCCTTAACTATTCTACAAAGTCAGGTGTTACAAGTGCGACACCAAAGCAAGTGTCCTCGTGTCCTAGTGTCATGGACAGATCACAGTGTGAGGGGGAATTGTCCTCTCTGGGGGTTTGGCCTCGCGGTCCCCTACCACCCTGGTGCATTGGATTCTGCCGGGTTCCGTTACTTAGCAAAGTTTCCATTTGCATTTGTTTCCTCTCTCACATAAAACGCATTAATTACACACGAACATACACACTCATAAGGAAGCAGAATTGTTTTTCTGCAATCCCTGTGTTTCTCCGAGTGAGGAGGAGGATAGAATTTACATCACACACCAAGAATTACTCCTAACATTTCATACATCCACGAGGACATATTGCACATGTGAGCACCGTTCTCCCTGTGTGACCTGAGGGGTGGGGGTGGGGGTGAGGTTCGAGGGACAAAGCAAACTCTGCTAGACGTGTTTTTCACAGTGTTTCAGTTTTTGGTTTCTTTGTTTACTTGCTCACTCGCCTGAAACGTCCCTATCCCTGTGTCTGAAAGGTACTCCGTGCATGTACTCACACCCGCCCTGCTGGCCCCCATCCAATTCCACTAACGCACGAGGTCAGCGGGGCAGCTGGTGGTCAACCCCCGCCCCGGGCCTGGGAGGAAAAGAAGCCACAGACAGTTCCCTCCCGTCCCTTCTTCAGGACCAAAACCAGAAAAGAAAGGAAAGCACAAAGCAGGCGCTGGGAGCTCTGTCGGAGAACTTGGAGGGGGCAGGATCTGAAAGGGGGGGGCTGTCCGTGGAAAGAAATCCTGGGGGAGCAAAGAGCTGAAACCGGGAACGGGGACGGACGCGGGGAGCAGCTCCGGGAAGGGTTCCCTCTAAACCTGGTGGAGCAGAGTCAGGGGCAGCACGTGGTGCAAAGGCAGGAAGAGAATCACCTTGTGCGGGGCCCAGGGCCGCCCATGACCTTGCAGCTCAGGCCAGCCGCCCTCCTCCTCACTCTGGCTCTCGGAGGGACCAGGAGCTCTCCCAGCCCCTGCCTCCTCCCCGCGAATGCGCCTCAGGGGCGCCAGCTGATGCGAATCAGGTTTATTCAGCTCCTCCTGCTCACTGCTCAAACCCTCCTAGGAGGACCGTTGTTTCCTTCCTATGCTAACTCCACCGCATCTTCTGCCCCCATATAAAAAAATTTGACATCATTCTCAGAACAGACCGATTCCGGTCACCTACATTTTTTTTTTTTTTCCTGTGAATCAAAAAACTCTGGGCCTGGGCCGTCCCCGTCCACTTCCTCTTCGCCTTCGTTTCTTGCTCCCATGACTTGGTCCAGTCATCCTTTCCATGAATAATCCCCTCCGAGGCTTCCTGCCGGAAAAGTATTTTGCAAGTTTCACTTGTTAAAAAAAAAGAAAAAAAGAAGAAGTTTCTACATGGCATAGGTTTAACACATGCACTGAATACATCCAATTAACCAGTTTGTATAGCCAAGCGTGGCAAAAATCTCAAAGAGTAAGTCGATCTGTCCCAAAGTGCTTTATGAAACGCTCCTGTCCCTTCCCGTTAGCTCACATCCCTGGGTGGCCTCGCAGTGGGAGGCATGGCCCACGGGGAGGGGGGGGGGGTGTCCTGCGGACTCCGGTTTACAGAAAGTGCGGCTGAGTCACGGCAAAATCCTGACATTTCACATGAGCTCATCCTGCCTGTAAAGGCCCCAGAGCCGGTGGGGAGGGAACGCGGGCTCTCCGGGCAGGCGGGAGCGCTCTGCTGTCCGCGGCGCGGTGACGCCAGAGCCCGCCGCTGCCGACAAAGGCGCCCGGGAGCCGCTGTGTCCCCCAGGGCGCCGGCCAGGGCCGCGACGGGTGCGCGCAGCCCCGCTTCCCCGCCGGCCTCCCAGCAACCGGCCTCCGCGGGGGACAGAGACCGAGCGGCCCGCGCCTCGTGGGGGCGCAGCGCCACCTGCCGGACGCAGCGCGATCCAGCAGCCGCCTGGAGTTGACCTCGGAGACCACAAGTCCCAACAGTGAGTGAGCGTCCTGTGTGCTTTCAGGCAGCAACCCAGGCCTGACTGGAAGAACAGAAACACTCGCAGAAATAGTCATCCTCTATCCAAAACCATCCCCAGCGCCACACGCGACCATTTCCTCACCGCAGAACGCGGTGTGGGGTGTGCACACGTGCATGGGGCTGGAGGTGGTTGTGCATCTGGGTGGGTCTGTATGTGACCTCTCAGCATCAGGGTGTGCCTGTATGTGACCTCTCAGCATCTGGGTGTGCCTGTATGTGACCTCTCAAAAGTAGGAAAAGGGATGCCCTTGTCATCCTCCTTGTTGGATGGGTAAGGAATTCGACAGCTGACAGACTTTTGCATCAATGATGCCACTGAATTTAACCCCCACTACTCTGCCCTAGGAGAGAAAACAGCCTTCTCCAAATGAACTGGCAGCACCTTAGCTCTCCCCAAAATTACTCATAACCTAACCACCTTCCAGAATGACAGCGAGCCAATGAACTTCCTCCCTTTTCAAGAGACTTCACCCACATGGAAACAGAGACGGTCACACCCCCAGCCAGGCCGATGGGCCATCGGTGTGGAGGCCAAGGCTGTGTCTGAGAGGAAGACAACGCCAGCCAGCTGTGGGAGGAGAAGTCTGAAATCAAACCTCAGTGGCTTCCAAGCAGCTGGTAGTGGGCGGGTCAGAGAACACAAGAGCAGGCCCGAGTCGGTATTTGCCAGAACTTCCTTGGCTCTTTAGTGAGGAGCTCCTGTACTACGAGGTGACATAGAGGCTACTAAACTGCCTGAGAGGCTACTAACCTACCAGCAGGGACATTAGCTGAAGCAGGGGGCCCGGGAGACAAGGCACCCGCTTTGTCCACGGGGGAGTGTGTGCTCACAGTGCTAGGAACGCCCGTGACCAACAGATGGGTGCTTTCGGATTTTCCTGACGACTGAATAATAAAGACTACCATATGCTGAGGGCTTTCTGTGCCAGGCAGTAGGCTAAGTGCTTTACCTTTTTCTTTCTTTCATGTAATCCTCACAACTGCTCTATAAGATAATGCTATGATCAGCCTTCTTTACAGATGAGGAAACTATAGCCCAGAGAGGTTGAGTGGCCTGCCTAAGGGTACACAGCTCTGAGGAATACAACCAGGACTCAAGCCCAGGTCTCTTGGGCCCAAAGACTGTGCTCCTAATGTTTACTGCCTCCCCGTTGTTTGTCCCCTGCTAGGCCCTGAACGATGGTATATTTTGCTGTTTATTTCAGGGCCAACGTGACTCATCGGCCACATGACACCAGTTATTTTCACCGACCCCCCCTGCGTATGAAAGCAAGGCTTAAGGACGGAGCTTTCGTTCACTTTGTTTTGAGCTGGGACAACAGACTGTAGAGTGGTTGGGACAAATAGTTCTGGGTCAGAGGTCAGGGGACAGCCTGGACAATGACAGCAAAAACAAACAAGACCTGTCACAGCAGCTTTCGGTGCTGCGTGGGGACCCTGCAGGCTGAGGCCGGTGCTCGTGTCTCTGAATGGGACGGCTGGGTCTGAGGGCGGCCTGGCCCGTCGGTGGGCAGCGGGGGAGGGGGAGGAAAGCACTGGGCTGGATTCAGCTTCCGGTTCTGTCACATGCCAGCTGTGGAGCTGTGGGCAGACGCAGGGAGCAGCCGACAGCAGCGTCTTCTCTGAGATGGCAGGGCTTCTCCCTGCAACGTGGCAACAATGACACCTGCTGCGCTGGCCTGGTGTGGTCAGCGTGCACGCGTCACAGGAGAACGTGCTGCCGGGCTCCGGGCTCTGCAGAGAGTGAGCTTCCTGGAGATCAGCTCCGCGGAGAAGAGAGGTGCTGTTATCCGCTTTAATTCTGGGCTGCACTCACAGGAGACACGGCTCGGGGACACGGTCCTCGCAGCCTTGCCTCTCGTGAGCGCTTTCTCGACTGACTTGCGTAGTTTGAAGTCTCCAAAAGGCAGTTGACCTGAGCGGGTATAATCAGTGACAGGCTCCTCACAGCTGTCCTCCAGCCCAAAGCCAGGTTCACCTACACCTCGAACTAATGCACTTTCCCCCTTTTTAAAAGGCTTCACCCACAAGGAAACAGAGACGGTCACACCCCCAGCCAGGCGGCCGGGCCGTCGGTGTGGAGACGAAGGCTGTGTCTGAGAGGAAGACAACGCCAGCCAGCTGTGGGAGGAGAAGTCTGAAATCAAACCTCCGTGGCTTCCAAGCAGCTGGTAGCGGGCGGGTCTGAGAACACACCCAGTTCTCCCCAGTAAGCCAGCCGTCCTGAGGGCAAAGGAAACTCCAGGAGCACCTGTGGTCCCCGGGGGGAGAGGTTCCCAGAGGATCCCTGACACCACAGACAGTACTGCACCCTGTGCAGGGGAGGGCTCAAGTGGGCTTACAGTTGGATGTGAAACACAGTTTGTTCTTATATTCTTACTTATTAATTGTTGTATTATTTCCATATGAACAACTGTAAACCTAGTTTCGCCCCACCCTGTAGATACTGTATTTTCCTGTACATACGTATCTTCGATAAAGTTTAATGTGTAAGGCACAGTAAAGGATTACCAGCAATAACTAATAATAAAAATAGAACAATTACAACAATACTAAAAATGACGAGAGAGGTCTAAAAATGATGAGAGAGGTCTCTCTTTCTCTCTCAAAATATCTTACTTTACTATATTCACCCTTGTGATGGGGATGACCCAGCGTCCCTGTGACGAGACGCAGCGAGGCGAATGCCGGAGGACTGTGGCCTAGCATTCGGCGACTATGGGGTGACTTGACCAAGCTCTACAACAACGCCTGACTGTCTCCCAACCGGGGTGCCCGATGTGAGTAACGGGTCGGGAGCACACGCAGCACGGACACACCAACCCAGGGATGACTCAGGTCATGGTGGCCAGCACACAACTTAAAACACAAATTGTGCATTTCTGGAATTCTTCTTCGTTTACTAATTTTCAGATCATGGTTGGCCAAAGGTAACAGAAACCTCAGAAATGAAACTGCGGAGAAGGGGGACTGCTGTCGGGTCAGGCTTACCTCGAAGGCCCTGAGGGCACTGGATGGATGCGTGTCAGCCTGAGTATTCTTGTAGGAGCAGAGAAGCTGCACCCCAGCCAGCCCCCCAGGGAGAGCCCAGCGTTGTGCTTTGAAGGCAGCCCCAGGGAAACTGGCACTGGGGGACACCACATTTTGCTTCTTCCTAAACTGTTTTTGTTTTTGTTTTTGTTTTTTTCCTTAATGCCATCTAGATCCTGGAAAGCTTTTAAAATATCATATATGACAAGTGAAAAAACAGCTAGTAGTATGAATGTCCATTATTGGGGCAATGGTCAAGTATGGGCTAGTGTATCTATAATGCTCATGAGTTTACCAGCAAGTGCAGGAAGAGAGTAGTAACGTAAAGGAAGGCTTGTGTGAGGCTTTGGCGTGAAAAATAGAGATGACAGCTGCATGCTGTAGTGAATAATGGTAGGATCTGACAATATAAAGGATAAATGGTAACCCTAATCGGTATGACACTGTAATGGTGGACACATGGTCTTATTTATGCATTTGTCAAAACCTACAGAGCTATACCACACAAAGAGTGAACCTTAATATAAATGATGAGCTTTAGTTAATAATTTATTTGGAAAAAATAGTTCTGCTTCTAAAAATTAACTTTGAAAATGACCACAAATTCATAAAATGATACCCCACACCATGGATCGTTTGGTGAAGAAAAAAAAAAAAAAATGAATGGCCGAAACCGATTTGGCTCAGTGGTAGAGCGTCAGTCTGCAGACTGAAAGGTCCTGGGTTCGATTCCGGTCAAGGGCATGTACCTTGGTTGCGGGCACATTCCCATTGGGGGGTGTGCAGGAAGCAGCTGGTCGATGTTTCTCTCTCATCGACGTTTCTAGCTCTCTATCTCCCTCTCTTCCTCTCTGTAAAAAATCAATAAAATAAAAAATAAAAAATGAATGAGAGAAATGGCCACTGAAGTATCACGATGAGCCTTTGAGAAGACGATCTTTGTCCCAGAGCAGCTATTCCCAGGCTCCTCCTGCTGAAAACTGGGGGAAACACGGGCTGAGACAGGACCTGGGAAGGAAGTCAGCAGGGCTGCCCAGGAGACACATCTAGACCTGGTTATCCAGCAGGTGTGCAGACAGAGTCCCTGGCCCTTCCCTTCGGAGGGTCAACATTATTAGAACATCTCAGTGGGTAGCAGCAGCCTCACAGGAGGCCACCAGGCTAGCAGCAACATCAGGGAAAAGGCTGGTGAGGGATGATGGAGTCTGGACTGGTGACCAGGCCAAAGCCCTAGGACAGGACCCTCTCAGGGAGGGCTTGTCTGAGTGTCAGGACTAGAACTAGTTCCCTGAACTATGGGGATACCTTGGGGGCAATGGCTGTGTGTGTGTGTGTGTGTGTGTGTGTGTGATAGAGAGAGAACGAGAGAGGGAGAAGTTAACAAAAAGGAGTATCACTAGCAAGAGGCTGGGGAAGGGGGCCTTCTCTCCCAACCCTACTTAGAGCCAGGCCTTGGGACTAATTGTCCTTCTGTGCCTCACCCCGCAGCAGGGAGCAGGGCCCGTGTCCCACTCCCAGAGCCACCCACAGGCTCGGGAGCAGCACAGATGGAGGCACTAGAAATTGACCAGACCAAGTGGCCTTGGTTTCCTTAGAGTCTAAGGCTTAGACTCATCAGAGGAGGGAGAGACTCTGAGGCGAAAGACCACTCAAACATTCTCATGGCAGCGATGTGAGCGTGCAAGCCATTAACCTGAGGGAGAAGCACCATGGGGGTGGGTGGTTTGTAGGTAATTTTTAGAATCTATGGTTCCCTCTTGATTCTCTAGTTTCTCCCGTGTTGGTTTGGGAAAGGAGCTGCCGCCATGCCAGCTGGGCACTTGGCAGGAAGTAGAGATTCCAAGTGAATAATTAATTTCAACTAAAGTATAGTTGGCGAAGGAGTAAGTCACATGGGAAGCATAGCTGGTCCCCAGCTTGTGGTGGCCTTGGCGCTGGCTCATCTGAGTGACCCGCCCACCACCTTTGTCAGGCAGTGCCCGGCGGTCCCTCATCTGCCCTGCAGGAGCAGGTGCTCTGGCCATGGGGCGGTGGCCGCTAGGGTCCTGAGCTCACCGACCCCATCCATGTCTGTTTAAAGTTTCTGCGGCACTTGGCAGTTAATTTAAAATTGCCCAGGACCTTTCTGAGTTGCGCAGTTGGAACATGTGCTATGACTTCCCGGACAAGTAGGAAGAGAGAGTGAATATCAGCGGTGGGCTCAGCTCACCCAGGAAAGCCTGGAGTGGCCGCTGCCAGTGTAGCCCTGGGTGACCAGGTGAGCAGGCACAGGACCAGCGCTTCAGGTTACACCCAGCAGCGGGTCTCGGAAACAAAAGGGCCTTGTTCTGTATCTCCTACTGAGAAGTGTCCTCAATATGGTTGGGAACAAGGGCCACTCTGTGTGCTACACTGTGAGCTTTTGAAACAGGCCTCACAGACACTCAGAGACCAACAAACAACTTGTTAACTCTGTTTGCTTAGAGACTTATAATTTTCAAAAGTTCATAAATTAGAGAGAATCTAAATGAATAGTCTTTCAAGCTTCAAAGTGTCTGACCCTGAACTTAGACTTGAATACATCAACCTCTTTCCCACTGGAAGGCTCAGAATCCGCCCAGCCATTCCTCTACGTGCCAAGTGAGGTGCTCCTAACCACCACACCACGCTTACCAGCTGGCGTTAGAAACTCTGTCATCTGAAGTCCATAGATGGCCATGGATGTATACTTTTATAGAGATATAATTTAAACTTTTCAGTGACATGTTGTTCTTAGAATGCACACAAGATACCAGCGAGTGAATAAGATAATAATAGATATCACATACCAGTGCTCTATATATACTCGTTTATGCCTGTCAACAAACAAAACAAAGACCACCAGAGCCAATAAGTGAAGAGATGGATGGATGATGGATAAATGGATGGATGAGTGGGTGGATGGATAGGCAGACAGTTAGGTAGAAATAAAAAGCGATTGATTTGCCAGATAAAGAAACATCAGCTGGTGAATAAATTCACTAAGTAGAAGTTCACTGACAGGGAAGAGCGGAGTTTTTAAAGTGCTAGCTTGGGGGGTAGTGTTTTCTGTACTCAGCTTTTCTAGAAAGAAGATAAAAATGAAAATATTATGACTATTGTGACTACTGCTATAATAATAATGGCTGCTACTCATTGATAAGTACTATTAAGCACTTTATCTATATTTATAACTTTTATTTGTTTGAATAGATAACACATTCCTTGTCAGAACTCAAAGGGTATAAAAGCAACACAGAAGTAATAAATTTCATGTGTATGCACATATATATATATGTATGTATGTATGTATGTATGTATGTATGTATGTATATGATAGTTTTCTTTCCCCAGGCCCTTGGTTTTCCTCAAACGCCACCATAATTATTAGCTTATTAGATATTCATGCAAAGTAACAAAACAATCATGTGGTTTATACTGTAAATCGCATAGGTAGGTAGATATATAATCACAGAGAGATATTTTCTAATGTTTTTCTCACATAAATTATAGCATTCTATGATACTATTCTATATCTTGTTTCTTTCAGCCAGTTATATACCTAAACCTCTTTCTTCTTAATAGTTACATGGTATATATTTCTGGATGTACCGAATTTTTTTTTAAATGGGATAGAAAGTTTCTTACAGATTTTTTTCCATTCTCCTACATTTGTAGCACGCTATAATAATAACTAGTGTTCATTATGATGACACTGACATGTCTTTCAAATCACTAAGAAGGGACTAAAAATTATGCTTAGTATAATTTTGATTTATTTTCAATGGAATTGCTTTTTGGAGATTGAAGATACCTGAGTGCTTTTTATCTTACTGGCCACCCTTTGGAAAGATTCCCGACATTCATCACACGCACTCTTCTTTGCTGCCGCTAGGTGGTGCTCCAACCATGATATCGCTACCTGAGCCTTAGCAGCCTGCTTTGTAGCATAGCACTTAGGTCGGCCCCACTGGATCAAGGCCAGCCTTAAATAAAATCTGACCACAGGAAGCATGTCTCTAAAACCACCAAAGTTTACACAGAACCCTGGCGTGAGCATGACAGTGGCAAGGCACTCTATTCAGGTAAGTAGAACTCTACCGACAGAGGTAAGAAAATGACCAACACAAGTGGGGGCTGCGGACAGGCCCAGTCTCTTCCTCTGGGTGAGGCTTTTCACAGTAACTTAATCTCCAAATCCAGGGGCTGGCCCAGGGACGCTGAAAGGTGGGGTCATGATCCAGTTCACACAGATACCTTCCTTGACTGTCCAGTCACCAGGGCCTGGCTACATGTGCCCTAGGAAAAGGTCTGCGGGGAGGGACCAGAGTGGGACATGAGTCTGAGCTGGCCCTGCCTGGTCCGTGCTCTGGGGAGCAGCTCAGCCTTTGTCAGCAGGAGCGGCTTGCTGCCAGATGCAGAGATCCAGACTTCCCCAGTCTCTGAACAAAGCTGCTCTCCCATTTCCTCGAGTCCCTTTAATTACTTAATTTCTCAAGTAAGCTTGGAGCCACTTCCCCAAAGAAACACATGGATGTGCCAGCTTCAAAGGAAGACAAATGCATATCTAAGTCAGTTTGCAAACATGGTGGGGCGTGTGATATGCTCACAAATGCTACAACGCACAGAAAAAGACGCAATCCATGCGGGCCAGGGTAGTAGACAGGTCTCCTGAAAGAGGTGGCACTCAGAATAACAGAACTGTAACATCTGGAGCTGGAAAGGGCCTTGGGGAACATCTGGGCAGGATGTTTAAAATGGTCCCCTGGAGTCCTAAGGGTTTGGGGAGCTACCTCAGGAGCCACCCTGGAGACTGAGCAGGAAAGAAGCCAGCCTGCCACCCTGATTTCAGCCAAATAACTCCAGTTTGGTGGGTTTCTGCACAAGCTATGTTTGCACAAGGAATCCTGATGCTTTGCTTTTTTATTTCTACAATATGTTTTAAGTTGGAGCCACTGATCTAGTCCAAACTGCTCATTTTACAGATGAAAACATAGGAGCACACTAGGGACCTTCCCAAAGCCACACTCAGGGGGGGACCGTGTGGATATGCTGAAGAAGGGAGAGCCGTGTTCACACGGGAACAAGAAAGAACGACATCTCATTGCACCCCCCGGTGAGCACAGCGTGCTTGTCAAACCATGTGAAACTAAGGAGTTTATGTTTGCTTCCCAGGTTCAATTAAGAAAGACATTTTTTTTCACCAGAGGCACAGACACGGGTCCTCACACCTGTTTAATACTTATTAAATCCCAAACCCATGCCCACAGAACTCAGCCCCAAATCCATTCTCATTGTACAGCATTTATACTCTTTCTCGCCAACATCTGTTTCCTCCTCATTTGGCACAATGTGGAATTACTTTCCGACTAGCTTCAGGAGCTCCGGTCCAATGAGTGAGGAAAAACCAAGCATCAGCCAAAGAGATGAACTCTTAAAAAGCAGCAGAAAATGTATAGCTGAAGCCGGTTTGGCTCAGTGGATAGAGCGTCAGCCTGTGGACTCAAGGGTCCTGGGTTCAATTCCGGTCAGGGGCATGTACCTTGGTTGCGGGGACATCCCCAGTAGGGGGTGTGCAGGAGGCAGCTGGTCGATGTTTCTCTCTCATCGATGTTTCTAACTCTCTATCCCTCTCTCTTTCTCTCTGTAAAAATAATAATAATAATAATAATAATAATAATAATAATAATAATAAAATAAATAAAATGTATTTTAAAAAAAGAAAATGTACAGACCCAGCCACTTGGGAAAGAACCCGCTGCTTTTCTCCTCTGCGGGTGAGAAGGAAGCAGGGTGTACCCTGTGGCTTGCTGTGAGGAGGTGAAAGAAGCTCACCTCTAGAGCAAACAGGAGAATTCAGCAGCCCCGCACAGAGAAGTACAGGCCGTCTCCGCTCAGTCAGAGGCAGGTGCTGCATATGGTGTCAGCAGGCCTCCTTCCCTCCCTCTCTTGCCTCCACTTCATTCTGATTGACTACATCCTCACTGAGTCTCTCCCGAAAGGAAAGCAAAACTCCAACAGTTGCAGGCAAACCATCTCAACGCCCTCCGGGAAGAGAGCCCCCGGGGGCCTGTAGCGCCAGGGGTTGGTAGCAGCAGCTCACTGAATTGGGCTGTCGCCTATGCTCCTCCTTGAACAGATGGATTTGGTTCTGATGGCTCAGCCTGTGCCACATGCCCGCCCCTGGCCCTGGGAGTTGAGAACTCACCAGAGGTCACACATCCTGCAAGGACTGAGCCTTCAAAGATGGAACCCAAGGCAAGGGCTGCGAGTGGCTCCCAAAAGGAAAGGATGGGTTCTGTTGCTCGAAGAAGGGCTGTTAAGACAGCAAAAACCACCGCTGTGGAATCCCCTCGTCTGCACAGCCATGCCTCTCTCTGTGCTGATCGGACAACGCACACCCGACGTCTTCGGTGGGCTGGGAGCAGCTAAGTTACAGGAACCACTAGTGAGCTGGCCTGCCCATTCAGCCCTGTGTTCATTACACCAATGGCTATTTGCAGTAAGCCACACACTTGGATGGAGCCCATGGGGGGGGGGGGGTTCGGGGGGGGGGGGGTTACTGGGTATACTGGCTTCCAGGAGCCACTGTGTCGGGCAGTACCACAGGCTGGTCAGCCCTCAGGGCCATATTTTGAGCTTTGGCTGGGTGCCAGCTGCTTTCCGGCAGGCCCCAGGGCACCGGCATTTTTCTGTTTCCTGGGAGCTCCTTTTATCCTAACCGCCAGGCCTAGGACATGTCTTCCCAGCTACATTTGAAACTCCTGAAAACAAGGAAGAAGATTTTCCTTCTAATTAAAACTGGAAATACACTGAGGACTGGAAAAATTTCAAAGATTCGGAAATCTTACAGTTCTCTTATGGTCATTATTCCCAGTCATTTCCCTTTTCAGGTCCCTAAACACAGGGGTTCCTGGACCCATGACATTTCCATCTCCTCTCAGGCAGGAGGTGAGCCTCCCCGAACCTCCCTCCACCGCTGTGAATGGGCAGCGCCAGCCACCAGCCACGGAGCGCCCCCGTGGGAAATGCCTCCGTGTGTTAGCTCATGTCCTCCCCTCCTCTCCTCGGAGGGAGGTTCCAATACCAAATGCCACCCACCAAAGAGGAAACTGGGGGCCGGAGAGATGAAGTCACGGGCTGATGTCACACAGCCAGTCACCAGTGGCCGGAGACTAGGACCAGGCCTGCCTGACACTGAAGCCGTGCTTTGAACTGCTTACTACCTAGCACCCTCCGTGGCCTCTGCTCCCAGCGTGGAAGCCTGGAGGCACGGAATGCTGACAGCACACAAGGTGCACGCGACACGGGCCCCAAAGACACAGCAGGCCATGCGCCCCCGTGAAGACCACAGAGCGGAGGGGTTTCACAATGTCTGGCAACACACGTCTCCAACCAACAGACACAGAAAGGGCTGCCATGGAGTTTCTCTATGTGTTACCCAGGGGTACCTAACCGGAGCCACCTCTCTATTAGGTAGCGAGTGTTTCTCAACCTTATTTCATCCACACGCCCTCTGATAAGAGCAAAATTCTTACCACCACTACCGGAACTCTGGCTTGGTCCCAGTGGTTTATTTTCTCCCATTCTGCCTTTCACGTTTCTCCTTTTTGCCGAGCTTCGCTTCCTGTAGTTTGAATTACCACAGAAAGTCCTTTTTGTTTTCCATGTGTGAAATGATTGTGTAATATTAACTATGATTTGCAGAATACACCCAAACATATTTAAAACACCCAACAGCTGAAACCGGTTTGGCTCAATGGATAGAGCGTCGGCCTGCGGACTCAAAGGTCCCAGGTTCAATTCTGGTCAAGGGCATGTACCTTGGTTGTGGGCACATCCCCAGTAGGGGGTGTGCAAGAGGCAGCTGATTGATGATTCTCTCTCATCAATATTTCTAACTCTCTATCCCTCTCTCTTCCTCTCTGTAAAAAACCAATAAAATATATATTAAAAAAATAATAATAAATAAATAAAACACTCAACATCTCGAAGGGCATGGACCCCGGCCGATCAGAACAATGCTGGTCCCTACAGCCTGATGGGAATACCGGCAGAACATCAGTCCTGCACGCACCCCAGTTAGGAGCCCAGCAATCCCTCCTGAGGCCCCTCCCGCCTTCACCCGCCTGCTCCTCCACCGTGGTTTCAGCTAAAAATGAATGAAATAAGCCTTAGGGTTCCTGCTGTTAATACAAAACTCCACTGGGGAAGGAAGAAACAAAGATAGGAACTATGTAATGCTCTTTCTCCTTTCTTTTGCATAAGCCTTCCTTCCTAGCCAATTTATTCTCGTACCAGGGATGACATTATCAAAGGCGAGTTACCACAGCCAGTGCGTTGCTGAGTGTCAGAATGAGGACCTACACTCCATCAAGTTGCTATCAGGTGGCATCGCCCTCCTGCCGAGTTTCCTAATAGCACTCCACTATTAGGCAACTCAGCAGAAATCTATACGTCAGTCACCCACGCGTTCCTCCCAAAGGAATTTCCATTTGCTTTTCAGGTCAGGAGGAGATGATGAGCTTGTTTTCATAATCCCTAAACATCGACCCAGTGCCGGACGGAGAAGCCAACACCCACACTTGAACGTTTCTGCTCTTGTGGGTGAGGAGCAAGGGCCGTGGCAGGAACAGGGCACACAGCACAGAGCTCAGGTGGGGTCAAAGGTGAGGTGCACCGCTCAGCCCCGCAAACAATGAGATGGAGCCCGAGTGAGGAGGAAGGTGAGAGTGTCAGGGACCGCATGCAGCCTCTGAAAGGACTGTGAAGTTCTTGCAAACCACCCTCTGGTTATTCCCAGAAATAACCGGAAGGTCTTTGCAAGGCCCGCAGTTCTGCACTGGAAGATGCAGAAAGAAAACAACAACAACAGTGAAACAGATGCCACACTTTTGTTCACAAAGAATAAGATATGTCCCATCGAAGTTTAAGGAAGGCCAAGAACAGTCAGCTCCCCTCCAGGAGGCCCTGCAGCAAGCACATTCGGGGAGGCTGGCCGGGTGTTTCTGGGGTGCTGAGGAGGGGGAAACTGGGCCGTCAGCCAGAGAGATCTCTAGGATTGCCCCAGATCTCCACTTCCTGGGCCCCAGTGTCAACAAGTCCTTGGGAGTTTATATGTGTCGGTCTCTGACCTCAAGTTTTCAAGCCCCCTCCAGCTAGCTCTGCCCACGCCCCCATGGCTCCTGGGGCAAGAGCACGCTCACAGCACAAGGGCATGCCTGGTAGCAGTGCTGCCTGACAGAAACAACCCAAACTCCAACAAGAGGACACTGGTTCAACACGCCCCGACACACATAACATGGAACACGAAGTGGCATCGGCAAAGATGAGTTGGAGCTACAGGCACTCTAGGCCCATTGTTTCCTGAGCAGGCGAGGGCAGGAGAGTGGGCAGATATTCTACTGTTGAGGGGGAAAAAATACATAAACAACCATCTCCATAAATGAGAACCGGGTAACCATGGTTGCATGTGGAGAGAGGAACTCATGGGGTCAGGAGTAAGAGGAAGCACATCTTTGAAATACACATATCATCTTTTGTAACAATGACCCGGAGTCGCTGCGAAACATTTCTAATGAGGAAGCAGGGGGAGGAGAAGCCACCCGCGCCACAGCGATCGGGAGCAAGGGAGCAGACCGAGGGTGTCCGCGGGAGGCCGAGGAGGGGTCCCACCCTCACCCTCAGACCGCCCAGGGATTTCTGGTCCCCGAATCCCTTCGGAACATTGCTTCTGGAAGCTCCTCTGCCGGCCTCTCTGCCTCACACCTTCAGCTCTGCTGTCTCTTTCCATATGTTCTCCTTTCTCCACACCAGGGGTCTTCAAACTACGGCCCGAGGGCCACATGCAGCCCCCAGGGGAGTCTGATCCGGCCCGCCAGGTTTTTTGGGCAGTGAGTGCAGCCGAGGTGTTACAGTAGGGATTAGTAGTTCATATAGTCCGGCCCTCCAGCTCTCTGAGGGACCGTGATCTGGCCCCCACTTTAGAAAGTTTGAGGACCCCTGCTCCACACAATCCCACCCCCACCCTTAAAGCCACCAGTGGACACTCCCTTCCTCAGTGTCCACCAACAAATCTAGGCGCGGGGTGGGAGTCACTCGACTACCCGAGAGCAGAGGAACGACCACCCTCTTAGTGTCTCCAAAGAAAATGCAATCTGGCCCCGTCCCCAGCCACCGGCCCCAGTGCCTCCTTCCGGGGCATGAAGAATTCTACAGATTCGAGGATCCGGGCACACTGGGTGGGGCTGTGGGTGCATCCCAGTCATCGCCCTGTTCACGGCCGGGGCCTGGCTTCCCCTTCAGGCTCCTCTGGGAGCCTCCACGTCTGGCTGGCCAGCCAGGCCCAGGGCTCCCCGGTCCTCTATGTTCCCCCCTAGATCTACCTCACCTCCTTCACTCACTTCACCCCAGGTGTGGCCCAGCTTGGGGTTCTGGATAATGAGAGGCACACAGAACCCGATACTCAAGATCTGTCACCCTTTCTCTGCCATTGGAACTTGGACATTCCCTTCTTCCCCTCAAAATCCGCTTCCCACCCCCTCCTCGCTCCATCTCCTCCTTACATTTCAATTAATGTCTCCATTCTACAGTGCAAAATAGCACAACGCTGGCCGCTTCTCCAGCCCGGACAAGGGCATCCAGAACTCAGAACACAAAGGCCTGTCCTCTTTCCCGTGTAGGGGAAGTTTCCGGCAACTGCTCTGGTACACATCCCCCTCAACAAATCTTTGCCCTTTACAAGGGGAAATACGTTCCGCAAATAAATAAGGGAGGCTTTCAAAGAGAGGCAAGGGCCCTAGCCGATTTGGCTCAGTGGATGGAGCATTGGCCTGTGGACTGAAAGGTGGTCCCAGGTTCGATTCCGGTCAAGGGCACATGCCTGTGTTGGGGCTCAATCCCCAGTAGGGGGCATGCGGGAAGCAGCCCATCAATGAGGCTCTCTCATCATTGATGTTTCTGTCTGTCTCTTCCTCTCTGAAATGAATAAAAATATATTGGGGGGGGGGGAGGGAGAGGGGAAACAGAGGCAAGGGCCCTGCTTACCCAGGGACCTGAGCCCGTTTTGTGGGCTTAATGTCACTGTGAAAAGGCACCTCTCGGGTTCAGTGAGCTTCCCCGGGTTTGGCAGGGGAGTCTGAGCACCAAGGGAATGTCCTGCTCTGGGCAAGAACAGAGGGGACCTCTTGGGGTGGGGCTTCCTAAGGTCTTTGGCGGGAGCGTGCACCCCAGGGGTTCCGATTCAGTGGGCCCAGGGTGGGGTCCAGGATGAAGCCCAGGCAGGTATTTTTTTTTTTTTATAAATATGTTTTTACTAATTTCAGAAAGAGGAAGGGAGAGGGAGAGAGAGAAACATCACTGAGAGCAACATTGATTGGCTGTGTCCTGCACATCCCCTACTGGGGAGTGAGCTTGGAGCTGGGGCCTGTGCTCTGATGGAGAATCGGGGAATCGGGGAATCGAGCCGAGACCTCCTGATTCGTGGGTTGATGCTCAACCACTGAGCCGTGCTGGCTGGGCGTGCACATCTGTCTGTTTTTTAGACCCTAGAAAACCCAGCACATTCTTCCCTCTCTAGTTATCATTAACAACTACATCCTCTTTCATCCGTTGGATATCCAAAATGTATTAACCAGAAGCCCACTGAAGAAGATTTTTGTTACAAATACACTTCACATCAATAATTGAACCTCATATTCTGGAGGAATCATGGAGACCGAGAGCTGTTAGTCAGGTAAAGGATGCTGGACACAAAGAAATGGAGGGAAAATTCACGGGCTGGGAGCATGGTGACTCCTCTTGATTCATCCCTTAACCCTCCTGGTGATGGTGTTCAGTTGTTACCATCAGCTCAGATCTATACTTCCCAGTTTTAGCTGCTTCCCGTTTTACCCCAAGCACTTGGGACAAGTCATTCCAAATGCCAGCTGGGACAAGCTGTCCTTCCCCATTAAAGCTGTTCTGTCCCCGAGTGAATCACTTCTTTCAAGCATCTCAGCTCACGTGTGAGGAATTTTTTTCACAACCAGCTGTGCATACATGTGGCTCCCACCTCTGCATGAGGCACGCTGCACGCCCGGCGATCCAGAAGGGTTAGTGTCATGTTCCTGACTCGCGGTAAGTCATCAGCCCGGTGGGTGGCTCTCCTCCAGTACCGCCTCCCTGCTCACACACTCCTTGCTTAGCTGCAGGGTCATTTTAGCTAAAGTTGCGTTTCTCAAGAAAGGCCTGAGGCGACTTTATGTTTCCTAATCGTGGGTGCTTTCTTCAGCGCCCTGATCCTGCTGCTCAGGTGTAGTCAGTCTTGCAGCCAAGCAGCCACCAAGGGCTTGCTTAAGAGCCTGCACCCTTGCCAGTTTGGCTCAATGGATAGAGTATGAGCCTTCAGACTGAAGGGCCCCAGGTTCGATTCTGGTCAAGGGTACAAGGGTGCAGACTTGATCCCATTGTGGGGCATGCACGGGCGTTCCTGTTTTCATTATTCTTTTTTAATACCAACCACTGAGCCAGTTTTTCACCTTCGTTTTGACAGGAACCTCTCCCCTTCTCTCTCATCTTCTGCTGTTTCACCTGAGTCCTCTCCAGCCTGCGCCCACGTGTGGCTGTTACAGCCACGAGTCAGTCTAGAGCAGCGTTTTTCAACTGCTGTTCCGCGGCACACTAGTGTGCCGCGAGATGTTGCCTGGTGTGCCGTAGGTGCAGACAAGACAAGAATTTTATAATTTTTCACTATTTTGTTTACTTAATATTTCATAACAAAGTAATTATAAAATACTTTCTTTGTGTTTATTTGATTCCTATTCAAGAGAATTACTTTATATATAGTCAATATAGGCACAGAGTTAAATTTTTTAACATTTTCTAATGGTGGTGTGCCTCGTGATTTTTTTCATGAAACAAGTGTGCCTTTGCCCAAAAAAGGTTGAAAAACACTGGTCTAGAGTCCTCTGTCTCTTGTCTTGTCCTCCTCAGCAGCCAGGAAGTCTGCCAGGGAAAAGCATGGAAGAAGGAACGCCCTGCTTGTGCCAGCCCCTGCCCCCTTACTTCCTTACAACACAGTGTGTGAGGACGGATGCTCAGAGCAGTTGCAGCAGTCTGCAATCCCGAGGGAAGACCAGGAGAATCTCAGAGACACTCTCCCCAAGCCCTGGGTCACTGAGCCTCTTCCCACCTCCAGCATCCCGACAGCCGGGAAAAGCAACCCCCTAATCACACCAGTTACTTTCTACCTAAGATATTTGAGTCAGTAAGTATGGTTAGAGGCTGGAGCGACAAAAACAGGTATTATATGATGCTTGTTCACACGATGCTCTGACAGGTAGGTCTATGTGCTTTCCCTCAAAACACCCCAGGACCCTGCTGAGGAAATCCAATCGCAGCATCATGGGAATCCTTAACCCTCCATCTCCCCCAACCACGCCCATCCCAAAGGAGACTGGTCTGATGCCCTGTGAGATGTTCTACCTTGGCACCGAGGGTTGGGAAAGAGAACATATGCCACTTTCTCTTTGATGCCCCCAATAAAGAGATTCCTAATAAATTCAAACTAAATGAAGGGCTTAGTTTGACTTGCCTGATGTGATTAGGCGAAGGAGAAAAGAGGAATAGGGGTTATTCCCTCCCATGAGCCAATAGCAAGAATAAGACCTTGTGTGAAACACCTAGAGAGCTCAAGGGCACAGTCTCCAACTTAAATGACAGCAAGAAACCTCAGAGGGACCCGAGGCCTCTCAGGCCACCAGCATTAGTGGGTGACACACCACATCAAAACCGAGTCTGGACCCTGGGAAAGGAGGCAACAAGAAAGACCTTCCAGATATATGGTGGAGCTCACTGGAAAGCAGCCTCCACCCCTGACCTTGGTTGAATTTCGGGTCCTTCAAGTCAGGGACCCTCTCTCCTTATTCCTCTAGTCGGCTTGGGGCCTAAAGTATCTGCCATTCAAAGATGCGGCGAGGGAGGGGAGAGGATGCGTGTAAGGCTCCTGGCCCTCGGTGCGTGCAGAGTAAATGGTCGCTGTCGGTGTCAATGCGTTCGGCACCGAGCTCTCCCACCCAGAGGAGGGAGGGGAGGAAACATCTGACCAGAGTTACTACACCTGGGGTTACAGTCAGAGTCCTCTGTGGTCGGATCCAGAGTTAGAATCTACAGTTAGAGTTGGGTTCGTCGTCCTGGTCAAATCTAGAGAGGTCCAGAGAGTGAGCCTCAAATAAGACCAGACTGAAAATGGAAACCACCACCAGCCAGCATCTTCACGTGTCTGAAGGCTGCTGGCACGGCGGCTCATTCACTTACAGCAGCTTACCTAACTGGTCATTTCTTGTTAGGGACTGAAATGGCCACGATCACGCTAGAAAATCCTTAATTCAGCTAATGTTTAGCTGCAAATCTGCTCGTGCTTTAAATATACCTGCAATGGCTCCTCACTCCTGGGTGTAAAGTCCCCATCCTTTAGCTTGGTAAAGGACACGCATCCTCTGCCTGCTCTCCAGCTGTCTCTTCCCATCTCAACTCCCCGTGCTCTATCCACACACAGCTGTACTCAATACTACTGCGGTGTCATTCCTGCTGCTCCTGCTACTCTGCCTGCAGGGCCCCCACCTGCCTTGCAGACTCACAAACACGTCACCTTCTCCAAATTCAGTCTAGCTCTCCTTTGTCCCCTTCCCCTAGTCACCACTCTCTTTTGGTTGCCCTAGTGCCCATCCATACTTTGTTATACCAACTAGAAAACTCCACACCACTGTGTCCATTGTCCATGTCTCTGCCCCCCACTAGACTATAATTTCCTTATGACTGGACTACATGTAATTGATTGATTGATCTTTGTGTCTGGCCCAGACTGGTGGACTAGTAAGTGTGTGGGGCATGGACGCATGGTTGGATGGATAAGGACCAGTGTGTATCTGGCCTCTGATAATACAGGGATGAAAGCCCTTTCCCTGCCCTCAGGGAGCTCCGTGCAGGTGAAAGAAAAGGAATAAAAAAGAGCGATGGCACGGAATGAGTTGGGCACAGCATGCTGTGTGAGCTCAGCTGAGGGGCACCCCATCCAACATGGGAAAGACATACGTGTTCAGGGGTCCTTCCTAGAGGAGCCACACGTGGCCTGGATCCTGGTGCACCAGCACGTCTTTGATGGGCCACCGCCATCCTCCCTCGCTATGCCAACGCAGCAGGGCAGCCTACGCTTTAAGTTCTCCACTCAGCGGAAGCCACAGCATTTCCTCAGACACGGAGCAGACACCCCGTCCTTGCCATCTGCTTGTGTTCCTTGCCTCACAGAGTCCCTCATACAAAGGCCTTCTTCAGCGGTGGCCCGTGGCCCTCCACACCCCAGCCTCTGGGACCCTGTGCAAACACTCTGGAGGTTTACTCCACCAGTTTACCCCCAAACTCCACACCTACCTACACTTACTTCTGAGTTCGTCTGAGTCAGCACACTTGACTACAAGATGGTTTAGCCTGATGGATACTGGCCAAAGGGATCTCAGCAGGAAGGATGAATAGGATGTCAGATTGCACTGAGGTGAGGAGCGAGCGGGAAGCGAGGAAAGGCCAGAAAGCAAACACAATAGCCAACTTCTTGAAACGTGTCCGTTAAGAAAAAAGAATGGAGGCAGGAAAGCAGGGCCAAATGAGATAGAAGGTGGTGTTTCTGGTTTTTACAAAGGGAGAGACTGGAGCAGTCACATGATGAGGAATAGGATTCAACGGAGAAGGAGAAGTGAATTCAGACACTGAGGAGAGCAAGGCGTGGAGGAGGGGCAGCCAGCTCCGAGGTGTGCTGCTGACCGGGGCCGGCGAGCAGGTGGAGACAGCTCCGAGGGTCCTGCAGAGACCCTGCCTCAGGGAGGGATTGGCCACAGGAGTCCGAGCTAAAGGAAGAAAAAGAAGAGAGATGACCAGACTCTCCCAAGAGCTTATGCAGGAGGGAGATGAAGCTAAGGGTTGAGAAGTGCCAAGCCCTGGCCAACCAGTGCCCTGGGCCTGCTCGCCCCACACCTTCGTCCTGTGGGCAGAGATCTCACTTCTTAGCACCCCCTGTGCTACTTGGAACGGGTGTTTCC
Source organism: Pipistrellus hanaki (assembly GCF_964339955.1). Lineage (NCBI taxonomy): Eukaryota > Metazoa > Chordata > Mammalia > Chiroptera > Vespertilionidae > Pipistrellus > Pipistrellus hanaki. The sequence continues at coordinate 48,325,509 of NC_140506.1, read as the reverse complement.
CATTTTGCCGGTTAATTTCAGTAATCATTAGAGCAGCTTGCAGGAGTCCCCTTCCTTCCCTTGAGAAACCACACGAGGCTTGGGATTCCACAGACGGGGCAGTCCGTGAGGAGGTCCAGGTCTGACCTGCCACACCTCTCGGAAGATACTCCAGGTTTCAGTGTAAAACTATTCCTGGATGGGGACTGGGCCAGCCGGCAGGAAAGATCCCACAGCATGAGGAGGCCAGGTGGATTTAAGAGTGTATTTCTTAAAGCTGGGGACAGTGAGAATTTAGGAGAAAGAAAATAAAAAGAAGCCCCAGCTGGCAATCTTGGCCTTGAGGGCTTTTCTCTCTCCTGCAGGTGGGAAGGTTTCAGCAGCATATTCATCAGCTTTCTAGGTGTGTTTGTTATGTTATGTTTTTTAATACGTTAACGTTCCAAACGAGTGTGTAGAGGGACTAGGGTCACTTCCTGGTCAGCTTCTCCTCTGTGTTGGATTTGTTTTAGTCTGATGGTTTTTGTTGTTGTTACGTATTCCCCTGACTTTATCTGTCCTGGGGTTTGGCTGGCACTAATGGGCTCTCTGTTTTCTATCTCCCTGACCAGCGTGATGTAAGCTATTTACTCTCTGGTTAGGGAGGAGGGGTGTAAACTGTTCCCAGTGTCTTTGGTTAGGGAAAGTAAGAAGATATGATCTATGATTTACTAGCTCAGCTGTAAATTGCTTAGCTTGTCTGTCTCTGACCATGTGCCTCCGTTTCCCTTTTCCCACTTGTCAAAAATAAATAAATTCTAACATCTAACTCTTCTGCCTCAAAACTTCTTGTGGAAAAGATGTCACTGTGGAAGGAGATGGCTGGTCTTTGGTTTGCTTATGGAACTTACCGAACACAGAGGGGGTCAGAGCTGACCCCAGCGAGCATGGGCACCTCAGGGCAGAGCATCATCCCGCCCAGTGTGGATAACAGCTACTCGGCCCCAGCTGCTGCCAGCTCTTTCGTCAGACCTGACTTTCCAGAGAACAACAAGACCAGATTCTTTTATGAAATCCCCAGATTTTTAAATGTTGTAAAATCATTCCACTGAAACACTTCATTGAAACATCCCATTGAAACACTCACAGTAACAACAACAACAACAACAACAACAACAACAAAAATCCCTGTGCAGGCTAAGAAAACAGCCCAGGGAGCAACCTCAAGACCAGTCACAATTTTTGTTTCACTTCCTGTAAGGAGATTTCAATGCATCCCATTTCTTGAATTATTCTGTTTGCACACTCGTTTTTTAGAACCATCTCTCCCCGAGGGCACACAAAGATTTTACACAGGAGGTCACAGCGGCTCAGACGCCTCCCTGGGGAGGGTCCGGGCTGTGGGAGTGTTCTGGCCCTGCTTCCTGCCACGGAAGGAACAGGCGCCCCTGATAGAGCCGAGACAATGACACCCTGAGCCCAGCTACAGACGAAACGCAAATATGCATTCCTTGGTGAATCACCTCAGGGTGCAATGACTTGGCGGCGGGCTGTCCCTTTAAAAATCAAGCACGCCAGGCTAATGGGGCAAACTCCTCCTCCAGGGAGGTTCCTTTAAATGCGGGCCAGCTGACGGGGCCTCCATTCTTACTCCTGAGCGGTACCTGCCCTGCGAGGAGGAGCCCCCCCCCCAGGATGCAGCCCACCTGCACAGCCCAGGAGTTCGTGGACAGCCACCTCAAGCCCAGGAGGATGGTGGTGTTCATAAAGCCCACCTGCCCCTTCTGCAAACGGACCGAGGAGCTCCTCCTGCAGTACCCCTTCAAAAAGGAGTCGCTGGTGTTCGTGGATATCACAGTCACCAGGAACACAGAGCGGGTTCAGGATTACCTGCAGCAACTCACAGGAGCCAGAACGGTGAGGCTGGGGTTTTGTTCCGAAAGGCCGGGGAGGGGGCGGGGGAGCGGGAGGGATGATGGATACCCGATTCCTTTTTCTTGCTAGTTAGGGCCCTGAAAGGGTTCGCCTGTGCTTTTCTCTAGGACGCCGCCAGGGCTCCGTCCGTCCGTCACTTAAGGCCCCGGGGAGGGCGGGGAGCGGACACTGCTCCCTGGCCTGGGCAGCGGGCCTGCAGCCAAGGGCCCAGGCTGCCGGGACCGGGCCAGGGTCCGTGGGCCAGCAGCTGTCCCGGGTGTGGGGAGTGAGCGGAGGCTCTGTTTTCAGCCTGCTGTGGGGAGTTTCCAGCTTGCAGAGCTGGGGTGGGCGGGGAGAAGGGGCCCAGTGGGATCCGTACGTTTCTGTTGTCCACAAGAAGGTCCTGCGTGCCCTTCTGTTCTCAGGTGGCCACGTGGGATTGCTGCCCTTCTGTCTGTTCTCTAGGCTCTCTCTGACGCCAATCCAGTTTGCTCATTCTCCCTTATCTAACGCCTCCCACTGGAAAAAAAATCTAATGAGTCAAAAAGGCTTATTCATGTGCCCCTTGTTCTACATGAGGGTGTTTTTAGGCCTCTCCTAGGAGGAGGAAGTCCAGAGGCCAGAGTTCCGGCCTCGCTCTATCAGTGGCTTGCTGTGTGATCCTGGGCAGGTCACCCCCTCTGAGGCCAAGGACCTCCTCGCTGCTGCAAGCCTAGAGCAGCCACCTCACCTCTACATTTCCTTTGCTGTGAATGGACCGGGGGACCCTCTAGGAATGGCTGTCCCATGTCTGATAAGGCTTCTTGCGGGGTGCCCACCCACCCAGGCTGCCTGCACCAAGCCTGGTGCCGGCTGGGGTGCATGATGTCCCTCCAGCTCTCACCCAATCCCTTTCCATTCTAGGGCACAGGGTTGCAGAAGCACATGTCCTAGTTCCACGAGAGTTTGGCTCACCGGGTTTTCCCAGGGCTCTCACGGAAAATACGGAGGTTTTTCCCTGGTGCAGAGGGAGGCGACCTGGGTTCCCCCTTTGCTTCCCGGGCCCCAGCTGTGGGCGGGGGACTCCCGTCTCTGGAAGGTCCTGGAGCAGAGAGACTTGCTGCTTGGCTTCGTCCCTACCCCTCACCCCCACCCCGCAGCTGTCTAGGCTGCTGGGCTGTGAGAGGAAAGAGTCAGGCAAATACTGCCAAGGCCTTCTCTGTGCCGGGTCCCTCTTGGCCATTGGTTCCCAAATGCTGCTACACGTTAGAATCACCTGAGGAGCTTTAATAAAAAATAAAACCCCCATGCCCACATCATATCCCAAACCAAACCAATGAAATCACTGTGTCAGGCCTCAGGGGTTTTAAAGATCCATAGGTCAAAGGGTACAAACATTTAGTTATAAGATGAGTAAGTTCTAGCAATCTAATGTTCAGCAGGGCGACAATAGTTGATAATATTGTATGTACGCTTGACATTTGCAAAGAGATCTTGTTCTCACCACACACACAAACACAAATGTTAACCGTGTGAGGCAATGGGTGTGTTAACTGTGGTAATCATTGTAGTGTCTAAATAAGAAAATCGTGATATTTCGTACCTTAATATATATAATTGGTCAACTGCACTTCATGAAAGCTAGGGGAAAGTTTTATTTTCTATCCAAAGAAAAGATCCCCAGGTAATTCCAATTTGCAACAAGGTTTGGGAGCTACGGTTTTCAGCTGGGCAGCACCTGTTCTTTACAGGAGAAAACGAACCTCTTCCTGCATCTGCTAGACCAGTGGTCGGCAAACTGCGGCTCTTTGGCCCCTTGAGTGTGGCTCTTCCACAAAATACCACGTGCGGGTGCGCACGTACAGTGGGGTTGAAACTTGGTGGCCCATGTGCAGAAGTCGGTTTTCGGCTCTCAAAAGGAATTTCCATCGTTGTACTGTTGATATTTGGCTCTGTTGACTAATGAGTTTGCCGACCACTGGTTAGTCCTTTGAAATAAAAATGGCCACAGCTGAGTAACCTTACAGCACAGACAATGCCTCCTAGCTGAAGCTGGGACTGGAGACTCTTACTTCTCCTACCAACTTGCTTATGGTAAGAGCTGTCTCTCTTTCTTGACAGTAAGACTCAAGTTCCCAGAAAAAGGGGATGGGGCCAGGAGGGGCAGGCACTGAGGGTGACTCTTCCTTCCTCAAATGAATCAAGTTTCCTGTTTTGCCACCACAGACACCTACACACACACACACACACACACACACCCACACACACCTCTGGTGGGTACAGCCTGTAATTCAGCTCCCTTTGGAGGTGCTTGTACCTGGTGGCTTTAAGGTGGTTTGGGGGCTGCTGACACTAGAGGACGGTGTAAGAGCCAGGGGACCTTTGGCTCTCAGGCCCACCAGTTCCCTTGCCAGAGGGTGGACACAGAGCTCCACCCTGGAGACGGCTGGTGGTGTTTCGGGCCTGTCTCAGACATCTGGAGGCTGCTGCAGGCCTGTGGGGTTCTGAAGTCTCAGTTTCCCTGGGAGGAAGGAACAGATGCTCAGTGTCACCCAGTCGTTGCAAACACAATCCCTGAAGCAGCAGCAGCAGCAGCAGCATCACCTGGGAACTTACTAAAAAAGCAAATTCCTGGCCCCAACTCAGATCTCCTGTATCAGAAATTGTGGGAAAACCGGGGGGGGGGGGGGGGGGGGGGTAGAGATCTGTTGGCAGGCCGGTTGTGCATTCCACTGTCTGAAAAGAAGACTCCTGGTCCTTCAGGACTCCTACTGATTTAGCTCACACCCTTCTGGCCAATACCCCACTCCCAGGTGGACAGATGGCAAGCTGTAGGAGTGGTGACAATGGCTGACTTCTTTTTGCAAAGATTAGAAATTCTAGAATGCCAACATCTCCTCCTCATACAATACAATCTAGTATAGAAATCAGTTGATCTTTATTTCATTAGGCACTGCCTTCCACAGGAGTGCTGCAGTATATTAGAACTACATTAGGATTCTGCTCTATTTACTGGTACAACTCACCACAGCCGAGTTTTCCGGGGGAGACAGAAGCCAAAAGGCCCCAACAATTTGTGGGGGAAGCTTTATTTTCTCTGAAGTAATGGCCAGGACCCAGGGGAACACTTAGGCTTCTGACCTCAACTGTCTGTGGCTATTCTTTCAGCCGCAGAAAAGCAACGGTGCCTGGATGACTCCGCCCACCTGCAAAGCTCCGCCCAGGCGTGCTCTGGGGGAGCAGGCAGCGCCCGGCTTCCTCTCTGGAACGCAGCCCTGCGTGTTCTTACTCGCTCTCAGGGCACAGGAAATATCTGGACTTCTTTTTAAATATTTGGCCTTAATTTTTAAAGTCCACTTCCACCCAGACTGCCCCGCCCCCCCTTTTTTTCCCCTCAAAAAAAATTTTGCTGTAATATTTTTTTTAATTGATTTCAGAGAGGAACGGAGAGGGAGAGAGAGCTAGAAACATCAATGATGAGAGAGAACCATTGATTGGCTGCCTCCTGCACTCCCAGGTATAGAACTATGACCTGCTGGTTCATAGGTTGACACTCAACTATTGAACCACATTGGGCCAGATCCCTTAATAAAAATAATGTAAGGACTTACCTGAAGTAATTCGGCTCACTTTTTAGAAAGTTTACTTGAATTACCATGGCTTTCAAGGAAAGCCGAAAGCTTTGAAAATTCTTTTTTTTCTTTTCATTTTTTTATTAAGGTATTATATGTGTACATATCTTACCATTGTCCCCCCCTGAAAATATTCTTACCACTTCTTGTCTTTCACCTCTCCCGAGGTGTTCCTGGCTCAGGAACAGGACCGGCATGCAGTGGCCGATGCAGTGCTTGCTGCTTCGCGGCCAGACAGCCTCTCTGTGGCGGGGCCCTTCGCCCGGAAGTTGTCCAGGCCACCATGAGAGGACTTCTTCCTCCCTCAGGATCCCCAAAGCCCTCTGGGATTCTGGAGTGTGCCTGCTCCCAGCAGCTGGGAGGGAGCCTGCAGGTGACTGGAGATGAACAAATGCGTCAGGAGTAAGGGCTGCATCGGTCTGGCTTGCCTTGTGTGACGCACTGTTGCAGGTGTGAAATGAAAGCAGAGGAGTGGCCGTAGCTCCCGGGCAGCAGATCAAGGATGTATAACTGCACTTATACATCCTAGGACGGGCCGGGAATTGAAAGAGACCGGACACCACCATGCCTTTCCCAGCTGAGGACAGAGCTCACGAAGGAGAGAGCTGACTAATAAATGGTGGATCTAAAATTCAGGGGCAAAGACCTAATGTAAATACTTTGCCAGCTATATTTAGAAACAAATTCCTTCCTGCTGGCCCTGGCTCACAGTAAGGCAGTGGTTCTCAACCTTCCTAATGCCGCCGCCCTTTAACACAGTTCCTCATGTTGTGGTGACCCCCAACCATAAAATTATTTTCGTTGAAACTTCATAACTGTAATTTTGCTACTGTTAATGAATCATGGTGTAGATGTCTGTGTTTTCTGATGGTCTTAGGTGACCCTGCTAGCAGGTTCTCAACCTGTGGGTTTTGTCCCCACAGGTTGAGAACCGCTGCTGTAGAGCCTAAGACCATTGGAGAACACAGATATTTACATTGCAAACCACTGCATTAAGGGTCCCAGCTGCACAGATACCAGAAGTCAATCAGGGTGGTGGTCCAGCTGTAGCCAATCAAAATTCCCTCCCAGAAATGTGTTTCTATAGAGCAGTGTTTCCCAACCTTCTCTCATGATGAGAATCACCTGGTGGAGTTGTTACAACACAGATTCCTGAATCCCAACTAAGAAATGCTAAACTAGAATTTTTGAGAACATATAGGTAAAAGTGCATACCTAACTTAGTGCTCTGTATATAACATCTGTGTTAGAGCACTAGTTAAGTATACAATTTTACCTATATGTTCCCAAAAATTCTAGTTTAGCACTTCTTAGTTGGGATTCAGGAATCTGTGTTTTAACAACTCCACCAGGTGATTCTCATCATGAGAGAAGGTTGGGAAACACTGCTATAGAGTGAAAATTTTATTTCATTTTAAAAATATATATATTTTTATTTTAAGAGAGGAAGGGAGAAGGAGAGATAGAAACACCAAGGACTAGAGAGAATCCTTGATCTGCTGCCTCCTGCATGCCTTACACCGGGGATTGAGCCCGCAACCAGGACATATTCCTTGACCTAGTATTAAACCATGACCTCCCAGGTCAACACTCAACCACTGAGCCACACTGTTGGGTTATACCTGGTAGAGTGAAAACTTTAAATCACTGACACATTAGGCAATCTCATGCACAGCATATTCAATCTGAAAGATATGTGGCTTAAAAACATTCTTTAATGGATAATTTTATCCTCAGAATAAAATTTAAAAATATACGTGAGGAGATTGTAAAATGATTTGAATAGCTTGGACTGTCGCAAATATTTAGAGAGAGGGGAACATGTCATTCTTGCTAAGCTAACAATTAAGTTCCTTAAGTGACCTGGCTTGTTTGCTTTTTTTTTAGGTACCTCGAATCTTTATGGGGAAAGAGTGTATAGGTGGATGCAGTGATCTAGTAGAGATGGATAAGAGCGGGGAACTGAAGGTGCGGCTGATAGAAATGGGAGCTCTACAGCTGTAATTACAGGTGAGTGACAGGTAGGATGCTGGACCGGGAACACTAGGAGAAGGTGGAATTCTACTGCCAAGGCTAGGTACAGGATGGTTTAGAGTGGTCTGAGGAACTGTAATGTTATTTATTAACTTCCCTTTTTACAAAGGGATTGTGCCAATGGGAGACATCATTTCACTCAACCTTCATTTCACAAATATTGAGCATTTACTATGTGCCAGACACTATACAAGGCCCTGGGAATATAGTGATGAACAAAAAGATAACATGAACCTTATATTCTAGAGAGGTGGGCAGATAAAAAGTTAAGTAAGTAATTCATGAAACAAATGAAGAGACTAATGTGACAGAACATGGCAGGGGTGGGGGAGCAAATTTAGCTAATATGGTAAGGGCAGGTCTTTCTGAGAGGGGCCGGCTGAGTTCAGATCTTGTGACAGTCAAGTAAAGATGAAGCAGGAGAGGTTTTCCGACAGAGGAAATAGCAAGTGCAAAGGCCCTGAGGTGGTCAGTATAGAAAAATTCAAGAATGAGAAAGCAAGAGCAGTGCAGTGAGAAAGGAGAGTAGTAACAAATGTGGGCAGAGGCCAGAGCTCACAGGCCATGCTAAGCAATTCAGATGATAACAATTGCAATGTGAAATGAAGGTAATGTGTGCTTCATCTGTGTTCACACTGCAACTCAATTTCAATTGAAGGGCTTCCCAAACACCAAAATGGAAGTTTTCTAAAATGGTAGCCTAAAGTAGCGGTCGCCACCCTATGGTCCACAGACTACTGCTGGTCCATGAGGTCTGAAAGGTTGGCGACCAGTGGCCTAAGGGGTATTCTTGGCTGAATAGAAAACCACAGGGCAATGAACCCCTTAGATAGGAACCAGGATACTTTTGGGGTCTGATGAGCCCCCTTCTTCCTCAGCTCCCCTTAATGCTAGCTAGCCTCTAACTAGTCCAGTTCCACAGACTCAGACACAGACTTGGTGGTGGTTTTTTAGTCAAAGGAGACATTTCTGGTTCTTAAAACCAAAATGTTCTTTGAGGGTTATTTAATAACATAGCCTTGAGCAATGAGTATATATACTTAGTGGTGGTTACTCAGAATAACCACAACAAAAAGAGTTCGGAAAAAATACAAATGAATCCTTTGAAATAAAAATCACTATTATAAATTTTCTAGACAATTCTATGACATCATCACAGCAGGTGACTACTATGTCTGTTAGCTTTCCAGCCAAACCCCATCTACTAAAGCTCTCAAAATTCAATTAGTTGGGGTGCCACATGTTAGCTATTCTAGAGCACCATTTTTATTTATTTTTTATTTTTTTTTATTTTAGCAGTCTAGGCTTAGATTAAGAATGGAAGAAAACAAATGACTCTTCTGGGAATATGGGAAATACCATTTCCCCAACTATGAGGTCCCCATATTCACAAGGCCTCTTTATTTGCTTTGCCCTTCAGCATGATATGCTCTCAGTATTTTGCTGACAGATGCTTTCAAGGCCACCTGTAATGGATTGTGTATAAATAACAGGAGTACGTGTTCTGGTGATGAAAGAGAACTGAGGGGAATTCACCTTTGCAAGAAAATGTAATTCTCTGTATTTTTTTTTCCTGGCAGAGCAGACCCAGGCTGATGTCTCCCTTGAGAGTGGGATGGCATTGTGAACGGTGGCAGCACTTCTGGTGGATGGATCTGGGGCGAACTTTACCCAGCAACTGATTACTTAATCTTCTGAAATATCTAAACCAAAAAAAAAAAAAAAAAAAAAATGGGAGCGTTCTCAGCAAAAACAGGCTTTTCTTTCAACTCTATTGAAAGTGGACCCACATGCCACAGACCACAGGTCTGAGATGGTGGATGGGCATCTTCGGGTTTCTTCCGGATCGGCCCCTGGGTTTCAATAGACCGGGACAAGTTACGGCTCAGGATTCCCTCATGGACCCAAACAAGTTCTTTCTCTGTTGCATGTGGTTCTTACTAACTGTTGTGGTTGTGTCAGGAGTCCCACCTCTAAGCCAGTGTTTCCCAACCAGTTTATCCCAGGCTCCCTAGGATGAACTGATAGTTCATTGTACATGACTGCCCAAACATCAGTTTGTGGAGTTTGAATTCCTAGTTTGCATTTTGAAGTCCATAGGTATTTTGAATGTGCTTTTCCAAACTCCATATGTCTCCCCCTATCCTATCTTGAGAATCACTGCTCTGAACTCATGCTCTTAACCTTGACAGCTCAGAGGTCATAGGAAATGCTCAACCATCCTGGGAAGGGTCTGAGGGCCGATGTGAGAAGTGCCACACAAGATGTTAAGCACAGTGAGGCTTTACTGGGTCTACAGGGCTCAGAGGTCCACGTGCAGATGCTGTGATCATGTGGCAACACTGATTTGTGAGAGGATCCTGCTCATGTGTGTGTGAATGTTAGGTGATGAGCAAAAGTTAAAGTTAAAACGTTATCATAAAAATCTTGCAGCTCCCATCTTTCCAAGAATGTCTGTGAAAGGAGCTCCACTTGAGAAACACCGTCTTAAATGATTTTATCACCTTTTATCCCACACTCTATGAAAACTTAAGAATCCCTCATTATGAAGCTTGTTCTAGAATTACAAGATTAACTTAGCTTCCTTTTTCAGTCTCTAGGGTGAAAGGTTAATATATTTTGGTAATCACAGATGACTGACTTTTTTTGGTTCTTAAGGAATGAAATTAATGTGAACACATCAATTTGGAGCTTTATTCATGTTTGTCCCCTGCCATTATAAATAAAAGTACATGCTATTCACTGAGAATGGTTGACGTGATTTTTTAAAAATCATATTGAAATGACAAATAATTTGAATATGTCAACACTAGCCTATTGAATAATGCTTAGGGTTCAATATGTGAGAATTTGAAAGATGGAATGTGCTTTTTCCATAGCACATTCCATCTTTCAATTTCTCACCAAATGTCCTTACATTTTTGGCTTCCTCTCCCTTCCCTTATGGGCCCTGGCCACTTCCTTCAACCAGACTGTGGTGGAAGGTGCATATTGTGTGGGTCACTCACTGCACAGCTATGAATGCCACCCCCTGGATGTTATGGTGTGCAGCCTGCACAGCCCTTGATCCACTGCAGACCATCACCTGCACTTGTTTTCACACCTCTGCATCCTTGCTCATTGTGTTTCTTCTCTTCTGCTCTTTTTTCAAATTTCTCCTTTAAGACTCATTTACAAATGATCTCCCTTGTACATAACCCTCTCTTCTCACTGCTTTTTTTTTTTTTTTTTTTTTTTTTACTAAAAGCAGCTATTATTCCCTCTTCTATAATCTTAAAGCACTGTGCATTTGGGCACTTGACAACTCTCCCCAGGTTGTATGGAAGTTGATCAATCTGTACTGGTCTCCTGCCAGATTCAGAAATACTGTACTCAAAGGCAAGAGCCTGGACTTGAACATTGTTGCATGCCCAGTTCCTAACACAGAAGTTCTATGTTATCAAAGCAATAGCTGCCTGTGGTTTACCATGTCAAACGATACCAAAGTCTTTCCTCCTGCACCCCTCCCAAACCCTAGTCCTTGCCACACATTTATCAGTTCCATGCGTACTTAATCCTATTTTAAAACATCATAAAATGGCTTAAACAGATATTAGAGTGTAAGCAGGCAGAGTCCTACTTAAATTAAAACCTGGGTATCCACCTTCTGAGTTAAGAAACAGAGGAGCCATAGAACAGTGTTTATAAAGTCTGGACAAAGTACCTGAGAGGCCATGGGCCCCTTCCCAGTGAGTCCTTGCCTTCCTCCACAGAGCAGTCTACGTCGTGTCTGTTGTACTCATTCTGATGCTCCTCTTTATAGTTTTACTCCTTGCAATACCCCTAAGCAATGCAGTTTAGTTTTGAAAGGCACGGATAAAGTAAGTACCACATGATCTCACTCGTGTGTGTAATCGAATGAACAAAATAAACTGAACAAAGAGATCCAGAGACATAGAAGTATGGAACAGACTGTCTAACCTTGAAAGGAAGGCGGGGGGAAGAGATCAACCAATGAACTTGTCTGTATATATGCATAACCCATGAACTCAGACAACAGCATGGTGAAGGCCTGTGGTGGGGGTTGGGGGCAGCTAGAAGAGTTCAATGGGGGGAGAAGGGGGGACATAGGTGATACTTTCAACAAAGATTTTTTTTAAAAAGAAAAGCAATAGCAAACACCAACATAACAGCAAGAAAAGGGCAATATAACAATCAGATGAATGACCCTGGGAGGAGAGAAGCTGAACAGAGGCTCGGCTTCCCTGGAATTGACCAGAGGGTGGTCCTGAGTGAGCCCCTGGGAATACCGGGCAGGTGTTGGGAGGCTACTGTGTGAGCAGGGAATAGATGGTCAATGGGAGTGGGCTGCTGGGCACTCTTTGCTGCCATGGCCACCTCCAGCTTCCAGGAGCAGGTCAGAGCAGGTGCCTCTTCTGTGGTGGGGGGCGCTCCCACGCCCCCTGGCTGGCTAGTGTGCAGTGTGAACAGAACTGTCATCAGCACAAGGCAAGCAAAGTGCAGATAAGGATCTGCTCCAGGCTCATTTGGGCATTCTGTCCTCAAGTTTAAAAACACACAACAGGAGAGCCCTCAGCGTGTTGACACTGCTCCAATCATCCGGGCCCTCTGTGCAGGGCAGCCAGGCACTGCTCTCTTCCTGGGGTCTACGCCCTTCTCTGTCATCCCAGGAATTCCATTTCCCTCTCTCCCGAGTCAACTCCTGTTCCCCACACCCCATATATATTTGCCATAGCTAAACTGCTGTAACAAAAACATAAAATTATAGTAGACGCCTACTTCCCATAGCAGCCCAGGGGTGGGTATGCTGACTCCACAGTCACATCACCCCAGGGGGTGTGCGCACCTCTGCTCACATCCCATCGGCCAGAACTGGCCCCCAACTCAAGGCTGTCCAAAGATGGCCCTTAAGGAGAAACAGCCATGGGCACTAAATGGGCCCGTGTGGCTGAGAGCAGTGAGTGTTGATGGATGTGAGAGAAAGCCATGCTCCCTAATTCACTGCACCATAGAAATTGTTAGTGGTTCTGGAAATATCTGAAAGAACTGGACTCCTGATATATTTGAAATAAAATTCCTTTCTTAAATCAATAGGGCTATTTTCTTATTAAATACATTGAACATTGGAAGGGGCAGAATTTAATCTTACTCATTGGTGGAAGAGCATTCTGGCCTGGTCCCTTAAGCACAAATCGTATTTAAGCATGGGCTTCTATCTATGCAGAGACTTGTATTTCCTATGTCCAGGTGACTTTCCTGGCGAGCCATGCAGGACTGAAGGAAGAAGGGGAAGGAAGGGTATTAGGAGAGCCAATGAAAGCGAAAGCGCAGGACTTTGTATAATCTCTCCAGGCTGCACCTAGCACACCTGGGGCTTCAATCCCAATGGCTGCTCCTACCCAGTGGGCTTCTCCCTCCCAGCCAGCAAGGCTGCCGCCTCTGGGCAGCCCCTACAGCCCAGCTTCCTAGGAAGGGAGCAGAGCAACTGCCTTTTCACTTTTCTTTTGTGTCTTGTGAAACTGGCACTACTTCACACATAAAATTACAAGTTGTTAAGGTAGAGTTTTGCACTGTCTTTCCTTAGGAATCTTCCAGGTCACCCTGAGGAAAGGGTATGGATGCTCTCTAACACAATCTGCCCTGGTTTCTACCCAGAAGTGTCACATGGGTCCTCCATTCCTAGAGGATCCAATTGGGGAATGGAGGACCAACAACTCCTGGGAAGGTCAAATTAGCTGAGCCTGAAGCTGTGGCCGCGAAGTTGTCCCCCAGCATCTAGAATGCATGCGATTAGGGACAGCAATTATACACGGACAATCATACAAGAACTGGGATAATTTTGTTATTAGAAGGTACTCACACTACCTGTGAAGCAATGTATTGTTATTTGAAAATGGACTAGTATTATTTGCAATTGTATACAGCAAACTCTAGGACAACTAATAAACAAATTTTTAAAAAGTTAAAAAATAAAATGCTATGAAAGGAGAAAAAAATGGAATCATAAAATTTTCAGTTAAAATCACAAAAGGGAGAAAAAGAATTAAAGACAAAAATAGGAATGATGAATAAGGGCAACAAGTAGAAAGCAGTAGCAAATATGGTGGATATTAATCCAAGTATATGAATAATCACTTAGAATGTCTAAACAGACCAATTAAGATAGATTGTCAGAGTGGACCAAAAAACAAGACTCAATTATACGTTGTCTATAAGAAATTCACTTTAAATATAAAGATGCACATAGATTAAAAGTAAGTACAATAAATGAAGAAAGATACACTATGCTAACACTAATCAAAAGAAAGCAGGAGTAGCTATATTGATTTTAGGCAGAGCAGACTTCAAGGAAAGGAAGGTTACCAAGGATAAAGAGAGGTGTGCCACATAAAAATGAGGAAATAAATTATCCAAGAAGACATAGCAATCTTTAACACGTATGTGCCTAACAAAAGAACACCAAAATGCATGAGGCAAAACATGAACTTCAAAGAACAATAGATAAATTCACTATGATAGTTGGAGACTTCAACACCCCTCTGACAAATGGAAAGATCCAACAGGCAGCAAATCAATAAGCACATATTGAACTCAACAGCACCTTCAATAAATGAGATGTAACATTATAGACTATATTTAACAATAGCAGAATACAGATTCCTCCCAAGCTCACATGGACTATCCACCAGGATAAACCACATACTGGGCCATAACAAATTTAAGAGAATATAATTCATACAAATTTAAAAGAATAGAAATCATACAATATCTGCTCTCACACTACAATGGAATTAAGCTAGCCATTAGTAACAGAAAGATACCTGGAAAAATCTGAAAATACATGATGATTAAACAACAACTCTTCTAAAACACACAAGTCAAATAAGAAATCTCAAAAGAAAATTTTGATCTAAATGAAAATGAAAAGAGAACTTATAAAAAAGTGTGGGATGTAGCAAAAGCAATGCTTAGAGGAAATTTTATATCACTGAGTGCGGATTTAAAAAAAGATCTAAAATCAGTCATCTAAGCTTTAGCCTAGGGAGCTACAAAGAGAAGAGCAAATTAAACCCAAATTAAGTAGAAAAAAATAATAAAAAGTAGAACATAAACCAAAAAAAAATTGAAAACAGAAAATCGGTAGAAAAAAAATAATAAAACCAAAAGCTAGTTCTTTGAAAAGATCAGTGAAATCAACAGGTCTCTAACCAGGCTAAAAAAAGAGGAGGGATACAAATTGCTAACACCAAAAATGAGAGAGGATACATCCTTGTTGATCCACGGACATGAAAAGGATAATAAAGGAACATTGAACAACTCTGTGCCCACAAATTTGATGACCTTGCTGAAATGGACCAATTTCTTAAAAGATACAATTTCCCAAAACTCAAGAAGAAATAGGCAATTTGAATAGGCCTAAACCTATGAAAGAAATTGAATCAATAATAATCTCCCCAAACAGAAAATATCAGGCCCAGATAGATCCACTGGTGAATTCTAGCAAACATTTACAGAAGAAATCATAACAAGTTTCTACTATCTCTTTCAGAGAGAGAAGCAGAGGGAATACTTCCTAATTCATTCTATGAGATCAGCATTATCCTAATACTGAAACCAGAGAAGACGTTATATGAAACCTACAGTCCATTATCTCTCATGAATACAGATGCCAAAGTTCTCAACAAAATGTTAGCCAATCAAATCCAACAACACATACAAGGAATTACATACCTCAACCAAGCAGACTTATTTCAGATTTTCAGGGCTGATTCAATACATGAAAATCAATTAATTATAATCTTAATTATAATCATTCACATTAACAGACTAACCAAAAGAAATCACATGATCATATCAATAGATCATATCAGAAAAGAATATTTGATAAAATCCAGCACCCATTCATGGTAAAAACTCTAGAACTAGAGTAAACTAGAGGGATACTTCCTCAACTTGGTAAAGATTATCTACAAAAAAACAAAAACAAAAACACACACACACACAAAAAAAACACACACAAAAAACAAAAACAAAAAACACCTCGCAGCTAATATCATACTTAATGGTAAGAAACTGGAAGCTTCCTCACTAAGATCAAATACAAGGTACAAGGCCAGAACATCCCCTCTCACCATTCAACATCTCACTGGAAGTTCTAGCTAATTCAATAAGACAAGAAAAGGAAACAAAAGGCACACAGACTGGGAAGGAAGTACTAAAGCTTTCTTTGTTCACAGATGACACAATCATCTATGTAAAACATCCAAAGACTGAGGGAAAAAAACCCTTCAGAAACTAATGAGCAATTATACCAAGGTTGCAGCTGTACACCACCAAGAGTGAAGCCTGAGGTAAACTGTGGACTTTGCCTGATTACAATGTGTCAATGAATGTTCATCAGTTGTAACCTATGTAGCACTCTGGTGGGCGGATGCTGATAATGAAAGAGGCTGTACAAGTGCGGGAACAAGGGCTCTATGGGAAATTCCGAACCTTCTGCTGACTTTTGCTGTGAATTTATAGCTTCTCTAAAAAAATCTTAAAAACTAAATTATATATATATATATATATATATATATATATATATATATATATATATATATATATATATATATAAATACTTATGTTCAAAAAACTCCACATGCATATAAACTTTGACCCCTCTTTTTTTGCTGAGTTATGGGAAAGGGACAACAATGGATGATGTTGGGGAAACAGCCTCCTGCGGGCACCTCCAGCTTGGAGGAGGATGTGGGGATGAGTCACATAAAATCATAAGCAGGTGAGCAGAACCAGGCCCTGACCTGTTTTACTCGTTGGACCTTCCAGATGTCCTAAGTCAGCATCTGTGTCATGTTAGTAGAACTGAGAGTTTGCTTTGTCCTGGGTGTTCACAGCAGAGCAGCAGCGGCAGCCTGGACAGGTGCTAAGCTTGTCGAATTCACCCAGAAACACCCACGAGGCTTGGGAAGGCTCTGCCAGGCCCATCAGGCTGCCAGCTTTACCCGGGAACGTTTCAGAGTCTCAAATATGCCAGTGTGCATCGTGAGTTTCCAAAGTCGTCATGGTTAAGTCTGATCAAGTAATTGAATCGATAACCCCTCCCCTGGGAACTGACCTCTCTCTCTCTCTCTCTCTCTCTCTCTCTCTCTCTCTCTCTCTCTCTCTCTCTCTCTTTTTTAAAAACAAACAAACACAACTTTATTTAGGAGTAGTCTATGGCTCACATAACTCACCCATTTCAGTTATACAATTGAATGAAGAGGGTTCACCTGAGCTGCATCATTGCTCCAGGAACATGAAATTGCTGCTCAAAGGGTAGATTTCTCTGGTTTAAAAGCGACATGGACTGAATTCAAACCCTGGTTAGGCTACTTCCTAGATGTGTGCCTGTGGCTATGCAAATTTATCTGGTTTGAGTTCTCACTATGAGAATTAAAATTAATAAAGAGAGCTACCCTTCTCTCTGACCACTTCATATCAGGATATGCTATTTGTTTCCGGTCACCAGCCTTGGGTTGGGTTATTTATTTCAAACATTAACCACAAATGCTAACCAGTCCTATCATTTGGAGAATTGTGATCAGATTAGACCTTGGAACAGTTTCCTGAGAAGGGAGTTGAGGGAAGGGATGGAGGTAAGGGCGGAGTGACGACCTTGATAACTTCTTGACTTTGGAGTTATCCTTGCAAGGAAGCTCAATGGTGCCTCTCCCAGAACATGTCCAGTTTGCTCTTTCCACAGAGCCAGCAGGGTTCCAGCACCTTCAAAGGGAACTGGCACTCCAGCCTTAGCTGGATGGAGGTACACTTTCCTTGGCATACTTACGGGGGCTGATTGCTGGTTGGTAGAGCACTTGGGTTTTGGAATCAGGTTCCGGTTCTTCCCAGTTTTGTCATTTACTAACTACATGGCCTTGGGCTTTTACTCACTGCTCACTTTAGAATGGAATACTGACCGCAACCTGGCTCATGGGTCTGCTGGAACTATCTGATAATATTAACTAATACTAATACTAATAGTGTCAGAGTATACGTATCACCCCCTTTATTCCTCCCAATGAAACGATGAGGTTGCTACATCCAGTAGCTCCATTTTACAAATGAGGAAGAAAAAAAATGTCGAGAGAGGCCACTTCATGTGTCCGAGGTCACACATGAGCTGGAGCTGGGATTGGATTCAAACCGGGCAGTCTGGTTTCATCACCCTTGTGTTCCGTCGCTTCACCAGACCACTCTCCTGCCTCTTCTTAAGGAAATAATACAGGAATCGTGCCTGGCATTAGTAACAGTGCAGTAAGTGATAATGTTGAAATAGTAAATAATACCTCAATCTCCCCAGGCCTCTACCTGCCGATGGAATTCATACCAACAGTAATAACAAAAATTTCACTTCATCACACCTCTGCTTGCATGACCCAGGTTCCTAAATCTCTCAAAGTTACTGCTGGGGTATCTCACCTGGATCTCCTGCCCTCCCACACTTGCCCCTCCCTGAAGGCCCTGCCCTTGAAGTCCCTTCTGCTGGGAGTATCCTCCTTCCCTCTTCACAGGGCTAAACGCCCTGGGCCCTAAGCAGAAATGGGTCATCACAGTCAACACTGTCATCTTGGAGACTAGCAACTCTTGTCAACTGTGTGCTGTTACAGTTAGTAGATGTCTCTTAAGCAACTGTTATGTTTTGGAAATGATGCCAGAATACACTCCCACACAAGATACAAGCAACCAGTATGTCCAGACTGGTACCCTATAGCAGCTTAGGAACTCCTGGCATCTACTAAGTCCCATACAAGATCAGCCTTTCTTACCATATTCATTAAAAACAGTGAGGGTTGTAAAATAGAAAGTTTTGTTGTTGGTGGTGGTGTTATAGCTTAGAAAAATGCCCAGGCAATTCTTGATAGTATCTATTTACTTTATTTAAATGGTCTTTACATTTGAATTCTTGCCAAGGAAATGTCCTAACTTTTACTTCCATCTGGCCAAGCAAAGCATTTGAACCTCCCCTGGGCATTGCAGCATTGGAATCCGCCCTCCTACCATCACCAGGGGTTCTATTTGTGGCCTCTCGGGGCTTTGGTATGTCTTAGTTCACTTGGAGGCAGTAGTCTCTGTAAACTGAGAAAACCTCCCCCACTCCTCCTCCAACCAAGGGGACAGAAGACCCAAGAACAACAATGTGTTGTCACCTACGTGACCATGGGGACAGACTTAGACAGGAAATGTCTATGGAAATGGAAATCAACTACATACATGGGGGAATTGTAGTTATTTTTCTACATGCTTAACGTTACTAAAAGTGAAGGGAAAGCAAGTACAAAAAAACCAGGAGGAGGAAAGGAAAAGCGCTCAGAAGCCTGCAGCAGACCTGTGTGAGGGGGAGTGAGTAATCAGTAATTTCCTGCTCTCTGTGATAAGAGAGTAGTTTAACCAAACTGGTTTAACCAAACATTTGCCCTATAGGCCTTTGGCTTAAATTTAGTTACTTATGACTGTGCTTCCATATTGCTTCCAATTCTTAAGGGCAACTGAGTCTTTTTTTTTTTTTTTTTTTTTTTTTTTAGTAGAAAATAAAAAGGTAGACCATTTTCAGGCAAAAAAAGAAGAAAAAAAGTGTATTCTGAGATAGTAGCAAAACCTGCCATTGTAAACAAGACAGGCACTAAGTCATAGATGAGGGCCTCGGCTGCCTGTAGGGAAAACTTTTGGTTTGTTTTTGAGTTACAGTACTCCCCTGAGGATTTCCAGGTTTCCCACAAAGAAGGGCTGAGATCCCATCTCCTTTCCACTTCATTTTAAAAATAATATACTGTGTCCATTAAATTGCATGCTGTTTTCCTAAATGGGAGCACATAAGAGAGCTCTTTGCTTTTAACATGTAAAAGAGAAAGTCAGTCACTCTCATACTAACGCTGGTCATTAGCTAATTGTTGAGCGGTTAGCTGTCACAGTAGACCAGACAACCAAGATTTTGAGGACATAGCCTGCTGCATGCCACGGGAATCATTTGCATGCAGTTATGGAATTGTTTGCATGCAATCAGACACTATGTTTAACACTGGAAGCCATTTATGTCCAATAAGAACTCTTCTGCACTCCCAAATGCATCTTGTTGCCCAATCTCCAATAGACTCCCAGGCAGAGGGTTTCCACAAGGATGATTTTGTACATGTTCTGCACCGCCCCCCCCCCCCCCACAATGGCCCAACACTTAATCACTTTTCCATTCTATGTTCATCAATGCTCCAGGCAGCCAGCTGCCCTGGTCACTCCAGGTCTCATGACTATTAACTCAGGTTACTCCTGAGACAGAGCACACAGAGCTTCAAGTGTGAGCATACTTTTCATTTGCATCTGCAAGATTTGACTATTCCAGCTGAGGCAATCTGGCCTTTTCAGTGCCATTTATTTAACACACAGCCTGAGTCAGTCCCTGTGCTTAATGGAAGGTTGGAGAGTGGTTCACAAAGAAAATCAAGACATGGTCCCCACTCTCAAGTTCTTGCCCAGTAGAGACTACCAATACCTAATAGGCAACAAGTGCCACAAAAGAGCTAAGAAAGCCCTAGCTGGTTTTGCTCAGTGGATAGAGCATCAGCCTGCACAATGAAGAGTGACAGGTTCGATTCTGGTCAAGGGACATGCCTTGGTTGTGGGCTCGATCCCCAATAGGGGGCATGTAGGAGGCAGCTGATCAATGATTCTCTTTCATTATTGATCCTTCTCTCTCTCTCCCTCTCCCTTCCTCTATATAAAAAAATAATAATAAAGAGCTAATAAAGAAACATGTATAAGCAACTAATTCTTCCTGGGAGAGTCACAGAAAGCAAGAGATAGGATTTTTAAGCTGGGCTTTACAGGATATGCAGGAGTTTGCAAAGTAGACAGGGAATGGGAACCCAAACCAAGCCATAGGAAATGTATGAGGTGTGCAAGTATATAGATAATCTGGATGAACAGTCCCGAACGTCAAAGTAGAATAGATGGGATAGGTCAGTGGTCAGCAAATCTTGGCTCGAGAGCCACATGCAGCTCTTTGGCCCCTTGAATGTGGCTCTTCCACAAAATACCATGGCCTGGGCGAGTCTATTTTGAAGAAGTGGTGTTAGAAGAAATTTGTTTAAAAAGTTTGGCTCTCAAAAGAAATGTCAATCGTTGTACTGTTGATATTTGGCTGTTGACTAATGAGTTTGCCGACCACTGTTCCATAGGCAACAATTGTCTTCTAGGAGTGTGTTCCCAGCTCAAATTTGTGTCAGGAACACTATTCCAAAGCAACTGTGGAGGACTTTATGGATACAGCAGCCTTTACTGACAATGTGGGAACCCTGGGGAGAGGTTGTAATATATAGTGCATAATCTATCCACATGTTAGGGCTTCCTGGTCTTCTCCTGCTCCTATCTGGGCTCCTCAGCTCTGAGAAGTTCCAAATTCTTCTTCTATTTTTTTTTTTTTTTAAGTAGTTGGACATTTTAATGAACTTCCCTCCATGTAGCTTCAAGCTACCAGGACACAGACCCCACCAACACCCTTAATCTTCTCCTTGCTCTTCTGCTGAAGAACTTGGCCTTCACAATGACAGGCTGCTCTGGGAGCTTTCCCTCCCCCAGAACTGTGTAGTAGCCTGATGGCACCACCTCAATGACAGCAGCAGCTCCAGTCTTGATTTTGGCAGCATTTTCCCGTGTCTGCTCACTGACCAGGGTCCACAGTTTACCAAAGTTGACAGTTGGGCAGAAGCTCTGGTTCCTCTTTAAGTGGTGATGCCTCATACCAAGTTTCCCAAAGTCACCTGGGTGGTATTTGTCGAAAGTGATCCTGTGATGATGCAAGCCGCCAGCATTACTGTGGCCCCGGGTGCTTCCTGTGCTTGCCGTGGTTGTGGCTCATGTGGCCCCGAAGTTTTCGGGTCTTCCTGAGTCTGGATGGCATGTCGGTGGCCGAGCTGCAAGAGGGAGGCTTTTGGGAAGTCTCGCCTTTTTTAAAAAAACTTTTAAAAAGCCCAGATAGCACAAATCAGTGGTTGACCAGTCAGGGTTGCAGCTTGATCCCCAATCGGGGGCATGAAGGAGGCAGCCAATCAATGACTCTTTGTCAGCATTGATGTTTCTCTCTCTCTCCTTCTCTCTTACTCTCTAAAATCAATAAAAATATTTTTTAAAAAAACACACTTTTGAATATGTTTTTAAATTTTTAATGTATGGATTGATTTTAGAAAAAAGGAGAGAGAAAGAAAGAGACATATATAAACATCAATTTATTGTTCCACTTGGCTGATTCTTGAATGTGCCTCGATGGGGATAGAACCTGCAACTTTGGCATAGCAGGACTATCCTCCAGCTAGCTGAGCTACCCAGCCAGGGTAAACGTTCCAAATTCTCAAGTCCCTTATGCAGAGCTAACATTCAAGCCTGCAGAAGGCTCATTTCTATGCTAAATAATTATAAAGCACTTTTTCTAAACAAAGACAGTTATATTGTTAGGAGAAATTGTAGTAATAGCTGCTAAATATAATTTTCTATAGAATTTATAAATTTCTTTCATCACACACATATGAATCATCTACAACATCAGCAATATTCTAAAAGTTTTACACATAATGGAAATTTTTTGTGAAACATAATTATACTTGATAAACACAAGGCAGTATTCCCAAATTCACGCCAGCATTTCAACATCCAAGATAAAATAACGATAGAACACTGTGGTAAACTTATTTTTTTAAAAAGGTTTATTTGTTACAAAATGTTAAATACTAAAGCTAAAAACATATAAATTCAGATCAGGCTATATTAAAATACACACATATCCTTCTTTGCAAAATTATTAAAGATTTAATTAAACAGATGCTTTAAATAAAATAAAATACTCTTGAGGACTTTTTTTTTTTTTGTATAATTAATTGTATCAGTGTAGTGTAGTTTTAAAAATAACAGTTGAAAAGTTTATCTGTCTTGAAAGTCAAATTTATCCAAATCTTCAGTTTTCTGCTACTGCCCAAAACGAAGCCATCATGCTGGCTTGGACTAAATAAATTTGTTATGTTGTTGAAACTTCTATATTACGAGCCTGCTTTTCTACAATATGACACAGAGTAGCCAGAAGTATACAAAGGGTTACATAAGGTGAAAACCTGGCCCAGAAAGAGAAGGCCTTAGCTCTACCATACAGTATCTCCTCTAATTAAAATGATTGGGAAATATATTGAAGCAGAGATGAGCACAGAGCACACATTCATATAGAAATAATCTTTCAATTAAAATCAAAACCAAAAGAGTACTCATTTCTCCAAGATAGCTAAAGAGTATTTTATAATGTCTTGTTATTTTAAATCGAGTGAATTCAAACATTTTAATCTAGATTTAAAAACTAATTTGATTACTATTCTGAGCAGCTCTGAAGAGCTATGAGATCTTCGGGTCTAAATCGCTCACACAGGTGTAAAGGACTTTGATAATAAAAACTACATGCTTAACATCAACAGAGCATCCACTTCCACACTCAGCTCCAATCAAACGACCTAAAACCTATATGTAGTCCATTTAAATGTTAAATAGTATTTGCAAGAACATATTTTGCTTTAGAACTTTTGTTTCAATTTCCTAGATTAAGAGTTACTGATTTAGAATTTTAAGTGCTCTAATTCATATAGGGGTAATGCTTATGAAGAATAAAATGCTGTCACTGCACTTTAAAAAGTTCTTAAAAGTGAATGAATTTCTGGAAATCCACTAGAGTGTCTATTCTTTACCATGCTAGTGCATGCCCACTGGGATTTGCCAAGAGTTGATTAGCTCAAGTAATTAAAAATTCAAAAGACATAAAATGCATTCCAGTAATTTTCATCAACAGAATTCAGTTAAAATCTGGTTTCTTGGGAGAAATATGTAGAGAATTTTTATTTTTTCTCTCTGACAGTGTTGGTATACATCCAAGGACTAACTGTATGTGATTCTAATTCTATAGTGCCAAACTGTTTAATCAAACCTTTGAACAGTTGGGAAACTATATGTATTCTAAAGTACTTGAAAATTAAAAAATACATATATCCAATATTGAATTTTATTACAGAAGAAAATGATGCCAACAATAACACAGTAATCTGGTTTTCTCTCTCTCTGCTTGTGTAATTATTTCTGTTGACATGAAACACAAAAGAAACTAGAATTCTGTCCTCTATCCTAGTACCATTTTCTCTACATGGAACAAGTATTTCACTTACATCCTTTCGTTTAACTTACTGGGTAATCTTGAAGGACAAAACTCGTGCTACTCCTCAAAATAATTTAAATAATTCAAGCCACTGACATCCTAATCTTAGTAAATACACTAAAACAAAAACATCTTGAGCCTTCAATAGCAATTTCTCTAAAAAGCACGTTTTTCTATGAGCATCTTCATAAATACGTATAAAAGTCACGCTGGTCAGTCGCTTTTACCAATATCCTGGTGCTACAGAATGATCAATAATGTATTGGCTCGTCTGGTACAGAGCCAGAACAGCGAGTGTCTTAAAGATAACGAACACAAGACATCTCTCACTCACTAGTCAAGGTGGCACAGAGGCCCTGGGAGGAACACATTTCCCAAAAGCGTTCAGAACCCCCACAAAGCTCTCTTCCCTCCAGAAAGCCTCCTCCTCTCCCCTGGGTATCGGTGCCTCTTTTCTGCTTTCAGGAACAATGATGTCTGAGCAAGAAAACACAGTACATATCCCACTACAAGACAGACATCATTTCAGAGGCCCAGCACAAAGTGAAAATGCAGGCCCCTTCATCAAACATTATTATGAATTTCAAGATGGAACCAAGCAGGGGCCCTTCTAAGCTCTGACCCTATACAGTTAAAATCCGGTTTCTTGGGAGAAATATGTAGAGAATTTTTATTTTTCCTCTCTGACAGTGTTGGTATACATCCAAGGACTACACAGTTCCCTGGCCATACAATCATCCTCCCTTAGGTTTCCTACCTAATCTGAATCCTAGGGCAGAGACAAGGTGGCTCAGTTGGGTTGTTTCAGACAAAAAACATAATTTTTTTTCATGATGGTTGAAACACTGATGTGAAAACAAGTGTCATTTCACATTCAAAATGTCAGGCAAAATTCGATTCCTAAAGTCTGATTGATGAGTCGTCCCCTAGATTTTTCATTATAGAAGTAGTCACACTGGGTCTCTACATGCCCCTAATCTTAAGAAAGCCATTAATCAGACATGATGAAATTTCTGTATTAATCCTACATGATTTCTAAAATATTTTAACATTTTTTAACTGGGAAAGGTGTTAATATCGCCAAAGCAACTGGTCATCTTAAAGGGAATAAGTGGCTGCACAACAGCTTTATACACTATGTGAAGCCTTAGACTTAGCGTGTAGTATATTTCGTTCCCTTTTAAGATCATCATCATCATTTTCTCAAAGAGAAATAGTAAACACATTAAGCTGTATGGTGACTTTTTCTCCCCACACCCATATATATATAAACGCCCATGTTTCCATCACAAGAATTTTACTGGTACCCAGAGGTATCCCATTCTTCATGATGATGATAATTTTAAGTGTGTGTGTACATAAAAGCGCCAGGTTACATGACTAAGCAACGACACTTCCGGGAGTGAATATACTTCCTGTATTCCGCAAGCTGCTTCAAGTACAGATTCGATGGCCATCTGTGCTTTTCAACAAAACTGCGTTCTTCCACTAAAATTTTTAGAAAAAAAAAATGTTAATTGAATATATTTTATTTGTGATCGAGTTTAGGTATGAATTATTGCCTTCCTGTTGAATGGCTGACATCCAAGCTCTTCTATATACTCCCTACTCTTCCCTCAAGCCTTCCAAAATCATACAACTTTGGTTAAATCAGTCATCAGGATACATCTTTCCATCACTTCATCAAGTAGTATTTGATAATGTGTTTTTTAATATATATATATATATATATATATATATATATATATATATATATATATATATATATATAAACTTGCTTTTTCCTGGAGATGAAAATGAACTTGTTTTTTCCATAAAATTTCTGTTTTTTTTTTCTTTTGTAACTAACACAACCTCCCAAACTCTTTAAAGTCCCCCCGTCCTCTCTCCCACCAAGCCAGAGTGAGCAGGTAGCCCAGCCATTCCTGCAGGGCTGGGGTGTTGCCCTGGAGACCCTCTCCTCCCAAACTTGCACGCTATTGCTTCCTAGGCCTGCCTCATGCGTTTGTGTTCATCCAGACACTCCTGACGCCAGGTCCTTCCCTTGTTCGATTCTCTAGTTTTGGTGAAGCAGAACCTTTCTTAGCTTCCTGAAAAGGGCAGGTACATAGAAGTATTTTTGAGACCTTGCTTGTGATGAAACGTCTTTCATCTCCTCTCACACAACTCATAATTTCGTTTGCTACAGAATGCTGGAGACAGCACTTAGCAGATCTTTTCAATCTGCTGTCTCAAGGCCTTTACTCCTGGGATAACTCCTTGTATTATATTATTTCTTGGTAATTTTTCCCCACTTTTTTTTTTTTTCCGTATTAACTTCTATTATTCAGGCATTTCACTTCCTGGATTGAGTCTCCATTGTTTTTTGGTTTTTTTTTAAACTTTTCTTTCTGGTCTTTTTGTCCTTCTTTATGGGAGATATCATTACTTTCGACTATTTTATTCACTTGGGTTTTGTTTTGTTTTTTTGCTATCATATTTGTAATGTCCAAAAATGACTTCCTATTCTCATATTGCTTTTTTGAAAATTGTAGTAAAATGTATGTAAAATAAAACGAACCATCTTGACCATTTCTAAGTGCACAGTGAATGGTAAGTGGTGTTAACTACATCCATGTTGTCGTGCAACCACATCCATGAAGCGTGCTCCAGAACTCGTCATCTTGCAAAGCTGAAACTGTGCCCATTAAACAATTTCTATCCCTGCCTCCGCTGCCCCTGGAAACCACCACTCTACTCTCTGTCTTTACAGCTGTAACATTCCATCCCTGCTTTTCTTGGCTGTGTCTTATGCTTGGAGGATATTAATTTTAAAGGTTTTTGTTTGTTTTCTTCTACTCCTTGTGCTGTTGTGTCTCTTTATTCCTCTAAGTTCCTTCTTGTGAGATAACAGAAAACACATATTGGTCTCCGCACCCAGTTCTTGACACAGAGGCTCCTGAATCCCTTGAAATTTCCTGGGTGGTATTATCGTCTTTTATTTTAATCAGGCAATTCTGGGTGGGCTCCTGATGAGGGCTGGTTATCAAAAAGACATGATTAGAAGTTTGGCTCAGTGGATAGAGAATCGGCCTCTGGACTGAAAGGTCCTGGGTTCGATTCCAGTCAAGGGCACATGCTTGGGTTGTAGGCCTGGTTCCCATAGGAGATCAATGATTCTCTCTCATCATTGATGTTTCTATCTCTCTCTCTCCCTTCCTCTTTGAAACCAATAAAAATACATTAAAAAAAAAAAAAAAGAAGAAGTTTGGACTTTCAGCACTCCCCCTTCCTGACGCCCCCCCACCCCCATTCTCTTAAGAAGGAAAAGGACTGAAAATGGAGTTGATGAACGATCATGCCTGCATCAATGAAGTGTCCATAAAAACCCCCAAAGTACGAGGTTCGGGGAGCTTCCAGGTTGGTGAGCACATCCACGTGCCAGGCGGAGAATATACTCCAATTCCTCTGGACATGAGCTCCTGCACTTGGGATTCCCGAGCCCTCTCCCTATGTATCTCTTCCTCTAGCTATTCATCTGTGCCCTTTAATAAGCTGGTAAACTTAAGTAAGTTCATCCCTGCCTGTGTGAGGCAATCTAGCAAGTTAACTGAACCCATGGAGGAGGGTCATTGGAATCTCTGATCTATACCAGTTGCTCAAAAACACTGGACTTGAAGTGGGGTGGGGGATGGTCTTGTGGGATCTGGCACTCTCACTATCACCAGGTCATAGCTGGTGGTGAGAAGAACTGCTTGGTATGGGGTAAAACCTCAACACATTCGGTGATCAGAAGCGTCAAGAGTGAAGTGTTTTGTGTGAGAAGTAAAGACCACACGGGATAAAGACTCAGAGGAAAGTAACACAGGTGGAAAGACTGTAGGCTTTTCCTATTCACTTCTCTCTTGTTTTCATTCATTATGTTTTGGTTTGGGTATCTATCTTTCAGGCTGGACATTGCCTCAAATATCTACTAATCCTCAGTTATCCTATATAATAAAAGGCTAATATGCAAATTGACCAAATAGCGGAACAACCGGTCACTATGGCGTGCACTGACCACTAGGGGGCAGATGCTCAAGGCAGGAGCTGCCCCCTGGTGGTCAGTGTGCTCCCACAGGGGAGCACTGCTCAGCCAGAAGCCCTGAGCTGGACTCATAGCTGGCAAGCACAGTGGCAGTAGTGGGAACCTCTCCTGCCTCCATGGCAGCACTAAAGATGTCTAACTGACAGCTTAGACCCATGGGGAGCAGTTCTAAGCTGTCAGTCAGACATCCCCCGACGGCTCCCAGACTGTAAGAGGGTGCAGTCTGGACTGAGGGACACCCTCTCCCACGAATGCATGAATTTTGTGCACCGGGCTGCTAGACTCTTCATATTGAAGAATGAGATAGGAGAAAGCTGTTTGGAAATCTTTAGGGCATGGGGGTGGGGGGGAGACACTTGCTGACTGGTGGAATACACTGAAGCACAACTGAACAGACTAATGTTGGGATCATTGAAAGAATTCTCAAATTAGGCTAGAGAAAGATGATTCGATTTCCTGTCCAGACTAGGGGAGTCAAGAACTCTAGAATCTGGGTATTGGAAGGAGGCTGGAGATGTACTACAAAATGTGCAACGTTCCCATAACCCACATGTTTTCAGTCCAAGCTCCTTGCCCATCTCTACTATACTAAAAGATAGTGATTTTATCATTTTTGTTTTGTTTTGTTTAATTTCTTCAGGAATGAACCTGCCATCTCTAGTGATGATGAAGGAGAAGCAGTTACCTGCCTGGGTGGTATTGTGTATGGCAAAGTTTCTTTATCTACATAAAAGTAAGTCTACTGCTTTCAGTCCCAAGCCTCATTCCA
Source organism: Pipistrellus hanaki (assembly GCF_964339955.1). Classification (NCBI taxonomy): domain Eukaryota; kingdom Metazoa; phylum Chordata; class Mammalia; order Chiroptera; family Vespertilionidae; genus Pipistrellus; species Pipistrellus hanaki. The sequence goes on along the minus strand of NC_140506.1, from coordinate 48,296,944 downwards.
CTTTCTAAAATACCTGGTACCTCAAATTTCTAAGGTTTTGGTATTTTGCTGGGTGAATAAGCTTGTTTCTTATCAGTATTCCCTTCTGTGGGAACTCAGGTTTCTCCTGCTAAGTAAGTTTCCACTTCTCCATCGACTCTTTGATCTCAACTATTGTAATTTGGATTAACAAGGTCTTGAGAGACCTGAATAAAGAGAAATGACCTAGCTACTCAGGAAAACTAGTTCTATGTTTCACTAAGAAGCAAAGGTGACATAAAACTACGCCCTTAGTTAAGATAAAATAACAGAAAAAATGTTATTACAGATGACCCCTGGCCAACAACAACCAAGACAAAAAAAACTCCATAGAATCTATAATAATAAAAGCATAATATGCTAATTAGACTTCTGGGATGGAGCCCGAGCTGCAGCTGCCGGAGTGATGCAGCCGCCCATGGCTGCGAGAGAGGATTGAGGCAGCTGTGGCTAAAAAGGCCTACTCATGCACGAATTTCATGCATCGGGTCTCTAGTAAAACACATAACACGATATTCAGCTAAATTAAACTAGCTGTGAGAATAATGGCTCCATAAATGCCAACAGTAATATATTCCTTTGCACTGCTGTTTGTTTTCATGAGTCCAGTCTATAAAATGTCTAATATTTAATGAGAGCTATTACTCTGAGTTCTGATGCATTCGTGCTAGAAGTGACAAGACATCTTTTTCAGTCACACCTTTCAATTTCTAAACACCCCTAAATAAGAAAAGTTCTCAGTTAAAACCATTTGCAGAATTCCATTGATAATTTGATAATTTTTCAAACTAAAATAGGCAATTCTTTAAGAAAGTTCTGAAGTGATTGTGACAAGAACCCTTTTGAACCTAAAGTGACCCTGTGCTGTGGGCCAGGTGTGAGGCAGTATGGAGGAGAGGGGACTGACACTCTGGAAGACACGGCAGCTAATGCTTAGTTCCGGGTGGTTGTTGGGTGGGAAGATGGGCCAGAGTAGCCAGATCTTCAACTTTTCAAAAGAAGCCAAAAATTTAATTTTTTTAATGTAACATGTTACAATTTTTAAATGCTGACACTCTATTTAAAACAAACAAGCAAAAAACCATGTGGTCCAAATAGACTACCAGTTGGTGACCATCTATTTAGAATATCAAATTCTGCCTTATCCACAGGTGGTTCCTGCCCAACAGGAAGATCACTGCAGGCCCTGGACATAAACAGGCACCGCGGATCCAGAGCACGCATGACACCCTTTCATTCATTCCCATCAAGGGAACTCAGAAAACCACTGATACAGCCTCATCTCCTTACCTGCGCCTTTCCAAACTACACCTCAGGCCCTGCTTTTCACTATGCCAGGGGGTCATACATCCTTTATAGACAATTGTATACGTAAGAAAATAAAATAAACTTTAATAACTCAAAGGATTCACAGAGCATCTTTCTCCTAGGTTGTAATAGCATTCTCCATGTGTATCATGCACTTACGCAATATAGTAAGTGGAAAATAAGCCTTATTTTTTGTTTACAAGTGAAGGTGACCCAAGATAGCATAATGAAGGTAGTTCTAAAATCGAAATATTCCTTTATTTCATTTTAAGTGACTTCTGAACGAATAACTGTATAAGAATGTCTATACTAACAGCAAGCAGAATGTACTTTTTGTTTCTTTCTTGCACAAAGCAGATGGTTTGTGCTGTGCTGCTTTGATTTATTTTGTTACTCGACAGCACTAGGAGTTGGATTCTACATAAAGAGGCTTCCACTAGCCATTCAGTGTTTGTTGTCTGGCTATGAATGTCTGTTAAGGCGTCTGCCAAAAACCATTTCTTGGTTTCCTTAACTGTACAAGTAGTTGAATGAAACCAGGCACTTTCACTTTGTTTTAGCAGCAGATTCTCTTGTACAAGTAAGCTTTGATGTGGAAGGCTAAGATATAAAGCAGATAAAAGTGGAATTACTCTGGTTGAAGGTGTGAGGAAAATATCCAAGAAGCACAAATGTAGCCTTGTCTTCCCTCTACTTCTCTTGGCTCCCTCCTCTTCCCTCTCTTACTCCCCATTCTCCACCCACCTCAGAATCTCCAAGAGTTCCCTGTGTCAAGTTTGAGACTACTTGATTAGATCATCTTTAATTTCCTTTCTCTCTTAATCTGATTATTCCTTGAATCTATTCTAGGTAATAACGAGAGCAAACCACTGTATCTAAGTAGTCATCTACTCTGATGACTTCTATTTCATTTTCTTTCCTCTTACGTAACGCTGAGCTCAACTTTTGATTGGTTTTAATTTTTATAATTTATCATAAAAATCACACTACACATACTTTCTCTGCACATTAAGTTTTGTAACCCTCTTTGATCCATAAAAAATTTTTACTCCCAGGTAATACAGTTAACTCCTATATATATAAACTTAATAGATATAGGTATTAGTGCAATATAACTATATATTATAAACAATACACAACAGATACAATTCTTATATTAAAAAACGTTTTTCAGTCAGTACTGTTTAAATTTTGCTTCTGACTTGGGTGTTTAAAACCAAGATCCTATTCATCAAAACTAAATGCCACCAGAGGCCACTTTATCACTACACTTCAGGGAAAAAATGCATTTAAAAATGATGGGAGCTATGAAACAATCATTAGAAAATTTTGTGTAACCCAGGTCAAGCTACTTACGTAAAGTGACCTCAATGACCACACTGTGTATTTAAAAGGAGTGTATTACAATTGATTTTTTAATCTTTAAAAACTACTATTCCTCTAAAAGTTACGTTTCAAATCTAAGAACAAAGAACATAAAGTTTTCTTTCAACACAATAATTGCAATCTACCTGAAAGATCCTGAAATTCAGGCTTTTGACTGAAGATGAGGTAGTTAGTGGCAATGAAATGAAGTAGCCAGGTTGAAAGGCAATCAGAGTGGTGAAACTGCAAGAGAAATGGAAAGTGAAACAGTATTGTAAACAATGACCTTCAATACGATGATCAGATAAGAGAGAATGGGTCTGGAGAACCCACGGAGAGCCCCAATCCATGTTTAATGTGTCTGAATATATGATGCAGCCTTCAGCCTATTCTGACAACAGAAAGGAAAAGGGAGCATTAATAATAAATAATAATAAAATTACATTGATGGAGACACCAAATCAAATAAATAGCTAGTTATTGCTGCTGCAGTGGCTGAATATCTTTAAGCAGATGTATGGTTGCATCCGTGATTCACAAAGGCTATCTGAGGCTCTTGAAGATTTTGTTTAAGCTTTCAATCTAAGCCTCAAAGGTCATGGCCTTCACTAACTGCACTTGTATCTGTGCAAGATTATCACCAGCAAAGGTATACACTTGGTCATATCTAAAGAAATTCATCTGAGGAGCAAACTAAAAATTATTTAGAGGAGGAAGTGTCATCAACCAAAGGTTATGGTGACACTGTGCAAGTATTTCCATGAGAAGGTTATGTTTGAATAGTTGCTTTTAACTCAGATGTACTGTTACATGGAGCAGGATTCCCAGCGTATTTCTCATTCTGTTTCAATAGCTAACAGAGGGGGAACTCTGAGCAACTTGGCCATGACAAGTTGGTGCCAATCCAGTGACACTCACTGATATATGTAACCACTCGATTCAGAGTGTGGTAACTTGGTGGCAGGAAAGTTGGATACATGAGTGTAGTAGTTTTTTTATTATTATTATTACAGTAAATTATACATAAAATTTACCATTTTTAAGTGCAACCATCACCACTATCCTCAGAACTTTTTATTATCCAAAACTGAAACTTTTACCCATTAAATAATAAGTCCCATTTCCCCTTAGCCCTAGTCCCTGGTAATCACTATTTTATTTAACCTTTATGAATTTGACTATTCCAAGTACCTCATATAAGTTGAATTATACAGTATTTGTCCTTTTCAGTCTGGTTTATTTTACTTAGTGTAATGTCCTCAAGGTTCATCCATGTCGCAGCATATATTAAAATTTCATTCTTTTTAAGGATGAGTAATATTCTATTGTATGTACATACCACACTTCATTTATTCTTTCATTTGTTGATGGACATTTAGGTTGTTCCCACTTTTAGGCTATATATAGCTCTGTTAAGGACAATCAAAAATATGTAAAAAATAAGTAGTACTAAATTGAAGAAAGATTTGTAATCTCAAATCTTAAAGAAGAAACTCAAGTATTGCTCTTTTAAAAAGTTATAATGTGGGAATATGTTTTAACATTCCAATTCATAGGTCTTTCTAATTCTTATTATTTGAGTTGTATGAAACTTCATAGTTCATCTAATCCCACATCAGATTTTAACAATCTTTTTTTTTTTTACCTTGTATTTTAGCAGATGAATGTGAATTATCTGTAAGGAATAGAGCAAGAACATGTAGCTATTTTAACAGAAGCCACCAACACTACTAGATGATTAACCAGAGCAAATAACCTACCAACAGAGTTCAGAACCTTGCTGATGGCTGTGACTTTGAAAGAGAAGGGAGTTCAAAGAAATAAATAGCTGCCTACAAAAACATAATTCAAATGCAGAATTTTTTTTTGACTGAAATTTACGATATCAGAAGTGTGGGCTCTTGGCAAGAGATGGGATACTATAAACTTCTTGTGGACAAAAATGTATGCTGAACTGAGAAAGTAGGCTTAAACTTAAATAAACAAAAGAATAAAAAAAGAATAGGCATAAAAAAAAAACACACCTGTAAACCAAATGCTGTAGCATTTATTTTATTTTTTTTTATTTATTTATTTTTTAAAACACAAATATATATATATTTATTTATTTTTATATATTTTATTGATTTTGTACAGAGAGGAAGGGAGAGAGATAGAGAGTTAGAAACATCGATGAGAGAGAGTCATCGATCAGCTGCCTCTTGCACACCCCCTACTGGGGATGTGCCCGCAACCAAGGTACATGCCCTTGACCAGAATCGAACCCGGGACCCTTCAGTCCCCAAGCCAATGCTCTATCCATTGAGCCAAACCGGTCCCGGCCAAATGCTGTAGCATTTAACAGCTCTGTAACGAATAATAATGGTGCAGAAAGTACCTAGAAACTCACCAGGAAAAGATCAGAAACAAAACTGGTGGCCTGAATCAGCCAAATATTAATGCACAGATTATACAGAAATTGAGTTTAAAACTTTAATATGAGAGTAAACAGGACTTCACAGGAATCACAAAGTTTGGCTAGAAAGGGTTAAAAGTGGAGTGGAGATAAGGAAATCTCTACCTCAACCTGAAGGAACTGGTGGATTAGGGAAAGAAGCCTGTATTTTAAGTTAAGAGTTCAACTTGATAGAAATATATGGACCTAAAAAGTGGAAACAAGGTAAAAAAAAAAAAATGAGAAAGTTTAGGGACAAGTGGAAGGGGAAATGAGAAAATACCAAAACTGCTCATCTCTATTGAAGATATGAATGATGCTTTCCTGACACACAGTACACAGCAACAGAGATGATGAAAGGATCAGAAATTTCAATTACTCAGAGAGCTACTAGAAGTCTAAATCTGCTAAAACAATTTCACCTCCTAGAAGTCAGAAACAATGAGGAAAAGGTTAACTAAATTCTGACTACAGTATGAACTGGCTAGTGAAGTAGAACCTCAAAATAGAACCTCCCTAAGTTTCAAAGAGAATTTAGGGAGAAAATTATCCTGTTATCTGGGACCCATAATTCCAAACTAGGGACCATCAGAAATAGAATACAGGAAAGCTGATAAACGTAGGCTTAATCTTAGCAAATAGAAACATTATCAGAAACAGTAAAATTTAAAAAGAATTATTTCAGAATTTTAAAATTCAAGAGAAAAATAAGTATAATCGCACAATCAGAAACTACACAGGGGGAAAATAGGTCAGGAAAAATTTATGACAATGCAGTAATAAATGATGCTGGTGAGATGTGTTTGTGTGTGTGTGTGTGTGTGTGTGTGTGTATTTGGGGGGAGGGGGCACTTAAAGGAAACCAATGCAATCATACTAAAAATTCTCTTATGTATAAACTATCTATTTAAAAGGATATTACAAGAGGCCCAGGCCAGGTAGCTCAGGTGGTTAGAGCATCATCCCAATATGCCAAGGTTACAGGTTCAATCCCTGGTAAGGGCACATACAAGAATCAATCAACGAATGCATAAATAAGTGGAACAACAAATTGATGTTCTCTCTCTTTCTCTCTCTCTCTCTCTCTCTCTCTCTCTCTCTCTCTCTCTCTCTCTCAAATTAATAATAAAAAAGGATACTACAAGATAAGGAAAGAGAAGCTCATATCCAGTTTTTTAAAGTATGACAGACTTGTTAGAATAGTCTGAAAATGATACATCAAAAATGAACTGAGATTGTGAAAATACTAGACAGAATAAAAATGCATTTTAAAATTAAATCTAGGGGGTAGCTATTTATCCCATGCTCACTATAAATATATTACAAAGAAGAGCGATCAGGGTTACTCAATTTTTTTATATTTCTTTTTATCTCTAATATTAACTATGTATGATCTTATGACTTGATTATGAAAGAAAAGAACTCCAAAATAGTTAGAAAGAGTAAGGAAGACCTGGATGTTTTGAATGAATTCCATTCTATGCCTAGAAATACATGTTGATTAATGAATTTACCTCAGCACACGTTTAGCTGTCTCAGAGTCTGTCCTTTTCTGAATTATGTGTCTCTATTTCAGCAACTTGGATGAAGATAAATTCATCAAATTTTTCTAATTCTGGATGTAAACTTTGATAGGAATAGAAATGTTGTATGCCAGATAACATTTTATAAAGTTTTGATAGTCTGTAATGATGGAGCGAATATGTTCCCACGAAGCAGACCTTTAAGTTTCAGTTTACTGCAAGGTCAGTACTCATCACTGTGTGTATGACTGCTGCAGGCCCTGAAACCGTCCCAGGGAGTGGGTGAAATGGTAGAATAGCCAAGGGCTGGATGACCCATCTGCATAAACTTCTTGCTCCCAGGGATAAAAGAGAGAGAGTGGGAGCCTGGCCAGCGTGTCAGCGGTTGAGCATCAACCTGTGCACTAGGAGGTCATGGTTTGATTCCCGGCCGGGGCACATGCCCAGGTTGTGGGCTTGATCCCCAGTGGGGGCCATGCAGGAGACAGCGGATCAACAATTATCTCTCATCATTGATGTTTCTCTCTCTCTCTCCCTCTCCTTTCCTTACTGACACCAATAAAAGAAAACCAACAACATATTAAAAGAGAGTGGGAATAAGGAGATGGGAAATGTCTGACTGGGACAACAGGTGAGAGTTCCAGAGCAGAGTTCAAGAAAGCAGACCTAGTTTGGTCCTTTGTAAGGTTCATATTCTAGGGTCAGTCACAGTAAGTTGACTGTGTAAAATCTACCTGTTCCTTAGAATGTACAGCAATACAATTATTAAAAACAAAAGGGCTGCCAAAACTGGTTTGTCTCGGTGGACAGTGTCAGCCTGCAGACTCAAGGGTCCCAGGTTCGATTCTTGTCAAGTGCATGTACCCTGGTTGCGGGCACATCCCCAGTGGGGGGTGGGGGCTGCAGGAGGCAGTTGATCGATGTTTCTCTCTCATCCATGTTTCTACCTCTCTGTCCCTCTCTCTTCCTCTCTGTAAAAAATCAATAAAATATATATTAAAAAAAAAAAAAAAAAGGGTCCTGAGCTTAGAAGAGGGAAGAGATTCTGAGGAGACAGTAGGTATACTGTAGTGTTTCTCAACTCAAACATTTTTACTAAATATATCCCAGATACCGTGAGACATATCAACAAAGGAGGTTTGAAAGGATTAAGCAGTATACGGTACCTATACTTCCTACAAAAAACTGAAACTTCAAAACAGGTTCAGAAAGTGAATGAATCGATGGACAGATAAATGAGTTCAGCCTAATCGTCCTATCAGTTTGTAGGGCCCAATCCTGTCATTTTCCTTTCAGGAACCATAAGATTTGATCATTTTGGGTAAATTCTATTTCCTATAATGTCTATGACACAATAGTGCGCCAAACTCAAATGACTCTAGTAATGGCCACCATTCAGTTGAAAAGTTCCCCATCAGCCAATTCTACCTCCTTAGAAAGGGATTGCCCAGAAACCCTATCTCCAAACAAAACTGCCTGCCCACAGAAACGGCTGTGAGGGCACTTGAGCCTCACTTAGCCAAACTTCCAAACTAGGAGAGGTACTAACATCTCTCTGAAGAAGACTTTTAAAAATTCAAACAAGCAGATCCATAGGGCCAGTTACCTTGGCTTTCTTGAGCAAGTCAACTATATCAAGGTTCATGGATGCCAGCTCCCTGCTGGGCATGCTCTGCAGCTGGGTAATGATGAACAGCTCACAGATGTGCTGCAGTCTGGACACCTGGTACATCTCAGCACAGATCAGGAGACACATGGCCTGAAAAATGCCAGCTGATGCAAGGAGGGAAATAGAAGAAAATGGACAATAAAACCATTTATTTTACGGCCTAAGACAAACAGAAAATGCTGACTCTATCATTCAATGCAGAACAGAGTGCCCAGAGAAAACCCTGAAGAAGTCAGCATTCTAAACTCCATTTAAAAAAAGAACTAGTTTAAGCTTTCATTCTTAGAAGAGAATCAATGTGTCGTTTTTAATTATCCAGAGAGGGAGATTCTATAATTGCCCTTAATAATCAAGTCCAGAACTACGGGATAATTCCTTCTGCTCCCTAACCTATATTCTTGCAATTTTTCTCCTTCTCGCTTTAGTTCCAGGTTTGTTTGTTTTGTTTTAATTGTGGTAAAATAAACATAAAATTTACCATTAAGCATTCTTCCAGTTTTACAGAGAAATAACTGACATACATCAATGCTTAAGGGGTAGAGCACGATGGTCTGAATGACATATACTGTGAAATGAATACCACAGTAGGGTTACATAATATCCATCATCTCACATAGATACAATAAAAAATAAAAGAAAAAAAAATGTCCTCCTTGTGATGAGAAAACTTGGGATCTATAATCATAAGTTGCCTATATATCATGCAGCAGTGTTAGCTACAGTCATGCTGTACATTTCTAGACCTTATTTATTGACCACCTTCCTCCAATGCCCCCACCCTACCATCAGCCATTTTTAAGTGTGCAGTTCATTGGTATTAAATCCATTCAAATTGCTGTGCAACCATAACCACTTCACATCTCCAGAACTCAGACATCATTCCAAACTGGAAATGTGTCCACAAACAGGAACTCCCCACAGCCTCCTCCCCAACCCTGGCCATTATCCTGGTTGTTGTTTTAACACTTCCTTGTAAATCTGATTTTTTATGTAATGCTCTTATCCCTCCTTAAATGCCTTACTTGCTTCTATAGTTAGGAACCAAGAATGCTGTGCGTGTCATTTAACATAATGAATAGGTTACCTTTCTTTCTGTGATTGTCCCCACGTAAATATCCCAGTGTCTACCTTAACGTTATTCATTTTGACTCATGGCCCCTACACCTTTTACCAATTTGTAAAGAGCTTTGTCCTATAGTTACCAGTGCTTCTCTGAGCATTCTTTCTAATCAGTAGGATAAAACCTAAAAAATCAAAGCACCAATTACTCTAGTGAAGGGATGACGAAGAAAACAAAGTTTCTCATTATTTCAAATCTTGTCCATTTTTTGTTTAATATACGTTTGCCAGTGTCAATATAACATAAACAATAGCAAACACAGGATATCTTCCAAATCTAAAAATCAAGACATCTCCATGTCTAGGGTGCCCACGATGGCCACCATATGCTGTTGGAGCTGGCAGGGACACCTGAACTTATGCCCAACTCAGAGCCCAGGAGAGGTACCCAATCACTGCTCTTCCACTGGAATGGACTGAAAAGCCATTGTTGTCTCAACACTACCTCCACCTGCTTAGCACTCTGCATGGTGTCACCTCTGATAAGACTTAAGTGAAAACAGGTTTTACAGAAAGCAATTTATTTAAATGGCTGACATTTCTAAGAGAGGGAATTGTCAGATATTACCTAACATTTATACTGCTCACCTGGGCAACAGGAGTCCGTGTATAAGTACTCCAGGAATGACAAGAACGTCTCTTTGGAAACACCATAGACTGGAATCAGAACACTCTTTGCTTCCATATAATTGCCATTGAACATGGCTGCCATCACCTCACACCGAGCCACCAGGATGGCCCTGTGGGCTGGCACCGTCGTACCTGCACAGAAACAGAATTAAGTAAGATAAGCTTGCAGAGTTATTATTCTAGCAACTTTCCTTGTGATTAGAATGGTACTGCATTCGGTACAGTTAAGCTGATTCGTGGAAACCAAATTTGGGGGTAGTAGCCAGTATTAATTCAGAGACTTAATTTTCATGGAAACATAAAGTGTTTAAAAGTTGCCATTGAAACCAACAATTTGCAAGTCAGGAATTATTTTTTTCTTAGTTTATACTTCATGAGGATAGAAACACTGAAATATTTTGCTTCATCTTATATAATAAAAGCCTAATATAAGGCTTTTATTTTTTATTGTATCTATATGAGATAATGGATATTACGTAAAGTGTTCAGTTGTCCATTCAACCAATCAAAGTGTAATATGATATGCTAAGGCCACACAACTGTTCGCTATGACGAGAACTGACCACCAGAGGACAGACACTCCCACTGGTAGGTTAGCTTGCTGCTGGGGTCTAGCCAGTCTGGACTGGGCGAGAGGGCCAGATACGGACACGCACTAGAGCCCTCCTAAGGTCCCTCCCCAGCTAGCCAACCTCCTGTGTCTTTCCCGGCCCCAATGGTGCACCAGTGGGGTCCCTCAGCATGACCTGTGCACTCTCGCAATCTGGGCTGAGGGGACCCCCCCCCCCCCCCGCACGAATTTTGTGCACCAGGCCTCTAGTGTGTTTATAATGAAACATCTATTTTTTATCTTTTCCAGTTGGCCTGAAATACCACTGCCATTCTTGTCCATGTGCCTCCCAAGAAAACAATGCCATTCTTTTCTTGGCCAAGTCACAGGACAGTCCTGGCCAGACTTCCCTTATCAGAAAAAGGAAATAAGCCATCCTTGGCCTAAGCAGTCCATCCACCACAAGAATGCCCAGGGGATCTCCACGAAGCCAAGGGGAGCATTTCAGATCTTATGGAAAGTTTGCAAGGGAATGGCCTAGTTCCCTGCTGCCTCCCCCGCAGACTGCCTCCCACAGGAACCTCTCTTTCCTAAATGAACAATGCCTACTTCTGGGAGAGACAGAGCTTCTGTAACTTTTTAAATGCCCCTCAGCCCACGCCCCTCACTGAAGCTCATTAAACTGCACTGACTCTCTAGTAAAAGCTGCTTCTCCAGATCATGCAAAGCTCCAGAGGGACACATAAACCCAGAAGCAGTTCTCACCACTCCCAGCAGAATGGGGAGCCATGGATCCACAGCCAGCCCTCAAGTCAGTCTAGATCAGTTCAACAGATCATTACTGAGCACCCCTCACCTGCTAATCGCCGTGCTAAGTACAAAGATGAGAAAGACAAAGCTGCCCAGCTTAGGAGAAGCCACGCTTTTAGGTGGAAGACACCACAGCCAGTATGAGTGACAGGCTGTCACCTTCAGAACGTAACTATGAGCCAAACCACCCTGCTATGACCAAGAGTCTTCACTATGCATCCTTCAGATCTCTTTCTCCTCAGGAGCATAGATCCTTCCCTAAAACATTTGCAACCACTGGATTCTTCGCTCTCTGTAAATCTAAGCACAACATCTTTTGGCTCAGGACAGAGTTCCATCGAAGCCCAGTGGCTTTCTCCAAAGCCAATAATCCCTCAGGATTTGGAAGCAAGTCCCAACATCGCCAGTGCTGAGCTCGCTGTTGGGCACTGATTTGCCAGGCACGCCTCCCACGGGACAGGAGGAAGGGGCCACAGCAAGCATTGCTACCAGGTCACACACACCTGCTAGCAGATATCCTACCCTCTCGGCCCTTTTAAAGCCTGCCTCTTTGCCTTTAGGCCACCTGCCCTCAATATTAGCATCCATCTATGAAACGACCAGTCTCCATACTCAGTGCCTGCTAGAGATATGTGTACATAGCAACAACAAAGAATGCAAACAGGTAGTGCAATTTGACTTATAAGGTTTTAAAATCTTAAACCGGTTACTATGTTAAAAGAAAAATTTGAAGCATGGCTTACACAAATTAGATACCCTTTCATTTGGGTTAAGCAGAGGAATTTAAGATTGGCCAATCTGACAGGGGTGAGATGGTACCTCACTGTCGTTTTGATTTGCATCTCTCAGGCGATTAGTGACTTTGAGCATGTTTTCATATGCCTCTTGGCCTTCTGTATGTCCTCTTTTGAAAATTGTCTATTTAGGTCCTTTGCCCATTTTTTTATTGGATTTTTTATCTTCCTTTTGTTAAGTTGTATGAGTTCCCTATAAATTTTGGAGATTAAACCTTTGTTTGAAATAGCCTTGGCAAATATGTTCTCCCATGCAGTGGGCTTTCTTTGCTATGCAGAAGCTTTTTATTTTGATGTAGTCCCATTTGTTTATTTTCTTAGTTTGCATTGCCCTAGGAGCTGTATCAGTAAAAATATTGCTACAACATATGTCTGATATTTTGCTGCTTTATGGAGTTTTCTAAGATTTTTATGGTTTCCCACCTTACAGTTAAGTCCTTTAACCATTCTGAGTTTCTTTTTGTGTATGGATATAAGTTGGTGATCTAGTTTTCTTTTTCTTTTTTTCTTTTTTTTTTGCATGTATCTAACCAAGCACCATTTATTGAAGAGACTATCTTGACTTCATTGCATGCTTGTGCCTCTTTTGTCAAATACTAATTGAGCATAATGGCTTGGGTCTATTTCTGGTTTCTCTATTCTGTTCCATTGGTCTGTATGTCTATTCTTGTGCCAGTACCAGGCAGTTTTGAGAACCATGGCTTGGTAATATAGCTTGATATCTGGTATTGTGATCCCTCCTACTTTGGTCATCTTTTTCAGAATTGCTGTGGCTATTCGGGTTCTTTTCTTATTCCAGATGAATTTTTGGAGAGTTTGTTCTAGGTCTGTGAAATACAAATGACAAGTGCTGGCGAGGCTATGGAGAAAAAGAAACCCTCATGCACTGCTGGTGGGAATACAGACTGGTGCAGCCACTGTGGAAAACAGTATGGAATTTCCTCAAAAAAGTTGCAGATGGAACTCCCATTTGACCCAGTAATCCCACTTCTAGGACTATATCCCAAGAAACCAGAAACACCAATCAGAAAGGATATATGCACCCCTATGTTCATAGCAGTACAATTTACAATAGCTAAGATTTGGAAACCACTTAAGTGCCCATTAGCAGATGAGAGGATTAAAAAACTGTGGTACATCTACACAATGGAATACTACACTACTATAAAAAAGAAGGAACTTTTACCATTTACAACAGCATGGATGGAACCGGAGAGCATTATGCTAAGTGAAATAAAGCAGTCAGAGAAAGAGAAGTATCACATGATCTCACTCATTTGTAGGATATAATGAACATCATAAACTGATGAACAAAAATGGATCCAGAGACAAGGTGGCACTGAGCAGACCATCCAACCTCTGGGAGAAGGCAGGGAAGAGTTAGAGATCAACCAAAGGACTTGTATGCATGCATTATTAGCATGACCAATGGACACAGACACTTGGGGGTTGGGGGCTTGTCCTCAGGGGTGGGAGTGGTGAGGGGTTAATTGGAGGGGGGAAAAGGAGACATGTAATACTTTAAACAATAAAAGTTGTTGGATTTTGAAGAAGAAAAAAGGAAAAAAAGATTGGCCCAAAATACCAAGTGGATAGTAGATGGGAAAGGAATTTGAGAATCTTGGAATTTTAACAGAAAATTTCCATTGATAATGTGATTACAAAATCAGCAACAAAAGGCTCAATACCTTTTGTATTGGAATTTGGTTTAGAAAACCATTATATCTCCAGTTAAGGAAAGATCAACTTTTCTTTCTCACCTTTTCAAACTACTGTTTTGGTGTTATAAATTGTTCTATTGTGAAACTGTAATATCAGTACCCCAGTATAGTCACATTTCTAAACACTGTATATAAATTATATAAATATATAAATACTGCACAAAACTTGCTGAAAAAACATAATGCAGTGTTTATATACTAAACAGCTGTAGATTAGAGCTGAAGTATTACTCAGGGAGGGAAAAATACATCAACTTTCTGGTTAAAAGATAAATATGTTCTTTGAAAATGTCACGACCAAAAGTGTTTTTCCTATAGAATCTAATTGCTGTTATAGTTTTAAGAAACTTTTTTTTTTAAGGAAAAGAGTTTTAAGAGTGAAACAAAATTTAAAAGACCAAATTTTCTAATAATTTAGCATAGATTATCAAAGGTCTTTGTTTTTATTATATACTAAAATAAAATGCTACATTTGTAATACTTCTTCATATCACTTGCCAAGTTTTAAAAATAAAAATGTCAGAAATGTTTTTGTTTTATTCTGAAAATAGTAAATTTGCCTACTCCAAGGGAGATTTAGAATATGTACTACTTAAGTAAACAGGGACAGAATGTAAGAGTATTTTTCACGAGACACAGCTTCCAATGTCAAAGGGAAACGCATATCTTTCCATATCAGGTCTAAATGTTTACCAAGACTAGCTTTGGAACTGCCAGGTGGCTTCTTTAAAAATGACTTCATGGAAAAAGACACAAACCCACACAAACAAATTGGGGGTGGTAGTATTTTTTTTATTAGTATCTATTGCAGGGATGGTAAATAGGTTTTATATCCCACGTCACCTCCAGCCAGTTGCTGATGATGGCTGAGAACATTTTAAAAGAAGGATTTGCTGAGGCCCTGGGTTCAGGAAGAAACAGCACATCAATCCGGCAGAGTTGGCTGCCAGTGCAGGGGAGAGAAGGGGTATACCAGGCAGGTCTCTTTCTGCACCTTTATTTTTTATTTTTCTTCAATCTGAAATAAGTTTTATTTTTTAACTTTACTGCTCTCTGTACCTTTATACACACCGTCTCAATCCCTGTGACCACGCTACCAGGTGGAAATTAGTATCCCCATGTTATAAGCGAGGAGACAAAGGATCAGAAATGTAAAGTAACACAGGCAAACCTATTATATAGTAAACTAGAAGCCCGATGCATGAAAATTTGTGCAAGAGTAGGCCTTCCTTCCCCCAGCTGCTGGCACCAGATTCCCTCCAGCACCCAGGACCTGGGCTTCTCCCCTCCTGCTGCCTGCAGGCACCTGGGACCCGGGCTGACTTCCCTCCAGCCCTGGCTTCGTCAGGAAGGATGTCGGTCTAATTAGCATATTACCCTTTTATTATTATAGATATGCACCCAAGCAATATCCAAGCCAGGTCTTCTAGTCCCTGCCACTACCACTTCATCAAGCTCAACACTAAAAAGGGCCATTTTACAATCTATACGGTTTACCTTCTTCCCTCTGCAAAGGCCAGACGTGTTGAGTGGCTTGTCCAAGGACACACACACCGGTTGGAATGCAAGGCCAAGGCTGGAGCTAGGGCTCCAGCACGAGGGCTCGGCCTCCTGTGGGAGACAGCACTCCTGCCCTCCGCCCCGGCAGCTTCCTGCCACACTCTTCAGAAGGGAGGCTTCCTTTCCTCCAGATGATGTCGGAGAAACTGCCGTGGCACCCTGCGCCCACCATTCCTGCTTCTCTCTGCTCCTCACTCCCCGGGAGGCCTGGGCATCGGAGCTGGAGAGGCTAGAGCCCCCGCAGTGCTGCTGGGCACCAGCACAGGCCCCCACACAACCAGCCCTCCGGGCCCGGGCTCCGCACAGGTGGGCGGAGCAGGCGCCTGCGGAAGGGCCCAGGGGTGGAATCGTGGAAGAAACGCAAGCAAGTATATGAGGAGAAAGGTTCTCCATGTCACCGCTTATTTCTTTTCTTTTAATAGAACATATTTTCACGTGTTTTACATTCCTTTTGAAAATCTTTTTAGTAGGTTACACTGACATAGGTTTGGTGTCAACGCCTCCCGTGCAACTATTAAACAGGTGTTAATGGCTCTTGTGTAAAGAGGCAAATCTGGTCTCCTGTTCACTTTCTTTTCCCCCAAAAATCATTTTTTTGTGTGCATTTCAAGGTGACTTTTTTTAAAAAAATATATTTTATTGATTTTTTACAGAGAGGAAGGGAGAGAGATAGAGAGTTAGAAACATCGGTGAGAGAGAATCATCGACCAGCTGCCTCCTGCACACCCCCTACTGGGGATGTGCCTGCAACCAAGGTACATGCCCTTGCCCGGAATCGAACCCGGGACCTTTCAGTCCGTAGGCCGACACTCTATCCACTAAGCCAAACCGGTCCCGGCTCAAGGTGACTCTTACTGTCCCATTTTCAGTGCCCCACGCTCATACTGCAGGCAGTGCCAGCGGTAGCTTCTCAGAAGGCACTTGGGAACGTTTCCAGTTCGCTGTTAGCCTTGGTAGGTGGCCAAATGGAAAAGTAAAATGGATCTTTCTGGGGAACGTTTTTAAAAAGTAAATGACTGTTGGCTGTCATACATTTCTACCGTAAGACAAAAATTATATCTTCCTCTTAGTGATAGCCTACCTGAAGTTCTACTTATTCCGTTTAAAAACAACTCTTTCTAGCCTTGCATAATTGAAGGTATATGACAATTCATTTTTAAGATGATGCTCTTAATCTACTCAAGTGACAGAATTATCCAAGTGAATAATCAATAATGGGCTTTAAAGCAGCTCCTCGTAATTAAAATTAAGTAGCATTACTTTCCTACAGAGATAAAAAGCAGCTCTCAGTTCTGGTGATGATTCTCAGAGTGCTGGGAGGAATAAATGTAGACGCCTAATCTAAGCCAGGCATGACCCTCAGCCCATGGCTGTTGCTGTTACTCAAATAACAACTAAGAGAGCTGAATAAGAAGCAATATAATTTTAAGGGGACTGGTTTCAGATAATTAAAACAAGGCTCTTTAAAAGAAATACACAAACAAAAATATTTTATTTCATATTAAAGATCACCTTGCTGGTCCCTAAAAGTTAATGAAACATATAGTAAAAGGAAAAAATCTAAGAAAAATCTAAATTTATTTTCTTATTTTAATAAAACCCTTCATTACCCTAGACTATTTTGTTGAACTTTAGGCAGAGTTAATCTATGTCCTGCAATAGAGAAAAGTCATTCCTGCCGAAGCCGGTTTGGCTCAGTGGTAGAGCGTCGGTCTGCGGACTGAAGGGTCCCGGGTTCGATTCTGGTCAAGGGCATGTGCGTTGGTTGCGGGCACATCCCTGGTGGGAGGTGTGCAGGAGGCAGCTGGTCGATGTTTCTCTCTCATCGACGTTTCTGGCTCTCTATCTCTCTCCCTTCCTCTCTGCAAAAAATCAATAATATATATATATATATAAAGTCATTCCTACACCCTAAATATTCAAAGCTGAAACAGAAGGGTAAGAAAACAGGGAGTAAAAATAATCAGCTTTGTAAAAACGGAAGCATACCTTGTATTTCGAAGACAACATCAGCAAGCATTGGTTTATTAAGGAAAAACTTAAGGGAAGTGCTATAAAACCACAGAGGTTTTCTGGCTTGATAGGTTTTGCAATTCCTCAGGCAATTAATCTGTAAGGAAAAACAGAAATACAAGAGTGAATGTTATACAAAAAGCTTTGATAGCATATATGGGCTAATTGGAGAATTTGGAAAACGGTGCTAAATGTTTAAATGAGTACCTATGGCCTCTTTCATCACAGTTTTAACTGTGCCTTCTACCTGCCAGAGAGCAGCACTGCACTGTGCAGCATTCACAGCAGTGAAATGAACTGGCTACGTGAAAACCCAACTCTATGGCTGGGAGCTGTGGGGTCCTGAGTCCCGGGGCTCTGTTACCTGGGAAACAGACAACAGCAATCCAACCTCACATGACTGCCCAGAAAAACATGTTTACATATACAACTTGCTCATCTGTTCATTAATTAAGAAAGTACCTACACAAAATCCAAAATGTGATTAAAAAAAAAAATACCTATTTCCCCCTGATCACTCCATGTTCTATTTTAGATCTCTATGAAAATACCCAAGAGTGAAGAATTAGTTCATCGACAATTTTATAATTCTAAGTACCAGGCCCTCCCAGAGCAGGGACTGCTGAAACCGGCCACAGGTGTCCAGGATCTCCAATCTAGGCCCCAGGACTTCTCCCAGGACTACGACATCTGCCCGCCCATCCCCTCGCTCCAGCCCCCGCCTCCAGGAACAGTGCCCATCTGACCTAGGGGTCCCCAGCCTTTCTCGGCTCACAACTCGGGGATTTGGGTGCTTTGTTTATCCGTTCTTGCCATCTTCCCTCACCCTCCACCCATTCCTCTGATGAATCTCATAACCTCACTCTGACCTCTGCTTGCCTAGCTGGGGAATACAGAAAGACTTCTCACTAAAAAAAAAAAAAAATAATTGGGCATACAATTTTAGTATTAAGAATACATGTCACCGGCTTCCCACTCCGGATTAATCTACTACAATGAGACTTTAAAATATTTGACAAGGAGGGGAAAAAAATATTATCCTTCCTCACAAGGAGAAAGAAAACCCTCCAGAATGTTATCTGTGAGCAAGACAGGAGAGCAAAACAGGACCATACCAACGCTGGTCCTACAGAGAGCGTGCTGATCCTATACACAATGCACCTCCACACACACACTGAAGGGGCCGATGGAGAGCCTTCAGGTGAGTGTCACCCATGAAAGAGAGCAACCGTGAAAGCATCACAAAATCGGGGAGCTAGCAGGACCCTCAGAAGCCACCCGCTGACCTCTCCTTTTATAGACAGCCCCGAGAAGACGTGCACAAAGCCACAGAGATAATTCATGGCAGCACAATTTAAAGGTACCTTTCCTGATTCCCAATCCCTGCGCCACTCTGAAAGAATGAGAGACCCTTACCCCTGGAAAGCACAGGAAGAAGGCACAGGGGCCTCTTCTTTCCTGCCAGGCCCACCAGGGGATTTAGTTCAAAATCACGGACTCAAATAGCCTCAGCCTCCCTTTCCCCAACAAGAGTCTGTTTTATTCTTCGTACTCAAAGGAGTGACTGTGTTCAGACACAAACCCAGCGAAGGCTTGGCTTAGAACAAACGACAACACTTCTGTCCTAACCACTCACACGTACAGGGCATGAGTTTGTATATCATGAAGATTCCTTTGCCACCTATGCCTTGCAATGAGAGGGCAGAAGTTTGGATGTACATTTTCAATGGTCCATAACCCAGATAACCTAGAAAACTTTTGAAAAATGAATGCAGGCTTATGTGCAGATTTCTACAAAAGCATTCAAAACATATCCTTGGGTGAGGATTAAAAAAATGTGAATAGCTTAGATTGTAGAACTGACAAAGTCATCTGTATAAAAAAATTAAAGGAATAATGGTTCTTACATTTAATATAAAACTATATTCTGCTAGGCATTGCACATAACTTACCTTTCTATCTACTGTAGCCAGTTTGTTGATCACAGAATGTGAACTAAGAATACCCTGGCTAACCTGTGTAACGCAGTTGTTCTAAAATGTAGCACATTTACTGTTAAAGCCTTGCAGACGCTGCACAGTCTAGGTGACGGGAGGTTTAACGTGCACAGCATCTGGCCGTACGGAAAGTCTGCCTTTTTATAACCTGTGAATCTAACTTTTACTTTTGAGCCTGTGTTAGATGAAAAATAAACCTTTAACTGGTCACTTGCCCAAAGAGATTCCTCAGAACTCTCGAGAAAGGCCTTGTTCCTGAATATTCCAGAGTATCGGGGGAATGTTTCAGAGGAAGGAACCCACAAGTCAGCATTTTCAAGAAATGACTTGCACGTATTTTAATTCTTACATATGTTCACATTTGAAATATTTAAAAGGTAAAAATACGCTTAAGGAAAACATTTGTAAATGATTGAGTCTTTTCGTGACTCAGTATCATATTCGTTATATCACTTACAATTTAGAGAAAGTAAAAATAACCTTACAAAAACTAACTTACCTTTCCTGGTGTTTTTAAAATGCATTTAACTTTCTCCATTACATTCGAAACATCCCCAGAATCTTTCAACTTCTTCCGGATATCTTCTTCCAATTCTTCCCATTGGAAAGCACCTGTAAACAAATGAACATGCATACTCACTTTTTCTGTTAAAACGGGAAGAAGAGTATCTTATTAGAAATCCATATTCCCCAACCTAAGACAGGCACAGTCGCAGCGGGGCCATCAGGAGAGAACTTGGGGGTCAACAGAGGTGGGGCACAGACCCTTACCAACCCCCCCTGCAACATGGCAGGCGCCTGAACCTTCTCCCATCCTGAGGGAGGTCTCCTGCCCCCTTGGCTGCGTCGCTTCCCATGCACAGCTCAAAGCGGGACCCAGGTAACAGACTGAGACTTGGCTGACAGCAGCTGCCCTCTCACTGCAACAAGACTTATTTGAGAGGACTCATACCCATGGTGTGGGCAAGTGGGTTTTTAATATCCAGGTCCAGCCTAGCAGCAGGAATGCTCAGGCCCTTCTCAAGAAAGGAAATAATCAACTCCACTAATACACACATGATAAATGAGATTGATGCTAGTTGAGTATGACAGATGAATGGTAGCCAATTTCTCAGCGGAAAGTAATGTGGCTAATGGAAATAAATGAATATTCTAAAAAACAAAACACCTGATTGTACTGTTCAAAAAGCTGTTCCTAATGGGTTAACAAAAATTCTTATTGGCAGAGCGGCCACGGTAAAATTGCACAACATGTTATGAATCTAAAGTAGTCATAGTGTAGCGCAACTAACTTAAATGTAAAAGCTATCATGACTACAGTATAACATTTCCAAAAGGTTCCTATTATTTAAAGTAAAAAAGGGGGTGACAGTGGAAGAATATCATGTAAGGAAATATATCCTGATAATAATTTACATCTAAAAAATTTGTGCTTTAGAAAATTAACCTTAATTCGAAACGCTAATAGCAAGATACCCATGAAAATACACACATGGTGACAAAACAAGCCAGGGGGAAATCATTTGGGGGGGAGGGAAATGGAAAAGAATCCCAAATAAAATTTAAAGAAAATATCCCTTTATTAACTTTTGGTCGAGAATATGTTTGTATATTTTCAGAAAACAACTCTGAAACCATCTGGAATCCTGTAACAGAGAGCAATAGACAGAAGTGCTCCAGCCATGAAGACAGAAGAGACACAATTCAGAGATGGAAGATGCTGACGACGCCTCAGCATACCAGCAGACAGCAGCCGAGGACCAAACCAGAGACAGGCGGACCTGCATTACTGCCATTTGTCCACCAACCAGATCTGAAATATCATGGCTGGCATGTACACATAAGGAACTATCTGGCATTGAAATTGGGACGCAAAAGAACTGTTGGCCCAGAAAGGAACTCACTACAGACTGATTCATTTACCTCTCAGCATAACCATTATGGCTTGTTGCAGTTTAGGTTCTTACAAGGATCACATGATCTCACACATCTAGAGGAAATAATGAACAACACAAACAGACCCAGAGAAAGAGAACCAGCGATCAGACTCTCAAACCTCAGAGGGAAAGTAAGGGGGGATGGGGGTAAGGGGAAGAGATCAACCATAGGACTTGTGTGCATACATATGGGCCTAGCCAGTGGCCATGGACAATGGGGGGGGGGGGGGGAGGGCAGCATATCTAGGGAGGGGTTTGGATAAGAATGGGGAGATAAGGACAATTATGTGAGACCATAATCAATTTTTTTAAAAAAAAGAATCTAAGTTCCAAATCAAAACATAAGAAGAAGAAAAAAAGAAAGAAATCCATGCTCCCTCCTTTTTAGTATTCTAATTTTCCTTTACCAAATATATATCCTTGTAATGACACCAAAACATTTAAACAACTCTCACATTTTCAAAAAAATCAGTTTGCCCTCCCCTTAGTTATTCCAAACCTAGTCTTCGTCCTCAGAGAGCTGCCACCTTTCTGCAGTCGGTGGTCAGCTGGCGGTAACAGCAATGGCCAGGAGGTGAGTTACCGCACAAGTGGTCCAACACCCAAATTATGTACTGGTCCTGGGCAAGAAGGCGGACCTGGTCTTTCCTCAAGTTGAATAACTCACAGGATCATGGAGAGCAGTGACTGTCCCCGGGCAGAGGAATGGGCAGAATGCACTGTCAGGGTCACATTAAGATATGTTCCACAGCCACCTCTACAGACCAACCAGAAGAGGGGCAGCTAGACAATTTTCTGAGGAGCCACATGACCATGGCATTGGAGCAAAATCTCCCCACCTAGTCCCTCACTCCTCTGGCCTCAGCCTGACCCACTTCCCAGTTCTCTCTTCCTGGGCTCACGCCACTTCTGTGTCATACTCTGTGAGCCCTTTCCCCTCGATGTTTTGAGGAATTCCCACTGTATGGTCAGCATAAGTTCACCTTTTCCACACATACTTCTCTCCCTTGGCCTAGAGCAGCCTCCCTGCTCCCTAGTGGCCTTTCCCCTCTGATCTATCCCCTTACTCAATGCTGATAGGTTTCAATTCTGACCATGATATTCCGGGAGACTATCCTCCTCCACTCCATGGTTTATACGAAGTCCTACCTCCTAAAAATGGAATTTAAAAAGATGTGGTGTGGGAGTTGGCATAGTTGGGGGACCCAGTTTCTAGTTCTATCTCTGCCATTAATTACTGGTATGATTTTAGGCAAGTAATTTGTGGTCCTATTCCACATGCTCTCAACCTGTCTCTTACGACGTCTCCCTTTATGTATCTAGAACTTTGCCAGATGCCTTCATAGATACTGCGGACGGCAGAGGGCACATAATAACCATGTACAGAACCACGAGGTCAGGCAATGGCAGCCAGTCTGTCCCAGTGAGATCCACGGCTGATCTGAAGAACCAGACTGGTAGTCCTGCCGCTCTCAGGCTTCGGACAGAAGAGCCCTTCAGCACTCGGTACTCACGCACATCTTTAAACTTCTCCCCCGGCCTTTATGATGACTACAGAGTACTGTGGTGGGATGGGGCAGGGGAAGGACAGCCCTGATTTGAAGTGTGTGCTGTTTCTGTGGTGAAGATACTCTCACCAAGGCCATATTCAAGCTACCAACGTGACATCCAGAACACGCAATCGGCTCTCACAAGGCGGTGCCAGCTGGCTCCAGCACGCCCTCCTACTTCCTTCCTTAAACTGCTCTTTTTCCGACTTCACTCTGAACTCCCCATCCACCCCAGATTCCCAAAGGTGTGCAGTCCAGAACAAATCTATAGTTTTTGTTTTCCTCTCCCTGCACTGATGATTTTTAATGTCAAGGTCACACATACTCTTTTCACAAGCTGATAAATTCTTTGCATTGTCTCCAGAAATTGCACACGCACAGGTAGACATTAAAGTCTGCATACAATGTCAGAAGTAGAAGAGCCCTTTATAAGCCAAGGGATGCCAGGTCAATAAGATGTATTCTACGCCAGTGGTTCTCAAGTCTTGCTATGCATTACATTTACCTAAATATCTTTAACAAACCCCTGGCCACTGGCTCAGTGGTGAGAGCGTCGGCGTGGACTGAAGGCTATCAGGTTTGATTCCTGGTCAAGGGCACGTACCTTGGTTGCAGGTTTCCCAGTCTCTAGTAGGGGCGAATGTGGGAGGCAACCAATCATGTGTCTTTTATAAAATAGATCATTTACAAAATACTATGAGAGAAGGTCTCAGCCTCAGACAGACTGAATTAAAAATTTCTGGTGCAGGGTCCCAGACATTGATTAAAAAAAAAAAAAAAAAAATATATATATATATATATATATATATATATATATATATATATATATATATAGTTGATTTTTCACAGAGAGGAAGGGAAAGGGAGGGAAAGTTAGAAACATCGATGAGAGAGAAACATCAATCAGCTGCCTCCTGCACACCCCGTACTGGGGAATGTGCTGGGAACCAAGGTACATGCCCTTGACCAGAATCGAACCTGGGACCCTTGAGTCCACAGGCCAATGCTCTATCCACTGAACCAAACCAGTTAGGCCCTCAGACATTGATTTGAAAAGCCTCCCAGCTTAATCTAATGTGTACTTCCCTTAGACATTTCACCCACTGCCAAAACCCAGGGTTAGTGGCATGCAGCAAACAGTAAGTGCGAGTTCCTGTGATTGTTTCACCCATGCTATTAAGGGAGAGCACAGACATTGTCTCTTAAAAGTAAAATTATGTTAACTAAAGAACACCTATACAATATCTCTAGTCAGAAGATTATGTGAAAGAAAGCAATCATCAAATCTAAATAGATGGGATTAATGGCAGGGATTAATGGGATAAATCCCCACAGGCCATGAATTTGTTTAAGAGCTGACACAGAAAGATCCAATAACCTAAACCAGAATGAAGACTAGTTCATAAGCGCACTCTCTTAATAATTAGAAATGCTAACTAATCATCTCTGACACTTTTAGGTCCTAATAAAGCAATAATCCTTCAACTGGGATTTGTTCTTTTTTTTTTTTTTTTTTTTTTTTTTTTTACTATGATAAAACTATTTAGCATGAACTCTATGCCCTTCCCAGAGTTTTAAGTGTTCAAAACAGTATCTGTTAACAATGGGCATGATGTTGTATGCACAGATCCCTAGAACTTACTTGTCTTGTATAACTGGCTGGTATTTCCTTTAACTTCTCCGAACATTTACTTACTTTATTTAGACTCGTAGAGTGCATAGCATACCTTTGTGTCCGAAGCTACATTTTTATGCAGTGCAGAAAAGAGCATGCCGCAGAATAATTCCAAGTGCTGACATATATACTATGCAAACTGAAGATGAAAATGTGCTTCCACATATTCATTTACCCTGACGGCATATTTCAATGAGTGATGTGAAATTCGAAGGGCCATCTGTGGCAGGAAGAGCTCAAGCTAAATTCTTGAGGCTCTTACAAATATTTCAATTCATAACCATCTGAGGTCGTGTGACTCAGGAATGTGCAAGCATAAAGACTGCAGTGAGGGGCACAGCAAGGCTGTAAGAATGTTGCAGTTGTATGCCATTTAAGGACTGCTCCACGAAGACCGGGAAACGGCTGCCTCCCTGTCCAGATCACTCCTTCTTCAGGGTTAGTCAGTCAGGACTTACACATCACGCAGGGCTAGCTACTGTCCAGTGGAGAATTAACATGTATAGAGCACACGTACTTTTACGGTGTCTACTCAGAAATGTGGATAGAAAAATAAACCGAAACCTCATCGGTGTAATGTGCTAACCCGGCTATTACACAGGCCCTTCCTTTTCATTTCAAATTCCTAAAGATAAAAAAGGGGGGTTATTTTTTAAAAAAAACTAAGGTATTCTTTGTAATTTGGTTCATTAACAATAAGGCTAGGAGGTAGATTTTATATGGGTTTTCAGCCACGTGTGCTCAGGGCAAATATTCCCGAGTGTGCCACGTCCTGGACTTCTACCTCTGCGCTGCCAGCCCAGCTAACGTGAGTACAGACAGCTCCTACCAACATAGCTGTGGGAAGGCTTCTGTGAGGGAACCGTTACATAACTGGGTCTTAGAACCTGTGCACTGTTCAAGTTTTTAAATGTTTAACAAACAACAAGAAAAACAAAACAAACAAACAAAAAAACAGCTCACGAACCTGGCCTCCTTACTGAAGTCTCTCTAAAAAAAAAAAAAAAAAAAAAAAAAAAAGTGGGTTTACATTTTTTGTTTGATTTGATAGAAAAATATATTAAAATAAAACATAAACCAAGTCAATATAAAACATTAATAAATTTCTAGGCATTTGGATAGTGGGAATCTGATGTTTTTTCTCCATACATTTTCTGCATTTTAAAAAATTTGTCTTCACTATGGAAATAGAGCCTTAATATCTGTTAAAGCATAACTCAGATAATATAACTTTTGCTTGAGTCTGAGGTTACACTTTGTAAATAATTAGAGAATAATGCACAGGTGCCTACTGAAGCATTGGGGTCTCCCTTACAGCCCCAGGTCAAGGGCCTGTGGCCCTGCTCAGACCTGACACCACCTCTTGCTGGGCCGTGACTTACAGGAGACATCAGAACAGAAATCCAACAGCTCAGTGTCAGACTAAGCAGCCAGAGTGCTGACCTGGCCAAGGAGATCAGTAAGCTCTCCCGGCCTATGGCCCGAGGCCCTCTCCTCGCTATTCCCAGGCTCGCTGAGTTCCCCCAGCCGCTAAGAACCACTCTCCCAGCTTCAGGAAGGGATACAGCAGGGCACCGAGGGCCCCAGCTCCAAACAGCTCTGCATCGGTCAGCCTTGCAGTGGACCCCGTTTTGATTCTGGCACTAAAACTGAGGACCGGGCTCCACTCCTGTGTCTCTGGAGTGAATTCCAGGTCCTTACGCCCTGGTTATGGCTGTCCCCAGTTCTTCCAAGAGGTGTTGCAACCGCCGTGGTCAATCACCACCTGGGAGGCTTGGGAATGCAGACTCTGGTGCCCACCCTGGGTCTACGGACTCACACCCTGAACATTATCAAGATCGTGTGCGCACTTTAAGGTTTGAAAAGCACTGGTCCAGATGATGGACAAACCGCAACTCAACCACCTGTTGTCAGATGTTGGCCTTCCGGAGGTGGATCGCAGTGAGGGGGCCTCGGGATTGGACTTCTGTCTTGTTTGCTCTATTCACTCCTCCCTCCCTCACTGGAGATGAGTTTCCTAAAGCCCAGTCTGGTCATGCTTAAAACCCCAGAACCACTTGTAAGAACAGTAAACACTGGTCTGGCCAGCCTCATCTCCTTCCAGCCATCACCTCCCACTCCTGCTCCAGCCACAGGGAACTGCCCGTGGTTCCTGGGAAACAGCAGTTACCAAAGATTACATTTTCATTAATGCAAATTTCCCAATATGTAATTTCTTTCAAACAGCATTAAGGGGAACATGTGAAAACCCGGTAACAGGTCATTGACTCTGGGGAAGGGAACTGGGGGATGAGGAGTACTTGCCTTTTTCCTTTCTCCCTTCCTCCTATCTGCATGTATTCATTTTGCAATTTAGAAAAATGACTCCCTAGGAGAAGACAAGCAGGTCTGTCACTGGAGAGAGAGCTAGCAATTTTACTGCTACAATATTAGAGGATATAACTGACCTCAAAGTGCTCATGTGCCTTCAAAAGTATTCAGTATGCGGGAAACTTGCTGAATAATTCATAATTACAACAATAAAATCATTGAAAGGGGGCAGTCAACACTTCCTTCATAGTTTTCTAAACATATCATTAAAGTAATTTTCTTAACATGTAAACATTTTGTTTTTACACAATTGGTCTTAAATTATGCACTGTGAGATTCTAGGTTTAAACATAAAAATCTGTAGAACCAAATGAAGTCTTTAGTCTGGTTTAAACATACGATTCCCCATTCCTGGAGCCTATTCATTAGTTTCACCGACACTGGCAGAGAGCCCTCCATGCTAAAGGCACCGTGCTGTGTGCCCTGTGAGAGAGATTATTTATGCCTTTTCCAAGTCAATAGTCACTGAACAATGAATACTGTTCATTGTTCAATTAACACCTACTACCACATTCTACTCCAATATATTTATACTAGAGTCCCAGTGGATGAATTCGTGCACCGGTGGGGTCCCTAGGCCTGGCCCACAATCAGGGCCAATCAAGGTCAGGCCGATTGGGGCCTGTCAGCCCTTGCGGGGGGCGGGGGGGGGGGGGGGAGATAGGGAATGGGAGGTTGGTAGACAGCCCCATGGGAAAGGGACCACATTTGCCATCACCCACCCCAGGTTACCCCAGCCCAGCCCAGGACCAAAGGGTCAAGAGAGGAAGCAATGGTTGCAGGCCAGACACAGAAGGAACGACACTGCCACTGATGCTGCCAGCCAGCTACAGGAGTTTGGCTGTGGGAGTGCACTGACCACCAGGGGGCAGCTCCTGTGTCTGCCCCCTAGTGGTCAGTGTGCATCATAGCAACTGGTTAACCTGTGTTTTGGTTGTTGGGTCATAACGGCCGCTTAGGCTTTTATAGATAGATAGATAGATAGATAGATAGATAGATAGATAGATAGAGATAGATAGATGATAGATAGATGATAGATTTTAACCCACTAAAATCTGCATGCTGCAACTGTACTTTTCACAACCATTACTTATTTATTTTTGTTAATCCTCACCCAAGGATATTTTTTCTATTACTTTTTCAGAGAAAGTGAAAGGCTGGGAGAGAGGAAGAGAAAGAGGGTAGGGAGAGAGGAAGGGAAAGGGAAAGAGAGAGAAACATTGATGTGAGAGAGACATCAACTGGTTACCTCCTGCACACACACACCCTGACCCACTCCAAACCCACAACCCAGGTACATGCCCTTGACCAGGAATCATACCTGAGACTCTTTGGTGCCCAGGCTGATGCTCTAACTGCTGAACTTTACAGGCCATGGACAACCATTAATTTTTAACTGAAAATTATATAACTATAGCCACAATGAACAAAATAAAATCTTATTTTTAGCATCAATTATTTCAACTGAAGGGCTACTCAAAACTTTCTTACCTACAGGAAACTATACTTCTCTATTTGCAAACCTTTATAAGCTTCATCTCTGTTCCCAATTCTGATGTCTAAAAATGGACTATAAATGTTTCTCCAGACACATTTGAGAGGAGTGACCTTAACCTAATATTTCATTAACATGTGATTCTACCCTGGGGGGAAAAAAACTAAAGAAGAAATAAGTCCTCAGAATATATATATTTAGATACTTTAAAAGTCCTTTTACATTCGTTCTTTTCCATTCCCATATGGGACACTCAGATGTGAGACCATCAATTCAGTTGATAAAATGACTGTGGTAAAATTTCTATTCTTTAAAATATAGTTGCTCCTGGGTCTTTAAAAGGATAAGGAGAAAAATAATGAATAAGCTGAATCCTAAAAAAGTAAGAGCACAGTAAGAAGAAAAAAGTCTAAAATAGTCATAGCCAAAACTGATCAGATCTCTAGCCTAAACTACCTGGTAGTGCTATTTCTATTTCCTAAACAGAATGCAATGACCCTGCTAATTTCTCTCCTCATTCCCTCCCCAAACCTAAGAGTCAAACAGAAAGGGGAACATGTAGCTAGGTTTTAAGATGCAGACACTTATTTTGATATACACCTGGACAATGTTATTTCTTTAAAGTTAAATCATTTTCTTGCTTAGTATGAAAAGAGATTATTTTTTAGACAAGAGGATGTAAAACCAGGCCAAATAAACCAGTAAGGAAGATGGAAAGGCTGGAACAATTCATGGGCATAAAGCCAATACGATTTTTTATGTATAATCTTCACTCCAGATGACAGGAAGAAGATAAGTGTGAAAACGCTTGAGGACCACAGGCATACCTATATTTCAATAGCCTAAGAGAATGTCCCAGAGCCATCAGACAAGATACCTGAATAAATGAAGCGCAGGATGTCCGATAGACACGAGCAGAAGAGGGCGTCTTTAACGATGACTCGGAGTGGTGGGTTGCCTGGAGAGTCCTGGCTAGCACCTGGGAGCACAGCCTCCCTGTTTATAGCAAACAGATCCTGGGCTGTGCGGATGATACTGGAATCCTGGATGTCAGCAGGACTCTTCACATTGAAAAGCAGCATGAACACGTGGCTTACGGCGCAGAGGACGATCTTGTGGGCCTCCACCACCTCCTTCAGGTCTGGGTTGTAAAACACCACGTCCACACACTGGCAGCAGAACAGCAGGTTGTGCAAGTCAGAGTTATAATGCGAGGCTTCGGCCTTCAGGACGGGCATTTTTTCTGTTTCAAGACAGAAAATAAAACCATTAAATGACTCTCTTAGGTCTCCAGACCAATCATTTCAGGTTTACAACAAAACATATTTTTTAATAGTATTTGGCTGAATCATGCAAAATTGCCAATATTTGGCCATTTTTGACTTACAAAACCAGCAATTTTATATAAGTTTAATCAATTAAAAACATAAAACTAATGATCCAAGGACTGTAAAATTTCATAACTCTGACACAGAAATGCTGTACTTTTATAGTGCCAACAAAAAACTCATTAACGCCATAAGGAGCAATAACATTTCTCATTATGTCTGTGCCCCCAAATAAAACACTGCTCCAAATACTTAATTTTAGTATATTGATAGTCATTATTTTTTACTGTCACCTGTCAAAAATGCAAACAAATTATTGAATAAGTCTTGAAAATGACATGGGAAGTCATTTTCCTCCTAGGACTAGAAATGGGGAAATAAATCATTAAAACTGCAACTTCTGCGGAAACCGGTTTGGCTTAGTGGATAGAGCATTGGCCTGCAGACTGAAAGGTCCCAGGTTCAATTCTGGTCAAGGGCATGTGCCTTGGTTGCGGGCACATCCCCAATGTGGGGTGTGCAGGAGGCGGCTGATTCTCTCTCATCGATGTTTCTAACTTCTATCCCTCTCTCTTCCTCTCTGTAAAAAAATCAATAAAATATATATATTTTTAAAAACAAACAAAAAACTGCAACTTCTCAAAGCCAGGGCTCAATGTCTTGGACTTCATTGTTTAAAACCACCTTGACCATTTTGTGTTGATCCTAAAATTAGTATATTGTCCCTCCCGGTAAAGCAATATACTTCCCTAGAATCAACTTCCCCCCCTCAGCACATCTGAGTGTTGGCTCAGCTCCCTAATTTCCAAAAGAGGAAACAACTTTCCGTTCTCTGGTTTGATCACTAACAAAAATAGATTAGCCTTATATTGATTCAAACGTCCACACAGAGTCTGCATCCCAGGCTCTCATCATTGGCCTAATTGTAAAACTCTGCTAACTTTTATCCAAAGCTGAGCTGAGGAAAGTGTTATCTGGGAAGCGGTGCCTGGAGGACCTGCAATCACCTGAGTCAGTGAAATTCAAACTTCTTTGGCAATAAAAATGTTTTATGCTAAAGCAAAACTCTGTAAGATGAACAAAGTTCTCTTAGTGGTACATAACATGAAATGGCTTTGCTTCCTCTGAGGAATTGGTGTGCTTTTTCTTCCTAAAATGGACTAAGAAATTATCTATCTGCATTATTTATTTGGCTATTCCCTCCCCCTCAAACCCATCTTCTCATCCAGGAGGTACTTAAGGCCCCAGTGTTTGCTATGTAATAGGCCATGTCTCTCCTTTCCCTGTACAATAGTAAGTTCAAAGCCATGTGTGTATCGTTTACGGCAGCGATCTTCAACTGGTGTGCCGCAAGCATTTCTAAAACATGCAATACGTGACTAATTTAGTCAGGGGCACTGACCTCTTTTTCCTTAGATTGTTAAAAAAAATGACAGCAGTTAACACAACAATAGCCATCTGGTATGAACCGATCTAAATTACACCTTTTTTTTTTTTTGATCAGCAAAAAATATATTTTTGGTGTAATTTTAGTAATCAGTTTATATGTGCCAGGAGATGAAAAAGTTTGAAAACATCTGATTTATGGTGTAAATATCTCTATAATTGTTTTTAAAACCTTGAATTGACTCCCCATACTAATTTATATTTTCCTGATTTTAAATTTACATTCACTCACTCAAAAAATGCTGTATGAAGTACCTACTTTTTATACAATAGTGTCCTACTACATCTATCACAAAATTATGCAAAAAATTCTTTTAACAGTTGATGTAATTTTACTAATTTTTAAATTTTATTTTCTTTCAACCTTGTATTGTGAACATTTTCAAACATTCAAAAAAGCTGAAGTATATAATGAGCACACATATACCCTTCCCTTAAATTCTGCAATTATTAATATTTTGCCATTTTTTGCTTTATCTCTAGATAAACACACACACTCACAGTACTGACCCATTTAAAAGTAAGATGAAATCATCAGGATATTCTGGGTTTAAATACTTTCACATTTATCTCCTAAGAATAATAACACTCTTCTATTAAGCACAGTGGCATTATCATAAGTAAGAAAATTCCATAATATTACCTAATTTCTAGTCTGTATTAAAATTTTGCCCAACTGTACCATGAACATCTTTTAGATGTTTTTATTGAGCCAGTAGCTAATCAAGGTTCACGCATTGTATTTGGGTGTATATTTCTTAGACCACAATCTAGAACCACAGCACACACTATGTTTAAGAATCTATAGGTTCAAGTTTTTAAGACAGTAGTCCTCAAAATATGGTCCAAGTAACACTTGCTTCCAAATCACCTGGGAATCTTATTTAAAAGGCCGATTGAAGGCTCCATCCCCACTTTGCTGAGTCACAATGCCAGGTAAGTCCTAAACATACTGAAAGCTGAGAACAATTGCTCTAAGACCTGTGAAGTGATCTGTAATAAATATCAACAGAACATCTGGACATGGGCTAATAAACGCACCTGGTTGTTCAAGCTGAGGTGGTCTAATTCCATGGAACGAGTTGCTCATTTTCCTTTTCTTCATTTTTTCACTCGTCTTCTGGTTTAAGGCCTGAATCATAAAATACTCCAACTAAAATGTGAAGCAAATGTGAATTAAAGCTCCAACAAAACTATGTAGGTGACATGATTATTTGTATCCAAATCACTTTTGCCAAATGTTTTGAATGCCCAGACCATTGACATGTAAGCTTTAGCAAACACCTTCAAACATTATTTTTTTAAATGTACCAGGTAATATTGAGCCTTGTCTAAACGTAAATAAGCTATCCATTCAAGAAGGAACTGTTGCCGAAACCGGTTTGGCTCAATGGATAGAGCGTCGGCTTGGGGACTGAAAGGTCCCGGGTTCGATTCCGGTCAAGGGCATGTACCTTGGTTGCGGGCATATCCCCTGTAGGGGGTGTGCAAGAGGCAGCTGATCGATGACTCTCTCTCATCGATGTTTCTAGCTCTCTATCTCTCTCCCTTCCTCTCTGTACAAAATCAATAAAATATATTAAAAAAAAAAAAAAAAAAAAAGAAGGAACTGTTTATTCTCCTGAATAATCAAGGAAGCCTAGCAATACAACTGTGTTTATCAGTAACCATCTCTCTGGTAACCATGGCAATTAACATTAGAGAAAGTCAAGGCAGGAAGAGATATGCTAGGTCACATATGCTCATATTAGCTAGGGAAGCTCACTGCTCTTTTCCCTGAATAAATTCCTTACAAATACATCCTTTATTTTATAAATTTAAAATCTTAACCACATGTACTTACACAGCTCCAGGCCTATGCTTTACATTGCGAGGTCTGGGGCAAAAGTACAAGTGCAGGTCTCCGTACCACATACCTAAATATTTAAACTATATTATACATCAAGAAAAAGAACTGTTATGTGAAAATACTGTATCCTCCTGCTTTGACAAATAGGTCGTCATGAACGCCTGGAAGGCCAGGTTCAGATTTGAATTCTGAGTCCTCAGAGTTTCCTGCAGCACAGGGCGAGTTGGGCCCTAACTCTTAGGCCCCAAAATCACCCCTTCTTTTCTCAGCCCTGGCTCCATCCCAAGCCCTGGAGAGGTTTATGCACACCAGCTACACATCCAAGCTCCACCCACTCTCCCTTCCCCCATCCTCTAACACAATGTCCCCTCGGCCACCTCTCAGGTCCAGGGGTGCACCCACCAGCACTGTGGTCCCCCTGGAGGATGGACCCAGAAAAGAGTCCTGAGCAGGCCTGGGGCACAGACTCGGGCCAGCTACCCAGAGAGTCCTGGGGTCCTGGGCTCTGGAGCGTGGTCAATACAACCCCTCTGAAATATCTGTGCTAATCAGCACAGCAGCCACATGTGGCTATTAAAATGTGCACCTGAAATGAGACAAGTGTGCCCAAGGAACTGAAAATGTTAATTAATTTAAACATAATTAGCCGCATGTGGCCAGTGGCTACCCTATTAGATGCCATGGGTCTGGGAGGGGCTCCCAGCTCCAGAGGGCACAGCCCTTTGGCTCCAGGGTCTCGTGCCCTGGGCGGGGGGGGGGGGCACTGGAGGACTAATGAGGCTCTCTCAGGCTCCAGGGCTCAGGCCTGCCTTGCCCTGATCCGAGGTAATCCTGCACAGCTCTTCGCCCCCGACTCTCAAACACAGGATTTCCAATGCTCCTTTCACTCTGACATCATCCCCTCCACCCATATTCTTACAAATATCTTCATTTCTTACACTCACGACCTCAGCTGTACTTTACGTCTCAAGAGTCTGAGAAGAGACCGCTCTGATCTTATCTCCACATTCCCACTGAGAGAGTTTAGAAAAAAACGAGGTAAGGAAACACTGACTTAAGGGGAAAAAAAGAAACTGCCATGTGTTTCTTCCAACCTTGGCCACATCTTCAATTCTCTTCACACCTCCAGCCCTAGCTGTAACACTGGTATCGGGAGCGAAGAGAGGAAAGAAGAGAAAGTGAAAGCTGGGAGGTGGGCAGAGTGACTCAGAGTTTCAGGTTCAGGAACTTGAATGGGAAACAAGAGGCCCAAGGACCTCCCCAGACCCCTATCCCCACCAAGAGAACCAGCCCCTCTTCTCCAACAAATGAAACAAAACTGTATCTCACACCCCCACCCCTCAGCCAATTCCATACCTATTTTCCATAGGTATTTCAGGAAAATGTAAGGGTATTAAACCAAATTAAGATTTTTTTTTAAGCCACTATAATATTTGCTTCACAGGAAAATTAGGTTTCACCTCTCCCAGTCTATCTGCCCATTGCTTATCAATATAATTAAATAAGATCAGAATTTCTCAGTCATTGATAATATCAATATTGTGAGTACATCTCCCATAGTGGTTTATTATTAATGTTTCTTATATTATTGGGTGATATAAGTATGGCTATTTGGTAGAAATTAGAACCATTTATATCTGATCCTTATTTTAGCTTTGGTTCTTATCTGGAGTTTAGTGACTCCAGAACAAATGAATTTTCTATAAGTTATCTGTGGAAACCTCAACATCTTAACATAAATCTACATAATGAATGTTCTGGCCTATCGGAAAGGGTACTTGATGAGGAACTGAGGGTAAAGTCCGAAGAGCTACTGCTTAATGCAGGGTTTATCAAGGCTGACTGGCTTCCTAGGGGGTTGGGAAGGTTAATTCTCCAGTCAGTAATACTTAAATGACA
Source organism: Pipistrellus hanaki (assembly GCF_964339955.1). Taxonomy (NCBI): domain Eukaryota; kingdom Metazoa; phylum Chordata; class Mammalia; order Chiroptera; family Vespertilionidae; genus Pipistrellus; species Pipistrellus hanaki. The sequence goes on along the minus strand of NC_140506.1, from coordinate 48,261,884 downwards.
CACCTCCACGGCATTCCCCAGGGGCCCTGCAGCCCCAGGCCTGTAGGGTAGGTGCTGTGTGCTAGAAACTGGCCTCCTAGGTGCCTGCAGAGCCCATAAATATCACTGCACTGAGCTACCCCTGGCTCCCCACACAGCCCGCAAGAAGCTGCCCTGTAAGTAGTTCCTCAGTTCTGAGCTACACCAAGACCAGAAGGGCATGGAGTCTTGCTGAAACATTCACACAGAGAAGAATAGCTCTTCTTTTCAAGTAGACAGAAATGAAGGAGAACCTTCCAGGCCCACCGGCTCCGGGTGCCAGGCTGGTTGAGCTATTTAAAGATGACTATCAAAGCTGACATCATGGGCTCGTGTAAATAAACACACTTTAATAAAGTGGCACCAAATGGAAAATTCCAAAACATCATACATAGACAAGAGGAGATGTGTCATTTGGAGAGAAAAATAAAATTATAATTGTATTCTGAACAAAACCTTTTTTTTTTTTTTTCCTACTTAACACTCATATTATTTCTCAAGGTTAAAACTAATCGTGCCTTTAAAACTAAAGTTCGAACTGAGGTTCTGGAAACTAGATAAAGAAACAGCGGACAAATGCCATCCATGTGTGTAACAGGAATTTCCACTCACCACGCCTCCAAAGTACTTCCCGATGTAGAAGTCATCCAGGCTGTGCAGCTCCAGGTAGGTAGCCCCTAGCTCTTTGGCAAGTTGGATCCCTTCGGTCGTACTGACACAGCTTCCTCTGTCTGAGGTGCACAGTGGGCACGTGCAAGGTAATTCTTCTAAGAGGAATGTGAGCAACAAAGAGCTTTGAGTTTAAAGGGGGGGGGGGAGGTATGTACAGACGATCTGAACATTAAATAACAACTTAAACACTCATACCCATCTCAAGGGCATTTAGTACATCCATGATCCACTACGACTCTGAATAAAAAGTGTCAATGAAAAGTCCCTAAGATAAACAAGCTTTAACTGCAAGAAGAAGAAACAGTATTTTAGAATACAGAAGAATTTAAAAATAGGATTATGGATATTGCCAAATATTACAGCAACTGTACCGTGAGTCAGTGATGGCTGGCCTGCTTCCTTTTATACAACCTTGACATCCTAAGTATCAATACAAATTTAACAACATGGTTGTCCATAGAAACCATGGAAAACAGTGGGTTCTCTCTCCTCTCTCTCTCTCTCTCTCTCATTATATTTTAAATATATTCACCAAGTTTGAATAGACCTTATACTTTTAATAGAATCCTCAATTTGACCTGAATCTTCAAGGCTGTAAGACTGCCTCCTCTTTGTAGATTTCATATAAACTATATTCTTATTCATCAAAACATTTCAATTATTAGGTTTTAAAGCAGAGACCACATTCAATCACTCTTTATCTTTTTCTTCAAGATTGAAAAAAAATAAAAAATAAAAACTGACGGAATAAAAAGCACTTACTCAAAATGCGCACTGTCCCAAGGTTCAAGTTTGTAACATGTACAAATCTATGACTGGGAAGGTGCCAAATCAACCTGCTATTAAATACACTCCTTAATAAGGCTAAAAACGTATGCTCAACTCTGTATTTGTCCGCTGGCTTCATTTTGTTTCATGCCAAAACATGAGATATGTCACTGCTCAAAGGCGGCCAAGTCCAAAGAGGGTAAATCTATTTCTAGAAATGCATGCTGCTGGAGGCTGGCTTCCCTGCAAGGCCGACTCTGAGATGGAATCGGTGTGCAGGTGGTTTACTGGGGGGTGATCTTGGGAACAACTCTTCTTAAGAGTGAAGGAAGTAGGATTGGGCAGAGGAAAATCTCAAACTGCAATACAGTTGCAACGGAAGCCTCCACTGATCGTACAGGGTGTTTTGGAGCTTAAATGGCCCTTAGAATGGCTCCCTTTGGGGAAAGGCAGCCGGACCTTTACATCCCTAAATCCATTGGCAATCAGAGGAGGACCCCTGCGTGCGGGAGCCATAACCCTGAGAAAGCAGCTGCTACAGGCAGAGGGTAATGCCTGGAGAGGGGCTCAGCTCCGTGGCCTCAGCAGCCAATGAGCCCAGCAACAGGGCGAGTAAGAACAGTGGCCTTGAAAGGGCATTTGGGAAACTCCCCACAGCCTACACAGCAAATCCTCTACCAAGGAGCCACGTACCGACAGAGCACGTGTGTATATAGGGTGTATGCTAAGGATACTGAGTGCATGTGCATACTATGTATGCAACTATGTGTGTGTGCACACATGACAGATAATTTTAGCTTTATTGAAAGCATTTTAGAGCTCAGAAACCACGTACATACTCACATCCTCATTTTACAGAGGAAACTGAAGCTCATAGAGGTTAAGTGAACTGTCCAAGTCTCCTTGTGTTAGAAATGGAGAAACAAAAAAAAAACAACAACTGTTACTTGCTCCATCTAATAAATAAAGCAACATCAAGAAATAAGCTGAGCTGAAGCCGGTTTGGCTCAATGGATAGAGCATCGGTCTGTGGACTGAAAGGTCCCGGGTTCGATTCCGGTCAAGGGCATGTACCTTGGTTGCAGGCACATCCCCGGTAGGGGGTGTGCAAGAGGCAGCTGATCGATGATTCTCTCATCGATGTTTCTAACTCTCTATCCCTCTCTCTTCCTCACTGTAAAAAATCAATAAAATTTATTTAAAAAAAAAAGAAAGAAAGAAATAAGCTGAAAACTTAGTTTGAATAAATAATTATGGATTCTAAACATGTGGAGATTTAACAGTTAAACTTGGATTCTCTAAAGTATGGTATACTTTCTACTCTGAGTTTCTGCATTTACTTTTTCCAAGATCATTTTAGGTCTGGAGTAAAGTCTTCACACAGAACTTAGCCTACTCTGAAAAACACTGGTATTTCACATTCTTTAGAAAGCGTTCATAAACGGCGCCTTTAACTTTCTGAAGACAGAAGGTTTCTTATGTCCTCAAAGCTCTTCTTATGTGGATGGAATGGGGTGGGCAGGCATTAAACTTTATTTCTACACAAAAATAAAGCAAAGTCAGTAGTTTTCAAGTGAAAATTAAGTGAACAGAATTTGAAATACTTTTTTTTAACAAATAATCTGATTTGAAGGAAAATATAACTAATTTCAGATTTAATCCAGCTCAGTAGGGTTTCCCAGTGTGAGTAGCCATACATATATTAGTGACACTAAAATGTTCCTCCTTATATCTAACTGGAGGCCTGATGTACGAAATTCGTGCAAGGGGCTCAGCCCTTGCAGCCATAGTGGCTGCCTCAGCCCTCGCAGCCCTGGCTTCATCCGGAAGGTCATTCTGCTGTTCGGCCATCCAGTCTAATTAGCATATTATGCTTTTATTATTATAGATTTTTATGTAGCTTCTTAGACACAAAAGACATTTCTTTTTGTTCACACACACACAAAAGGAAAAATATCTAGGCATTATGTGTTGGGTAGGAGAAAATCAACAAAACATTTAAGGCTTAAATAAGCCTTCATTGAGCATTCCATCAGAAACAATTGGAAGACCCAAAATAATTTTAAACTGTGGAGCCTTCTTCAGGAGTTTACTCCCAAGAGCCTACCTCAGGGTCAAAGGGACTTTGTGACTCAGAGTGTTATGCTTCCAGTTAACATTGTAGCTTTTTTTCTTCCATATTATCTTTTTAATTATCACTAAATGTTCATCATTTTAAAGCAAACACAATGTAACTCTGGAATTAAAATGAACGGCATCTCTTTCAAAGAGGTGGCTTTGTGAATCTTTAGGGTGATTCTTACGATGTTGCCAATGCTTGAAACTTTTAGAAACCCTTGTAATGCTCTGACCCAGTGGCTCAGTTGGTTGAGCGTCATCCCACACACCCAAAGGTTGCTGGTAGGATACCCAGTCAGGGCACATGCCCGGTTTACAATCTCAATCCCGAGTAGGGAGCCTACAGGAGGCAGCTGATCTATGTTTCCCTCACATCAATTTTTTCTTCTTTCTCCCTCTCCCTTCCTCTCGCTAAAATAAATAAAAGCATATTTTTAAAAAATCCTTGTAACAATTCTAGCATAGCAATGTACTAGGCTATATCAGAGCTTCAAAAAGAAGATAGGAAGCCAATTTTCAGGAGCGAAGGCTATGAATACACCCGAGGCATGTTTGAAAGATCCTTTTCCTACTTTAAAGATTAATTCAATATTTAGTAAAAGCCAAAAATTTATTCAGAGCCAAGAACAATGAAGAAGATATATACACTCAAGCTTGTCAAAACATGGGTAACAAAGGAGAAATGAGATTGATTGTATTTGCTAAACCAATGCTAAAAAGAGACCAAGAGAGGAGTTACCAGGAGTTTCATGTATTACAAGGGATTGGCATACATGAGACAATAAATGGGAGACAATATTGGGAGACAATAAATGCCCTTGAGTTGAATAGACAAATTTAACTTTGCAATTACTTTGTGATAAATTCTTATAAGGCAAGTTAATTTCATCTTGTCAGTGAAATTTATTTTTTTCATCATGTATTGTGGTTCATAAAAAAGATTAAAGCATTCCTAAGCAAACATGTATTAAGCCCCTACCACATCAAATACTAGGGATATAAGGACACACAGATAAAAGAAATTCATAATCAACGGAGCCAATATAGACATGACTGCAAACAATTATAATGTAAGTACTAAAATAAAGGTAAACAAATTCACCATGGAAATTGAAGAAAATGAACTCTGCCTGGGGGGGGGGGGGGTATGGAAGGCTGCACAGAAGAGGCACTGATTTAAAAGATAAACATGAATTTGCTATGCAGGTAGGATGGGGGTGTGCAGAGGGGCACTCCAATCAGAGGATGTGGCCTTCGCAGAGGCCTGGACGTGAGAGAAAAAATAGAACACATTCACTTCCAGTTTCAAGATGACGAGCTAGGCCCACACTGCAACCTCTTCTCCCTGCTGAATCACAAAATGATAAAATAAAGAGGAGAAGGGGGTAAGAGGAACGAGGGAGAAAGGAAGAAGGGAAGAAAGGGAGGGCTGGGGGAGGAAGGAAGGGAGGGAAGAAGGGATATATGCATATACAGCAAAACAAAAATCAGGGGAGAGATTCTCACCCAGGAAATAGGACTGCATGAGAGGCCACAGGCTGATGGCACAGGACCCAAGGAGAAAGCTGAAGCTCGGAGTACTGGTGGGTCATGAAGTTCTGCACCGTGTCAACGGCAAGAATGCTCCCTGCTCGATGACTGGGGAGGGAGGGAGTCCCAAGGGCGACCCAGTGGAGATTATCGAGTATCCTAGTGAAAGCTGCAAGGCCTGCAGATCCTGTTTGTACTTCCACTCCCACGCCTACCCCAGAGAGCAGATGGGCAGAGGGGGAGGAAGGCATCAACAGGGAATATAAATTATAAACGTAGGCAAATAACTATCAAACACTTGAGAAGCATCCATACCATGAAATAAAATCTCACCAAATGGAAAGACTTATAAAATGCTCCCCACTCAAAACCAAACTTAATAGGGCAATCAAAACAGAGTCTTGAAATAAGTATAATTAATTGAGTTTTTTTAAAGTAGTTATGTCCTTAAAACAGGAACAAAAAATTATGAAAGAGAACCAATTAGAGATCTTGGATATGAAAAAAGCAATAAACCCAGAAGAAGAAGAACAAATTTGTGAGTTGGGGAAGAAGAAGAAGAAGAAAAAAAAAGAAAAAGAGGAAAAAAAAAAGAAGAAGAAAAAAAAAAAGACCAAGAATTCTCCCATAATGGGACAGGGAGAAATAAGGGATAGGAAATAAAAATGATGAGAGAAATGGAGGCAAGGTCCAGAAGTTTCAACATCAGTTTTGTAAGAGTCCCAAAAGGAAAGAATAGAGAAAAGGAAGGGAAGGTGATACCTGAAGAAGTGAGGAAGCTGGACCTTCCCAGATCTAAAGAAAGACATTAAGTCCTTCACAGAGTTCAGTGTGATGGTCATAGGACACAGAGGATACACCTATCTTGTATTTTAGGCACAACTTTGCATTAGAAAATTATGGAAATAAGATTAAAACATCGGATTAGGATAAGGGTATCAAAGCCTAGAAGCCCTGACACCTACAGTAATGAACACCCCAGAGCCCAGATCTTGGTTTCTAAATATCATTCCTCATTATCAGGAACCAGAGCTCCTTGAAGAAAGGACGAATGCCAGGCCTGGCGCAGGCAACGTGTAAGATGAGCCTGGGGCATCTTGTGCCAGAAAATAAGGAAGAACTCAAAAATTAATTAGAGCTAGCTTGAAGAGGCTCAGGATGTTCCTGCCACCCACTGTGCTGATTTACTTGATGCCATGACACAAAGATGCCAAGCTAAAGGGCGAACGCAACACAAACTACAGCGCCCTGCACCACTGTGGTCAGCGGAGAAATATGCTGGAAGAAACTATTATTTTCTTCTCTCTGTAGAAGACATTAAAAAGTGCTTATCCTATAAAGAGGGGATCAAAGACCGTGTAGCCCCCAAAAGATAAGAAAAGTTAAACAAGTGTCAAGCTGTTCAATAATAGAAAGATTGTTTAAGTATTTTGTGGTATTTGACAGCTGTTTAAGATTTACAATCTGTTGTTTCTCTTCTCTTTCATAAATATTCATTTATGTACATATACGTTGTTTTTATTTTTCCTTACTAAGAATCTCTAAAACTGTGTAAGTTTCAGGTCCTGCAAAATCTGGAACTGTCCCTATAGGAGATCAAAAGGAAGGCTGCTATGACAGAAGAGTAAATGACTAGGATCCAGTGACCATGGAGAGGAAACATGAGTTTGAGATTCGTTTAAAATGTAAAATCTAGAACTCTTCAGTCAATTGGATATAGGGGGTGGGAGAGAAAGCATGATTGGATGATTCCAGTTTGGATCAATGTATAGATTTGAAATTATTCACCAAGATAGGGAATTCAGTAAAATGAGGAAGGTGTCTGTGGAGCTAGGGGTCGTGCGGGAGACGGGAGCCAGAGAAAGAGACTGGGTAATCCTCAGTGTTGTTACAGAGCAGGCTGGGGCAAGGAATGAGCGGATTCCTGGTCAGAGTCAAGAGCAAGAAAAGGTGATGTCAACGGATGGAACTCTGGGCAACAACTACAGGACGCACTGAGATATGTGCATGTGGTGAGGGGACAGGAGGTAGGGGAGTAGCAGTAAAGAAGAACTAGACCAATTACTAAAGTACAAATAACTCTATTAACCAAAGGAAGAGCTGTGTTTGAATAATTTCAAAGAGCAAATTATTATTGAAATGTATTACATTTGGCAATAAGCATATAATAACCTGGCAACCCTGAGTGGGAACAAACTCAATGTAATTGTAAATGTCAAAATTAGACTGTAGTGCACTGAAGAATGAATGGGAAGATACTTTCAAGAATCACAGCCAGCAGTAGGAAGAAAAATAGAGATATAGAGGGGATGTGGGGTCAAGGAAGGGTCAAACTTATTTGTATCTACTAATGTTAAACATGTTCCTATCCTATGACTCAACAGCCCCGATTGGAGGTAGAAACCTAAGCATCATCAAAAGGAGCATGGATAAATAAATTGCAGCTATTCACACAATGGAATATACAGCAATAAAAAGAACAAATGACAGATAAGCACAGCATAGATGAATCTCAAAAGTATTATGCTAACTGAAATTAGTCAGACACCAGTCATTACATTTGCATGAAGTTCAAGAATAGGTAAAACTAATCTATGTTTTTAGAAGTCAGAACAGCGGTTACCTCTGGGGAGGGGTGTTATTATAACTGGGAAGAGGTGAGAGAGAGCCTTCTTACATGCTGCAAATGTTCTATATCTCAGTGTGATGGCTGCATGGATGCATACAGATGTAAAAATGCTGCACTCAAAGATTAGTGAACTTCATGTCCATTACTCTGCTATATCTCAATAAAAATAAATAAATGAATAAAACTAAATATTTAAAGACAGATTTACTGAGAAAATACCAGTACTATTAAGAAATATAAGGTATCACCAAATCAAAGTGATTTTTGAGTTGGCTCTGGGATACTTGATGCATTGTAATCACAGCAGTTTTCAATACTTTCCTTTGACATCTCATGATCAAATCCAATGATGAAGAGATAATAGCTGGCATCTGAACCCACAGTCATCTAGGCTTTTTTTTTTTAAATAAAAATTATATTAATAATTAATAAACTTAGCTCTATTTAAAATTAATATGGTACTCACATTATAAAAGAGAAAATGTTATACTTACCATTTTGTCTGGTACCAACAGCAGCAATGATTACTGGAACTGAATTTAATGCTCTTTTTATCACCGGAATATAATTATCCTTCACTTCATGGAATGAAAACTTGTCATTTACGTTGTATTTGATCACAATGATGTCAGCACCCCCAATCAGATTTCGAGAACTGTACCAGTCACTGTCAAAAATGTCCTAAACAAAATGCAAAGAGTAATCTTTAGTCTGTCTTCAAATCAATCATGTATCAGTAGTTTAATTTCTTTGTTATAATTTAACTTGTGGAATTCATTAAAAATTTTATTTCACAAAAGTAATTTCATAATTTTTTAAATGTTTGAAGTCTACAGCTTCTTATTTACTCATTTAGCCTAGACAACTAAGTAATGGTAGACAATCTAGAGAATTCCTGAGAAGCTAATGAAATAAGCAACCTCTTTCAATATTTGTGTTTAAAACTAAGCACTTTGCTTTAAAATGATGCCTTATTCTTACCACCTAATAATTGTAAAGACATAATGCTAAACATTAGATACAAAGCATCAGTATGAGTAAGGAAGCTTCAGAGGATTTTCCTTGACCCAGTTAGACACTGCGGAATTATTCAGTGTTTTGAATTGTAATGCACTGTAAATTCTGTGGAGCTCTATATTTTATTTGTATTTTCAAAATTCATATATATTTTCATGTATACTTTGGACAGCACCGCATGCATACAGTATGTACATGCAGGTGCATGGTGGGAAGGGTGCATCTATAAAAAGATACTGTGTATTATAAGATGCTAACATGGTAAGAACTCTACTTGCAGTTCATGTATTTTGCTCATATAAGTTAAAAATTTAGGCCCTAGTGGGGCAGCTTGGTTGGTTTGGAGTGCTCTTCCACGCTCCAAAAGGTTGCAGGTTTGATCCCCACTCAGGGCATGTACTGGAGGCAATCAGTGGATGTTTCTCTCTCACATTGATGTCTCTCTCTCTCTCCCCATTTCTTCTCTCTCTAAAAATCAATGAAAACATATCCTTGAATGAGGATTAAAAAAAATTCAGGATAAATCTTTCTAGTTTTGAAATACTTTTGCATGAGAGTTCTAATATTTACATTTAGAACTGGGGCCAAGAATAATTCATTATGGACCCTAGTCCTTAAAATTCAGGGCTTTAAGTTTTTCAAAGTTTTTGTGTAGATAGCAGAAAGAAAACATCTTTATGTGTCTTAATACCACTGCTAAATATGCATAAATAATTTCTTCTCAAATCCTAGTTAACTATTCATCATTACTTGTCCTGTCATGTGGCCTTTTATACGCATTTTATGGATGTAATAGAGTTGGATTAAGAAAATATGGTCTGACACCTATTTTTGTGTGAAAAAAGATTTACTGGAACACACTTGCACACACAGACACACAACACACACAACACACACAAATAAAATAGACAGGTAGATATAGTAAACAGTGCCAAAAATTGCTGGATTATAGAAGTGTTCGTTTTGACGTAGGAGTCTGAAACAAGTTTAATAGTGTTTGAATCAATCAATCAGGATCTGTGCCTGTGTATCAAGGCTCTTACCCTATGATGGAAAATTCTAGAGAAGTGTTACCCAGCAGTGCCCTGGGCAAAGAGCTTCTTCTCACCCGTACCTCCACAGCCTGAGCAAAAACTGCACCTTCCCAACCCACCCATTTCCTACAAGTACACTCAGAATAACCAGAATTACGAACCCTGCTGAAAGTAGGATGAATACCACATTTTTAAAGGAAGATTAAAACAAACAAAAAACCCAAAGGCAAAATATATGACTATAAAGTGCAAAGTCTTGCACTTAGTAAAGGGTGTAAAATGGGAGCAGAGCTCTGGCTAATTTCCAAATCCCAAACCACAAAACCCATTCAGTTCCAACTGTATCTGTTATAGTATTCAAACTCGAAGTATAGAAGTATTAGAGGGTATACAAGTATAACAATGGAAAAGGACATCAGAAGAATGGTATACAAAAACTAAACATAAGTGAAATCAATAGAAAGCAGCCATTTAACTCTAAGAGAACAAAACAAAAGTAACTTGCTCTTTGCATTCCAAATAGTTCAAAATCCAGAGTTACTGGAGAAATGTAAGGGGGTTGGATGGAGGATAGGGAGAGAAACATTTAAGGGAAAATGTCATGAGAAAATGGGCTTTAGTGTCATTAGCACTATGGTATTGGGAATATAAAGACATAAATCATTTTATTTTTAATACAAATCAGAGTTTCAACCCTTGCACAAGAAAATTGCATGCATTACTTCACTGCTTCTTGTGGAATTATTTTTGGTAAACAGGAAAAGATCTAGAAATAAAATAACTGTAACAAAAAAGGGTGGGTTTGAGGAAGACATACTAAATAATGAGCTACATAAAATGAATCTGAAGCACATTTAGTTTTTAAATGCCAAGTTTATATGGCAAGGATCCAGAGTAAGGCTACCGATCTAGAGAAGAAAACTAGAAAAGAGAAGCACAGCTATCTCATTCTAGTCCAAGAAAACACCACATTTCTTCTCAAAGAGAAAAACGCTCCACTGGTTCTAGAAACATGAAGGAAACAAAATTTTCCCGCCCCTTGTAAATCAGTTCCAGGATTTCCTCTAGGAGGTTATGTAACACAAGGCTTGGAGTCACATTTGGAGAATCAAACTCATCTTTTTAAAATGAAAACTAATCTGAACTTTTACAGCAAAACAATTTTATTCTACTTGATTATGGGGCTGCAAATACAATACTAAGTACTAACATTTCTGCATCAATGTACTGTATTTGTTTAAATCTTGAATGATGTATGGGAAAACTACTTTGGCTTAGCATAAGTGATACCTGGCTACACTAAGGTTGTAATAAATACACTATTATTATAGCAGCTAGCACTTACTGAGTACCTACTACGTGCCAGTTTCTATACTAAGATCTTTACCTGTACTATCTCATTTACTCTCCAGCACAGCTCTAGGGGGCAGGGATTATTATATTTACTTTATACACAGGGAAAGTAAGGCAAAAAGAGGACAAGTGGCTTAGCAAGGAATACAACCACTAAGCAGCAATGTGAGGATCTGAAATCAGGTCCTTTTGACATCAAAACCTGTGCTGTTTTTGCTCTGTTGTATTTAATATTCTGACTCAGTACATGTCAAATATCAGCTGCTGAATACAATCAACTTTAATATCTCTGATGTGCTTTTATTTAACACCAAGAGAAGAAACACACCTTAAAAAGAATAGCTCTATAAATATATTCTACTATGTCTGCAAACCATTATAACTATAGAAAACTATACCTCGTTACCTTAAATAGGGCCCAAGTGTAACCAAACAAAAGGTGATTTTATGATAAAACATAATAATCAGTAAATAGCAAAAATCCACTGGAGCTTATTTTAATCTATTTCGAAGATTTCATTGGATCACAAAAGTACTGCTGTTTGCTAAATTAATATTATAAATAGGAAAGAGTTATCAGCTTAAAGAAAAAAATGTAAAAGGTAATCCTAACATCCTAATCCAGTTTATGCTATATTCCTTACATTTATTTCCTCTACTCACTCAATGGTTGATCAAGTTCACGTAGAGCCAGTAAGTTTTTAGACTGTAAAATCTTTCACAAAGAAATACCGAAGTTAAAAGCAGTGTTTTATTTGCTTGCATGGACTTCAAACAATAAATTCTCTATCAATGCTTCTTATGATCAGCAACATCTCTTTCATCACTAGTTTAATAGCATCACTATTATTAAAAAGGCCTGTTTTTCATTTATTTTAGTCTATTAGTGTAAACTTCCTTTAATCACAAATTTATTTGGACAAGTGATCTCTTTCCACAATTTAGAAATTTGTACATTCTACACATTTCCTTAGAAAGGTATATTAGTTCCTTATTCCCCCAAATTCAGTTTTTAAATCTTGCCAGATGTAAAAATCTCACATAATGATCATTTGTACTCCCTTTTTCAGACACTAAACTTTCTTCGGTTACAAAGTCTAACCTTTAGTAGCAATCAGGCATTTTCAAATAAGATTAAATGAAAACATTTAAACATATGATGTCATTGTGTACTGAAAACATTTATATGTGTCAGGGAGTGGATTCCTTTCTCCCTTTATCAAACAGTCAAGAATCGAATTAGCATTTATCACTTTCATGACAAGTGTTGTCCAAGTATTGCCAAATGTAAAGCTTTTGGAAAATTCCAAGCATGTTAGTAGTATCATTTCTTATTTATGGATCACTAAAATCAAATGCCTACTATACCAAGAGTATCCGTATTGGCAAAATTAAAAACGCCAGGTAAGAAATGCCAAAGGTTCACAGTAATATAAATGAGTTCTTTGACATGAATCCTCAGCCCCCGTCTTTCTCCTTTCCCGGTCCTGTTTCCGACCTGCCCGGTGGAATGTATTTCTGCCTGTGTGGAGCCTTCAGAGGGAGGGTTTATTTTTAGAACGCTAATATTACACTATCACTCCCGGGGCGGGCATACACTCATTGCTTTCTGCTGGCGAAACTCGGTGACCCCATCCCTCGTGGTTGGCACGTTCAGCTGTCAGCGTCACCCCGGGGCAAGCCCGGCCGCGAGGTGTGCGCGCTCCCCTCTCCCGCTGGGCTCCGTGCCTCCTAAGAGTGCTCCCTGCCCGGCCACACAAAGAACCCAAGGTTTCCCCTCTAACGTTCCAAAACTCCACCGGCCACTTCACCTACATAAAAGACGGGGGCGGGGGAGGGTGAGAGGGGGGAGGAAGAGGGGAAAAATGAAAGAAGCGCCGTGTCCGCGCGCTCCGCGCCGCCGCCGCGCCTTACCCAGACGGGGCAGTCGTGGACCACCAGCCGGACGTTGCCGAACGCGCTGGCCTGGTACTCGGTGAACACGGGGCGCGCCACGGCGCTGGCGGCGCTCAGCAACAAGCTGCCCTCGTCCCCGGACACCAGCGGGCTCCTCCCCAGGTACGTGCGGATGAGCCCGGACGGCCGGCTGTCCTGGTGGAAGGAGTCGCCCTCGTTCCCCAGCGCCACGATATGGATGGACCTGCGGGCACAGAGGGGCCGGGGCGCGGGGTCAGCGCCGGGAGCCCGGGGCTGGACGGGAAGCGCGGAGGCCGGGCCCCAGCCCCGGCCCCAGCCCCGGCCCGGGGCGCAGCGCGCGGAGGAGACAAAGGCTGGACCCCGCCGCCTACGTACATGGTCTCGGCTCCCGGGGCTGGGCGCCGGCCCGGAGAAAGGCGGCTCCGCACGGCCTCCCGGCGCGGTCCGCGGCGTGCTGGCCCGCGATCAGCTCATCCCCGGCCGCGACCCCCTCGCGGGCTCCGCCGCGGCGCGCGCGGCCGACGCTGAGCGGGCCCCGCCGGGCGGCGAGCACCCGGGCGGCGGGGGGCGTGCGGGGCCGGCCGGTCCGGGAAGCGCCCGGGAGCATCCAGGGCGGCCGCGCCGCTCCCTCCCGCCCCGGTCACCGCCGCCGCCGCCCCGGGAGCTCCACGCCCCGCGCTGCAGCCCCGCTCCGCCGCGCTCCCGGGCCGGGCAGCTGTCGCCGTCTGCGGCTCCGGCTGCTGCTGCTGCTCCTCCTCCTCCTCCCGGCCGGAGCGGGCTCGGAGAGCCGGGCCTCCGCCCCCGCGGCGGGGCGGGCGGGCGGGCGGGGGAGGGCGCAGCACGTGCCGGCCGCTGGGGTCGGGCGGGCGCGGGGGAGGCCACCGGAGCCCGGGAGGCGGCGGAATGGAAATGAATCAATGCACCGCCCGAGCCGCCGCGGCTCCCGATCGCCGAGCCGCCCGCAGCAAGTTCGTTCAACTCGGAAGGCTGTAACCGGAGCCCGGGAGAGGGGGTGGGGCAGGGAGGCCCCGCTCCCTAAAGCCTGGATAGAGAAAGGAGGTGGGTGAAGCCCGGGATGGCAGCCCGCCCGCCTCTCCCTCCAGCAGCCCGGGGTCCCCCCCTGGGCCTTGACAGACAGGGTTCTACCGCGTCCGCCGCTTTGTGGTTTGTCAACATGCAGTTCAGCTCTTTTCCAAAATCGCGCGTGGGGGGTGCGGTGGGGGGAGGCGGCATTCATGCTGGTGCAGAAAGGGCCCTTTGTTCACACACCAATTTGCTAATATCGCTCTGGTGGGGGGGGGATTATTTACAATTTCAAGCTACGTTTGGCATATTTTACAAAAAAAGAAAAAGAAAAGAAAGAAAACACTGCAGGATTTTAAGTGCTGGGGTTCGTAGTAGTGCCCTGGTTTTAAACAAGTTATGCATGAGGTGTTCGACGCGTTTACAAGCTGAATGTTAGTTTTCTTGGAGATTTCTTTTCTCCCTCGGCACACATTATGGCTACGTATTTCATAATAGTCTATCATGGGACCAACTGCAAAAATAAGGTTCATGCTAATGCAAGGTTACTTTAGATTCCTTCGTGATAGCGCACGGTGGCCAAGGTTATGGACGTTATGGACGTCTCTTAAGGGCCTCACACCACCTCGGTGCGAATGAACGCTGGAATCCACTCATACGCAGAAGGGCCGTAGGTTACCCTGGGCTCAGCTTCTCTATCAACATGAAAATTCTTACAAGTGCTCTGTGTTGAACGAGTTCTTGTTTATCCCTCTATTCATTTATTTCGCCCTACTTTAACATTCTGCAGCTGCTTGTTCTCAACAGAGCTATTGATATTTTGAGGGTACGAAGCAGGAGGTACTGCGTAGGGCAGTGAGTAGACCAGGGTAAGAGGCCTCTGGAACGCGCTGTTTATTATGGGCCCTTGTTGCTCCCATGGAAAGAGTGCCAGTATCTTATGCTCAGGTAGGGCATGGTAGGAGGCATTCTATCTGTAGTCACTGATTAAAAAAAAAAAAATCTAATTTCTCTTTGCACTTAGTATCATTTATCTTTTAGTCTCCAGAACCTAAGCCATCCTATAATATTTAAGTACAAGAAAGCCTTTTCTCTTGGGTCAATAGAAAATCTATTTTCTCTTAGCCCTCTTCCGTGACCACAGGTCAAAATCAAAGACACATAAATGGATGCACGGATAAATAAAAATGTGATATGTCCATGCAATGACATATTAGTCAGCCTCAAAAACAAGGACATTCTGTCATATGTTACAACATGAATGAATCTTGAGGGCATTTTAGTAAATGAAATTCGCCAATCACAAAAGAATCAAATTCGATTTCCCCCCACTTAGATGAGATAGCTTAAGGTAGTCACAGTCTTAGAAACAGTGGTCACTCAGAACTGGAGAGGGGGGAAGGGAGGAGTTGTTTCATGAGTATAGTTTCAGTTGTGAGATGACAAAGTTCTAGAGATCTGTCCTAAACGAGGAGCATATAGTTAACCCTACCGTAATGTGCAGTTAAAAATGGTGAGGATGCTAAATTTTGTTGTGTTTTTACCACAATACCCAAAGGAGGGAGAGAGATACGGGGAAGTGGCAGGAGGGGAGACAGGATGCATTTCCCCTCGGTTATTATGTGAGCCAACCCTGTGCTGCGGAGGCAGGGGAGCTACTAAGGTACATAAGACTCAGTCAGTCTTTACCCTTTAGAAGCTAAGTCTACTACTCATGGTCACTATACTGTGAATATTAATGTGTCCAATCCTTTGGAAAACATACTGGTTCCTTAAATAATCCTCATACAGGCTAATGAGTCTAATGATAGAAGTGGAACTACAAGAGTCAAGTCTGGTGAATGTTAAGTAGAGATCTGTGTCTTCTGTATCATTAGAGCAAGTTCATAGAGAATGTAAACATTGTCTTAGGTCTTAAAAGACGAAGAGGAGATTTGGAGCAAGAGGAGGCTGGGAGGGAAGGAGTACTGGGCATCATATGCAAATCACATGCAAAGATGTGAAAAACTGGAAGATCGGGACTTGTTCTGGAAATGAGAGCTGACATTGGTGCTGGCAGGCAGATTCTGTTATTACAGCCGGTTGAAAAGAGAGTGGTAGAGACTACCCAAGAGGTTTCCAAAGGCAGACCTGGTGATGTTCACGTTATAGATTGGGAATCCCTAAACCAACCTCTGAATGTCTGACCAAGCCTGGCTAGATGCTAACCGAAACCCACTTTCTCTTCCAGGACCCATAGCTAAACCATGTTTACCAAAGTTTTTGCATGTAGGTAGGATCATATGATTAGTTCTCACCAGCAGAACATAATCCCTGCTGAGCAGTTAATAAGAGAAGGTGTGCCTTCTCCATGCTCTTTTTAAAAAAAAAAAATATTTTATTGATTTTTTTACAGAGAGGGTTAGAGAGTTAGAAACATCGATGAGAAAGAAACATCTATCAGCTGCCTCTTGCACACCCCCTACTGGGGATGTGCCCGCAACCAAGGTACATGCCCTTTGACCATAATCGAATCTGGGACCTTTCAGTCCAAAGGCCGACGCTCTATCCTCTGAGCCAAACCAGTTTCGGCTCCATGCTCTTTTTATCTTTCCTTCTACCAACTGGATAAAACTAGGTCAACCTTGACACCATGAGTTTGAATTTGTTGGTCTGCAGTGTGAAAGAAGCTCGAGTCCCTAAATGACCGGTCACAGTAAAGCCTCTTCACTGCATGCATTTCACTGTAATATGAATGAGAAAATATATATTTGTTGAATTAAACCAGACATTTTGGGGTCAATTATTACAGCATTATTGCTAATTATCTTGGTTAATATACTATCACAGATGATCCATTTCCTGGTATTTTAATGATTTTTTTTCATAATTATCTTAAAACATTTTCATAGTTATTTTCCTTTTATTTACAACTAGAGGCCCAGTGCACTAAATTCATGCACTGATGCGGGGGGGGCATGTCCCTCAGCCTGGCCTGCGCCCTGTCACAGTCCGGGAGCCCTGTGATTGATCCCCCCGAAAAGGGAGGTCCAGGCAGAGCTCCACAATAGATTCCCCCCGCAGAGGGAGGCCCAGGCTACCTGCTGCAGCCTGGTCAGTGGCCTGGGTCTCCCTCTTTGGGTCGATTGTGGAGCCCCCCCACCCCCAATTGATCACTTGCCCTACCAGCCAGTGGCCTGGGCCTCCCTCTGGAGGGTGATCATGGGGCAATAGCTGGGCCTCCCGACCAATCACATCGCACCCGCCTTGGCTGGCCTGGCACCAATGGATGTCATAGTGTGGTCATCTGGCTGGTAGTTCCACTGTTCGGCCATTTGGTCGATTTGCATATTTATTATTACAGATATTATAGATTTTTATTTGGTTTATATATCTGTACTTTCTCTCATTAGTAGCATTAAATTTTTTTAAACCAGGGTGTAACAGATTGGATTATCATATGTTCTCCAAACTCAAGTTCACTGGGGAACAACACACAAGGAAGTGCCTCCAGCCCAAAAAAACATGTTTTCCTATTTTGTTGGGTGAAATGCCACCATTTTATATTTATTTTGATAGATGTCCGTATCCTCAGATTAAAGGTAGCCACAAATGAATGTAAGGAAAGGGGAAGGTAACTCAGTGAACTACCATTGGTCCCCAGATCATGAATATTAATATGGCAGCCTTTCAAAAATGCGCTGGTTCCTTGATGCTTAAAGAAGCAAGTGTTAGTAAGGGCAGGTCTGCAGAAGGAAGCCTGGCATAAGATGGCATAAGATTTTTCCTACTGTGTTTCAAGGAAACCAGGTTTCCACCGAGGCATCTTCAAGTCCACCTGAAGAAGCAGGGGAGAAAATGCCTGGAGGGTCTGAGCCCCTACTGCTCCCTCATCAGGCTTCTTGCCATCTTTTTTTTTTTTTTTTTTTTTTTTTTTTGAGTTTCTTGTCCATTTTTGTTAAAAATAGTGCTTTCTAATGTTAAAAATTTAAAGACTACTTACCTAAAGCAAGGGTCTCCAAAATGGGGTGCAAAAGATGACCCCTGAAATTCCAGAATTGAGTGTTTGAACTTCTATTTACAAGTGTGTGTGTGTGTGTGTGTGTGTGTGTGTGTGTTTTAAACCGAAGAGAGAAAGAAATTAAACTTTACTAATATTTAATATGAGGCACCGCCACTTGATCTGTAAGTGGGCAAGCACTCGGTGTTCTTGGGAGTGGGAGGGAGCACAGCACAGGTGGGGGACAGAGGGTTCTCTCCTTTGTTGATTGTCAACATATTGCCACATGTTGCAGCTTTTGTATCTAAGCGGATTTATGGATATTTAAATAAACTAACTGTTACAGCGTGGACCAATGGAGATAGTATTAATAATGCAATAATAGGCTAACACAATTGGCTAAGCTGACATTTCTGACACCCTTAGGGAGCCATATTGGGAGGTGAAAAACTAATGACTAATCAGATCTGACAATAAGTTGGCCATAATAATTGAAATTATAAAGAACATTGGTATTAATTTGCATCTTACTTTTGCTAACATCAACTTCACTCTAAGTGTGTAGTATAGTTAATAGATAGCGATATGCTGAACTGATCACAATTAGGTAACCATTTAAAAACTAGGCATCAGACATGAAGATAAAACAACAATATTTGCAGGATATTAAAGTAAATTACTATTAAAGCTGATACTTTAAAGAAAACTCACCGATTATAAATGCTATAAAGCCTCTTCTGAACTTCCTTTAAAAAAGGAAAGTGAAAAAGCAGCACGAATAGGGAAAATAGTTTTCTTCTTACAAAGATAGAAATGGCTGAACTATACATGGGACACAAATGAAAAAAACAAAAACTGCATTCCTTTGGCAGCGAATACATTGAGAATATGGATATGAAGTATTGCTCAAGACCCAAAAAGACACAGGAGGTATTGTAACAAGTTACACAGTGTGGGAAATTTATGATAAGGTTAAATCGCAGGGGTGCAGGCGGTTTTAATATATATATAAAAACATAAAACGTTATGGTTTTAATAGATTCTGTTTCAGAGTGGTACTTATCAGATTGTGCTTTAATAACAAAATACATTTTAAAATAACATTTTTTGGTGAGCCATTAAAGGAAAGGGATATTTGAGAAGATATTCTTTCTCTAGTACATCTTTCAATGATATTTTAAAAAGCAATTGACTTAAAAAAAACAAAAAACTGTTGTATGCAAGACATGTATAAATGTAACCACTGATGGATTAGTTGTTTAGACTAAAAAATATTTTTACATAATGGAAGGAGTCCAAACTAAGGTTACAGTGAGAGCAACTACATTAAATTCACTCATGATATATCTCAGAGATAGTTGTTTTAGCAAAGAATCTGGAGCCAGAATACATATAATATAGGATATTATCAATGTGGTTAGGTTTGTGAAAGCAAGATTTGTATAGCTGGGTGTTTGTTTTTTGTTTTTTTTTAAAAAAACATTTCCTCATTGTGAAATATCACACATATTAAGAAAGGTGCATAATATATATGCACACAAGTTAATAAATAATGATAAAATAAACATTTCTAAACATTTTCCAGGTCAGGAGAATAGAGCGTTATCAGCACTCATGCAAGGTCTACACTGCATACACACACACACACACGCACACACGCACACACGCCCACACACACATGCCCCCCCCACACACACACACGCCCACACACGCACACACGCCCCCCCACACACACACACACTCACACACACACACACACACACACACACGCACACACGCCCCCCTTATCTGGTTGCCCTTTCTCAGTTATCTTCTTTTTCTCAGAGATAATCACAAGCCTGACTTTTTTGATGATTCTTTATTTTTTCTTATTGTCTTAGTACCTATATGTGCATTCCTAAACTAATGTTTTGGTTATCCTTCTCATTGAACTTGATAAAGGAGACGTCACAATGGATATACTCTATGTGTCTGGGTTCTTATGCTTATCATCATTTGTAGGATTTTTTCACGTTGCTGTAGTTGTGATTTGTTCTTTTCATTTCTTTTTGAATAGCCTTCGATGTGACTCTTCAAATATCCATTTTCTTGTAGATGGACATGTGAGTTATTTCTGGGGTTTGCCTATTACAAATACAGCTGCTAGGACTGCTCTTGTTCTAAAACATAGTTTCTTGGTGGGTACGCTGTCACAGGGTAGGTGTATGTCCTACTTTGGTAGATAATACCAAAGTGATTTCAAAAGTAATTTTAATGATGACACTTCTAATAGCAAGGCATAAGAAATCTTCCCATAATCCTTTACACACTTTAATATACTTACTATATGCCAGATATTATAGTAAGTGCTTTATAAGTATTGGCTTATTTAATCTCATAGTGACCCTATTGAATTAGGCTCTATTAGGATCCTAATTTTGAGAGAAAATTGAGGCATAGCATGCTAAGTAACTTGCCCACAGCTACACAAGTAGTGAGCAGAGGAGTTGGGATTCCAGTTTAGACAGTTGGATCCAGGATCTGTGCCCATACCCACTATGCTATGCTGATGATTGATGTTTCCTTCGTTACATAATTTTTATTGAAAATAATGCATGCAGCCTCTTTTGTGATTGAAAATAATGAATATAGCCTATAATAACTCATATCTTAAAAGATTTTTAAAACCAACCTATTTTTCAAATAAAATTGCTATCGACTTTGAAATTTTTTGTGAACAATATAAAAATGTATGACACCTAATTAGTTTGCTGCAACAAATGAGTAATAGTAGGCAAGATGGAAATGTATTCATCAGATTTCAGCCAAAATCTTTGCATAATGAGTAATGGGACTGAAAAATAAGTGTCACGATTTAGTAAAACAGCTAAGGAAGCAGTTCTACCATTTAAATCCACATATCTTGCTCAGTCGACGTGGCTCAGTGATTGCACATCGACCTATGAAGCAGGAGGTCAGGGCATGGGCCCTGGTTGCTGGCTCGATCCCCAGTGTGGGGTGTGCAGGTGGCAGCTGACCAACGATTCTCTCTCATCATTGATGTTTCTGTCTCTCTCTCCCTCTCCCTTCCTCTCTGAAGTAAATTAAAAAATCTATATATATAAAAGCCCACGCAACCATTTGACCATCGGACTGGTTGCTATGACGTGCGCTGACCAACAGGGGGCAGGCACTCAATGCAGGAGCTGCCGAGCTGTGGTGACTTGGCAACTGTTGTTGTTCTCTAGTGACACAGCCAGAGGCAGACAGGAAGGTGCCCAGTTCTGGGGTGCATCACCTGAGAACCACTCTCTCGCAATCCAGGACCCCTTGGGAGGTGTCAGAGAGCTGGTTTTGGCCCAATCCTTGCAGGCCAGACCAAAGGACCCCTCCAGTACATGAATCCATGCACCAGGCCTCTAGTATATTGTAAATAAATAAATAAATAAATAAATCCACATATCTTTGTGAGCTTTCCTCAGAGAGCCTTTAAATAAACGTAACTAAACGCAGAAATCGGCATTGCTGTATCACAAAAATGTTAAACCGAGATTTTAAAAACAATGAGGCATATTCCATTGTTCTCCTTAAAAGCTTTATTAACAATACAATTTTGGAGGAAAATGTATTTGGTTTTATTAATGCATTTTTAAATGTTTCAAATCAATGATTTATCTAATCTTTATCTCAACTATTGAAAATTTTCTATTTCAGAATATTTTGTTGTAATCCTAATATATTGGCAGTCATATGTATGTAATTTATAAAGATATTAAGGGCATACTCAAAATATGGGGCGCTGAGTCAAAAAAGTTTGCAGATCACTTCGTAAGTTATATAAATGTCTAACTACTATGCTGAACACCTGAAACTAATATATTGAATGCCAACTGTAATTGAAAAATAAGTAAATAAATAATTTCCAGACCTACTGGTCTGGTGCCTAGGGCTGTGCTTTAGAGAGCAAGCCAAGAAGGAAGGACACGGTGGCGGAGTCCTGAGCCACTAGGAAGCAGAACAGAGAACTTGGACTAGCTGCTGGGGCCAGGGAGGCTGTGGGAAAGGAAATAGGAGAAGGCAACACAGATAGACTGCAGGTCTACTTGCCTCGTGAAAAATGTATTTGTATGTATTAACTAATCTTGTGAGCGATAAAGTTTGCAAATTTACACAAAAATCATTAAAATCAAGATTAGCATTTTATTTTATTTTATTTTTTTACAAAAGCTTGCACATACTTCATATAGAGTAACCTAAGCAAAGTCATGTGCCAGGGTTGGTAAGCATACAGTTAGTCACAAGGAAAGTTGACTTTACTCTTTTTATTATCTGGGTAATTTTTCTCACATAAATAACCAACAGTTGTTTTTTGTTTTTTTTTCTTTTCTAAATTGTTGGTTTCTTCTAAGGCACAAGGCTGCAATATCCTCATTTCTGTTTGGAGTAGCTAAAGTGGGAATCCAGAATGTTATTTATATGCAAAATACTGTTATCCTATGCTCTTTCAGAAAAGGTCTAAAATGTTCATTTTGTTTGTTTGATTGGATTTATGTTACCAGTTGTGTTGGTTTTTTTTGGGTTTTTTTTGTTTTTTAATATATTTTATTGATTTTTCACAGAGTGGAAGAGAGAGGGATAGAGAGTTAGAAACATCGATGAGAGAGAATCATCGATCAGCTGCCTCTTGGACACCCCCTACTGGGGATGTGCCCGCAACCAAGGTACATGCCCTTGACCGGAATCGAACCCGGGACCTTTCAGTCTGCAGGCCGACGCTCTATCCATTGAGCCAAACCGGTCCCGGCCAGTTGTGTTTTTAAAACAACTGTTCTGCTGTTTCATTTTGTTTTTTTGTTTTGTTTTCAGTTAAAATGTTACTTTAAAATACTAATACATATATGTTCCTTTGAAATGGGACTGCCTATTCCTACCAGCATTTCTCAAAGGGTTGAACTTCAAAGAAGTCTGGCCTTTAATATGTCTTTTTGTTATTTAGCCCTTGAAAAATATGTATACAAGTATCTAATCAAGCACTATTGATTATATCATTTATTTATACATAATATTTTGTGAAGTTGTCCATTTGTAGCCAAACAGAAATACAGGATATTAGATTTGAATTCTATAAACCTTCTTTTTGAAGAATTCAGATACATTTAAAAAATAGCCTCGCTGGCACAGCTGGGTGGTTGAGCATTGACTGATGAATCAGGAGGTCTTGGTTCGATTCCCAGTCAGAGTACATGCCCAGGTTGTGGGCTTGATCCCCAGTGTGGGATGTGCAGGAGGCAGCCAATCAGTGATTCTCTCTCATCATTGATATTTCTCTCTCCCTCTCTCCCTCTCCCCTTTCTTCTTCTCTCTCTCCCTTCCTCTCTCCTCTCCTCCTCCCCTTTCCTCTCTGAAATCAATAAATATATATTTTGTAAAATAGATTTTTAAAAATATTACTATAACCTGACTCTAGTTTTAACTGAACTAAAAGTTGTGCCATTTACAATGGTAAATTCTGAAGTCTTCCCCATCATCCTTTGCACTCTTTAACTTGTCCTGTTCATGTGTCTCTGCTATGGCCAACCATTGGATATCATCCCCACTGGGGCATTTCATAAGCATGCTTTACAGTGTTCTACTTTGTCATTCAACAGCTGTCATAAGCCACTTACCCTGACTTCTGCCCTCACACAGTAATTCTGATCCTTATTTTTCTTGACGTGCTTTTTACTTTATACTTCTGAGTCTATAATCCTGACTGCAGTTTAAAACTCTATTTTACAGTGAATAGCAATAGAAATTTTCTTATATGTCTCCCCCCCCCCCCCCCCCCCCCCGCCTAATATGAGGTTTGCAGGTTAGTTTCTTGGTGAACAGTACTTTCAGCATTCTAACAAATCACCTCGCTGAAGCATTTAAATATGTATTGGCTTATCTGAAGGACATTTCCCCCTATCGTTCCCTGCTTCTCACTTTCCCCAGAGGTCTCCTTGGTCACATTCCTACTGACACTGATCTCCATGCTCCTCTTTAGAATCCATTCTATTTTTAACATCGTAATCTGGGACTTGAGTATCGTTTTTTATTATATTCCCTCACTTTTAAATTAAAACAACCTGGGCTTCTGTAATTATTATCATCGCTTCAGCTATACTCTCAGTTTCTTTCCGTACCATAGTGAGCTCCAAACCCAACCCTTTTCTCAGCCAATGATCGACCCTCTCCTACATGGCTGACAGTTCCTGCTCACCAGGGGGCTTGTTCCATGCGCTTCTCAAGATGTTCTCGTGGTACAGGCTCCTTCCAGTGTTAGGACAAGGGCAGTTCAGTGCACACTAAAAGGCACTCATAGCTTCCTCAGTGAAGAGATAAGATAGGGAAACAAGGCAAAGACGCTCCTGGAGTAATGTCAGCAGCAAGCAGACTTTCTCAAGCTCTCCTCTGAAATACCCCTCTCCCCCAAAAAAGGCACTTGAGCAAAACCTTCAACGTTGCATCTCTAACCTTCCCCTCCCCCCTTCCGCCCCACTCCTTGCCCCACCCCACCTCTTACCCTGTTCTTTCACATACATTGGTTTGCTACTATGGAAATCAGCAAATCGTAAAGAGAATTTATGAAATTCTGATGGAGGAGAAAACTCTTCTTGTGAAATCTGGCAAGAAATGACACTTTGTAGATCTAGCTAGTTATAATCTATCTTTTTGTAGGTGAACAGAAACAAAAGAATCATCAGTAATTGTTATTGGAATGCTTGTTGAGTTGGGGGGGGGAAAAATTCTGTTTTTACTGGTCATTATGTCTACCTCTTCAGAATGTGGGGAAGAGTCGAAGATTTCTATAAACAAAAAGAATGAGACAATCAGAAATGTGCAACCCTGGCATAACACAAGAAGCAATGAAGTGTAACAGAATACAAACAAAACAGAACAGACCCAGCAGCAGAATGTATAGCGCTTGGCTGTGTTTTGCTGCAAACAGGCTGGAACGCACTAGCTGGAGCCTTAAAATGGAACAGTCTGTTTCTAGGTTGCTCCCCGTGAACACTCACACAGTGTGCACTGTTAGCAGCTCCCGTGCTAGACTCGAGAATTTAGGAGGCGTTTTCAGACAGTGTGTTTTATTAATTCACTGCGATGTCTAAGAAATGGCTCAGCCCTCTTGCATTAACTATGATTACAACAATGTTTTGGTAACAACTTCGTCAGGGCTTCAAAGATTTTTATGGCAGGAGGTCAGATTGTCTTAAATAGAGTCACTGTTCCGAGCAACCAAGCTAGAAATGTCATAGGGAGAGGCCAGCTGGGCTGCTTGGGCTGGCCTCAGGGTAACATTGCCTCACCCAAGTCACATTTTTCCAGGGCTCATTCCTTGGTTTTGCAAGTCCAGAAACTTTATTTTGTCTGGGTGCCCAGAGCTGATCTTACTCAAGGGACAAAGCTTGTGCTAACCCAGTGCACAAGAGGCCAGTGTGTAAACTAGAATACTAACTTGCTCATTGGTATTGAGAAAGGAAACTATCCAGGGGCCTAGGAACATATGATAGGTGGTCTACATTTTCTTTTCTCTGCAGGAAAGCCTACATGGGAAGCCCATTATTATCTTTTGAGTTCAACAAACATTTATTCAGCACCTAAGGCACAGGTTATTTTGATCCCAAGGGCGTTTGTGCATAATAAACACTTTAATTAGAATTATGGGAACACTGAATTGTCATAGAGAAAGACATTATTTTCCAAAGGAAACTACATTAAGCCAATGTATGCTTTGATCAACTTTCTAAAGTTTTCTCTTCTGATTGGCAGGCCCAGCCTTTTAGGAGAGACTAATACCTACCTGCATGAGGAATTAGCCATGAACATCACCCAATAGGCACGTTCAACACAAAGCCACCTTCTAAATATGGTCTTAACCCAGAGCTTCAGAGGAATCTGATAACCTGATGAACAGGTATGCAAACAGTTGTGTATAATGAGCATGTGTTCTTTACCACTGGATTCTCCTGTCAGGGAGTGATCTAAAACTTGGAGTCTTCCAGAGCCAACCTGGGCATCTAGGCTACCATACCACCCACTACTCAGTATCAGGCCAAATTCTTCTTTAAAACCTTACAGCTGGTTTAACCTAACATGTTCCATTTCCTGATGTTCTCACTACAGGCCCATCTATACCTTATCCTGGTCCGCTAGGTTGGCCCATGCTTTGCTTCCTACTTTATACTACATCTTCTACTTCCCATTGGAGTGAAGGATGAGAACCAGACCGTCACCCCCTCCTCCTGAAGAACTTCTGTTCTGAGATCCAAGAGAGACTATACTGCCCCCTTTCTCTTCTGTTGTTGTCAGTTAGCAACTTCACCATGTAACCCCATTATGGTCCCCTATAAACTGTTCACGGCTTTTCTCTGTACCCCAATATGTCCACGGTCCTCCATGATGTCAGCCTGGTATAAGCCTTCTCACTGTCCCCCACCTCTGACTTTGACAGTTCCTTCCTCATGTTTTCTGTCACAGAAAAAGGAAGCATCGAATAGGGAACTCCCCTGGTTCCCACTACTAAGCCAGCAAATGTAAATGCAGCCACATGCATGCTTTTCTTTCCTTCGGCCAGAGTGCAATAAATGTTCCTCATCCTCCCTCTGCCTCGTTCCCCTGGCAGTGCTCTGTGTATCCCTTTTGACCTTGGAGGGACTGCACTGCATCTCTCTCCCTTTCCTTCAGCATTGGTCTCTCTACCGTTTTTACTGTCAGCATTTAAACAGTTCAAGACTCTGGCTACTATACTTTCTTCCCCATCTGGCTTGAAGCAAACTTTTTTTTTTTAAGAAAATATCTTTTAGTTATGAGTTATTTAATTCTTTCGCTTGTCAGGACTTGTATGCTTTTCTGTAACAAATTTTCTTGTTTTAAACAGACTTGTTTAAAGTCTGTTTAAAACAAGATAAATTTTCAGCTGTGCTCATCTGAAAATTTATTATGACTTTTAGAACTCAAATGGACAAGTTCTTATTGTTCAGCATTGTTTTTTCTTTAAACTTTTAAATTATGAAATATACAAAAAGCACAAAACCTACGTGTATAGTTTAGTGAATAATTGTAAGACAAACACCCATTCAAACACCATTCTGATTAAGAAACTACGCCCCTCACCACCGCCACCTATGTGTCCCTTTTGGATCATTATTGACTCACCCTTCTGGAGGTGACCACCATTCTGAATTTTACGGTAATAATTACACAGCTTTTCTTTAACAGTTTAACTCTTTCTTTGCCCATCCAGTCCCACTCTTTTCTCTTCTCCACCCTGCTCCAGTGTACTGGGAAGCTAGGCTGTATGAACCATAGGGTGTCCCCCAAAATACATACATACTTTAACTCAATTTTCACTCCTTTTCAGGTTTAACTGGTTTGAAACAATGGGTGAAGCCAGACTAAGTTTTGAACAAAGAAAACTTATCCTGAAGTGCTACTAGCCTTTTTTTTTTTTAATAGAGATACATAAAAAATAAAGTTTACAGTACAAAACCAGCAACAGTTGATAAATCGAGGGTGCACAAATACCGAATGAAATGATTCTTGATGTTTGCAATTCCATTGCTTTGTGTTATCCGCAGTGCCTGGACCAGAGCGGTAATTAGTTTGAAAACAGGCATTGACAAAAAATTTATTCATGTCTGTAGATTCTTTTAAATTTCAAAAATCAACTGTAAGTTATTAAACACTGACTTTATAATCATTCAAAATGTGTATACATTTCTTTGGGACACCTTGTATATCAATAGACTCCTTCTCCTTTCTGGCTTTTGATTGCATTTTGTCAACAGGAAGGCTAGAGGGAGCAAAATAAGATAGGATATTTCCCTCTCCTGGTGTCATCCCTACCAAGTCTCTCCAACGGCTAGCAGGGCTGGATTTGTCAACAACTGTATTCGTCAGGATAAGTCACAGAAACAGAACCATAGCATTTCTCTGGCTAACCCTGGTAAATACTAGAGGCCCAGTGCACATATTTGTGCAAGGGTGGGGTCCCTAGGCCTGGTAGTGATCAGGGCCAATCAGAGCCATCTCGCCCAGTTACAGTTGGGGCCGGGTTGATCGGGGCCTGCTGGCCGGGAGGATGGACGGGGGAGGGACCGCAAGAAATTGGCCAGCGGGGAAAGGGACCAGGGGGGAGGAATAGGCCGGGGCAGCAAATGGGGAGGTTGGCTGGCCATGAGAGGTTGGCTGTGGAGCTCACTGACCACCAGAGGCAGCTCCTGCATTGGGCATCTGCCTCCTGGTGGTTAGTACGCATCATAGTGAATGGTCGACCAGCTGTTCTGGTCATTTGGTGGTTCAGTTGTAAAGGTCGCTTAGGCTTTTATATATGTAGATGAGAGAGAGTAGATTCTAATGGCTCACAGTGAAGCAACAGCGTTGAGTGGCCCAATGACTTGGGGCTGGAATCATCTGGAGACCACTTTCATTCCCATGTCTGACAGATAATGCTTACGTTTGGCTAGGATTTCAGCTGGGGAACAACCAGATTGCTCACACATGTCCTCTTCTTGTACCCAGTATTTTAGCTTTCTGTTTTTACTGTTAAACTTAGTCCTTGTTATAAGTTTAAAGTTCAATGTTCGGTTAGATTTATGCATGTGCTAATAAATCTCTTTTATTAACTTTATCATACCCCCATCTTTCTTTCAGCTAAATTGTCATTCAAGAATAAAATTGAATAGGCTCTAGGTTTGGTAAATTCTTCTGATTCTTGTCTGGAAAAAAACCCAAACACTTTTATTTTATTTTCATTCTTGAATGATAATTTAGCTGACTGTGGACTTCTAAGATTCGTTTATGTTTGCTTTTGATATTAAGTATTTTTATTAAAAATGTTTTGTATCAAAACACCCTCGGGTTCAAATACAGCAGGGCCAAAATGGCAAACCCAAACCTTCCATTGCCCCATTATATTATACTAGTACAAGTGGCTTGATAAGGCACATTCCTGCAAGCAAGGAGCTTGTTGTCTCTTTAGCTGTAAAGCAGAAATATTAAACAAAAAAATGAACAATATACTTTATTATTATTGGATACTAGAGCCCCAGTGCACAGATTCGTGCACTGGTGGGGTCCCTCGGCATGGCCTGCGAGGATCAGGCCAAAACTGGCAGTCCAGCATCCCCTGAAGGATGTAGTAGTGCACAAAATGGCAGGCATCTGGGGAGGAGCCAAGCCTGGGCCAGGCAGCGCTCCGCACCTGCTCATCCTGGTCCCGCTGCGCCTGCCGCCGCTACCACTCGGTAGGCTCACTGCGCTCCACTGCAGTCTCTGCGAGCCTGTCCTAGGGCAATACCAGAGCGCCTATGACCGAAAAGTGACCCCAGGCTCGTGCCCAGTTGGTCCTGATGCCGGTCCCAATACTGGTGCATGTCTGGATGGAGGAGGGGCACACAGGGAAGTGTCCATGGACCATGAGCCCAGTGTCTGGCGACTGTTGATCAGCTGAGCACTGCTCCCTCTGTGGGAGTGCACTGACCACCAGGGGGAAAGCTCCTGCATTGAGCATCTTCCTCCTAGTGGTCAGTGCATGTCATAGTGACTGGTCGAACAGTTGAACGGTTGCTTAGGCTTTTAAAACCTATATAATAAAAGTCTAATATGCTAAGTGTCCAGTCATTCAATTATCTGTTCAACCAATCAAAGCATAGTATGCTAACGATATGCTAGGGCCTCTCAACCGCTCACTATGATGTGCACTGACCACCAAGGGGCAGATGCTCTGACTGGTAGGGGTCTGGCTGATGGGGAAAGAGCGAGATGGGCTGGACACACCCTGGAGTCCTCCCGCAGTCCCTCCCTGGCTGGCCAACCTGTCATGTCCCTCCCCAGCCATGCACCAGTGGGGTCCCTCAGCCTGGCCTGTACCCTCTCACAATCCAGGACCCCTCGGGGGATATCAGAGAGCCAGTTTTGGCCCAATCCCTCAGGCCAGGCCAAGGGACCCCCACAGGTGCACGAATTAGAATATAAAATAGACTTTACATACAAAATTTTATATTGTGTCTTTTATATGATATATATCAAACAAAATAAGCATTGTTGAAAGTTTTTATGATAAACTCAGAGTTTCTGGTTAGGTAAGTTTGAGAAAGGTAGAAAGTTAGTGAAAGGAATATTGGAATTTTGAAAATCTGTTAAGAGATTAAAGGAATGAGCAGGGAGGGGGAAGACTTAATTTACCTTTACAATGTAAAGCAGAGGATCTGCCTGAGGCCTCTCTGAGACTGACTGTGGAGCAGTTACTGTAGGAAGGATGGAATCCTCTCTTGATTGGAAAACATCATAGCCTACAGGAATCAAATGGGCAAATAAAGAATTTGGTACTAATCAACCTAAAAGAGGTCTGAGGAATGGATTTTTTCCACAAGAGGGATAAGATCAAATGGAGGTGATTCAGAAATCAGTGAACCCTCAAACAATACAAAAAATATTTGCCTTTCCTCCTTCCGTGCCTTCTTTACTTTCCTTTCAGAAATAAAATAGAAAGGAAATAGATAATTTTTTCTGTATGTTAAAAATAAATCTGTGAAGGTTTCTGAGTAATAGGAACCTTAGATTATGTTTGATTAGAAACCATGGACAAATACTAGAAATACAGTACACTGGAAATAGGTTTTCACTAACTCTTGTGTTGTTTCAAATTTCAATTAATGTTTGTGTGGTTCTTGACAGTTATTAGCTGTAAAAAATTATTTAAAATGAAAAGGCTTCTTACACTGTGGCAAAAAATTGGATAACTATTAGATTACAGTGAAATTCAATCTAGTCTACCATCATTCAAATAAATGTGCAGTGTTGGGTTCAAAGCAGGCTCTCCATAAATACTCAATTAATTTTCTTTTTACAAAATTGTATTAGGGAAACATACTTCATAAACATTATTACCAGCTGACCTTTATTTGACTTTTAAAGAAAATGTTAAGGATTAACTCTGGACATAATTGTAAAAATGAAAAAGTTGAGAATCAGTGACTTTATATTCTGATTAAACCATTAATATTATATATTTATAAAATGGTCACTGACATGCTCCTATATGGAGTTATTGAATTCATGAATGAAATATTTAATGATATATATGGACTATTTTATGAGGACTAGTTTTATCTCTCTATTGATTTTTTTATTAATTAATTAATGGATATCCATATTTTATTTAAAACTATTTCTTATAGATTAACAACACAATTCTATACATATGCATCTAAACAAAATAAATTTTTAAATTAAATAAAAAATTATTATCTTCTGTCAGCTGTTTCATATTAGTCTGTTTCTGTTTAGATTCCCCAAAGCTATTTGTTATCATTTTAGACTAGCAGCTGTGACAGCCATGCATCTGTCACATGTTCAAAGATAGTCTAGTACACAGGACAAATAGATGGAACAAATGATTAGTCACAAAAACAGAAACCTAAAAAGGGGTCAGAGATTTATCTTCCACCAAGAGAAGTTATCCTATCTAATAAAGAGGGAATATGCTAATTGACCCTCATGCCCACAGCCAATAAGAAGGGAATATGCTAATTGACTGCCCTGCCCTAAAAGATGGCAGTGCCCATATCCAATAAGGAGGGAATATGCTAATTGACTGTCCTGTCCTCAAAGAGGGTGGTGCCCACAGTCACAAGATAGTGGCACCCAGTCCCCTTGGTCCTGCTGGGGTGGCAGGCAAAGAGCCTGCCTCCAGAGTCCCCTAGTCCCCTCAGCTCACCAGCCACCCAGGCTGGCCTGAGATACAGGCAAGCCTTGGATGGTGGCTCCCCAGTCACCCAGGCCACCTGAGGCTCAGGTAACCAGGGCTGGCCGAGGCTTGTGCTGCCAGCAGTGGCACCAGCAGAGGTATGATGGGGCATCACCTTCTCCTGATTGCTTGTTCATTATTTTGTTTCAAATAAACAAATCTGACCACCCACTGATGACCACTTGATAATGTCCCTCCTGATGTGTGTGTATACACATATTTCTGTAAAATGGAATTATCCTAAATAAGCCAGTTTTTAGCAATATGGAATGAAATCAATGAATACTCATTCATTCTATCCCTAACATACAGTACAGTGCAGGGTATGTAGAAGACTTTCCAAAAATACTCGTTAAATAAATGGAGGAATCCTTTGTTCTGTCAGTCTTTTCCCTTTGATGTGTTTATATATTATTTATGAATTTCATAGAAAGTGAAGATTTTGGCCCTTTGGGGTGTGTGTGTGTGTGTGTGTGTGTGTGTGTGTGTGTGTAAATAGGGAAAAATAGCAATTGTAATACTACAATTGCTGTTTTCCCTATTTATATTTAACTAGAGGCCTGGTTGCCCCTAACTACTCCCCCTGCTGGCCTGATCACCCTGAACTCCCCCCCACCCCCGCCTGGTCGCCCCTAACTGCCCCCACTGATGACCAGGTCTCCCCCTCCCTGCCAGCCTCATCGCTCCTGTCACCCCCTGCTGGCCTGGTTGCCCCCAACTGCTCCTCCACTGGCCTAGTCACTCCTAACTCCCCCCCCCCCCATCAGCCTGGTCACCTCTTTCTGCCCCCCCCCCCCCCCGTTGGTCTGATCACCCCCAACTGTGCCCCTCTGCTGGCATGGTCGCCCCTAACTGCTCCCTTCTCTCCCCCCCCCCCCCCCGCCAGCCTGGTCACCCCCAACTGCCCCCCCCTGCTGGCCTGGTCACTCCTCATTGCCCGCCGCCGGCCTGGTCACCCCACACAGCCTGCTTGTTCAGTCATTCATTCGTCCCTCACTAACCCCGCTGTTGGCCTGGTCATAGGCAGTCATCTTGTGAGGGTGTGATGGTCAATTTGTATATTGCCTCCTTATTATATAGGATTCTAATTAGCCTTTTCCAAAAGAAAAAAAAATACTATTTGAATACATCGTTTAATTGAATAAAGTCATCTGATTTAAAAGAAATGATGCTTTATTGTGACTTTTAAAGAAATAAATGTGTTATGTAGGAACAAAGTGCTGAATGCTCCTCGATAGAGGCTCTGCTCTATTTAAATATGTAGGAACAATGTATAGATACATAGCATATGCCAGAGAGCAGTGGATTTGAGCCCAAAAGACTTGGTTCTTATCCCACTCTACCCCTCAGCAGCTGTGTGATAGCAGAAAAATTACTTAATGCTTCTAAGCATCTGTAAATTGGGGATATCAAGGCCTTCCTCCCCGAATTAGCACCCAACAAATGGTTGTCTGTCTGTGACATTATATTCCTTGAGAGGGATTTCCAAAATAGATACTTATTCTTAAATACGAGAACAAACTAGATGTAGATCCCCAGATCAGACTAAGATTCTCCGCCCCAAATTTGAAGACAACATAAAAAATACTTTCTGCCATTATTATCTTAAATACCTGGGTTGTGCTGTGTCATGTTTCCTACTTCTTGGAGAGAAATATTTTTTCTCTACCAACTTTGTTGACCAAAAGCCAAGTACTTTGTGTTCTTAAGTTGTCCCCTAAAAGAATCCTTGGTGTCATGAAATGAAACTACTGGTATAGTTTTAAATGGAACAAGCTTCTAAACAATCCTTTAAGAGTTTAAATATACTCCATTAATTTTAGTTCAGTACAAGGTACACCATGAAGTGCTTTAGTCCACTGTTATTATTTTATAGAACATTACTGAATTAGAAATCTAACCTTACTATTGCAGGATGTTACCATCAATATGTGAAATGTAGGAAGGCTGTCAAGCTTTCCAAGGTGACTGTTGTACAAAGTCTACATCTCATGGCCACTTTTATAAAATGGTGTTTACTCAGCCTACAAATATTTACTTTAGCACTGATCTTACTTACATGGATCTTCTACTAACATTTTAGTCCAAGCACAAAAGCTTTTATTATTTTCATGAAATTTTAATTGCAGATCTTGAGGGGGAATCTAGTTTATAAATATTAATTTCCTTGGCAATTGACCTAATACTATTTTCTTCCTAAATAAGTGCTTCCTTCTGGTCTGGCCCATGTCAGAGTATTACAAATTTTGACTTTAGTAGGAATGAAGCTCAGTGCTAACAGCCAGAACTATTGTTGCATGTTGCTAGAACAGAATGGTTTATGATGATTTGTTAAATTTGTCATTTGTATAGATAGTAATACTTATGTATGGTCTGCATAATCATTCCGCTTCCTATCTATATATACTAGAATAAAAGCCTAAGCCACTGGCCAGTAACCATGATGTGCACTGTCCACCAGGGGGCAGACGCTCAATGCAGGAACTACTGAGCTGTGGTGACTTGGCAGCTGTGGTTCTGGGTGAAGCACCCAGAACCAGAGAGGAGGGAGCTCGATTCCGGGGTGCATCATCCAAGAACTGCCCTCTCACAATCTGGGGCCCCTCGGGGGATGTTGGAAAGCTGTTTTTGGCCCGACCCCCGCAGGCCAGGCTGAGGGACCCCACTGGTGCATGAATCCCTGTACTGAGCCTCTAGTTTTACATAAAATCTAGGAGGAAATCTGCCTTTACTACATCCCTTTAAGAGAAAAAAAAACAAAGAGTTCTTTGCTTTTCCAATCCTCTATCTGCCAAGATAACTCATACTAGACATAGTTTTGAGTTTTACTGGCTTTTTCATGTAAAAAAATTAAAAAATACCCACAAATCAGGTAAATGCAGTTTAAATTATTGACCAGGTAGACTTTATTTTAAAATAAAAGACATTGTTATTAATATAAATGTTACATGTTGTCTTCACAATTTAGGACTGTGAGAAATTTATTACATTTTAAACATGTAAAAATTGTTTTTGTACAGAGTAACTTAGAAATACCTAAGAGGATTGGTTGGTACTGGATAAAAATAAATGTAGTCTCATGGTGAGTTTAGATACATTGGCATATGGACTGAGCTTTAAAGAGGTG
The DNA here is from genome assembly GCF_964339955.1 of Pipistrellus hanaki. Classification (NCBI taxonomy): domain Eukaryota; kingdom Metazoa; phylum Chordata; class Mammalia; order Chiroptera; family Vespertilionidae; genus Pipistrellus; species Pipistrellus hanaki. Next base: position 48,226,943 of record NC_140506.1, on the reverse strand, counting down.
TCATCAACTTGCTGTCAAAGTGTTGGATGAAAGAGTGGAATGCATCCTTTAGTGTTTTCATTTTTAGCACTGTTGAGTGAACATAACAATTTTTTTTATAATTGTGTAAATTACCAGTTTTCTTTTTCATTATATTTTAACATTGTTGGTTTGAATAGGGACACCAGTTTATGTATCTAGGCAATTAAGTTATACATTGTATAATCATAAGTGCAGTGGCAAAAATACAAATATGTATTTTTAGTCATGCTCTGCAGAGGTTACAGTGTGAGTAAATCTAAGACTTCTAACCAAAGGCCATAAATATATAGATAATGAATACTTAAAATAATTTAATATGTATTTAAATACACTGATTGGCCAGATTATTATGATCTCTGAAAGCATAATAATCTGGCCAATCAGTATTTGAACTCATGCATGGGTGCATGAATTCGTGCATGATTGGGGTCCGGCCAGCCTGGCCAGGGGAAGGGGTCATGGGTGGTTGGTTGCCTGGCCTGCCTGCTGGTAGAACTCCTGGTTGAGGGAACAATTTGCATATTAACCTTTTATTATATAGGATATACACTGAGTGGCCAGATTATTACTCATTCAGAGATCATAATAATCTTCTGGTGGATATTTTTAAGATTGAAAATGGTGTTCATAGCTACTAATTATGTTCTCAAAGTAGGTAACATTCTTTACACCAGTGTCTGAGAATTTCTGAGCTCCACATCTATTGTAGCACTTAATACAATATGAAAACTTGATGAAAATACAATTTGTGAAATATTTTAACATTTATTTTTCAGTAATAGAGCTGATATTAGTATGCTATAAAATATTAGTATGCTATAAAATAATTTAATAATACAGTCGATAAACTCAGTTTATTGTATTTTCATATTCTTTGGCAAAACATGTTTCCTTTGTATGATTTAAAACTTTATGAAAATTTTGTCAGGTAGTTGGACACAAAGGGAACCTTAAAATCAGGAAAGTAGAGATTTTATAGGCTGTATTATCTGATTGGAAAGCCAATCAAGTAGAAATAAATAAGAAGAGTATCAAATCTTAATTACTTATAAATTTAAAAACATAATTAAGATAGTTCTTGTAGCAAAGAGGAAATAAATGGAAGCATTTAAAATTACTATTTCATCTATCTATGGGGTAAAGTAAAAGATATATTTAGAATACACTATTTTTTTTAATAATCCTCACAAGGAATTTTTCCATTGATTTTGAGAGAGTGTGTGGAAGGTGGGGGAGAGACGGAGAGAAACACTGATGCGAGAGACACATTGATTGGTTGCCTCCTGCACACCCCCTACCAGGGCTGCGACCTAGGTCTGTGCCCTTGAATAGAATTAAACCTGGGATCTTCCAGTTTGCAGGCCGACACTCTATCCACTGAGCCAACCTGGCTAGGGCACATTCATTAGTAAAGGAAAACTAAAACTAGGAAAATTTTACACTTATCTTAAATTCATCCTGAGCATGGTTTAAAGAAAAAAAGAGAAAGAAAATGTATAAGCTTAGAAATAATATCCATCTACAAGATTAAAATAATTATATGCAACTGTGACAACATAACTGAAACTGTTGTGAAAGAAGATTGCCTAATAGAACATAAATTATGAAACCTGCCCAAGAAAATTTTCATATACAAGTGGACATACGTGAAATTTAAAAGTTGGTAAATATAGCTTTTAAAAATATTAGGATCAAATAGTTCCACAATTGAATTCTTACTAGTACTAAAAAAATGTAAGAAATTTTACTGTGTTTAAATTGTAGCTCTACTAGAGGCCCAGTGCACAAAATTTGTGCAAGAGTGGACCTTCGCAGCCCTGATGGCTGCCTCGGCCCTCGCAACCCCGGCTTCATCCAGAAGGTCCGGAGGGTTGTCCAGATGGTCGTTCCACTGTTCGGCTGTTTGGTCGATTTGCATATTATGCTTTTATTGTTATAGATTATAAAAAAGGAAAAGATAAGAAAAAAAATAAATTACAAATAATTCTGATTTTTTCCAGACACTTGTGAAAGATGGACTCCTTCTCAATTCATACGCACACAACTGTAATACTAAACTATTAAGTACAAAAAAGAAAGCCATGAACCAATCTCATTTATGGTATAGTTGAAAGAAGTGTAAATCAAATCTTAGCAAATAAAGTCTAGCAAAATATCAAAGGAATAATACACTATAACCAAATCACCTGCAAATTCTTTTTTTTCGGGAATAGTAAGATGTTTCTAATGTCAGGAAAGTTAATATATAATTTATTATATCAACAAATTGAGGGGGAAAACTGATCCTATTCCTAGACTATGAAACAGAAGTTGATAAAATTTAACAACCATTTGCAATAAAAACAAACAAAACCAGAATGGCAATAGAAGGAAACTAAGTACATGAAGGACTGTTTAGAATGATGTTTGCGGTTAGTTTTTGGTATGCAGTAAAATATTGAAGTCATTTTCATGGAAAACAGGAACAAGATAGGTGTTTCTACTGTAATCATTATTATTCAGCTTTCATTTTGAAGTCCTAGGACCTAGGGAATACAGTTAAATATGATAACAAAATAATTGGTATGGAAAAAGAAGCAATAAAATGATAACTACCCTTCCTCCTCCCCAATGATACTGAAATCCAAGAGATTAGTGTAAAAAACAAGATTAGGTAGGGGTTGGGTTTTGAGGGGTCACTCTACTAGAAATAATAGAATGAAAAAGAAGAGCAACAGAAACTTTCCTTAACAGAAAATAAAGCATACTACAAATCAGTATTGTAATGCTATAGAAATAGACAAATAGGTCAGTGGGCCAGACTAGGAAGTTCAGAAATAGTTCATAATATATATCTCTGTGTGTGTCTATATAGATATGTGGTATTTCATATCAATGAGAAAATCATAGCTTATTTAATTAGTGGTACTAAAACAGTTGGGTACTCAGATAGAATAAAATAACAGCCTATTAAAAATGAAGCATAGATAGAACATTTAAAAATAATAAATTAATTTTTAAAGAAAAAAAACTGACAAAATTTTATATATATATATATATGTATATATATATATATATGAAAAAACTACCTTAACAGGAAAACCAGAAGATTTCAAAAGAAAAGATAATTTTACCTGACTGTATAAATATTTAAAAATAAATACCAAAACCACCTTGATGTTTTCATATGCACTTCCATTTTTTCAGATAATTCATTTTTAAAAAAATATATTTTATTGATTTTTTACAGAGAGGAAGGGAGAGGGATTGAGAGCTAGAAACATCAATGAGAGAGAAACATCGACCAGCTGCCTCTTGCACACCCCCTACTGGGGATGTGCCCGCAACCAATGTACATGCCCTTGACCGGAATCAAACCCGGGACCTTTCAGTCTGCAGACTGACGCTCTATCCACTGAGCCAAACCGGTTTCGTCAGATAATTCATTTTTAATTTACAGAAGTACTGGTTCTTTACTACAGCTTGAGAAGCACTGAATTAGATTATTTGCCCATCTCCTGTATTCTGGGAAACTGGAAGATAGATCTAAAAGTTAGATCAAGTTGGAACATTTTTGGCTAGGATATGTCATAGATGGTGTGTAATTCATATTGCATTATATTAGGAGACACATAGGATTTGTTTGCCCCATAATTAATGATGCTGTACTGACCACTGGATTAGCATGATGACGGCTTGATCCTTCCATTGGAAAGCCCAAATCATAGTCATCACATTGAAGGCCCGTAGAAGCCACCTGAAGCTGGCTGCTGTGTCCTTTTAATAGGACCTCATTAATCTTCAAAAAACTTTCTTCCCTTCTGGCCTGAGGTCTCCCTGGATCACCTTGTACTTCTTCCCCTGACTGAGAGAAACTATTTCCTCCTTTCCAAGGAGTCCTGCGTGTTCTTTTCTACCAGTTGGCAATGTTTTTAGCCTTTGAAGTCTGTGCAGCTAGAAAAGAAATGTATTTTTAAAAATCATTCGTTCATGATAATATTTTCAATTCTGTTCAACATTACAATGTTTTACTTTGTTCTTTGATTTTTCTCATTAAGTTTTTTTTATATTTTACTGAAATTCTTGATAACATTGTTCATCTACAAGTGTGCTTTCCTGTAGTATGAGGAAAATTTCAAAGAAAACCAATATTAACACTACCAAGAAAATGATTGAATAAATTTAAAATGTCTTTTTAGTTCTTTTTGTCTTTGGATCTTCTGAATTATGTTCTAACATCACTCAAAATAAATCATTTTTAGGTGTACAGCTAATTTTTTTCAACTGGTTTTCAGTTTTAGGGATTATTTTCTAAAAAATAAATATTTTGAAATTTTTCACATGTACATTGTTTTGATATCTACTGTATTACATATTTTCATATACTTTACTCATACCAATACTAACCCCATTAACCTGCTATACATTTATTTTTTATTCTCAGATATAAAGAATAATAGATTATTTGCAATTAATATACTCAGTATTATTTACCCCCTAAAAAGCAGAAAAGTACATCAAAGACATATGTTGTCATTGTATCTATTTTCTAGTTTTTATTGAGCTTATCTTGATTTAATTAATCCCGTTTATTAGGGCATGTGACATGAGCCAGTATTTATTCTGAGAGGTTAAATAGATAGTAATAATGCAGTGCTTTGTATGTAGAAGAAAAAGTTTTCTCCCTCTAATGTTTGATAAGCATTATGTGTGCATTTATTTGTATATATACTGTATAATGTCTTATGTGTTCTGCACTAGTAGATCAATTGATTGACTCCATAATGAATGTGTTAATGATAAAATATTTCCTCCTGCCTGAGATATCAGTAACAAATTTGATGACATTACTTCAGGAAATGTTTACTGTAATATTGTGAAATTGTAAAAGCATGCTAACTATTGGGAATATAGCCTTGAGCCAACCAGAATCCTTGCACTCATGGAGCTTATATTGTGACTAGGGGCCCTGTGCATGAATTTGTGCACTGGCAGGGTCCCTGGGCCTAGCCGGCAATTGGGGTCGATCAGGGATCCATCTCGCCCATTCCTGATTGGCCTAATTGGGGCCAGGAGGTTAGCTGGCCGGCCCCAATTAAGGCCAATTGGGGACTGCCAGCCGGGGAGAGGGACTGTGGGAGGTTGGCTGACCACAGGAGGTTGGCTGTGGGAGCTCACTGACCACCAGGGGGCAGCTCCTGCATTGAGCATCTGCCCACTGGTGGTCAGTGTGCATCATGGCTATCGGCCTATTGTCCAGTCACCCAGTCATCTGGTCGTAATGGTCATTTAGGTTTTTATATATGTAGATAGTGAAAATAGTGAACAAACAAATCTGACTTTCTCAACTTCCTACCATCCTACCAAACATCAGCAATCCCAAAACTTGGGCAGTAATTCTGAGATTGCTAATTCTGCACTTTACTGTAACTATTTGAAGATTTCCATCAGGCTTTCCAGGTCTATATATAATGGTACCCAACTGAACTGATAGAATATAGTTTTTAAAGAATTTTTAAGAAGAAGAAGAAAAATGATATAAATATGCCTGTTTTGAAACATCTTTTAAAAAAAAAATCTGTATTTACAAGAGATGTATTAGCAATTTATTTTTGGTTTAACAAGTATTATTTACCCAACAGAATAATTTAACCAGAATTACTTTTAAAGAAAAAGTTCCCTTAGTATATTTCTTTTAAAAAAATATATATTTTATTGATTTTTTACAGAGAGGAAGGGAGATAGAGAGTTAGAAACATTGATGAGAGAGAAACATCGATCAGCTGCCTCCTGCACACCCCCCACTGGGGATGTGCCCACAACCAAGGTACATGCCTTGACGGGAATTGAACCTGGGACCCTTCAGTCCACAGGCCAACACTCTATCCACTGAGCCAAACCAGCCAGGGCTTCCCTAGTATATTTCAAAAGATTCAGTTTACAAACATGCTATTTACATATAAGCTGCCTCAAATTTGTATTAGAATGTATCAGTATGGAGCACTCTAATATAAGTTGTAAAGAATAACAATAAAGAAAATAATCTTCATTTACATTTTATCTAACTTTATCTAAAATCACTTAAGATGCTATATCAGGATACAAATATATAAATATGATTAAATAAAAAGCAAACTATTATCGTATGGTCACAAATATAAATGTGGAAGGGTGGAATTTTTTTTCTTTACAACCACCACCACACCCAGTCTTTTTTCCATCAGGGCCATTAGAAAGAAGAGACAAAAAGGACTTTGTTAGCATAACACACATGGTTGGGTTATGCTTGAAGTGTAGAAAATAGTAGCATGAAAAATATTTTTCTTGTAGATGTGTTAATTTTATAGGATGCCCAGGAGAGCAAGAACTGATGAAAAGAGAAGAAAACTGGATGAAACCAATTGGGAGGTGGGACCCTGTGGGTGAATAGATAGATAAAAAGAATTAGGGGGTAGATGCCAGTGAGACCAGGGAAGAAGATAAGAGAAGGTCCTGCCAGGCGTTTCCTCTGAGGAAGACTCAGATAGCCAAGGATCCTGATAAGGCAAATAAAGAGCTTTGTTCTCTTATAGAGCCCAGTTTGATATTCACCTTTGTATAATTAGATATTCTTTCTGGCAATGATCGCACCCAAATGTTAAGGGTGTGATTATCTTAAACTGTAAGGAAGGCAGGTTAAGGTTAGGACGGGTGGTTGTGCTGTGGTGGTAGCTTTCTTAGGACTAAGGTCTGTGTGAAAGCCGAGAGTCTGTCAGGCCCCACTGGGTAGAAGAGTCTCCTGATGAACATTTCTCTTTTCCAAACACTTTCCACCAATAGACTTCCAGCAGCCGCTTTATGCTTACTGAAGAAAATCATTCCGCTACAATTAAATGAAAAGATTTCAAGTTACAATGGGATTTGTGTTAACCAAATCAACTCATCCACACTGAATTGTAACTAGGTAGTCTATTAAGTCAGTACAACATGCAGTTCCTCCCCGGTTTGATAAGAGGAGAATAATGGTCGTCTAAGTGGGAGAGAATCAGGAGGGGAAAGGATGAAGAGATTGTAAAGAAGACAGACAAAACAAAGGCCGCACCGTTTTGCCTAGGTTGGCTCTAGTGACCTTCATGTGGGTGCGGAAAACAATCTGCCCAGAAGTCCTTCTGAATTAACTGCTGGTATTTCTTTTCCACTTGGCATCGTGTGTGAAGCATTTCTTTTAAAACATATGCCAACTCATTCCAAAGGGAGCTTTGTTCTCAGATGATCCATTAATTGAGGTATCACTGCAGAAATTGGAACAAAATTCAATTTATACTGTGGAACTCCTTAGTGCGGTTCAGTTTTCAATCCCCTTTCTCTTCCTCTGTGCCTCCAAATGCAGTTCTCACCGCCAGAGTAATCTCAGAAGATTCTGTAGCAAGTTCTCAGAGGCCCATTGTGCAGTAACAAAGAGTTCTGGCAGTAAGCTGAAGGTTCCGCCCTTCCCTGCTTTCCCCGAGTGGAAGGCTGCCTGCATCCCTCACTAATGGGAGAGAAGGACAAGCATTGCCCAGGCTTGCATGCTTGTCAAGCAAAAGGAACCCAAGCAAGAACTCATCATGTCAATCAGATATATTGGGTGGATATGTGGGCAGGTGTTGAAGAACTTTTCTGGAAGAAGTAAACACCAGCTTGTTGTGAAGGGGATATGGGTGTGGGAAACAGAATAAAGCCCCCTAGGGTTTGCTTGTTTTCCCAGCCACCTAAGCAGTGGACCCAGTGTTCCCTGTTATTTTGAATTATGGTTAGGGGATTTTTTTTATTTATTTTTTTTAAGATTCCCACTCCCCTTTAACTTCTTTTTGTCTCAGGTGAGGGGATCCAGAGAATAACCATGGACCTAGTAGATGAGTTTAAAGATGATATTTCTAACATCCCAAGAGTATCACAGTCTAATCAGGTAATGTGATTTCATAACTGAAAAGAATTATAAGAAGTATATTGTATTTTTAATATCATATCAGCTATTTAATGCTTATTTTTGAGGTCAGTGTTTGAAAATTAGAAAAACATTAATTTCACTTCAAGCTTCTCCCCCACCTCCCACCCCCACCCCACAAATTTCAACTCTTACTCATTGGGAGAGATAGGGATAAAGAAGTGAAGTAGAAAAATAAACTATATTTAAAGATAGTCACTACATTTAAAGATAGTCACTATATTGTTAGATTGAAAAACTAGAACTCTCTCAGCCACAATTGCAATGTTGTTTATTTAGATTTGATTACTATAAAATCAGAAAAATTCCTAAATGTGCTTTAATTAAAATATCTGGCACTTTAGTCAGTGAAAAAGCATAACTGACATAAATTATTCCAATGGAAAGATAAGTATATATGTTTTAAACATCTGTTCCAAAAAGGATTTGAAACATAAAATTTTGGGATTAGAAGAGGGATAAGAGAGAGAATTTTAAAGATACATATGGTCAGGAAAAAGTAACATGTTTAGAGGACACATGTAACCTACTTTACTTGAAAGTACACAGCTCTTAATGGAAGTGGTGTTTCAGTCATTTTGACCACAGTTGGAATGGAATGCGTTGTAAAGTTAGGTGGTACAATAACAATCTGCTTATCCAGAAGTCAGACTTTTGGCAATGTCAAACATGAAGAATGTAACCAAAACCTGGAAGTAAACAAAAAAGCATTCCAAGTAACACATTATAATCACAAAATCTATATATTTCATCCCAGAGAAGGAGGTATGAGAGCTTCCTTTAACCATTCATCCAGACACACAGTGCATCAGACTGGTATTTAGTATTTTACTAAATACTTTACCACTGTATGGGACTGGGGAGAGGGGATACAGAGATAAACGTGATAGGATTCTTTCACTCATTGTGCGTAATCTAGTGGAGACTAAGTAGTAAACAAGTAATTGCATTAGAATATGGAAAGAGGGAAATCCAGTTTAGAGGAATAAAGGACTCTACCTAGAATGGTCAGAGAGGACTTGATATAGGAAGGATGCTTAAATTGAGTGTCAAAGGATGAACAGGAGTTTACAAGTTGAGCAAAGATATAAGTGGAGCAGAGAAGAATATTTCAAAGGAAGCAGTGTCAGTTAGACCAGAAAGTATTAAACATCATGCTCCCAGAATGTCAAGTAAATCTGAATAAATGGCATGGGTCTTGGGCCTAGACCTTGGGGAGGGGTGACAGTGAAGAACAGTTATCTGGATGCATAGCGGTAAGGTGGCATCCAGACGGAGGTCATCTAGGTAGGGTAGGATAAGGCCTATGAGCTCCAGAAGGCAAGTTGGGTTTTGTAGTACCATATCTTAGACTTAGTGTCTCTTTGATTCCCCTCTTTATATGCCCCTGGTCTTGGTATAAGTCTTTTGAAGCATTGGAGAGTTTTCTGGGCTATGCCCTGGTGTATTAAGGGATGGGCAGGTGGCCGTGCTTGGTCTGGGATGTAAAATGGTTCAGGCCAGCACAGCAGTGGCACTAATTATTGAGAGAGCCAGACACAGACCTGGAAAGTCCCACTGCCCCTTCCGACTGTGATTCTTCCACAATTGCCAATATTAGAGAACAGGTATTTATTTAATCAAAGGAATTGCAGGTTTCTTTACAACTCCCTTCATTTCTTCCTACCCTCTGCATAGCCTCATTATCACTAGAGTAGCACCATGCTTTCTGGTGAAACATTGGTGTCCTAATCCTCAAAGAAAGAACTCTTCCTGGTTCCAATTCACTGAAGTCATTTACTTATAAAAACTTTACCCCACTCAGAGAACATAGACATAGTTAAAAGTTCTTCATTTCTCATTTTCAAAACACTTAACATTGTTCTTTTCCACAATTTACCATCAAGAATGTGTTACTGAGATTGGCAGGGAACCTAAATAGTTAGGGGATATGGTAACATGTTGAAGTTATTTGCTCTCCAAAAATAAATTATCCAGAAAACAATGCTAATACTCCACTGTTAACTAGATTATTTTTTTTAAAAAAAGGTCACATTGTAAATGCTGCAAATTTTATTATTTTCATAATGCATTTTAGTTCCCAAACATACTAAAATAAATGAGGGCTTTATTAATTGAATTGTATTTTAAATCTCTAAACATTGTGATTAATATTTAAATAATTTAAAAATTATTATTTTAGGCATTTATTTATTTAGGAAAAGGCCATCTTGCTGGTCTGGGGCAAAAAAAAAAAATTATGATGGGAATGATGGTGAAGTTTTTATAGAGGAATCTACCTGATTGTAACTAGGATGTTCTATAATTCAGTTATATTTTTATTTTTGGTGAGTTGTTTCTTGTAGGGCACTATCATTATTGTGAAAGTTACAAACTACATTATGCACTGAAAACTTTCTGGGTGATTTCTAATTTAATATTTGGTATATTTCTATGATATTTCTCATTATTGTGATGTTTTTCTGATAGTCTTCATTTGTTCATTCATTCATTTTAACTTGCATTTATAGAGCATCTACTGTGTGCCAGACAGTTCCAGGCACTAAGGAATGATGAGTAAGCGAAGTGGATATAAAACACTGTCATAGAACTTAAATCCTAGTCAAGCAAAAACAGAATAAAGAAGAAAAAAAAAACATATTATGTTAATGGTAGGTCTTAAGGAGAAGGGAAAAAAAATACAGCATAGAAGAAACATGAAGTAAGGGTAAGGATAACAATTGATGGAGGGTCTTAGTGAGAAAGTGATTCTTGAATTAAGACTAACGCAAGTGAGGAAGAGAACATTGGTATCCTTGAGGGATCAAATGGCATAACTAATGCAAGGTTCCTGGGCTGGGAGTATACCTAACTAGTTCAACAAGTTACGAGGAGGAAAAAGGAGAGAAACAGATGAGGTGGCCAGAGAGGTAAAGAAAACACGACCTTTGTAGGGCCTTGTCTCCCATGGTATGTACTTTGGCTTTAACACTGAGTACATCAGGGAGCCACGGAAACAGTTGAGTAGAATAAAAGCAAGATATGATCTGACATCCATTTTCATTGTAGCTCTCTGGCTGATGTGTTGGGGACAAGAATGAAAACAGGCAAGGTTGGAAGCAGGGAGGCCACTGAGGGGGCTAGTTTACTAGTCCAGAAGAGATGATGGTGGTATATAAATACAATGGACTTGGTATTGGGACAGTGAGAAGTGGGCTATTCAGAGGAAGAATTGAGTAAGATTTGCTGACAGGCTGGCTTTATAGTTGTAGGGTAGTAAAAAGCTGGCATAATAGAAATTGGAGTTCAGCATTAAAACTGCTGATGATAGAGAAATGGGCCTGGCTCTAGGGAAAATAAAATAAAAAGGGAAAGCAGGATATGTATTGAAAGGATGGAGCTCAAATAGAGAAATCCGGGGTGGGATTCTTGAACCAATCTGATGGAGTTTCTTTTGGTAAAGGGTCTTTAAGTACCTCTGTGTGTCTCTGAGGTGAGGGTGGTGGTTGGAATTTCTTTTCTGGCATTTGTTGATATGCTCTGATGAAGATAATGATGACAAAAATAATCATCTAAGCCCTGACTAGTTTGACTCACTGGATAGAGCCTGAGGATTGAAGGATCCCAAGTTCAGTTCTGGTCAAGGGCATGTACCAATAGGGAGAGTGCAGGAGGCAGCTGACTGATGTTTCTCTCTCATCAATGTTTCTGACTCTATATCCCTCTATCTGTAAATAAATAAATAAATAAATAAATAAATAAATAAATAAATAAAATATATTTTAAAAAAATAATCATCTAAGCTTGCATACTTAGCAACCAATTCAAGGATGCTTACCTATGCCAAGAGTAAAAAAAAAAAAAATTGAGGGAAAAGAAATGAGGACTTCTTAACTTGGAGTTAACATTTAAATTTACACATATAGCTAGGTAAGAAAATAGATAACAGACAAAAAGAAAAAGCTGGTAGCTCAAAAAAGACGGGAAATGTTTTATTTACATTTTTTCTATTAGAGCTAATTTTAAAAGTAACTAATTGGACTCATTGATTGGTTATTGTTGTTGTTGTTGTTGTTGTTGTTTTTAAAGAAGAATGTCTCATTATCCATCTAATGAATGTAAGTATTAGCTTCTTCTGCTGTCACTTTAGTATTCCAGAGACATGAGGAACCACCACACATGCATCCAGTGGCTGGGTTTGGTTTCTAACACTGTTCTTAAGAGCAGTAACAAGTTGATTTTGTGTTTTGTGGCAGGGAGAGTGGAGGTGGTCAGAAACAGTTGGTTGTCAGAAGTAATTCTTTACAAGGTATCTAAGAAAGTATCAAAAAAGAGAAAGCGTTTTGAAAACTCTGAAAAGCTCTAGCCAGTTTTGCTCATTGGATAGAGCATTGATGTGTGGACCAAAGGGTCCTGGGTTCGATTCCAGTCAAGGGCATGTACCTCCATTTCAGGCTCCTTTCAGGTTGGGGCTCATTCAGAAGGCAACCAATCGATGTGCTTCTCTCACATCAATATTTCTCTCGGTCTTTCGCTCTCTCTTCCACTCTCTCTAAAAATCAATGGAAAAATATCCTTGGATGAGGATTAAAAAAAAAAAAAAAACACAAAAAACTCTGAAAGGAAGCATAGTTATTAAATTGAAACCATTTGAACATTAAAGGAAACAAAGATGAGGAACAGGTTAGTTTGTTGGAAAAAGCCACAAATTCACGATGAGACTAAATAGAGAAAGATAATAAAAAGTGCATGAAAGCATTATTATAATACATACTATTTTGCTCAACACAAATTATGTAAACCCTACAGGAGAGTTTTGATTAAAGATAATCAGTTACAAATAAGCTTAATTTTCTACAGAGAGAAAAATTTGAAAAGACAATTTGGAGAAAAGGGGCAAGTTGAATGACTCATTTAGTATAGTGTTTGGGGGAAATAATTAAGATTGGTTCATAGAAGTGCACATGTAAAGTCAGCGCATAGGCCAATGTGTACAGATCACCAACATTTTATAAAGAAACATAAAATAAAAAGAGGAAAAGTGTAGAATGCTAATGTTCTGCAACTGCAAAGATGAAGGGTTCTAAAGCACAGAATGATCCTGTAGAGGAGGTTCCAGTAAAGGCAGAGCAGCTGTGCATGTCCCGTTCCTGTTTGCCCTGGCACTGTGGCCCTCACCTTGAGGGTTAGAAATTGTAATGAGAGAAAGCACAGTCTATTGTAATCAGAATGTACTTACTCCAGATGCTTCACCTTGAGGAGGAGTTGCGAGGAAGAATTGGTGCAGTGTGGGGGATGGAAAGTCCTTCCTCTGTCCCTCTTGAGTTTTTACAGCTGGACTAATAATTAAATTGGCGCAAGTTGAAATAACAGGGGAAAAACCAATTTGAGGCATGCAAACAGACCATCAATGATGCTCAGAGAAATGATCGATGCAGCATTTCATATCTTGCAGACAAAGAAATAAATTGTGAAGAATTATCACAATGAAGGAACTTAGATTTGGGTACTCATTAGTGAGGAATCTAAATTTGGGCTTGGGTAGTAAATTAGTAAAACAAAGAAAACATGATAATTTTTTTTTTTTAAATACACACTTCTTAGCTCTGAATTCCCTAACTCTGGTAATAAGGATGTCTCTCATTAGACTCCAGGTGCAGGAATAGAACTTTTCACATTGGAGATTTATCTTCTGCTTTGAGAGAGAGAGAGAGAGAGAGAGAGAGAGAGAGAGAGAGAGAGAGAGAGGGAGGGAGAAAGAGAGAGAGAGAAAGAGGCCAGAGTTGTTCTTGAACGAGCAGTTTCTTAAGTAATTTTAATTCAAAATAATTGATATGCCATTGTGGGATATTTTGCATTGTGGAATATTTTGGGGTGCCTGCCCTATGCCCTGACAGCAGCTAAGCATAAGGTCACAGAGGACTTGAATCTGTATGTACAGGAGCTTTGGCTACTGCCGACAATGTGGTTCCTCTCCCGCATGTGGGTATGCTCGCAACCGAGTAGATTGTACCTCCAGCTATTTTGCTTGCTCTCTCTACCACATACTTGCTTGTGAGGATTACTCTATTCTAAAGTGGCTTGGAATTCTAGAAGTCCATAATTTAGACTGCACTTTCTCCTGTTATATTGACTAGCAGGGGGGATAAGATCACAGGTGAGCTAATGGGACTTTTCCATAAAGTTAACAGATTAAGCCAGCACATGCTGCAGAAATACATCCTCGTTGACAGGCTAGAATGGCTTTTTATTTTTATTTCCCATGGCGAATGCTGACCAGTAAGAGAAGACTGACCTTTGAGGACAAAGGCAACAATAATAAAATTATTACTTCAGGATAAAAATGGAGGCATTTAAAATATATAGCATGTTCAGCCCTTAGACAAATATATACTAGTGATGTTAATTGTAGATCAAGAAATTCACTTAAAAGATGTTTTATAATTACATATATTTTGACTCAACAAATAGAGATTCAAAGTTGCTTATACTAAAAAGCCAAAAAAGCCTGTAACATTACTTTAAAGAAGAATGGAAACTATACTTGTGTGTTGCCTGGAATGCAGTCTGACCACATTGTAAGTAATTTCCCTGTGATTCATTTTCTGGTAGAGCAGAGAAGTATTTCATTTTATGTGTTGTGGTAATGCCACACATTTTTCTACCAGAACACTCATAGAATTTTTTAGAAATAAAAGTGTCCTAAGCTTGTTGATCAGTATATAGGGTATTTGTTTTATGAATTATATATGTATGCTCTGTTTTATCATTTAAAATGTTTAAAGCAAGCTGGGAAATACAAGTTTTGAATGATAATTATCATTTAATTAATTCAAACATTGAATAATGTTTGAATAAGAATAATTCAAACATTGAATAATGTTTGAATAAGAATTGTTTATTTTTTATAGAGCTCTTAAATATCAGTGCAAATAAATAAATAAATAAACCTAGAGAGAAAAGTGGAAAAATGTATATCTTGACACTAATAACTGAAATTCTGGGTAGTGATCCTAAGGAACAATGCATATATTCAGGTATAGATTTAAGTACATGGTGGTATCTATGAGTCGTAGGGGGTGGGATATCATCAGTAAACATGGAGTGTATGCCCAGGACCATGCACAGTGTACAATTATGTGGTCCTTGGTCTCTGCCTAAAGTAGATCTTAATTCTCTGGATAATCACACATCAGTCACTTTTCAAAGGCTTATTTTCCAGAAAAGAGAAACCATGAAAAAACCATCTAAAGACAAAATGGCCATTACTTTAGCCAAGATCAACCGAGGAGCATTAATTCAAGGATTGAACAGCATATCCAGATCCTCCCATTCAGTGGCCAAACTCCTGCAGCCTCGGCTGGCCTGCAGACTTTTAGAGCTAAGGGCCATATCTCACCGCCTGCTGAGGGAAGTGAATGCACCAAAGCAGCCCCTATACAACATGCAGGTGAGTGAACGTTGCCTTTGCACGAGATGTGGATCCTTTTTATAGAAAATGTTTTGTAATTGCAAGATTTGGAAAATGTAGGACACATTTGGTTGTCCTACATGTAAAACAATAACAGTTGCATAAGAGAAATGAATAGTTGGGTCTTTTCCCAAGATATTATGTTCTCTGCTTTAAATCTGAAAGAAGAAGTTATGTGGACTGTTTTTTAATCTTCTTATTTAATTGAGTTATATGAAACTGTAAATTTCAGATGGATCATCCAAAATATAAGCCTACAAATGACTACTTATGTCAAACCTAAAATCCTACAACAAACCTTAAAAGAATGAGTGTCCTTGACTCAGCATTCCTGGCCAACCCTGAGATTCACTCTTAGAGAGGAACTTATGTCTAAATCAGGGGAATGGTGATCACAAATTGGCCTAGAACTCCATTACCTGCAGCATTCCTAGAGTGGAGGGTTGGAACTCCATCCGGACCACCTGATCTGAGGAAGGGGAGAGGATGACTCCTCAAACAAAAATCTGGATTGGAGAAAGGGGAAAGGATGAATCCTCATACAAAAATCTGCGTTGTTTTGCGCCGAGAAAATGGATAATGGACGGGATGGCTAAAATGAACAAAATATTCATTATACAGGGATTTCTCTAACCAAAGATTTTGACATTTCCCAGAAACCATCAGATATTTCAACTAGGAACTGCCTGAGACAGCATTATAAAGAGCTCTCTTATAATATCTGATGCTTGAGAAAGTAAGAAATGATTTGTGTTTGTGGTCTTTAGATCATCAAAAAGAAATATAGCTGACCTGTATTATTTTAAATTTCCATTGAAATGTCTGTCTGACTCTAATGTTTTGCCTTGACCTTTCTTTCCTTGCATTATTAGACCCAACGTTTTTACAGAAGATAGATGTAAAAGTGTCCTTTGAAGACTATTTCTGTCTTCATTATGAAATCATGTTTAAAGGGACTGTCCATTACATTATTTACATAGTCTTTCCCTTTGCTCCTCTTTGCTGTGAAGGATGAGATTTTTACATCATTTACAAGCTAACAAGTTAGCCTGCCACAGTTACACACACACACACACACACACACACACACACACACACACACACAATGACAGAGACACAGAGCCTTGTGGCAGATTCACAGCAGTTTATTATTCACAGCTAGTGCAGCAACCAACACAGTATCTTGTGTCAGTTTTCTACACTCGGTTCCCACAGGGCAATGAGCTAAGAGCCAGATGTTACCTCTGTGTGTACACAGTAAGATGCATCATAGGAGAGGACACCTGCAATTAGGAGATTTAGCCTTTTATATGGTTGCTGGTAGTCTGCCCAGTTTGGTGGGGTTGGGGAAGGAGGGAGAGAGGGAAAGGGAGAAGAGCGTATGTGTCTGGAGGGGAAGGAGCAAAGGCCTTTACTTTTAGTGCCTGTGACATGTCTTGGGAAGTACATCGCTAGATCTCTCCAGAGGAATATACTTCTTTCAAATTGTTTGCTGTTCAACCATGTCCTTTTCTCAGAAGATCCAATCTGTACAGAACTGAGAGAAGTCCTTGGAGAACTGTATTCCTATACTCATGAAAATTCAGTGGCAGAAAAATAACCTCTATTTTCTGTTGAATTTGTGTTTCCTTTTATAGTAAAACAAAAACCACAATGTGTTTGTCATTTTGCCTTGATTGACAGTGAGCTTCACAGGTAAATTTACAGCTTAGTGGTGATAGCTTATTCCAGGAACCTGAGATGAGAGAAACAGGTTGAAGGATTAGATGACTTATCTAAGGTCCATATGCTAGCTCTGACTCTCTTTTGACATCTGTTCAAGATCAACACCTATGCCATCTCTTCTCCTTTGTTCTTGTTCTAATTGTTTTAGGACATAGCTTTATTTTTAAAATCATTATCAATAAAAATTTTCAAAGTATGTGAAAGGTAGTTTATCAGAAGTTCCATCAATATTTACCTGGTAGTAATATTCTGCCATATTGCCTTCAGAAATCTCCTTTATAAAAGGAAGTATAATTAGCCACCCTCCAATCCTGCCCCTTTTTCTTTCTACCAAATTTAATCATTATTCTGACGTTGATGTGAACATTTCCATGCATATGTTTATATTTTCACTACATTTGTATACATGTATTTTACTATGTATACTTAAAATTTACTAGTATATAAAAGGTATGCTGTACTTAATCATTTTGAAACTTCCTTTTTTACTCAAAGATTTATACACGTAGCTATGATTTATTATTTTACTTCTTTGGGTTAGTCTATTATAAGAAAAACAACTCACAGTTTATCTGTTACTAGACAGATGGACAATTTAGTTTCCAAATTTTTTGTATTACAAGCCGTGCTTCAGTGAACATTCTTGTAAATAACTCCTCATGCATATGTATGAGACATTATCTGGGTGTATATCTAGAAGAGGGATTGCTGGGTCATGAGGGATGCATGACTTCTATTTTATTATCTACTAGAGACCTGGTGCAGGAATTTGTGCATGGGTGAGGTCCGGCCACTCACCCCTATGGGGCCGATTGGGGCCGGGCCAGTTGGGGGGGGGGCACTGTGGGAGGTTGGGGAACCGATCAGGGCCCTGATTGAGCTGGTTGGCCGCCACGTGTGTGTCATAGCAACCAATCGCTCCAGTCGTTCCAGTCATTCCAGTTGTTCAGGTCGTTCCACCATTATGGTCACTTGGCTTTTATATCAAATGCTTTTTAGATTCAGTACCTTGGGGATCGTTGTGATTCTTGAATCTGAGAATAATTTCTTCAATTCTGAAAAATTCTTAGTCATTATTTCTTCAAATATTACTTCTTTCTCATTTTCTCTAATCTCTTCTTCTGGGATGCCTATTAAAATATGCTTAGAACCTTCTCACTTTATTCTTTGTATATATAATGTCCTCATATTTTCCCTTTATCTTTTAAAAATGCATTTTGAATAATTTCCTCTTAGCTATCCTCCAGTTAATCAATTCTCTCCAGCTGTATCTACTATGTCATTTTACTTATTTAATGTGTTTTAAATTTCAAACATTATATTTACCATTTCTAGAAGTTCTATTTGGTGTTTTCCTCAAACTTCCAATTTTTTTTCTTTTCGAAGTGTCTTTTATGAGTTTCTTTTTTTAAAAAAAAATCTAATTATTTTAAACACACTTCTTTGTGGTTCTTTAATAGATTTTTCTATGAGATATTTGGAGGATGCTAGTCTTCCTGACTACTGTGGTATATATTATGTCTCACTCATGGTAGATAATTTCTTTTGGTGTTTTGTTTTATTTAACTGAAAGGTTTTTTTTCAACGGGAATTTTTTAAAATTAGAAATTCCTTGTCTCTTAGAACTGTTCCTGTAAGGATTCAGGTAGTGCTCCAGGGGTAGCAGCCCCTGGTGGAGCCTAGCTTCTTTACTTTCTTCCTGGACTGGTGGGTGCAGGTGTCCCAGTCCCGCCCTCACTGAGACTCCCCAAAGGCCTACTCCTTACCTCATGTGTATCTAAGTCTCATCTCTAGTCTCTTTATTGAAACTAAAGCCCCAGCCATTATTTCAGGGTCCAGTAACATCCCCAGAGTTCCTGGGATATAAACTCAGATACTTACTCTTCCAGATTTTAGTTTCCTCTTTGTTCCTGGCGAGGGGATTTCCTTCTTTTCTCCCCTCCCTTTCTCCCTCCCTCCCTCCTTCCCTCCCTCCCTTTCTTCCTCCCTCCCTCCCTCCCTTCCTTCCCTCCCTCCCTCCCTTCCTTCCCTCCCTCCCTCCCTTCCTTCCCTCCCTCCTTCCCTCCCTCCCTCCCTCCCTCCCTCCTTTCCTCCCTCCCTTCCTCCCTCCCTTCCTTCCTTCCCATTTTTCTTTCTTCTTTTCTTCTCAGTTTTATATTACATTTTTGGTGTATGAATTTACATAGAATTTTTAGGTGGGTTTTTTGTGTGTGGTTCTCCATTAACTCTGCCATGTTGCTGGAACCAAATATCCTTCAGATTTGCTTTTTTTGTTTGTTTGTTAACTCTCACCCACGAATATTTTTATTTTTTTCTGTTGATTATTTTAGAGAGTGAAAGGAAGAGAGGGAGGGAGGGGTAGAGAGGGAAGGAAGTGAAGGGGAGAGACGAGAGGAGAAAGAGAGAGAGAGAGAGAAAGAAACATTAATGTGAGAGGGACACATCAATTGGTTGCCTCCCACATGAGCAGCTGGGCAGATTGAAATTGCAGTTCAGGCCCCAAGCCCTTGACCAGGAATCAAACCCAGGACTTTATGTCTGAGGACTGATGTTATAACCACTTAGAAACACCAGCCAGGGTACGTTTTATTATTATTTTTTTTAATTATTGATTGATTTGAGAGAGAGAAGAAAGGGAAGAGAATTGAGTTGGGGTGGATATTGAGATACGTTGTTTCACTTATTTGTTCATTGGTTGATTTTTGTATGTGCTCTGGGGATCAAACCTGCAACTTTGGCATATCAGGATGACACTCTAACCAATTGAGTTACCCTGCCAGGACCCAGCTTTACTTTTTAATATATTTTATAAATTTCAGTATAAGATGGTTGAATTGATTTTGGAAGTAAGTAAAGTATAATTCTACTTTTTCATTCATTCAACAAATATTTTTGAAAACCTGACATGTAAAATCATTAGCTTAGGTAGTAGGCATTCATAGATGTCTTGTCCTGGGCCTGTGAACTGTAGGTGTTATAGGTAAGCGAGCAATGCTAGTAGATTATAGCAATTACATCATCAAAAGGTGCAAAGTGCACTATGGAAGCATCAACAAGGAGCATGTCATTCCAAAGAGTAGTCAATGTAGGTTTTCCAGAAAGTGATACCTGACCTGAGACTTAAAGTAGGAGAAATTAGCCTTGCAAAGGGAGAATCATTCCAGGAAGAGAGCGGTGTATATTAAGATGCCGAAGCAATCAAGAGCATGCCTTAATTAGGAAGTGTAAGTAGTTTTAAATGGCTGGAGTGAGACAAGTGTGAAAGTACCAAGTCAGAGGTTCCTGGGTCCTTGAGGGTAGGAATGAGGAAGAAGCCTTACTTGGGGAATATGCATTAGCTAGGATGTAGAATCAGAATTACCACCGAGAGCAAACTAAGTTGCATCAAGGAAGAAAACAACATACTGTATCTCAAATCTGAAAGTCTCAGTCATGACAAAAAGAGAAGTATGAACGGTGAAGACAATGGCCTGGAGAGTAAAGGAACAACAGAATAACATGGGCGGTGTGGAGATCAATGGATTGGTCGATGGTACGAAAGTGCGTCAAGATGTCGGTGGCATAGCACAGAGGAGCTATACCAGCCCTGGTACACTGCTTGGCTGCCATCCCAATGCGATGGAGTTCAGCTTATGCAGAGAGAATTCCAACATGGATTCTTTCAAGATTTTCCAGGCTGCCTGTATCAAGGTGGAATTTGTGGTGTACAGGAGTAAAAGGAGTGAAATCTGGAATTACTTTGCAAGGAGATGTGCTTTGTGGATGCATGGAGGGCATCACTTTATGTAGGAAACAGCCTCATTAACCTATGTTTAGGTACGTTCAAAGACCCTCTTCATGTGCTCCGTCTCATCTCTGATGAGAGGATGGTGTACCCAGAGAACCCTGAATGATCCTACCAAAACTCTGTTGGATATTATGTAGCTGGGAACACCAGTCAGGCAGATTGTCTCCCTTAAGAACATAAAGGAGTCTTTTCATTAGGACACTGGCTATATATCTCCAATGACATATTCAAAGATATTGTGCCAAATATGAATTACCCAAAGACTCAACTGATACAGGTGACCTGAAGAGTCTGGTGGCATGTTGTGACATGAGCACAGGGAGTTTGGGTTAGGAGGTTCCCGCTGGACGTCTTGTTAAAAGAGACTTCCTTGGCGCCCGGCACTTGCTTTGCACCTTTGTGGGTGCCGAGTCAGGTTGCTCCTCAAAACCTTTTAGGTTCTGCAGGGCTGAGGTTGTACTGATATATCTGCTAGTTTCTATAAGGGGCTCAGGAATGGAAAACCAAGTGGAGAATATCCTGATGGTTTTCAGCAGTCCCAGCACCAGCACTCATAGAATGGTGCATCTGCTAAGCCCTGTAAGCTGCCCTAAGCTGCAGTGACCTAGATAATCAGCTTTGAATGCTGACTTGGGCCAAGACACGTCAGCTCCCAGACATAGTTGTTGACTTTGGCAGGCCAAGCAGGGCCACAGGACCGGGCGCACTTCCGGCATTAGAGATAACTGTTTCTACTTTGTGCAGGCAAAGGGAAGCAAGCAGCCTCTAAAAGGTCTGTGCCACACGTGGACCCCAGAGACTGGTAGTGCCTTTTCCAAGATGAGGGTCAGGTTTTTCTAAATAAAGTTGACTCCTTACCCCCAAACCTCTGGTGTAGACTACAGTTTTGCGTTTAAAATATACAAGCCTCACAAATAGCAGGCACTTCTGTAGGTCCTTGGATGAGCCTGCCATGAGGCTCTCTTGGGTGGTATAATTCAAGACTTGAGGAAAGGGCCCATTCCTGGAAAGCAGAGCTACTGAAATCTTGAAGACATAATTCTCCAGTTTGACCAAGAGGGTGGGATATTTGAACTTTTACAGGACCACCCAATTAAGAGCTTATTTGAGACCAGTGTTAACAAAGGATATTAATACTAGAATAAACAAAGTCAAATAACTTCATTTACTCTGTGGACGGCTAGTATCATTTCCTGTGCTCATGAGCATTGTGAGTTGCTAAGCAAAGACATGGCCATGTAACTTTCCCAAACTTATAGGAAACTCTTTTTTTTCTGGACCTATTAACAGTAGTCAGTATCTCTTTCAACACTTACTCGTGAGTCACTGAGTTAGTTTTCCCTATTATTCCCCTGGTATCCCTCACCAAGATGGTTTTGGACAACATAAACTAAGTGGGACCTAGTAATACTCTAACCTTCAGGTTACTTGTAAGTGGATCTTTATTTTCTAAACTGCTTATAGTTAGTTTCATTTTTTTTTTTGGTGATTTATCCCATTACTAGTGAAAATAAAATAAACACAATTCTTTTATGAGATGAAGCAGTCAAAATTATGTGGAGGAAATTTAAATATTGAAATGTTTTTACTGTTGAAGCATCCATATATCTTATGTAGTAACATTACCAAATTATAAAAGTAAATATATGGGCATGTTGATATGAAATACTTTTAAATATGCAAAAACATAAAATTAACAAGGTTAAGATAAAATTTCTGAAATAGGCCAAGACAATCTAAATAAAGCCTTCAATTTACCAAATTTCTCTTTATCTCAGTTTTACCATACACTATTCCTGCTCATAGCATGCCAAAGATGAAACAGGGTAGGTTATATTATGAAAAACATGTATTACAAGTGAGTCATAAAATTGGAGAATGGCCACTTGTCTGTAGCCATGAATTTTGGAGGAAATGTATTTTCTACAAGGATGATTTGTCAAAGGAATAGCAAGTATTTATTAAAAACATTAAAATGGTGAAAAACTGACCCTTAGGCAATATACAGATTCATCATTCAGAAGCACAATGTGTATCAAATACATAATTTATTTTGAAACGAATCTGTTTTAATTACCTTTAGGTGAAAGACAAAATCTAAAAGATGCATTCAAAGAGTGACTTATGCATTCAGATACTTCTATTTTTTTTTTAAAGTATATTTTATTGATTTTTTACAGAGAGGAAGAGAGTGGGACAGAGAGTTAGAAACATCGATGAGAGAGAATCATTGATCAGCTGCCTCTTGCACACCCCCTACTGGGGATGTACCTGCAACCAAGGAATATGCCCTTGATCGGGAATCGAACCTGGGATCTTTCAGTCTGCAGGCCAATGCTCTATCCACTGAGCCAAACCGGTTTCGGCCAGACACTTCTATTTTTACTGCATATGGCTTACCAGTTATTAAATATGGACCTCTCACTTGCATTTATATATTCACAAACTCATAATCTTTTATTCTGCTAGGAGGCATTTTGCTAGAGTGTATCTGCTTTCCTTCCTAATGTCAGCATCTGCTCTCTATTAGTGTAACATCTCCTTGTAGCCTCACAGTGGAATTCAAAGGCATGCTATCATTTTGATTCTTCCACAAAAAGAAAATAGCAACAGGTGCTTTATTTCCTGGAAAATCTTTTCAGAAGCCAGGAACATTGGGAAACTTTCCAGAATGACACATAGAATGAGGGGGCTAAAACTGCCCCTACCTAACCCTATGTCGAAGAGTTGGATGGCCTGAAAGGTAGGGAATAAGAAGGGCCTCCCTTCACCAGCCATCTCTTAGCTACTAGGCTAGAGAGTATTTTTGCTTCAGCATTCCATAAATCTCTTAAGAAATAAGATGGCAATTTTGTTCACCATTCAGCAGTGGCAGCAGTAAGAAAAAAGAGAGTTTACTATAATAACAAGTACTTAGAACAGGACCTGGTACCTGGTGCCACGTAAACACATTTGAAAGGGCTGCAATATACCATTGAGTAGAGGTAGTGTAATTTACCTAATCATTCTATCATTAATTGTTCCAGTTTTCCAATGTTGTAAATATCTGTTCCTTGTAGTTTGTGTGCATTATTTTATCCACTACAGCCTGTACCTTTTGGGAGTTATTGAAGCCATCAAGTAGCTCAGCTGTTACTTCAGAGGCCATGGCGCTGCTGATTGGGAAGGGAATGGTTTTCCTACTGTCCTCATTTTATATCCCACTCCCACTCAAGGCAATAGAAGTGGCCTATGAAAGTACAGCTCCCTTGAATCAAATATGTATTATTATTGTTTTAGGCAGGGACACCTTCTATTACCAGAAGGTGGAAACATCTGAGAGACAAACCCATTACTGATGCAAACCTTCTCTTAGTTTCAAAAAGCATGCTGGATACGAGCACATAGCATTTCCTAAAGCTTAATGATCATCTAGGATTAAGGCTGGCCTTCAGCAGACTTATGATTAACATTTCCAACCAGGTCATTAATCTCTAGGAAATGTTCAGTGTTTTGATTACTGTTTGCTAAATTGAAGAAATGAATAATGTAGTAAAGGATGATTATATAAAAGTTATTCTAACATGCACAGCAGCACCCCCTAGTGAACACTTGGTATATGTTAAAAAAAGTTAAGGTTTTTATTTTTTATTATTTGATCTTAAGGAGGGAAAAGGAGGGAGGGACAGTAGGAGGGTTGGAGGGAGGGAGAGAGGGAGGAAGAGAAACAGAAACATTGATTCTGGTACAAGGAAAGAGGCTGTAACCAACTGAGTCACACCACTGGCCCAGTGCAAGGTTTTTAAAATTGATGTTTCTTTTGATGAGCAAAAGAAAATATCTTTTTACAAAAGGAAAAAAAAAAAAAAAAAAAAAAGAGAGAAACTAATATATTTTTAGAGTGTGAAAGAACCCAGGTAGATCTAAAGTGGATGACTTTATTTAGGAAAAAAAATACATAAATTCTCATTTTTCAATAACACTGTAAAATTTAACATTGTAACATTGAAAACTTGTTTTAACAAGAAAACTCTCTTCTGTTTTTGCAGATCAGAAAGGGTTCTTTGTTTGATATCATTTCCTTTCCAGCAAAGACTGCTTTAACTAGCATAATGTATGCTTCATATGCAGCACTAATTTATTTGGTAAGTTAAGCTAAACTATTAGAATCTAGAAATAAACATTCTTTACTTATATAAGATTAAAAGGTATACGGTACATTCTACTCATAAACCAAGGTATTATTCTCTTGTTACACAAAATAATTTTACATTAAAAATTTACTTCAATCCACTAAAAGCTAGTTTGCTTAAATAATTTAAATTATTTGTTTTCAAAAAGTTTATTACCAGTTGGTCAAAATATTGTGGGTTTTGCTTTCATTTAGCCATAGCTGTTTTGTTCCAGCCATTGTGCCATGGTTGGCTATAATACAGTATTCCATTGTTTAAGTCTGTGATATGGGGGAAAACAAATATTAGTGCGTTTTGAATTATGATGTAAATTAAAAGTGTATTTTGAGTTATAAGTGCTGTAATTAAAAAGCGTTCATAAAAAAAATGACAATATAAAGGCTTTTGTAAATGATAAGGATTATTTCTTTTAATCTATTTCCATTTATACTTACCTTTAATTTTTTTAAAAGTATAACAAAGAGAAAAGTACACAGCTTCAATTATCATAAAATCTATTAACCTATGTACCAAACACATCAAGAAACAAAATATTACTATCATTCAGAAGTCTCTTTCTTGTACCCCTCATAATCTCTAACCTTGTCTATAAAGGCAACCACTATTTTGACTTTCAATACCATAGTTTTGTTTGCATTGTATATAAATAAAATTATATAAGGCATATTCTTTTGTATTTGCCCTTTTTTTGCTCAGCACTATCATTGTAAGATTCATTCATTTGATGCTTATAGCAGTAGTTTGTTGATTTTCATTGCTGTGTAGTATTCCATTGATTGACTCTTATCACTATTTATCCATTGTACTGTTGGACATTTAGAATATTTACAGTTTTGGCTATTGTAAGGTGCTATGAATGTTCTTGTACATGTTTTTGGTGAACTTTCTGGATCATAGAATATGTACATGTTCATCTTGTACAGATGTTGTCAAATAGTTTTTCAAAAATGGTTTTAACAATTCATTCCAGTAGCTCAACATCATCACCAACACTTGTATTGTCTTTTCCATTTTAGTCATGGATTATTAATGAGATTGAGTACCTTTTTATACATTAATTGGATATTTAAATATCCCTTTTGTTAATTTTTGTTGAAGTATCTTATTTTTCTATTGGGAATTGCCCATCCTTTTTATTTTTGATTTGTACTTGAAAAATATATTAGGAACAAGCCCTTTTTTGGTTATATATGGGCAAATTTATTTTATTCTAGGACTTACCTTTTCCTGTTTTATCAGTGTGTTTTAAAATGGAAGTTCTTAATTGTAATATAATTTGGTTTATTAACTTTTTCCATTATGTTAAGAGATTTAAATATATTAATTGGGAAATTTTGACCTAAACCAAGGTCATGAAACTCTTACTTCTGATGTAATCTAGGAGCTTTATCACTTTTAGAATTGGTATGAAGTAAGAAACAATTTTTTTCTCCATGGATATCGAATTGAACAGACTCACTTTCTTGGTGAAAAAACACCCTTTTACTATTGCCCAAGAGCACTTGTTGTGTTCTTAATCAAGTGAACTTACATATGTAGGTATATTTATAGACTCTCTATTCTATACAGTTGATCTATTTCTCTCTTGTACCACTTCAACACTGTGATTTACAGAAGCTTTATAATAAGTCTTAATAATTGGCAGAATAAGTCCTCCTTTCAGTCTGTGATTATGGCATCTCTTTTAGGTCTTCTTTAATTTATTTATTTAGGTCTTCTTTAATTTATCTTAATATTTTATGGCTTTTTTGTTAGATGTCTTGCACATTTATGTTAATATTTTTATCATATTGAAACATACAGTAATAAAGACAAAAATTCCCCATAATCTAGACTCAGTGCAGTCCCAATTCAAATATGAGCAGATATGTGTAAGTTGAATAGTTAATTGAAAAATTTATAGGGAATTACAAGGAGTCAAGAATACCCAAGAAAACTTTCTTAAAAAATAAAGAACTTGATTTTAAACACATATACAGGTTTTGTTTTTTTTTTAAGAACAGAGTTTATCAAATAAATATTTTGAAAATGTTTTAAATTTTTGAGATGTATTCAATATCTTTAATGTGAATTTCAGCTAGAATACAAAAATTCAGCTAGAATACAAATACACTGCAAAAAATGGGTTGAATGAAATAGCTATGTTGAACAAAAAAGAAAAAAAGAAAGCCTAAAACCAAAATTATACTGTAATGTCCCAAAGGCTTTTGAAATAATCTCACATGATTTGTCATGCTATAAACTTTCTAAGCAGGTAATAGAAACAATTTTTGGTTATCTGATAATTGGTCATATATGCATCCAAGCAAGACATAGGAGGGGTCAGGTCTGGAATTATGGTTTTGAAGGCATATAACATATATGTTGAAAATTAACACTCTGACTGGAATCATGCCCAGAGAAAAGTTGACAGAAATGTGAACAACAACAGTAAGATGAGCTAAGAAGAAACCCATGGAGATAAGGAAGCAATAATCAGAAAAGTAGGAAGAAAATCAGGAGAAACAGTGTCAAGGAAATAGACTCAGAAGTTGAGATTGTTAAGTGTCAAGACAAGCAGAAAAGTGAGGGTTTTGTTTCCATTAGATTTAGTAGTAAAAGTGTTGGAAGTAACTATCTTTCTCTCGTTTTCTAAAACTGGGACAGAAGTGGTTAGAATGGACACAGATAAAACTTTGTAGGTGAGGGAAAAAGAAATATATTAAATAGGATAGAGCTTCTCAAACTTTTATCATAGCATGGCCTATACAGAAAATGATCATATTTGGGATAAATGCATGAAGCTGTTTGCACCTCAAGTTTTATAGCTCTAAGTTTGGATATACTCAGATACAAGTAAAAAAAAAAAATACCTGCAGTTGTCTTAATTGATAAAGACATTTAAATATCACTCTTAATTAAAAGTCTGGAGTTAGGTTGGCATTCCCAGATTTGTACAATGGATTTACAATGTCATCATGAACCCAAAGCTTTCTGTTTTTGGAATTGTATTTATCTATATGTTTTGACACTTTTTTAAAGTTCTAAGTGGAATTTTTTGAGGGGAAGTGGATCATGTCTGTTTAGAAATCATTTACCTTACTAAATTTTTATCGAAATAGTTGTGCCCTTCCAGTTGTACACACAGGTATAAGCAAAGTCCAGTGGCTAAAAAAGCAAAAACAGAAAACCTATTGTGAGGTATTAAAATGTTGGAGACATTTCATCTCTCAGAAGAAATTTTCATTTAATTAAATCAGGAGAATAAAGGAAATGTTCCATTTAATTAAATCAAAGGATTAATATATAGAACATTAATGAATTGAGAAAAAAAGATGTAAAGCATATCTTTATTGAGTTAAACTAGGTTTTAATTTTCTTTCTAGATTATGGTACTATATATTTAGAGCAAGGAATCAACCCCATGTGCCCAGGGTTCCAGAAAGGAAGTGCTTCTTTATTAGAGTATGTAGATTAATGACTTTATATTCAACACTGGAGGCCCGATGCACGAAATTCACGTAAGGGGCTTGGTCCTCGCGGCCCCCGCTGCCTGCTCCCTTGCAGTCCACTGCCTCAAGGCCTCGCCCACTGGTTGTTCAGGAAGGTCGTTAAAGAAGGTCGTTCCTAGCATTTTAGCTCTTTATTATATAGGATTTTATTGGGCTTTTTATCTGCAAGTTTAGTAGCTTAAAAAGAAACTTTACTTTTCAATATTTTTTCATTATTAGACAGTCTGTGTTAATGCTGTTCTGGAGAAGGTAAAGAAAATTTTCCAAGAAGAAGAATCCATAAGGCAAAACAAAGAGGAGAGCAAACATCTTAGAAAAGCCTTTTCTGAGCCTGCACTTTCTGAACCTATGTTTCCCAAAGATGAAATCAAAGCGAAAACTTATTTTTCATTACTGGATCAGCCAAACAATATTTCTGATTTTCCTGATGATATGCTGAGTAATAAGATCCAGGTTTTACATTCTGTGTTTGACGAATCAACTGAAATAAATGAATGAACAAATCTGATCATGAATATCACTTGAACAGCTTAAGATTTATCTATGTAATAACATTTCATCTGACAAAACCAGGAAACTAGTTTTCATATACTGACTACTCTGCTTTTAAGAAGAGTGGGGAGGAACTAGTAAAATGTCATTCTCAAGTGTTTATATGGTAGAGAAAACAAAATGAATCTTGGTGTAGAATATATTTATGACTCTCTGATTGTTTTTTAATGAATATGAAAATTTACCCTTTGGTGGGTTAGACTTTATGCTTTGGTTTATAATATAGGAGTATGCACAATACATTTATGTTTTTATTAAAGGCTTGTTTTAATCTTTCTAATTATTTTTCTGGGAAGGAAAAAAACCTCTATCAAAATGCTACACATTTTTTTTTTTAGAGACATTTTTCAAAGAATATTTGTTTTCTATCTACAGGCTGGATAGTTTGAATCTGCCTATTTCGCTTCTTTTGTAACTTCTCTGGTAAAGTATGAATATTTTGCAATTCATAGATGTCAGGAATTTATTATAAAACAGAATGTTATTTACAAATCTGATGAGAAGATTTCTGTATATGAGGACAGGACTTGACATGACATTTTTTATTTTCAGATTAGAGTAACACATCTAAAACCAGAAATCAAGTCCATATTACTCATTGTGGCCACTGGATCCTGAGAGAGAATGCTCTGTAAGTGAGCCTGCAAACTAGAGCCGTGGCTTTGCCTGTAGGAGGTACTTTGGTTTGTTCTATGCACTAAAATTAAAAATGTGCCTGGTCATTGGAGGACTGGCATCTGATATAATAAGCTGGGATATGTTCATCCTAGAGGTGGTACAATTCCTATACCTGGTGAGTAGCTACTGCCATAAACAATATTTATATAAAGCTCAAGCCTGGCTTTTTAGTAGTAATCTGAGAAATGAGTAGCAAGTGTTGTATTACCTCATGCTACCCATATTCCACCAGAAAAGGAAATCCTATCTAACAAAAGAGTAATATGCAAATTGACCATCACACCAAGACAGGGGATGGCTGCCTCCATATGGACACAAGATGGCCTGCAGAGGAAGGCAGTTGTGGGAAGTTGGGGGTGACCAGGCCAACAGAGGAGGGCAGTTGGGGGAAACCAGGCCAGCAAGAGAGGGCATTTGGTTGGGGGGGGAAGGGGGGAAGACCCAGGCATGTAGGGGAGGGCAGTTGGGGGGACCCAGGCCTGCAAGGGAGATCAATTGGGGGGAGAGGGACCAGGCCAGCAGGGGAGGGCAGTAGGGGGGATCACGCCTGCAGAGGAGGACAGTTGGGAGTCAGCAGTTCTGGATTGTGAGAGGGATGTCCAACCACCCGTTTAGGCCTGATCTCAGTGGGATGGGGCCTAACCAAGCGGTTGAACATCCCTCAAGGGGTCCCACATTGGAGAGGGTGCAGGCTGGGGAACACCCCCCTACCACATCCCCGTGCACAAATTTCATGTACTGGGCCTCTAGTGTAATATATTCTATGTGCTGTCAAGTTTTAGATCACCAGCACCTCGGGAATCAGGCAACCAGAACAGCATTGGCCAAAAATAACTGGCAGGGTAAGCCATTTAACATCAACTTAGCAGAAAGGATTCTGAGGAACACCACCCTACATTTCTTCCCTCTGTAACATTTACATGAAACACTTAGTTGTACATACATGCACAAAGTTCTCTAAAAATAAAAACAATTATTTGAAAATTGCATATAGGCATTCAAAGTACTTTAGCTCACCGAATAGGAGACTTCACGTCTCCCAGGGCCGGGCAGCAGCTGTGTCTTCCTATGTTGAGATTATCTGTTTTGACCAGAGAAACTGAGCCAAGATTTACATGGCTTTGATGTCTAGCACATTGATAAGTTTCTTATTTTTAAATTCAGCATTTCTGGAGGCAATTTTTAAGTGTAAAAAAGTCTGCTATTTACATATTTGAAAAGACAGAAGTTAATATTTAAGCATTTCAATGTATTTAAATTTTACCTTAAAAAGTAATAACAACAACCAAATAGGAGAGGTAGGAAATATGTGGAGGTATCAATGAAACAAGAATGGAAGACTGCTGAAATTGCTGAAGTTGGGTGATGAGAGTTTATTATATAATTCTGTATACTTTGTATAAATTCAACTTTTCCATGATAAATAAAATCTGCTACATCAAATAAGGAGGCCCCCCCCCCAATTTTCCTTAATAGATCTTATTGTATACATTTTCTTCATTTTAGTTCAAATTACCTTCATCCTTCTTTAAGTGCACATTCCAGACCTATGCATTTTATATTCTTCATACTCAGTACTTGTGCTATTGAACCTATCAAGAACTGTATGACTTTTAAAGATAAGTAATGGGCCTATGTTGGAAAAAAATCATCTTTGGTATTGAAGCAAGGTTATTTTTAAAACATTTATACTTTTCATTGCCATATGATTTTATCAGGAAGGAGTCTTAATTACTTTGAAGTTTCCAGTGGCATAAAAATCAGAGTCATACTTAACAGGTTCATTAGAAAGAGTCACATAAATTTTCCCATTGTCCACTGTCACTGTATGAATCCTTTGCTTTATTCCTTTGGAACACCACTTGGGTTTTGCTGATGGGTCTTTAGGGTTTATAGACTGATATAGTCCTTCTCCTGTTGCCAAAGTAATTTTGAATTTATGCCAGGGGCAAACTACACATGGTCGTCCATCAAAATCCTAGGGAAGGAAATAATTGATTTAATAGTTTGCTATTTCCAATGTTCACAATAAACCTCAGACTCAGAACGGAATCTATTGCAGAAGAACCAGGTTAAAGAACAAGACGACTTTTCTTTTTCCTTCCCATTTAGAAATTAGTATCAGACAGGATCTAATCTTAGCAGTCATCACATCATCCCTTTTGCTGTTGATGAGAATCCCAGTGTGTTAGAGCTCTGCCAGAGATTACTAGCTCAGCGACTATACCTATTGCTGCAGATAAATGAGAGAACTATATTAGATGTCAGTGTTACTTCCTTGACAGAAATGAGGCAATGGCTTCAGATGCTTCTTAAGGAATTTTTCACTAACTTCTGGAAGAATGGTAAGCTTCAGATATAATTCAAGAGAGGTTACTAAAAGCTTGAGTGCATATATTAATTGAAGAGCAATTTATGATCCAAAGTAGTCAATTCTCAATTTCTTAATTGTATTAAAACAGTACTTCTCAAATTTAAAAGAGCACAGGAGTCACCAACATTCTGTTTAAAGTCAGTAGGCCTAGGGTGGGTGCAAGATACTGCATTTCCAAGAAGCTTCCAAGTGACACATGAAACATACTTTGGTCTATGGAACATACTTTAAGTAGCAAGGTCTTACAGTTCTATAGGTCTGTCATGGTCTGAAATTGGGAGAAATTCTTCCACATTTATCAGCACCAGGTGCTTACATTTTTTTAAACACTCGAAGTGCTGGAATACTGACATTATATCTCCAGAAAACTGTTAGAAAAGATTCATATTTTCATAAATTATAAATTAACATAATTTTAATACACATGTCCTTTTACATGAGGACATGAGCGCAGGTGGGGAACTAGGTATATATGAAGTGTAGAGAGAGTGGAACACTATGTTTAAGATTGTACTTTGTACTAGTTAGAGGGGGAGAGAGAGAGAAAGAGAGAGAGAGGGATAGAGTGTGCGGGCTATCAGTTTCATGAAATAGAAAAACATAGTATTCCACAGCATGGCTATTCATAATTTATTTAAACTGTTTCCTATTGTTAAAACATTTAGGTTGTCGTCATTTTTAATTACAATAATTAATGCTACAATGACCATCTCCTATATACATTTAAACATTTGTGCAATTATATCTGTAGGGTAGATATCTCAGAGTGCAATTGGTAGGTCAGAAGACATACATAGTTCTCACATTTATCTGTGAAATGGTTTTCTTTACATTGTAGGGCTGAAAATTCCTAAAATATTAGCAATTATACTAGAAGCATTAAAATATAGTGCAAAGACAAATGTAAATTACTTTTTACTACAGAATGAAATAAGAATATAAATAGAAAACATTTGAGTTTTTTTGAGAATAGATTTAATCTTACATACCTCTATTTCTCCCAAATGTAAAGGTCCTCCTGAGTCTGAAAAGAAATTGAGTATTAAATCTAGTCACTGGAAATTTTGATAGTTTTGTTGTTAGCAAACAAATACAAGATTTACAAATAAAAAATAAAATCTTACGGTAACAGCGAATATCCATAGCATGATATTCTCCTTTGTGATAGAAAATGACCACTTCTCTATCATGGACAACAGCTGTCATTCTTTCAGATTTCTTAATGTCCTCTTCTCTGCCAACATAGACAGAAGAATATTCTTCCTTCATTTCAGGATCTTGTTCAGGGCTACCAAGATCCATGCTAGCTGAACCAAAATGAAAAAGAAAAAAAAAAATTGGTAAGTGGCCTTCACTAGTCAGACTATATCTTAACTCAGAGATAATCATATTGTAAGAGAAGTCTGATTTCTCTGAAATTGATAGAAGCATTTTTGTAGCTATATAATACATTTTAAAATACTAAATTACAGTAATGATTTTGAGTTACAGACTTTTAAAGCTTGCCAAAATTAGGGAGGACTCCTCACTTTTAAAGCTGGACTTGTATTAGATTCATTTCAGTGTGTAAGGTGGATATTTCAGAACTCTTAAAACACAAGACTAAAGTTTCACTATCCTTTTATTCCCGATCAAACTCAATGCTAAACAACATTTGGTTGCTATCCTGTTGAATTTAGGACTTCACGATAGTCTGGGTAGTCTTCGACCTCTGGGTTGAGGTGTATTATCTCCCTCCCCCCCTTCTTTATGTATTGGTGTTGGGTGTATAGCTCAGTGGTTAGACAATCATAATTTACATAATGTTTCCCTCAATATTTCCAGTACCTCAACTGGCACCATACATAGGTACACAATATTCACTATATTTCCAAACACCAGTTCTCGCTTTGGGTCTATGAGTCTGTTTCAAGTTTGTTTGTTCATTTATTTTGTTCTTTAGATTCCACACATTAAGTGAAATCATACAGTATAAGTCTGATGGACTTATTTCACTAAGCATAATACCCTCTAGATCCATCCATGCTGTCTCAAATGGTAAGATTTCATTCTCTTTTATGGCTGAGTAATATTCCATTGTAGATATGAACCACAGCTTTTTTATCCACTGCCCTATTGATGGGCACTTGGGATGCTTTCATAGGTTGGCTATTATAAATAACGCTGCAATGAACATAGGGGTGCATATATTCTTTCAAATTTGTGTTTTGTGTTTCTTTGGATAAATCCCCAGAAGTGAAATTACTGGGTCGGTTCACTTGGTTTTGCCTTGCATGGACAGCCAGCTCTTACAGAGCAACCAGACTATTCTAGCAGATGTGTGTGAATGAACACTTCTTTCTTTCTTAAATTAAGAAATTGTCATTAGTTTCTTCTGCCTCATTTGGGCATTCAAAGAGATGGCTTCTCTTCAGTTAATTTACAGCAGTATATAAACTCATATTGCCAAACAAAGATTTAGAAGCATTTGCAGGTATTATAAATAGATTTTTTTCTCATCCCGGATATTTAGCCTATTTCTTTGAAAGCAACCCTTTCAAGGACACCTTCTGTATATTTTAAGAACATAGTCTTCAGGCCTTCTAGTGGTTTCTCTAAATACTTATTTAATCCTATATGGCTGACTAGAAGTTTGAAAATGTTAGTAGGAACAGAGCATTGGCTCATTTAGCTTTTTAAAAATTTTGAGGTATAACTGACATACAATATGTTAGGTTAAGGTGTACAACATGATTTGATATATATATTGTGAAATGATCAGTGCAATAAGTCTAGTTAATGCCAGCAGTATACATAGTTATGGAATTTTTTCTCTCTTGTAATGACAATTTTTAAGATTTACTCTCTCATCAACTTGCAAATGAAAGGATAGCTCATTTAAATAATAAATTCAGTCCTGGCTGGGTGGCTCAGTTGGTTGAAGTGTCATCCCAGATACCAAAAGGTTGTGGGTTTGATTCCCCCTCAGGACACATACTTAGGTTTTGGATTTTGACCCCTGGGGAGTACATGGGAGGCAAGTGTATATCGATGTCTCTCCCTCTCTAAAAAAATAAAAATAAATCAATAAAAACATATCCTCTGGTGAGGGTCAATTAAAAAAAAGTTCATAAAACAGAAATGATTAAGAGGTAAAATATCTATGTGAATGTGTAGAAATGAGCTTTAGATAGAAGGGATTTATACACCACTATTTTGAAGTTAGTTCTGAGCCATAAGGAAGATAGATATTAGAGCCTGAGCTCCAAAATTGAAGTATAGGATGAGGGGTGTGTGTGTGTGTGTGTGTGTGTGTGTGTGTGTGTGTGTGCGCTGCTGGGAAGAATCAGGAGCTTTAAGTTCAAAGTATAAAGGAAAGCATTATTACACAAATCAAGTTTAGGGAATTATTGTACAAACATGTCAAATTTGTGCTCTGACATTAGCGTTGTTAAACTTTGCTCTAATTAACCTAGTTCCTTTTTTAAAGGATGGGAAAAGCACCTATGCTATTTTTGAAAAATTATTTCGTCATAATAAAAGCAAAAAAATACAGTTTTTTTTTTGTTTTTTTTTTTAAGGCCATGATTTTCTGAATACTACATCTCTAAACAGTTTGGAAGCTACCCAAAGTACACAAGTTGCTCATGTGGTAGTAATTACCTCCACAGTGTTGGGCGGACGTGCAGCCCTTTATCATATTTTGTGACAGGACAGAAGGGCAATAATGATAAGAAAAATGGAAACAGAAAGATGAACTGAAAGGGGGGAAACAGGCTGAAGAAAAAGCAAGAAACATGGAATTTGCAACACATTTCACCAACAAAGGGTTAAGATTCAGAATATATGAACTATATTTCAGAAAGAAAATACCAAATAATCATAGAAAAATGGGCAAAATATAGAACAAACATTTCACAGATGAGAAAATCTGAATGGCTTCTAATCACACAAAAAGATGCTTCACTTTACTAGTAGAAAAATTTAAAAGAAGTGAAAAGCAAAGTACACATGGGATACTATTTTCTACCCAACAAACTGGCAAAAAAATCATACCAAGTATTAGCAAGGATACAGAGCAACTAACTGATAGTGTGATGACATCAATTAGTGCTCCCCACAGCTTGGCATTACCTAGTAAAGCTGAACATATTCATGACCCAATAATCCCACTTTCTGTGTATTACAGAGAAACATTCAGAGGTACACCAGGGGACATGCACAAGAAAGGTTACAATAGCAAAATTGGGCAGGAAACAACTCAAAATCAATCAACAGTGAAATGGATAATTTTTTAAATTATTATTCAGTCAATATTGTAGAATGTAGCAGTAGTATGGCTATGTCAAGTTGGATTTAAAAAATATAACTTTAAGGGGAAAAAAATATTTTTATCAAATGCAAAAACAGGCAAAACCAAAAACATTATTCATGGACACTGTATAAAGAGTACATTTATAAAGAAAAGCAAGGAGATGGTAAATACAAATGTTCTTAAACATCTCAAAGTATTACATTTAGTCTTATATTTAAAATTATTCTTTTTCAAAATTTATATTGTATCCTACTTTATAATTATGACCCAACTAATCCAAAATCTAAGAAAAATGGGATAAAATGGCACTTTCTATCCTTAGAGAATGTGCCTATGCATAGATCATTAATGGACTATTTGAGAATTTTGTACAGCTTATTTCAAAACGTGGCATTAGGGGAGGAAATTAATAAATAGTTCTATTTCTTTTTCCAGGCAAAAGTTAGAAAGGAAATACTAGTATCAAGCAAGTAACAAAATACATGAGATGTGGAGTAGCATCAAAGGTTAAGTAAGTTCTCTCCCATTCCCAAATAAATGAGAGCTAAATACAATCCTCCCTCAAGTTTCAGTCTCTTAGAACATGCAGTCTTTGCAGGATTTTGCCCTCAATTAAAAAAAAAAAAAAAAGTAACTGTAGTGAACTTTCCAGGGGCTGATAAGAAATGAACAGAGAAAGCTGGGGCTAATGATAAAGGTTTCTGAGAACCATGATCATAGTCTTTCATTTTGCTTAGGAAACTATTATCTCATCCTTCAAATAATTCTTCCCTATATGCATCATAAATGGCTCTATTTATTTATTTATGATATCTGGTGACTATAATTAACACCCATATTATTCTTAACCATATTGTGAGTATAGTTGGTCCCTTCAGAGAACAGCTTAAGAGTCAATGTATTCACCTTAACTACTGTTACTTCGATGCACTATTCAGATGCTTCCACACATTTCCTCTACTTTGAATCAACTTTAAGATAGTAGAATCTTAACTGGATAAAAAGAAAGTGAAAAGTTAAACAGGTTACCCAGTTTGCAGGATAGATGAGGAAGACGTCTTTCTGAAAAAAATTAGCCATTTTGTTCCACAGTTCACTCTTTGGGAAATATTTCTTTTTTTGACTCATGCCTAAAATTGGGTTTCTAAAGGTGTTGACACCACATAAAATCACAAATTAGCTAAATGGGTCCCAGTGTCTATTAGCTACCTTTCCAGCATAAGGAATCCATTCAGATTACATTAAAAATAGACAGTAATCCAGTTTCTATAAGACACTGGAGACCAAAAGAGACACGAGATTAAAGGAATTTGTTATTCCTCTTGAGCACTGAGCACAATGCTTTTACTAAGTCTGGAGACATGGTCTACATAGCTCCAGGTGTCACCTCTGCTTTTAGGTTCAGAGAAGAGAAATATCTTTGTGCCATCTCTGTGGATGGCAGAATAATAGATGAAACTAGTGATCTTTCAGGGCGTGTCAATGGTTGGGCTCTGGGCGTATGTGAATTCATTAATCTCCACAAAACCCAGCGGTACACTATCTCTGTTCCAGACCAGAGAACCAAGGGCAAAGGGCTCTTTTTAAACAAAAGCTTCCTCAAACTCACAAAGGAGCAGTCAGGATTCAAACCCAGATCCTATGAGTCTACCTTTGTGAACGTGGAAATATAAACCTTACCCACATCCTTGTGAATCTGCAAATATAAACATTACCTTTTCATACCAGGCAGCCAGGTAAGGTTTATAAAAACACGTGGCCTGCAAGTAAACAATCTGAAAGGTACCAGACCGTTTAACACAGTAAAAATCTCTCTCTCACCGTATATATCACGACAGATGGCGGCCCTCCTTATTTATTTATTTGTTTGTTTATTTATTTATTTATTTATTTAAAGAACGCTAATGTGTAAGAGTTGTTGCCAACAAATGTTTAAAAAGGAAGCTTTCCCCCAATAATTTAATGAAGTCGCACCGCCGTTATGGAATCGGCTACCAGGGCCTGGGATATTAGGAGATCACCAGGTGAGCCCCATGGGATATCGGAGGGGAGATCGCCAGGGGGGATCTCTGGGATATCGGAGGAGATCGCCAGGGGTGCCCCCCTGGGATATCGGCGGGGAGATCGCCAGGGGATCTCTCTGGGATATCGGCGGGGAGATCGCCAGGGGTGC
Source organism: Pipistrellus hanaki (assembly GCF_964339955.1). Classification (NCBI taxonomy): domain Eukaryota; kingdom Metazoa; phylum Chordata; class Mammalia; order Chiroptera; family Vespertilionidae; genus Pipistrellus; species Pipistrellus hanaki. The sequence goes on along the minus strand of NC_140506.1, from coordinate 48,188,281 downwards.
CTCCCTGGGATATCGGCGGGGAGATCGCCAGGGGATCTCTCTGGGATATCGGCGGGGAGATCGCCAGGGGAGCCCCTGGGATACCGGCGGGGAGGTCGCCAGGGGAGCCCCTGGGATATCGGAGGGGAGATCGCCAGGGGACCCCTGGGACCTGAGAGAGGGGATCACCGGGGAATCCCGCCTCGGCGAGGGAGGCCAGGGGCCCCGGCGCGGCAGGAAGGGCAGCCGGTGTTCTGCGCGGGGCCCGGCCGTGCTCCGGCTCCGCCCGCTCCGGGCACAGGATTCACGCTCTGGGACATTTTAGTAAATGTCTGCAGTCCCGGCGGGGCCCCCCGGAGGTGGGCTGTCCGCCTGCCCCCTTCAGGAGACGAGCAGAAGCCGAGGCGGACCCGCCGCCTGGGGCTCACAAGGCGGGGGAAGCGGGGAAAGCCGCCCGCCAGCCGCGGAGGCGGCGGCGCGGGCTCCGGCTGAACCCGGCGTGTGGCCGCCCTGGGCCTGGCGGGAGCTGCCCCGGGGTTAATGGTTAACCGGCGCGGGGCCGCGGCCCGGGGAGACCGCGGTCCTCAGAACGGCGGGGGGAGGAGGGGAGTCAAGGCCACTGGACAGCGCCCCTCCCAGCTCCGGGCAGCCGAGGCCAACGCCGCCGCCGGAAGTCCGAGCCCGGGCCCGCCCCCCAGCCGGAAGCAGCGGCCCCGGGATGCCCGCCCCGCCCCACGCCCAGCCACCAGACTCCGCGGCCGGAACGGAATTTACCTTCTGGTCCCCGCTTCTCCCCGGCGAGAGCGGCCGCCGCGGGCCCCGCGAGAAGCTACTGCGAGAGCCGGGGCGCCGGGCGCCCGCCGGGCCTCCGGGGGCGGGGCCAGTCGCCCACGTGACCCGGAGCGCCCGCCTCCGGGTTCACTGAACAGCGGCCGCGGCCCAGCCCTCTGCCGGGACCAGGGAGCCAAATCCTGGTAATCTTGTGTCTCACAAACGTAGGTGGCATCCCTTTATTTTGTTTATTTCACCCACATTTATCCACATTTTAAATGCACCCAGCGATCTCACTTCTAGGGATTATTGCCCTTGTAAAAACATTTGCAAACGTTTAGTCACAATGCATGGAATCCCTTGATAAAGATGCTTTATTGCAAGGAAGAATGAGTATAGCCAAATGATCACCGGCAAGGGAATGGTCACAGGAAATAAACAGTGGAGACTATGTGTACCCTCTTTAGTGGAAGAAATTGTTTCTCGAGATACAAATACGTAGGTATGTACATAAGCTTTTTCTTTAAAAAAAAAAAACAATAGCTTAGTGGGTTTTTTTTGAGAAATGAGGAAAGATTTTCACTTTCATATTTTGAACTCTACTTTTTTTTTTCTCTTTATACTTTTCCGAATTGAAAAGGCAACAACGACCTTATACTTGTGTTCAAAAGTGGGAGCTAGATGCTGGGATAGTTTTATTTTGTGTGTGTGCTTTTTTAAAGCGTCCTTGACTGTCTTCTAATGCAGTGGTTCTTAACTCTGGCTAAACTTATTAGAATCACCTCGGGGTATTAAAAAATCCTGATGCCCAGACCAACGAAGTAAAAATCTTGAGGGGGAGAAGGATACATTTTTTCTAACTTCCCAGGTGATTCCAGTAGTCAGGTTGAAAACCACAATCTATGTGTAATATTCTGATACACGGATCGCAGATCCTTGAGTTGCCAATAGGGCCTTGGGCTGCTGAAACCCAGAAGCCTTTTCCATTTAACCCAAAATGCCATGCAAATGACTTTTTTTTTTTTTTTTCCCTCTGAGCCAAAACATGTAAAAGATTGAGAAGCCCAGAATAATGAGTTTGCTTACAATGTCATTTTCTTCAGAATTTTATTATGTTTAGTATAGCTTTAGGGTGATAGTTGTATTTTATGGGAGATTTTCCAGTTTGTCCTTTGGTTTCACTGATTCAAGCACAAATTAAACATATAGTTTTGAAGAATTGCTATACCAAAGTGATAATAAAATATATTTGGATTTATTATAATTTACATTATCTGTTAGCAATCCCAAATTATTTTATTGACATGTGGAATATGTAAGTAGTCCTCAGTTGGTGTCACTGAAGGACTAAGTAAGGTTTGCTATTTCTAATGAAAAGTTATTTTTTGCTTTGGCATAAGCTGGACATTAAGATAAGGCACATCTTAGATCCACTGACCTTAAATCTGATTTTGAATAAACTGAAGAACTCAGTAGATATACATGAATATATACATATACAAGCATGAGAGAGAAATGGGATTTTTTTTTAAACCTCCACTGAAAGAAATAATGTGAGTAGTCATGAAAAGGATAAAACGCTTTGAAAACTGTAGGCTAAAAACTATCTTTCTCCACTTCTGAGACTCAGTTATACAAACACATGCACACACACACATGCAGTGTTGGCATGCTCATGAATTAAGAGCAGGGGCCCGTGAAGTCCATTTGAAAGTCATTACAGTTCAGAATAAAATTCATGATTCATGCTGTCATTTTACATTTTTCCCCTCCCCCCTTCCCCCCCTCCCCCATTTACAACAGCTCCAGCCAGTGTAGGCTCAGCTCCCACAAGGTCCACCTGAGGCATTTGGAGGCACTTTCTTCCTAACTTTCATTCTTTCCTTCCCTACTAGTGACACCTAGTGGTAACCATTGGCATGAGTTTTGTAACCCAACACAAAAAACTGCCTTTTCTTTTGTGATCTTCCTCCTCAATATCTTTGCAGATAGTGTCACTTGTCTCTTCTCACCTTTGAGCCTCACTCCTCTGGTCTGAGCACCAGGCTGTTTCTAGGCAGGGTTTTCCAGGACTAAGTCCTTCCTCTCAGAAAGGTTCAAAAACTGCCTTCAATCCTAAGCCAGGCTTGTCTTGTGAGCTAGTGAAAAAATCTGTGTGCTGCCAGTTTCACTACAGGGAAGTTTGAAGAATATCCATCAATCTGGATTTCCTATTCCTTCAAACCAGAAAAAAAGATAACATTGCCCTTATTAGTCCACTGGAATTCCGATGATGAGAAAGTGAGGGTGGCTTTAAATGCCACCTATCTGCTTATGACTTGTAAATGGAAGTGCACAATATTCATACCTGCCTGATATTCCAACCTGGGTATTGTGGCAGAAAGAATGATGCTCACCAAGCATCCCATCTACTGCCCCATGTTTCCCAACCCCACTTACACTTGATTGAGACCTAGTGACTAGTTTTGGCCAATGAACAGTGAGTGAAAGTGCACCTAGACTTAAGCATAGCAGAACTGATACAAGACTTCTCCAGTCACCTCCTTTTTCTGTCACAACAATTGACGTTCTAGACCAGCAGTCGCCAACCTTTCAGATTTCATGGACAACTGGTTGGCGACTGCTGTTCTAGATGGTAGAGCCTCCACCAGCCTGGGTCCCTGAGTGACTATGTGGAAAAGAGACTACCAACCCGCTCCCCCAACTCAGCAACTTCTATCAAGCTATAAATGACACGCAACTTTAGTGAAAAATAAACATTTATGGTGTTAAGCCACTGAAATTTTAAGATTTCAGTTTATGATTGCAACATAGCATATTTAATCTATCTCATACATAACTGTCTCAAATTTTGTGTTCTGAATTGAAGTAATTTCCTCCCATAAACATACTTATACTCCCTTTGTTCCTCCATAAATGACAACATTGTCCATCTTTGTTGGTTTTGTTTTTAACGGTTCCCTTTTCACCCTAATAGGGGATAGAGTCCTGGAGTGTTAGTCCAATTGAAATTCTTTTACATGAGACCACAGGGGAAGGGATGTGGGTTCCCGTCTAATCCTCCACAGAGCCTGGTGTTTCTGGGCTGGGTGTGCTGCTTTGAGGGAGAGTCTATGGAGTGCCAGAGTTTCCACATCTTCTGCGAGTGGCATTTTAAGTCTTTAACACAGAGGCTGATTTCAGCTCCTCTTGTTATGGAATGAATTAGGTTTATGCAACATGCTTGCAGAGGTGATTCTCCAACTGTTCCTCACCTTTGTGCCACCTGGGGTATCACCTGTGCACATTTGGGGCTCTGCTGTGGCTACTGCTCCATCTGGTTTTCTTGCTACTGCTCCATCTGGTTTTCTCTGGTCATAGGGAGTAAGAATATCTCTGCCACATGCTTTTACAGACACTGCGTTTCTTCTTCTTAAAAAAAAAAAAAATATTGTTGAAAGTATTACATAGTCATCCTTTTCCCCCCATTAACCTCTCCCAGCCAGTTCCTGTCCCTCCCACCCTCCTCCCTTCCCCAGACCCTCACCCCCCACCCCATTGTCTGTGTCCACAGGTTATACATATAAGTTCACTGGTTTATCTCTTCCTATTTACCCTCCTCTGTCTTCCCTCTGAGGTTCAGTAGTCTGTTCATGCTTCTATGACTCTGGATCTATTTTTGATCATCCATTTGGTTCATTAGATTCCACATATGAGTGAGATCATGTGATACTTACCTTTCTCTGACAGGCTTATTTCACTCAGCATAATACTCTCCAGGTCCATCCGTTCAGTTACAAATGGTAAGAGTTTTATTTTCCACTTTTTTTCTAGCCCAGGATTTTTTTCTGAGCCTGCATAAATAATGCACTGTGCAAAAAACAATTCTTCCTAAAGTTGGATGGTAACAATAGGAGATAACCTTCCATCAGACCAACAGCTAAGCCAGACCTGTACTTGCTCTGGTATTGTCCAGCTGACTTGACTTTAGTGTGTGTCATCTTGGTTGTATCTCCTCTAGGACCTAACTCAACACAATTCTCTTGCCTGTTCCCTCAGGTACAGGCAAGAGAATTATGTTTTAACTACAATATTACAATATAATGTAGTTATAACTACATTATAACTACAATAACTGTATCACTTTCAAACTCACCTATAAACAATAGGTATTTAATCCTGTTTTTCTCATCTTCTTCCATAAAACTGTCCACATTTCTGTAACCACTTATATCTGCATTCATCTTCAAGGAAGTGTTTCTAATGGGCTAGCCCCAAAGGTGGGGTTACATAGCTGAAATATGACTCCACAGGCTTGTGTATATGTGTGTGTGTTTTCTGTTTGGAGATGAGGACAATTCCCAAAGGAAGGGTTATTGTGAAGAGATCAGAGGCTCCTAAAAGGTATACACTTGGAGAGGCATTTTGTGCAGTAACATAATGACTCTGAGAGGTACTTCTGTAAAGAAACCTGTTTGGGAAAAGATGAATACGTTAGAAGATATCATAAGGAAATATTTTTTAAATTAATATTGTGGGATATTCTGAAAGATAACTGGATTGGTCTCTTCAAAACACAATACCTTTTAAAAAAAAAAGGTCAGGGAGGGAAGATGGGTGGTTTTCCCTGTGGAGGGTGTTTGTGCTTTAAAGCTGATGCTCTCCCTCCACCTCCCAGCAGTGAAGGCTGAGGGGCGCTGCAGGCGCTGAAGTCCTTGTTTAAGTCTCCGCTCTGGAGCCTCTCACAGTGCAGTTTTTTGATGTCTTTGGGAGGAGAGACACATGAAGATGAAATAAGACACCTCACAGTGTGGTCTCCATGTAGGACTGACTTTTACCTGTGACAAAGGACAGGAGGGAGTGGCCTTTTCCTCATTTCCAGATCCTCCTGACTGCGAGTGTGAGGTGAGCTGATTAACAGGAGGTGCGGATGCCTTTGAAGGCACATTCTGGGACTCCTTAACGTATTGTCACCTGAGAAAACAACCCAGACCCCTATCAGGACCAGGACCAAATGGCTGCTTCTCAAGGGACCATGGACCTTCATGGATGTGGCCGTAGATTTCTCTCAGGAGGAGTGGGAATGCCTGGATACAGCTCAGTGGAAATTGTACATGGATGTGATGTTGGAGAACTACAGCAACCTGGCCCGTCTGGCTTGACCACCTAAAGATAACCAGGTCTTTATGCCAAAGCCTAGAATAAAAGATTTATTCTCTGAAGTAATACTGAGTATACATAATGGAGATAGCAGTTATCAGTGGGTTGAACATTGGAAAGACGTTAAGCAAGAGTCACATCTTAATCATCGTTCAAGTGAGCTTGCAGAGGACCACTATAAAAGTGGAAAAGTCTTTGACCAACTGTCCAATCACAGCATACATCAGGTTATTCCTATTGTGGAGAAGACACACACAGGAAGTAAACGTGTCCAGTCTTTTCAGCAATCATCAAATTACAATGAACAAGAGAATATTCATACTGGGGAGGGGGCTGCTTACACATGTAAAGCATGTGGCAAATGCCATTCATCTCTCAATGTACATAAGGGAAGAATTCATACTATTGCAAAATTTTACAAACTCGGGGCAAACGGAAAAGACTTTAGTCAGTCCTCGAGACATACTAATCATCATAGAAATCATACGGGAGAAAAGCCTTATAAATGCTCAGAATGTGACAAAGCCTTTACCCGACACTCAGCACTTAGTATTCATCTGATAATCACAGCGGAGAGAAATCTTATGAATGTAATGAATGTGGCAAAGCATTCATACAGTCCTCACACTTATCATCAGAGAGAAGCCTTATAAACGTAGATTGTGGCAAAGCCTGTTGCAGCTCCTCACACCTTACTAAGCAGCAGAGAGTTCATACTGGAGAGAAGCCTTATCAATGTAGAGAATGTGACAAAGCCTTTAGCCCGTCCTCACACCTTACTTATCATCAGAGAGTTCATTATGGAGAGAAGCCTTATCAATGTAGAAAATGTGACAAAGCCTTTAGATGGTCCTCAAACCTTACTGCGCATCAGAGAGTTCACACTGGAGAGGAGCCTTATGAATGTAAAAATGTAACAAAGCCTTTAATCAGTGTTCCTGCCTTGTTGTGCAGCAGAGTAGCATTGAGAGAAGAATTACAGATATGAGGAGTGTCATAAGTCCTTGACCAGCAGTGAGAACTTACTGAACATCACCCAATGTGACTGGGAACAAGCCTTATGATTGTGAAATATGTAGTCAAGTCTTTAAAAGCCATTCATGTATTACTGTACACGAGAGACTTCATACAAAAGAGAAATCTTTCAAATATAGAGCATGTGCAAGATCCTATATCTATAGCCTTAAATTTACTGGATATCAGAGACTTTTATAGTGGAGGAAAGCCGTACACTGTAGAAAATGTGAGAAAGCACTGGCTGGCTTGCCTCAGTGGTTTAGCTTGGTTAAATGAACGAGGAGGCCAGGGTGCAATTCTGGGTCAGGGCATAGGCCCTGGTTGGGGACTCAGTTCCAGGTATGGGTCTTGCAGGAGCCAGGCAGTCAGTGATTCCCCCTCATCATTGATGTTTCTATAGCGCCCTCTCTTTTCCTCTCTGCACTATAACAATGGCATCTAAACCTCTTTCTCCTCCACATCAGCTCCTCAGGCCCCTGTAGCTTCTGTTCAGTAGTTTGGAATTTTACTAATGCTACAACTGACATCAGAATTTGGCAAATATATTGCTTTATATTCATGAAGTAGGAAGCCCACCATTCAATTTTTATGCTGCATTCTAAAGTTTTGAATATTATTAATTTTGGGGATATAATAAATTGGCTTCTGTGTACTTTATACAAAATAAATAAAAAAGTGAGGGAGGCTGTTTTAGAATAAAAGAGACTAAAGAGCTTTAACAATCAAATGTAATGATGGACTGTAATTATATTTTAGTTCAAAAGAAAAAAATCTTTACAAATTATATTGAGGACAAAAGATAAAATTTGAATATGAACCGGGCATTATGATATTAGGGAATCAATGCTAATTTTCTTAAGAGTGATAATACTTCTGTGGTTATTCAAGCATGTCTTAGAAGATACATGCTCAAGTTTTCAGAGGTGAAGTGTAAGCATATGATGTCTGCAACTAATTTTCAAGTTATTAAAAAACGAAAACCTGACAGAGCATCAACTCTGCAAGTAGATTTTACCAACCTTTGCCCCTTTCTGCACCTTAGTTTTGCATTTGTGCATGTACAGGAAATGCTATAAGGGAAAGCTTGCAGATTCTCAGCTGAAGGACACTGGCAAACAAGTGGATGTATTGTTCATAAACGCTGCAGAACCAAGGTCAGTTAATGAGGAACCCACTAAGTCTACTCCTTGACCTTGTTCTCAGCAATCCACATCAATAGACACTACTTTGATTTTCTAAAAGGGAGTTTTATATGTACATACAGCATTCTGAGGTTACAGCTTCCTTCCTAGCTGCAGATCTCCTTGGGACAGGGAGCCCCGCCCCGTACCACTTGGTGCTTTTCTCCATGTAGAGGCTGCTTTGGGCTCAAGGATGAATGCTTACTGAAACTCGGCATTTTTGAAAGGGACCAAGGGAAGCTGTATGTCTCTCTCCTACAAGTCCAGCTTCTAATGGAGTGGAAGCTAGGTTGTAGATAAAGACCCACACTGATTTTCTTCTGAGAAAACACTGCCATGAAACAAAAACACTACATATCATCCCCACCCCAACAAACCCAAAACGGCACAATTACTTTTCTCTCAGTACCACTGGTACAATTTCCAGGCTCCTGGGAAGAGCAACGTGGGGATTTTCCTCCTGGAAAGAAAGGCAAACTGGTCCCCAAGGTATACTTGATTGAAACACAACTCTAAGTAAAAACAGACGACAACCCAGCAAATAAAAGCTTGGCAATTTAGCTAAAACAGACAATGTTATCCAGAAATCTATGGGAGCGTAAAAGAGAACTTTGAAAAAAGAATTATAACTTTTACAATTTCCCAAAGGCTTGCTCCCTGGTTTCCAAGTGGGAAAAATGTGAACAGGAACTGAAAGGAACCAGAAGAATGTAGGAAAAATGTAAACACTATATATATATATATCAGGAGAATGGAGAAAGCGGACAGCTTCAGTGCCACTCTCTCGGAGACCCTCCGGCCCGCTGTGATCAGAGGCTGTGCCGCTGCGACAGATGCCCTGTCTCTGGCCACGAACCACCTAGAATGCGTTTTCGCAGGAGCAGGGCAGCGGCCAGGGGGGCGGCGGCGGGGGACGCAGGCAGCCCTTCTCCGGCTGCTCCCGCCGAGCGTGGTGATAGTGGGGATGGGGCCAGCGGTGGCGGTGGAGCGCCCGGAGGCCGTGAGGCTCCTCGTCGTCCTCCGTAACTCCCCTCCGCGCGCAGCAGTCCGCGCCCAGGCGCCTCCCCAGCCACTTCCCGATCTGGCAGTCCCGGGCCTGGAAGAAGAGGTAGACGAAGGGATCGAGGGCGCTGTTCGCCGCCCCCACGAGGCGCAGGGCCGCCGCCAAGTCCTCGGCATCCCACTCTCCCGCTGGTCCCAACGACCACGCCGCGGCCAGCCGGGCGGCGAAGTAGGGCAGCTGGAAGCCCGCGAACAGCAGCGCCAGGACCAGACTCATCTTCACTCTCTGCGCTTTGGCGCGGGGCAGCGCGCGGGGCGCCGGGGCTTGGCCAGGGCTCGCGGTGGGCGCCCCAGCAGATGGGGCCGGGGCTTGGCCGGGACTTGCCGGGGGCGGGGGCGGGCGCTGCCTCCAGGCGCGGATCAGGCGGCTGCAGGCGACGCCCAGGACCGCGACCGGCGCCGCGAACCCCGCGGCGGCCTCGTAGAGCGCGTAGATCTGCCGGTGCCAGCGCGGCGGGGGCGCGAAGATGTAGTGACAGCGCTGCCCTCCGTGCCCGGCGTGGACGGCGGGCGCCGAGGGGGCTGCCCCGCGCACCGCGAACGCCGAGGGCAGCGCCAGCAGCAGCGCCAGCAGCCAGCCCAGCGCGGCGAGGGCGCGGATGGGCAGCGGGGCGCCCTGGGGGCGGCGCAGGGCGCGCCGGCGCTGGAGGGCAATGAGCACCACCAGGTGGGCCGAGGCGCCCCGGCCGGAGACCTGCAGCAGCTGCACGAAGCGGCACTCGTGGTCGCTCGCCGCCCGATGGGGCTCGCCCAGCAGGTCCCAGGCCAGCGGCGGCAGCAGGGCGCCTCCGCACGCGTACAGGTCGGCCAGGGCCAGCTGCACCAGCAGGAAGTCCATCGTGCGGCGCTTGGCACCCGCCCAGGGCCCGCCGCTGCCGCACAGGCGGCACAGGACCTTGGCGTTGCCCGCCGCGGCCACCACCAGGACAGCCCCCAGGTAGACCAGGCGGCCGGGCGGCGGCGGCCCCGGAGCTGGGGCTTCCCGTCCGGACGTCAGGTTGGGACCCCAGCCCAGAGGGATGGGTGCGGAGTGGTTGGGCGCAGGCGGCATAGTTGGGAGGCTGAAGGAGGAATGCTCCATCCTTACCTTGTAGGAAGAGCAGGCACCCAAGACCTTAGGCAGGTACCCAAGACCTTAGGAAACCGAGGTGGCCGGGCGCGATGCCGCTTCTGTTCGTTTCCAAAGTTACTTGAAAACCCACATGCAAGAGAGAAGCAGCTGGATTCCGGTATATTTGTGCTTAGATGTTTTCCACAGGTTGCCTTTCGTCACTTGTCACTCGAATGTGGGTTGTAACACTCGAGGATCACACATGATTCCTATTCTCCACCTTCTCCGTGTCTGCCCGCCCAGTCCTCTCCCCTTCCCATCTCTGCCAAGGCCCCCAGGCTGGCCTCGCAGGAGCCTCATACCACTGGGCTCTGGAGGCTCCAGGGTTCCCAATTTACCCGGAGAGCTTATCTGGACAGAAGGTCGTTTTGCTGGGCCGTTGTAAAGGCTCATGTTAACCCAAGACCAGCACACAAGAGATGAAGCTCCTGACTGAGATTGTACCCCTCAAATGGTTCCATGATTCCAGGGAGGGGGGACGTGAGGGGTGGGGGAGGGAGAGAGAAAGAAACAAGAAACCAGTTTTGATGAAAACAATAAAAAAATGGTTTGACATGTTGTGGATTTGTACTAGCAGGAGAGAAACAAACACAAGAAACTTAACAGCATTTTGAGCAGAGAGGATCCCATTAGATGAATCTTTAATAATATGTATCTTTGGCTAACAATGAGAGGATTTCCTTGGACTAAAGTCAGTGATGTTTAGCAATTAGGAGTTGCAGTGGTTTGCAGATACCTAGTTTCAAATACTCATTACTGGAAGCAGAGGATCACAGCTGCTCTCTGGGCGATACAAAATTCATTTTATTAGTCTGAAGAGGGCACCAAGAGATTTCATGCAAATGGTAGTACATTTGTTACTTTTCCCCTAGTATTTTCATCCAGCGATGATGTGTCATCATGGCTTCTCGTTATCTTGGTTCTGTCTTCCAGCAGGTGGGAGGTAGCTAGGAGGGACTACGCTTCCAATAAGCTTAGAGAAAAGGTGACTAAGAAAATAACAAGGCAGCCAAGTTTTTAAAAAGAAATCCAAGTTACAGGAAATGGTGTAGGTTAAATGCTGCCTCTTATTTTAGCCCTCCATCTTCACAAATTTTAGTCTTCTTGTTGGAAGCATCCATTTGTCTTTTGTGCACCCTCCTTATTAGTCACCCTGAAAGTAGGATTCCTGCACTTCCTGATCTGGGAGTCTGTTGGGGTTCACATATCCAGGCTAAGACATTTGGCATTTCAAGGTGCATGGGATAGGAGGGCGTGGTGGGTGCAAATGCAGTCTTGCTATTTGCTGTAGTAATCCAAGTAAAACCAAAAGGTTTCTTTGCCTTTTTCCTTTCATGACACTGATGGGTCTGAAGGGTCAATGGCACATGTTTTATAGACTGTCTCTAAAGTTCTAATTCTAGCTCATATTAATTCAACAAGTACTAAGCTTCTACCGTGTGTATTTGTTTCCACTTAATTAAATCTGGATTAGACTTTGTGGGCAGAAATTTTACAGGAGATAATTTGTCCTCAGTGTAATCATTTCAGGGCACATAATGCTAGTTTGTCTAAATTTTGATGACATAGGACATATGTTTCAAAATTAAGTATTTATTTTATTATAAAAATAGTACATATTAATTGCAGAAAAATTATACAATACAGATTAGCAACAAAAACACTTATCACACGATGCAGAGGTAACATTAATATTCAAGTTACATATCCTTCAGACTAATGACTAGATCTATATATTCACAAAAATATATAATATTTTGTATCCTGCTTTTTTCATTTAAAATTATATTTGGACAGCTGTCTATGCCAGTCAGTAAAAAGATGTGATGTAATTATGGTTTAATGTGAAATTACAATGATTTAAATAGCCCCCTATTTTCGGATAAATGTTTTCCAGTTTTCACTTTAGAAATAATTCCCTTCAGATACATTCTTCCATACAGTTATTGGCATTCAGTTATTCCCGTAAGATAAAAGCCTAGAATGGGAATTGGTAGGGCAGAGCACATGAATTTTTAGAGCATTTTAATACATGGTGCACAAGCAATGTATGTGTATTTTTCCCATTGAGTCCCATCATTGTTAATTTTTGTCATTCTCTTACATGAAAAAAGTGTTTGTTATTTCTTCATTTTTTAATTTAATAAATAAAACCCTCCATGCTTGGAAGTGAGAGCCAGGCATTGATAGTCTTTAAACATGCTCAGGTGATTCTAATTTGCAGCCAGGTTGTGCACCATTGTTACAGATTGGCGGTTAACAAATTATGGCCCACAGATCGAATCCTGTGTTTCTGTAAACAGTTTCCTGGGTATACCGCCAAGCTCATTTATTTACTATTGTCTGTTATTTACTGTTGCTGCTTTCATGCTTCTAGGGCAGAACTGAGTAATTGTCAGAGACCATATGGCTTACAAAGCTTAAAATAGTATCTGGCCTTTTTCATAGAAAAAGAAAACAAAGAGGGATAGTTGGTCAACTGTCCTGTGCAGAATTTTGCTAGAATTTACAGTTTCTAGAAGGTTCTGCTTTATTGTGAAGGCTACTCCTTTCACCCCCTGCCCTGCCATGACCTAATGTTAGTTTTCTCCTCCAATGTGATATTTGAAAAACTCTTAACTCTAATTCTAGCTCATATTAATTCAACAAATACTAAGCTTCTACCATGTGTCAGGCACTTGGGCTACAAAAGGCCATTCCTGTGTGGAGCTTTCATCTTTGTGGGGAAGGAGATGTGGGAGACACAATAAACAAATTAAATGTGCAAAACACACACTAAATTGGGTGTGGTGTTTTCTATGGAGGAAAATAAAGCAGGAAGCTTTATGAGAAGGCAGAATTTGAGCAGTGACCTGAAGGTGGTAACAAAGTGAGCCAAGTGGAAATCTGAGGGCAGAACTGCGTTCCAGGCCAAAAACATGGACAAGCACCAAGGTCTTGAGGTGGTGCATGCCTGGTGTGCCAGGAAACAACAGGGAGTCAGTGTGGCTGGAGCAGAGTGAACAAAGTGGCAGTGTGCAGGAGAGAACATTTGGCAGATCATTAGGGTCTTATAGGCCTTGGCTTTGGCTTTTACAGAGTAAGATGGGTAACCAGTGGAGCGTTTTGAGTATCCAGTGATGTGATTAGATATATTTTAATAGAATCAGCAATGGGCAGACTCAGAGAGACCTCTTAGGAGGTTATTGCAAAATTCTAAATATCAGAGTATGGTAGATTGTAACAGGATGGTAGCAGTAGAGGTAGTTAAAAATGAAGCCCAAATATTGTCTTCAGTTTATAGTTTGTCTTGGTCTTGTAAGTTTTTCTGTTTTTCTGATTGTTAGATGCCATTTTGAATTAGATATTGTTCTTAAAATTATATATACCTAATTATGATTCTGTACCTAAAATACTTAAAATATTCCCAATGCTTAGTAAATTCTAACAAGGGATGCATAGTAAAAGGTTTGGATAGGACAAGTAGATTACATTTATCTTCAAATACCTGTTTTTTCAGAACCATTTTCTATGATTATTGTTTTATTTTTTCCTAAAACTAACACATATGTCTACGCCTTAGCTATTTTATGTTCTTTAGTTATAATCAGGAGATTGAAGGTAGATTTGCATATTTTACTTTTAACCTTAATACTCTAAACTGAGATGTCTTTCTTAAGGGTTTTACATCAGAATATGCCTGAAGTGAAATTTATTTCTCAGCAATTCATACATAACTACAAAGGCAACCTCATACAAACTCACTGAAGAACCATTAAATCATCTACAGATTAGTTTATGTAAATGGAAAACATAAGATATCAACTGAAAAACTACTGCAAACAACAGGATGGTTTGGTACAAAATAAACATATAGAAATAGAGTTTGCATAAATAAGCAATAACCAGTTAGATATATTGGAAGAAAGATCCACTTTAAAATAGCACCACCAACAACAAATGATAAAACAACCGGGAGTAAGCTCACCTATTCAGGGGTCTTCAAACTACGGCCCGCAGGCCACATGTGGCCCGCAGAGGAGTCTGATCCTGCCCGCCAGGTTTTTTGGGCAGTGAGTGCAGCCGAGGTGTTACAGTAGGAATTAGTAGTTCATATAGTCCGGCCCTCCAGCTCTCTGAGGGACCGTGATCTGGCCCCCACATTAAAAAGTTTGAGGACCCCTGACCTATATGATAGGATCAACAGGTGGATATAAACAAAACAATATAAGAACAAAACAGTGCCCAGTTTCCACCCCTAGAATTCTAATTCATTTGGTGTGGAGTGGGACCTAGGAGGTATTTTTTTTTAAAGGTTCCTACTTTCCAAATATCTCTATGAAGATACTGATCTATTTTAGGAAAACTGAATGTTATCATAGAAGATGTGAAGAAATGGAAAAGCATACTCTATTCTTTAGAATAACTGAATGTCAAAGAATTCAATTCTCCCTAAAGTTGGCTATTAATTTAATATGATTTCATGAAAAGTCTAACAAGATTTTTCATTTTTCAAATTAGACAAATTTGTTCTAAATTTGTATGAGAAATATAAGTTAGGAAGAGTAGCCAGGACAGTTCAGTTTGTGTGGTTCAGTGGTTCAGCATTGATCCATGAACTAGGACAGTGGTCGGCAAACTCATTAGTCAATAGAGCCAAATATTAACAGTACGAATGAAATTTCTTTTGAGAGCCAAATTTTTTAAACTTAAACTTCTTCTAGCGCCACTTCTTCAAAATAGACTCGCCCAGGCCGTGGTATTCTGTGGAAGAGCCACACTCAAGCGAGCTGCAGTTTGCTGACCACGGAACTAGGAGCCGAAGGTTTGATTCCCATTCACATGCCCGAGTAGGGGTGTGCAGGAGGCAGCAAATGGATGATTCTCTTTCATCATTGATGTTTCTGTCTCTCTCTCCCTCTCTGAAATCAACAAAAACATTATTAAAAAAAAAAAAGATTAGCCAGGACAATTCTGAAAAGCAAAGGGACCTGTCTGACCAGATATCACACCAGTAAACAAATTAGAATGGTCCATTGAAAAATGAAAAATGTTCTGAAAGAACTCAAATCAATAGAGGAAAATATAATTTATTCAATAAAATGTTATATAATCAAGTGCATTTCCTAACCAATTGGATTAATGTTAGTTTACTCAGTGCAAGGCAACTGAATAGCCATCTTATAAAACAAACTGAAGTTAAATCTCTAATTGATAACCATTCCAGATGGGTTAAAAAGGATGAAAAATAAACTCTGAAAGAAGTTAAATGGGGAAGATCATTCTAAATATATGTGACAAAATCCCAAAGCTACAAAAGCAAATACTCATAAATTTGATTGCATGAAAATACCAATTTCTACATGTCAAAAACACCACAACAAAGTCAAAAGATAAATTACAAAAAGGAGAAGAAAAAAAAACCACAAAAAACTTTCAGCTTTTCTTACAAAGACCTAATATTTAAAGCATAACTGTAATAAAAAAGACCAACCATCAAAAGAAAAATGGACAAAGAATAGAAAAATAGGATAGGTCACAGTAAAGGAAATTCCAATGGCTAGTAAGCATATGAAAATATATTATACCTTACTCAGAAAAGTAAAAGTAATAGTATATTTTTAATTTATCAGGTTAGCAAAGGATGTGAAGGTCATTGCTGGGTGAGAATTTAAGTTGGCATCATTTCTTAGGGTAATTTGGTAGTATTTTGTGTAAATTTGCTAGACATAGGTCTTATACCAGCAATTTCACTTCTAGGTACCTATTAAGTGGGAAAAGAAAAAGAGCAAGATGCAGAATATTTTTGTATAGTATGCTACCGTGTGTGTGTGTGTGTGTGTGTGTGTGTGTGTAAGAGTATGAAGTTTGTAGACACATGGTCTGTCTCTAAAAGAATGCATAAGAAGGTGGTGGCCTCCAAGACGGAGGACTGGGTGGCTGGGGGACTGGGAAAGAAAGGAAACTTCATGTTCACTGTTAACTCCTTTATACCTTTCAAAGCTTGTACCTTTTATAGAATAAGACCTATTTTAAAAGGCATTAATAAAGTCAGTCATATCCAGGGTCTATTTACCATCAATTATTTCAAATACTTGCACCACATAAACATAAACAGCCCATGTCCCATGAAATACAAATAATTCATCAGATACCAGCAAATACCCACAAATTACTATCTTATGGTCTATAAGTAATAATCAATAATAAAGTTATTCTACATTTTATATTATTCAGATGAATGTAACTTTATATTCTATTTGATTTTATCCTTTAAAGAGATTTTTAAAAATATATAATTTGATTTTTTTTTACAGAGAGGAAGGGAGAAGGAGAGGGACAGAGAATTAGAATCATCGATGAGAGAGAGTAACATCAATCAGCTGCCTCCTGCACACCTCCTACTGGGGATGTGCCTGAAACCAAGGTACATGCCCTTGACTAGAATCGAACCTGTGACCCTTCAGTACGCAGGCTGACGCTCTACCAACTGAGCCAAACTGGTTAGGCTGATTTAACCTTTAAATACTTCCATTAAGTTGTAAGAAGTTGCTAAGAATGAGATGTTAATAGTAATCATTTTTGAAAATATATAATTCTATAATGATTTATTTAAAAGAATATTCATTCTTTAAAATAAAAATACCTGTAATAAAAGTTTACATTTAAAACATGTAAAACACATAATTAATCATTATCTTTTAACATATTTTTATCTAGCTCCAGAACATTATTTTCTTATTTTTGTTGAGATTTTTTTTTGGAGGAGTATGGGTTTTAAGCCACTGATCAATTGCACTTTCATACTTTCTCGGTTCTTTCAGCCAGTCTTGATGCCACCTAAGATTTGCTATAACATTTGAATAGTTTTGCCCTACACTTTGTTTCCACTTGATAAACTGTTCTTTATTGTATTGGTGGACAGAAGCAGAAACTTTAGGGTAGTTTATAATGGACCGAAGTTTCTGATCCAAAGAATATGTGATTTTTGGAAACTTTGTAGCAATATTTGTTAGTTCATCTGGATCTGAAGAAATATCTGAAAGAAAAAATTAAATACATGTCAAGAGAATTACCTGAAACAAGAACATTTTTTAGGATGTCATTACTCTGTGACAGACGATGTTTTAGAATTTATTTTTGTTTTCAGTTCCTCTTAGTATAGTAGGTTGATGGCCAGTATAAGTGTACCAAAAGTTAAATACCTCTCTGAATGTTTTTTCAAATTATCTCCCTACCATCATCCCACTATCCCATTTTTTCTAATCCACACTTAGATGGCAGAAACAGTCAAATCCTTATCACTAGTGAGCGGCTTAGCGCTAATTCTTTCTGACTTTGATGCCTTGCTTTCTTTGACAGGCCGAGAAAAAAAAATAGTATGCTTTCTTTGACCCACATCAATAACCCAAACTAAAGAATAATTTTGAGTTAATAATTTTGTAACAAGGAAGGAAATGTAGGGAGAAATTAATGTTAATAATGGCATTAATACATATAGTATGTACAAAAAGGAGGCAAGGGATAAATCAAACCCCAATTCTAATAATGCTGCTTTAAAATTAATTCACAGATTTTGCAGGATAATGGTCTCATCTAGTAGTGTTGTAAAGCTCTAGTCTATAAGATACCGGTGGGGTCCCTCAGCCTGGCTTGTGCCCTCTCGAAATCCAGGACCTCTTGGGGCATGTCAGACTGCTGGTATTGCTTTTGTGAAGGCAGGAGAAGCACATGCAGCAGCATCTGGCACCGTTGTGGGAGCGCACTGACCACCAGGAGGCAGCTCCTGCATTGGGCATCTGCCCCGTGGTAGTGAGTGCGTGTCATAGCTACCAATCGAGCTTTTGACCAGTTAACTGTTTGCTTAGGATTTTATATATATAGATAGGTAATAATCCTCCAGAACAGTTGAAAGCAAGGTATAATGAGAGGGTGTTAACTACTGATTGGGAAAGATAACCATGAGTATTAGAAGACACCTTGACCAGAGAAAAACAGTGGTTTTGATCTTGAGTCTCAGATCAGAAGCTTTAGGGCACTAGCTCTGAAATACAGAAGGTGATTTGCAAAGGATCTGCTCCTCACACGGGCAGTTTTTTTGTAGTCTGTTCTACCAGGAGAAGCAGCAGATATTCATGTAACAATGATTACTGGATCTCTTAGGCAACACTATGTAGGTCAGCTCAGCACACATGATACTACACTTAGGAAATATATGAACAAATTTACCGAAGAGTTGAGGAGATACCGAAGCACCATCAGAGTAGGCTATATACTTCCACTGGTTAGTTCGAAGCATGTAGGTGGACGCGTTCACATTGCATCCATGGAATTCACTCAGAATCCAGGGTGGATGTAGGTTTTTTAATTTATATTTATTCTCAAACATTTCTGATGATAATGGCAACAAAGAGTATCCACTTAGGTTCTGAGGCAGAGGAATCCCAGCAATGTCTAAACACAAATAATACAATCTTTTAAAATAACTCATTTTTTGTTAGTTGGACATTCATTAATGACATCATTAAAGGTCACAGAGGCTATACGTGTATTTTATAAGTAGATTGCCTGCATCCAAGTGGTTATTCCAATAACCATGCCTGGGCATGTTAACTATTTTGAATCTTAGTTTCCTGATCAGTAAAGGGAATAATAATAGCACCTGTATTTCATAGGCTTATTTTAGGTTTCAATATGATAATTTATATGAAATTCTGAGACCAGTATCTGGAAACCTCCAACAAATATTAATTTATAGCATCAGTCCTTTATTTCTGAGTGATTAAATAATCACAGTTGTTTCTCACATTTGTTCCGTAAGATATTAATAGCACCTATATAAGAAGGGGTTTATTAGTCACACTTGTTTGCAAACAATGGTTAAAACTACACAGGTGAATTTATTGTAAATGTAAATTTATTGCTGATACAGATCATAAACCTTCAGAAGTGGTGTATAGTATTCCATGTGTCCCAAAGTTATTTGATGACAAAACATTTTTTTACCCCCAAATAGTACCTTGAGGAATTAGTATTTTGCAGAACATATGTTGATAAATCCCAGATTATACTGATTTAAGGAAAAATAATTTCTTTTTTTCCTCATCAAATATAGACATATAAAAATGGCATGAGAAATGTCTAACTTAAAAAGAGGTTGTAAAAAAAGGGGTATTTAAATATAATGTAAAAATTGCTTCTAAGGTGTCTTTTTAAAATTCAAACTATCTTCTTCTTATAGAAAAATTATCATTATTTATGGCCAGGCACTCAGGATAGTTCCAAAATGAGCCTGTAGTTGCCCTCTCCACTCCCTTTCTGGTTTCAATGTTCTGCGTTTTTAGGTCTAATTAAATATTTCTAATAAAAAATAGAAAGTTATAAGTAGTGTATCTGCATTGCTAGAAATTAAACAATCATAACTACGAAGTTATGAACCTGAATATCTTAAGTGGCTTATTCGATAGTCATATCCTGATTGTGAATCTCTGGAAGGAAAAATGACTACATGGAGTAAAGGCCAAAGGAACCTGAGGAATATTATCCTCATATTTCAAATATGGATTGACTCACAGAGGAGTTGCTCAAGATTATAAACAAGGCAGCAGGGCCTCTGACTAATTTGCTTCCTCATGCTCCAGCATTATTACAAATAAAGATTTATGGACTTCCATTACTTACCAAGCATAGTAGGGTAAATATCCACAAGAGAAACCACATCTGACACTTGTAGGTTGGCCTCAATGCCCGGTCCCATTATCAAGAGTGGAACATGCGCACTAGCTTCATACATACTCATTTTATAAAACTGACGATGTTCCATGGCCAGCTCCCCATGGTCTGAGCTGTATATGACAATAGTTTTCTCAAGAAGATCTAACTGGCGGAGAGCCAAAATAATTTCACCTACAATATAATCAAGATAAATTTTAATTAGTTAATGCTTTATTCTATCATAATAAGCTCATCACAACTCTATCCTATAAGAGTTTGTCAGGATGCTACTTAACATCTGAATATTATCTACTGCTCCTAAGTAATACTGTTTGTTGCATGTGCCTGTTCCTCAGTGGATAGATGAGAGAGGAAGGAGAAATTATAATACCCTATAGTATAGTTTCTTTATTTGAGATCATGCTGGCAGGCTTTTTATGTTTCTACTAGAGGCCCGATGCACGAAATTTGTGCAAAGGTAAACCCTCACATCTGCCCTGGCTGTTGCCTCAGCCCTCACAACCTCTGATTTGTTTGGAAGGTCGTTCGGATGGTCATTCTGCTGTTTGGTCTAATTAGCATATTAGCTCTTTATTATATAGGATTAGAGAATAGGGGGGAAAATTTCCCCTTAGCGACTGGAATGATACAAAGACAGGTCTGGACATCAGCACTCCATACATGTCAGATAGTGCCAGGATTGATATCACACTGACCCACAACTGCTGTCCAATGGGAGGTGATAAGAGGGGTCAGAACTCCTCTTTCCTGCAACCCTTTTCCCAAATCCCCAATCACCAGATCATGCCCATGAAAGTGGTGCAGGGTTACGGAATTCCATTTTTGAAGGAGGACAGGAAGTAGTATAGACAGTAGCATATTCTTG
Source organism: Pipistrellus hanaki (assembly GCF_964339955.1). Taxonomy (NCBI): domain Eukaryota; kingdom Metazoa; phylum Chordata; class Mammalia; order Chiroptera; family Vespertilionidae; genus Pipistrellus; species Pipistrellus hanaki. The sequence continues at coordinate 48,167,442 of NC_140506.1, read as the reverse complement.
AAAGGGGAATACCTGGACAGTAACATCCTCTGACCAGTCTCTGTTTCTTAGTGTCCTGAAACTGCCTCCTCATTATAATTAAGAATTACAGCAAGGCACAGTCAAGAGAGAGGAGGCATCCCTAATCTGGCAGTTCCTCAATCTGGGATCCAGGGTTCTCTGTTTTATTTTACACACATACACACACACCCACACACACACACACACACACACACACACACACACCAAGACAACAACAACCACAAAATCACAGGTGATTCAGAGGTCCAGTCAAAACTGAGACCAGGACTCCATGGAGTAATTTACAGAGTTCAGACCATGAGGATCTTTTAACTGGACAATTGTAATTGCTTCCTAACTGATCTTGCTTGCATTCCTCCCTTCCCTTCCACAGATTCCTTGTACCATTCTGGTGGATAGCTTTCTAAAATATCTGATCATGTGACACCCAGTTTAGACCTTTTTCACAGTTCCCATCATTTAATTCTTTAGTACAACACACAAAGCCCCTGTCCACCCTCCAAGCTCAGCTCCCTCAGCTTCTCCTACACCTTTAACTTTCACAACCCTACCAACTTAGAATTCCCTGAACTAATAATAGTTAGTTTAGACTTTCTTGCCTCTGTACTTCTGCCTTCTATTATTGAATGCCTTTTCTTCCATCATCATCTTGGAAAATTGCCATTCTTCCTTTCTGACCCAGCTCAAGCCTTTCCTCCCAGGTGAAGCAGTCCCCACTACCCCAGGTAGAGTAATATATAAATTCTAGAGTCCCCCAAGACTCTAGAACTTGTATATTACTGTAGTTACAACAGTGTATTATCATTGCTGGTAAATGTTTACTGAGTTCTTACCATGTGGCAGGCACTATGGTTGCAAAGCTAGGCACTCAAAATACAATGCTGAATAAGACAATGTTCCTGCCTTCATGAAGCTCATATTCTTCAAGGGAAATGGACAGCAGACAAGTAAATCAACAAAACAAAGACTATAAAGTAAGCAAACAAGAGTAAGTAGGATGATGGGGCTGGTATACTAACTTAGTGGTTGGGGAGATAGCCTGGGGAGGTGATATTTGAGTGGCCAGCCAAAGACTGACAATAGTTAGCTATGTAAAAAGCAAAGGGAAGGCATCCCAGGGAGAGGGAACAGTTGAATATAAGGCCCTCAGGTAGAGACTACATGCCTAAAGGGTTTTTAATTAATACATTATTTAAAAAATAATAATATTCAACTTAATACTACCAGTGCCCAATAGTGCCTGATTACTAAGAGGCACTAAATGTTTGTTGAACAAGCATTGTGAACAGTAATACCATAATACTTAGTGGTGACAAAAATCAGTTATGAATTTAACAAGGATACAATATATTTCATAACCTTTGTAACTTGAAGTGAGCTGCTGTATTTAAAAATTTTTTTTTTTTTTTTTTTGCCTGAAGAAACTTCAAGAGTAGTATTCTCTTCAGCAGCATTACATCCTATTTCACGTTAGTAGACATGGAAGAATGGATAGCAGCAAACATTCAAAAGAGATTTTCTTTTCTTTTTTTTTTTTTTTTTTAAAAATATACTTTATTGATTTTTTACAGAGAGGAAGGGAGAGAGATAGAGAGCTAGAAACGTCGATGAGAGAGAAACATCGACCAGCTGCCTCTTGCACACCCCCTACCAGGGATGTGCCCGCAATCAAGGTACATGCCCTTGACCGGAATCGAACCTGGGACCTTTCAGTCCGCAGTCCGACGCTCTACCACTGAGCCAAACCCGTTTTGACTCAAAAGAGATTTTCAAGGTGTAGTTGGGTGACTATCACTAACATTAGAAAATATATAGATATAATTTCAATAGATTAAAGAAACTGACTCAAAATCTGATTTGTATTTTAGAGTAAGCAATTGGAAGGTCCTTTAGACTCTTTTAATTATAATTTATCCATATGGCTGTTTTGCTTTCTGTTTTATACTTTTCTATATTTGCCCAATAAATGCTTTTTAAAGAAAACCATTCACTTGTTCACACCTGAAGTTTACTTTGTGCAGAAAAGGTGTGACCCATACTTCACTAATGCAGTTACCTTCTACTTCAATGTGCAACAAAATAAATGATACTGTTTTGTGGGGGGGAAAAACTTGTTATAAAAATGTGTATTTTTTTAAAACTAGGGCTTCTCCACCTGAACTGGACACCGCCATAACTCTACAAACACTTTCTTGACAATCATCTTATAGAGACAGATTTGGTTTTGAGCTGAATTAGAGAAGGAACTTCAAAATGATTCTGTACCAGAATACACACGGGGAAACTGACTTTGCCTTTATTTTTTTTTTTTTTTTTTTTTTTTTTTTTTAAATATATTTTATTGATATTTTTTGACCCCCTCCCTCCCTCCCACACATCCCCTCCCTCCCCAAAGTTTTGTGTCCATTGGTTGCACTTATATGCATGTATACAAGTCCTTCGTTGATCTATTTTCTCCCCCAGATCATCCTCCCCTCCCCGCTGAAATTTGACAGTCTACTTGTTGATATACTGTCACTATATCTATCTTATGGTTCATCAGTTTATAATGTTCTTTATTATCCACAAATGAGTGAGGTCATGTGGTGTTTCTCTTTCATTGATTGGCTTGTTTCACTCAGCATGATGTTCTCCAATTCCATCCAGTTTGCTGCAAATGATGAGAAATCCTTCTTTTTTATGGCAGCATAGTATTCCATTGTGTAGATGTACCAAAGTTTTTGGATCCAATCATCTGCTGACGGACACTTCGGTTGTTTCCAAATTCTGGCTATTGTAGATTGTGCTGCTATGAACATAGGGGTGCATATATCCTTTCTGATTGGTGTTTCTAGTTTCTTGGGATATATTCCTAGAAGTGGAATTACTGGGTCGAATGGGAGTTCCATTTTCAGTCTTTTGAGGAAACTCCACACTGTTCTCCACAGTGGTTGCACCAGTCTGCACTCCCACCAGCAGTGCACGAGGGTTCCTTTTTCTCCACAACCTCGCCAACACTTGTCGTTTGTTGATTTGTTGATGTTGGCCATTCTGACAGGTGTGAGATGGTACCGCATTGTTGTTTTGATTTGCATCTCTCGAATAATTAGTGACTTTGAGCATGTTTTCATGTGCCTTTTGGCCTTCCTTCTGTCTTCTTTTGAAAATATTCTATTTAGGTCCATTGCCCATTTTTTAATTGGATCATTCATCTTCCTTTTATTTAGTTGTATAAGCTGTTTGTAGATGTTGGAGATTAAACCTTTATCAGTGGTAACATTTGCAAATATGTTCTCCCACACAGTGGGCTTTCTTGTTGCTTTGTTGATGGTATCTTTTGCTGTAAAAAAGCTTTTTATTTTGATGTAGTCCCATTTGTTTATTTTCTCTTTAGCTTCGATTGCGCTAGGGGTAGTATCAGTGAAGAAGTTCTTTTGGCATACGTCTGAGATTTTGTTGCCTGTGGTTGCTTCTAGTATTTTTATGGTTTCCCGTCTGATGTTTAAGTCCTGTATCCATTTTGAGTTTATTTTTGTGTATGGTGTAAGTTGGTGACCTAGTTTCATTCTTTTGCATGTATCTGTCCAATTTTCCCAACACCATTTATTGAAGAGACTGTCTTGACTCCATTGTATATTTGTGCCTCCTTTGTCAAATATTAATTGAGCATAGTGATTTGGGTTGATATCTGGGTTCTCGATTCGATTCCATTGATCTATATGTCTGTTTTTGTGCCAGTACCAGGCTGTTTTGAGAACAGTGGCTTTGTAATACAGTTTGAAGTCTGGTATTGAGATACCTCCTACTTTACTCTTCTTTCTCAGGATTGCTGTGGCTATTCGGGGTCTTTTATTGTTCCAAATGAACTTTTGGAGAGTTCTTTCTAGGTCAGTGAAATATGCCGTTGGTATTTTAATGGGGAGTGCATTGAACTTATAGATTGCTTTAGGAAGTATGGACATTTTGATGATGTTGATTCTACCAATCCATGAACATGGTATGTTCTTCCATCTGTTTACATCTTCCTCTATTTCTTTTTTCAGTGTCGTGTAGTTTTCCGCGTATAGGTCCTTTACTTCCTTAGTTAAGTTTATTCCTAGGTATCTTAATTTTTTTGGTGCGATGGTAAATGGAATTGCTTTTTTAGTCTCTGTTTCTATAAACTCACTGTTGGTGTATAGAAATGCCATAGATTTCTTGGTGTTAATTTTGTATCCTGCTACATTGCCAAATTCATTTATTAAGCCAATTAGTTTTTTAATGGAGTCTTTTGGGTTTTTTATATACAATATCATGTCGTCTGCAAATAAGGATAACTTTACTTCTTCTTTTCCAATTTGGATGCCTTTTATTTCCTCCTCTTGTCTAATTGCAATGGCTAGTACTTCCAGTACTATGTCAAAGAGGAGTGGCGATAGTGGGCATCCCTGTCTTGTTCCTGTTCTTAGAGGGAATGGTTTTAGTTTTTGCCCATTGAGTATGATGTTGGCTGTGGGTTTATCATATATAGCTTTTATTACGTTGAGGTATGATCCTTGTACTCCCACCTTGTTAAGAGTTTTTATCAGGAAAGGGTGTTGGATTTTATCAAATGCTTTTTCTGCATCAATTGATATGACTATATGATTTTTATCTTTCAACTTGTTTATGTGATGTATCACGTTTATTGATTTGCGGATATTGTACCAACCTTGCATTCCTGGAATAAATCCTACTTGGTCATGGTGTATGATCTTTGTGATGCTCTGCTGGAGCCGATTTGCTAGAATTTTGTTGAGGATTTTGGCATCTATGTTCATGAGGGATATTGGTCTGTAATTCTCTTTCATTGAGTTGTCTTTATCAGGTTTTGGTATTAGGGTGATGCTGGCTTCATAGAAGGAGTTTGGAAGTGTTCCTTCCTCTTGAATTTTTTGGAATAGTCTGAGAAGGATAGGTTTTAGTTCTTCCTTGAATGTTTGGTAAAACTCTCCTGTGAAGCCATCTGGCCCTGGGCTTTTGTTTGCTGGAAGCTTTTTGATGACTGTTTCAATTTCTTCCCAAGTCACTGGTCTATTGAGATTTTTAGATTCTTCCTGATTGAGTTTTGGAAGTTTGTATTTTTCTAGGAATATGTCCATTTCCTCCAGGTTGTTCAGTTTGTTGGAATAGAGTTGTTCGTAGTATTTTGTAACAATCCGTTGTATTTCAGTGGGGTCTGTTGTTATTTCACCTCTTTCATTTCTGATTTTGTTTATTTGGGTCCTCTCTCTTTGTTTCTTGGTTAGCCTGGCTAGAGGTCCATCTATCTTGTTTATTCTTTCAAAGAACCAGCTCTTGGTTTTGTTGATCTTATGTATTGTTTTTTTGGTCTCTATGTCGTTTATCTGTGCTCTGATTTTTGTTATTTCCTTCCTTCTGCTTACACTGGGCTTTTCTTGTTGCTCCTTTTCTAACTCTTTGAGTTGTAGAGTTAGATCATCTGTTACTATTTTTTCTAGTTTTTTGCAATAGGCTTGTAAGGATATGAACTTCCCTCTCAAAACTGCTTTTGCTGTGTCCCATAGATTTTGGATTGTTGTGTTTTCATTGTCATTTGTTTCCAGGATGCTTTTAATTTCTTCCTTGATTTCTCTGGTAACCCAGCCCTTGTTTAATAGCAAGCTGTTTAGTCTCCATGTGTTTGATTTCTTTGGATTATTTTTATTGCAGTTAATTTCCAGTTTTATGCCATTGTGGTCTGAGAAGATACTTGATATGATTTCTATCTTCTTGAATTTGAAGAGACTTTGCCTATGTCCCAAAATGTGATCTATCTTTGAGAATGTCCCATGTGCACTTGAGAAGAATGTATATTCTGTGGCTTTGGGGTGGAGTGTCCTGAAGATGTCAATTAATTCGAACTGGTCTAGTGAGTCATTTAGGATTGATATTTCTTTGCTGATTTTTTGTTTAGATGATTTGTCGAAGGGTGACAGTGGGGTATTAAAATCTCCTACTATGATTGTATTGCTATTAATCTCTCCCTTAATGTCCTCCAGCAGTTTTTTAATGTATTTGGTTGCTCCTGTATTGGGTGCATATATATTTACCAGGGTTATTTCTTCTTGTTGGATTGTTCCCTTTATTATTATGAAGTGGCCATCATTATCTCTTGTTATGTCCTTCACTCTGAGATCTAATTTGTCAGATATAAGTATTGCTACCCCAGCTTTTTTTTCATTTCCATTTGCCTGGAAAACTTTTTTCCATCCCTTCACCCTCAGTCTGTGTGCATCTCTTTTTCTGAGGTGAGTTTCTTGTAGACAACAGATGTATGGGTCTTGTTTTCTTATCCAATCTGTTACCCTATGTCTTTTGATTGGAGCATTTAATCCATTTACATTTAAGGTTATTATTGATAGGTACTCATTTGACGCCATTTTTATTCTATACCCATGTTCCTTCTTCACTTCTTATTTCTTTATTTTTACAGTAGACCCTTTAGCATTTCTTGCATTGCTGGTTTGGTGGAGATAAATTCCTTCAGTCTTTTTTTGTCTGTGAAGCTCCTGATTTCCCCTCCAATTTTGATTGATAGCCTTGCTGGGTACAGTATTCTTGGATTCAGACCCTTCCTTTGCATGACTTTGTATATTTCGTCCCATTCCCTTCTGGCCTGATAAGTTTCTGTTGAGAAATCAGTTGCTAGTCTGATGGGGGTTCCTTTGTATGTAACTTTCTGTCTCTCTCTGGCTGCTTTTAAGATTCTTACTTTGTCATTGTTGTTTGCCAATTTAATTATAATGTGCCTTGGAGTCTGTCTTCTGGGATTCATTTTGCTTGGGACTCTGCGGGCATCTTGGATTTGTGTGGTTTTTTTCTTTTCTATTTCAGGAAAGTTTTCTGTCATTATTTCTTGAAATACTTTTTCCATGTCTACCTCAGTTTCCTTTCCTTCCGGAACCCCTATTATTCGAATATTATTTTGTTTTGTTATGTCCCAAAGCTCCCGTAGGCTCTCCTCCTGCTTTTTAATCTTTTTTTCTAGAAATTGCTCTACTTGGGTATTTTTTTCCATCTTATCTTCTAGCTCACTGATGCGGTCCTCTGCTTCATCTAGTCTACTCTTGATGCTTTCTATTGAGTTCTTCATGGTAGCGATGTCACTTTTCATTTCTTCTTGGTTCTTCTTCAGTTCCTCATGGCTCTTCTTCATTTCCTCATGGTTCTTCCTCATTTCTTCTTGGCTATTGTCAAATTTCTCTTCCATTCTTTTTAGCCATGCTATGATCATTACTCTGAATTCTTGCTCTGGTAGGCTGCTTACCTCTGACTCGTTTACTTCCTTTTCTGGTGATGCCTGCTTTTCTTTCACGTGCGGACTATGTTTTTGTCTCCCCATCTTTTCAGGAAGTCTGGTTATGCGGTATTCCTTCTCCTGCGTTGATTTTTGAGGTACAAAATACAACACTACCAGGTACAACACAAGAGGCACTTAACAGGAATGTATTTACAATATTAATAACCTCTAATAAAGGTGACCACTAGAGAAAGGCAACTTAGGGGATAGTTGAGAAGGAATAGGGGTAAAAATAAAATAAAGAAAAATTTTTTTAAAAAAATTTAAAATTAAAATTAAAAAAAAAAAATAAGTAAATTAAAAAAAAAAAGAGGGATAAAGAGATAGAAAAAGAAGAAGAGGAAAAAAAATAATGACAAAATGAAGTTGGAAAACAGGGAGAAAAAAAAAAGAAGATGGAGAGAGAGAGAGAGAGAGAGAGAGAGAGAAAGAGAGAGAAGAAGCAAACTAAAAGAGAAATGTGAAACAAACTATATATATGTGGAGAAAATTGCCAAAGAACAACCTCTGGACCCCGCCAATGCCAGGAACAATATTTGGAGATTATTACAAACTACTATATCCACTATTATTAAGTAAGGCTATGATATACAGAAGTAAAAAAAACAAACAAAAACAGAGGATTTAAAAAAAAAATACAAAGCAACAATAACAATACAGGAATAAGCATAACAATTTCACTAAAAAGCATAAAAATTCACAATAATCAACCTTCACACAAACAATGCGACAAGGATAGAGGGGAGAACAGATTTTTTTTTTTTTTTTTTTTAACTAGTTAATATAGTGCAGAGATTGGTATTTATACACTTGGATCAGGGGTTGGAACTTAGATCTATAAGTATAGTGAGAGCTTTAGCAGGGGGTATACAGAGAGAATAGAGGAAAAACTAAAGCCAGAATGGGATAGGATAAACTGTAGACTAAAGGGTAAAGTTTAGTAAGAGAGTGATAATGTAAAGGTTGAGTTGAGATAGGGTTGAATGATGTTATAGTAGAGATTAAAATAGAATGAAGGTTACTCCTAATGTAAAATAAAGAAAAAATAAAATGGTACTAGAGAGAGAGAGAAAAAAAAATAAATAAAAATTTTTTAAAAAAATTGCAAAATAGCAGTAGTAATAGTGATGATAGAGATTGAAAAATGTAATAATTGAAAAGGTAAAATCAAGTAAGGAAAAAAGAAAAAAAATTGTTTCTTAAGTAAAAGATATGAAAAATGAAAATTAAATAAAAGATGTAAAAAATGAAAATAAAATAAAGAATAGCAAAATTAGCATAAAAATGACCAGTAGTAGTCCCTTACTTCCTCAGTTAATGTATTTGGCACTTCTGATTCTCGGACCAGACAGTCTTGCAGTTCCCAGCTTTCCACTGCACCTCAGTTTTGTAAGGTAATCCTTAATTTTAAGTAGGCTATATCTTAGTTATTTGTGTCCATTTATTTTTGATTAATTAAAAGACAAAAGAAAAGAAAAGAAAAAAAAAAAAAAAAAAAAAAAAAAAAAAGAAGGGCAGTTTGTAATTCAGCTCTTAGGTGTCAGTGTTTCTGGTTTGACCTCCCAGTCTTTTTGGTTGCTCTGGCCTTCTTTCTCTATGGCTCTAGCTGGCAGGGTGCTAGCTGGCTCCCAGACTATCTCTTCTGGCTCCGATCCCTTGTTTCCCGAAAGGGAATTTCTCCCTGCCAATTCCCTGGATATGCCCAACTAGGCAGGCCTTCCCTAGTATTCCGAAGCTAGGGGTTGAAGGGGATCAGGCGCTGAGGTGTCCAGACGTTCCGCCCTTGGCGGGACAGCCGCGATTCTTAACACTCTGTCCCCTGGCGTTTTTTTTTTTTTTTTTTTTTTTTTTTTTTTTAAATAAAATCAAAAATTCCCGCTTCTGGGGAAGCTTATGCCAAACCCAGCACTAGATGTCGCTGCAGCCTTCTTAGGGCTCAGCTTTGCGGGCGCTCCATGGAGGCGGGGCCGGAACTCTCCGGCTACCAAAGCTGGCCGTGCCGCAGGATCGCGATCTCTCAGGCTTTCCCCGCAAACTCTGACCTTTCCGTGGGTGACCGAAGAACTCCTTTGAATCCACACGCCTGCGCCAATTCCGGCGTCTCAGCTACTGGATGGACCTCTCCGCTGTGGGCTTTCCCGGCCTCAGAGAAGCCACTCCTTTCTCGCAGCGCCGCCGCCGCCGCCGCCGCTGCCGCTGCCGCGGGCCGCCGCCGCCGCCGTGGCCAGGAAATTCTGTCCAGAGGATCGCTCCCTAGCTTGCTAGAGACCTCGGCTGCCCCTCAGCTGCTAATAAACCCTCCCTGAGCGACTCAGATGCCACTTTTATCTGTTCTGGGACCAGAGTCAGAACAGGTCCGACTGTTCGGTCGCCATCTTCAAGCCTCAATCTGACTTTGCCTTTAGTTTAGTTTGCTCTGAGGGGTCTGGGAGAATGGATTTGTTTTGCAGCTATTAGTCTGGGCAAAGTCACAAGATTCTACAACTAAACTGTCTAATTTCCTAGAACCTAAGCCGCCTTACAATGACCTGTCACCCGTGTATCTGTGTTTGGCTGAATATGGACAAGCTTCAGAGGTGTTTAGGGTTTATTATAGTTCCAGACCAACACAATAAAACAAGTATCACAATAAAGTTGTAATCTTTTTGATGTGGAGGGTCTTCCCTATAATTTGTAAAAAAAAAAAAAAAGGTGTCTGTGAAGCACAATAAAAAGAGGTATGCCTGTACTGATTACTGATTAAAGCTGGTAAAAGGTTTTATTTCAAGCAGATGATATAGCCTTCTATGACCTTTTCTTTGCATATGAAAAAATCTGGGCATTTATTAATTTATAAATAATTAAAATAGAAAAGGCTTTTATTCTACTATTAATAATGCAAATTATACAATTTTTATATGTGAGTCTTATAATCCTAAGTTTGAAGCAACTGATATAAAAAAAATTCATCTCAGGATTTCATTCAAGTCACCAAGGAGCATAATCATGGTTTGTTGGCAAAATATACTTCTTCTTCATGTAATTGCTAATTATTATACCACCTACCAAGCATGGCATCTGTCTCAGCACACATAGAGTAATAAAATGCTCTAATATTCTTAATTTCTCTTTCTGTAAACTTTCCAGTGCAGTTTTTTGTGTAAGAAGAGTAATAATCTATAGGGTGCATTTCTGACAGAGGTGACCACTTTGGGATTTTGATGGCATCATAAGACACCTAAAAAGGGGAGAAAAACAAAGTAATAATGTTCCTCTCATCCAACAAGTATGTGTGGTGAACAAGACATACATACTTTAATTATTCACGATAATAGAAAAGAATGATTATGAATAATGTACTGAAAATAGTAAACCAAATAAATAAATTAGGATCAAATTGTCAATATTTAACAATGATAAAACATATATGAAAATGACATGCGCTATATTAGGCAGTATTGTAGTACAAAAAAAGGATCTGAGCACTTTGAGATAGTTATATAATCACTTCAAATTTCAGATCAATACCCTAAGATTGTAGACTTCTTTTCTCTAATAGTTCACTAGTAAAAATGGAAATATCTAGTGAGATAGCAAAATATCTGGTAAAAACAAATACAGCTTTTTCATATATATAAATGCTTACAGTTTTGGTGAAAATGATTATGACTTTAAGATTTAAGTCATATATTTAAGTAACTTTAAAAAATTCAAATATCTACTTAATATTCATTTAAAAGTTATTTGACTCATTTCATTAGGCTAGTACTAACTCCAGACGAATTTTTTGAAGATGGAGCCAGTTAGAACTTTTTAAGAAGACATGATGTATTTGGAACTTGGACAGTATTTCTTTTAAAATAGGGTGCACTAAATAGTGATTCTGATTAGAGTTGCTTAAGTAACTTAAATTCAATTTAAGATGACATGTTTCAAAACACAGATAGTCCTCCCTCTGCATGGTTCAGATTTTAGTTACCAAGGTATATTAACTGTGGATCCATGCATAAAATACAAATCTTCAGTCATATGCTGCTAGCTGTTTAGTCTACAAATCATTAAAGGAATGAAAGATGTGTATCAGGGACTAATCAGACCATTCCTTTCAAAGCATGTCACTGACTGATCACTGCACATCTTTTGTCCATTACACACACAGACAGCACACTGTGTCTCCTAGTGAGAAATCCATGCGGCATTGTATAGAAATGGATAATCAAAAGAGGGAATTGGTTAACAAAGATGAATGTACAATAAAGAAATAAACAGTGGTAACACTGGAAGTGAGATCTGATTGAAATGTTAACTGGAGTCATAGAAGAAATAGCTGACGTGGGAAGGTTGGCACTGTTACATAGGCAGTCAGAGGAACTTAGTGAAGGCACTCATTGATGTAAATGAGGAACATGTCCTAGCGGAAGTGACAGTGGCAAAATTCTTCACAGGAAAGGAACTCTCAGAAATATATCACAGCACTGAAAGAGCAAAGGGGGAAAATGTTGGAAGGCAATCCAAATTTAGTTATGAATCTGACAATATGCCATGATATAGAGAAGATGTTTGCTCCATATCTAAATTATACAATGAGAAGGCAAGCACTGTTCAAACTACTCTTGATATGTTTGTATGTGTGTGTGTGTGTATATATATATATATATATATATATATATATATATATATTTTTTTTTTTTTTTTTTTACAAAAAAAGCAAATACTTTAATTCTCAGTGTTTCTAATTACCATGCATTAAATAAATATTGGTTTCGCTGTTTTTCATTTCCCTATACATTTTTAACCCTAAATAAGAGAGTTTTAAATATTTTGACAAATGTGTTGAGTCCTAGAAAAAATGGTCACTCTCCCAGTTGATTATTAAGATCTCTTTGAGCAGTTTAATCTGACATGGTCATTTTTTTTCAATGCTGAACTGTGCACATTGAAAACTGCCTACACTTAGAGAACATCTTTCAGTTTCTCTTTTCACAGACCCATTTTTAAATATATATATATATTTTATTGATTTTTTACAGAGAGGAAGGGAGAGGGATAGAGATAGAGAGCTAGAAACATCGATGAGAGAGAAACACACCGATCAGCTGCCTCCTGCACAGCCCCTATTGGGGATGTGCCCACAACCAAGATACATGCCCTTGACCAGAATCAAACCTGGGACCTTTCAGTCTGCAGGCCAACACTCTATCCACTGAGTCAAACCGGTTTCGGCTCATAGACCTATTATATGCAAATATATTCAATTCAGCAGTAGGTTTCTAAGTTTTAACACTTATCTTAATTCTATAAAATTGCCCCTTCAGCTTTTGTCAACCAGCTATTGGTCAATTTGATTTAATGAGAATACTCAAAATTTAAGTTTTTCTTCAAAAGTGATAATAAAAGAAATAGTGAATAAATACCAGTAACATACAGATACAACGTTAACTTCTAGTTTTGAGCACACGTAATGTACTTACTTTTTTAAGCCAATAAAGCGATGTGTGAAATGTTGAAGATCCAAAATTCTCTCCTGAAGACGGTGAAGGATAAGGGTGTGGTAAATTTAACCCCAAATATAGAACAAATGGTTGAGTGTGGTTAACTGCTTCTTTTCTTAACCAGTTTACTGCTGTGTCTGTAGTCTCCCAGTCCCGTTCCATTACTCTTACTTTAGTCTTGTTAGGGATAAGATTAACCATAGGTCTGCCTTCTTGTCTGAGTAAAAAAGGAACATCTCTTGTCCATGCCTCCACACGATTGCTGGGTAGTCAAAAAGACAGGTATGCTGTAAGGTATTTATAAAGTTTTAAAAACTAAGCATAAACATAAGAAAGCAACATGGAAAATTATTTTTTTTAACTTGATAAAGGAAACTTTGGTTTAACATTTGAAATTGAGTCAACATATTTCACCTTACTAACAAAATAAGGAGAAACAATATCCATGCATGGGGAAAACATTGCAAAGTAAGAGTAAAAGAAACCATCTTAACCAGATAAAAATATCTCTAAAAAGCTTAGAGCAAATGTTATTCTTGATATTTGTTGAAATCTTTTCTCTGAGATTGGGCATGGCATGAAAAACAATTTTTAGACTCAGCCTTATAAATGTTCAGACTGATAGATTTCATTAAGAAAGTTATTGAGCATTACAAATTCAAACACCAAGAAAAAATAAGAATAAGGTATTCACTCACCTATATGTTCTTTAAAACTTAGCTTATTTGGAAAGGCTACTTTTTAAATAACAAGATATTTAATAAAAAAATAAGATATTTTGGATTCCTAGAACTTTTTAATTTTCTAGCATTTTGACTTTTTTTTTTTTATTAGAAGATAGTATTTTTTAGCCAAAGCTACTATAATTTTCTCCTGCCCCTAAATCTTTATATTTTTTTTAAATCCTACCTCCAAGGTGTATCTTGTGTGATTATGAAGTTTAATGTTTTAAATTGTTTCTAGCTTTATCCTCATTATAAGAACAATTTTAACTATGATCTAAGCTGTCTAAACTAATAATGATACAAATTTCTTACCCATTAGAAACTAAATATACTTTCATTAGCTGATTTAAAAATTAAATGATTCAATCAATTAAATTTTTCTAAATCTTTAGTCTGTTTTATCTGACTACTTGATAAGCTAAGTAACAGTAATTACTACTATATACTTTTTCTCAATACATGTATAAGAATATTTAATTGGTGTAATTGTTTAGGAAGCAGTCATGAACATTTCTAAGAAGCTTGTTTTTATAAGATAACAATGTAGAAACAAAGAATATTTTATATAAAAACATAAACCCCCATATTAGGAGAATTTCACACCACCTAAAATGACTGATGGCCCATAGATGAGTTAAAATAGGACCGTTATCTGTCTTTTGAAGACAAGAAATGTAAACAGACACAATAAAAATATAATTTTTGTAGCAGATATGCAATAGATTTTGATAAATATAATGAAAAGTAGGATTCAGATGGAATTAGGGCTTTGTATATGTTAGATAGAACTGATTAGAATCTAGATAGACTTATATTAGAATGAACTCACAAAACAAGCAGCAAGAAAACTGTAAAGTAAATAATAAAGTAGCCATTATTTAACAAAATTTCAGTAAAAATAAATCACGAGCTAAACAAATTAATAGATATCTTAATGAATTTTAATATTTAAGAAAAAATTATCAGCATATTAGCAAATTTAATATTTTAGTAAGACTAAAGAAAGCTAATGTTTTAACCATTGAGGCATTAAGAGATTTAATTTTACCTTATTAGAGAAAATTTTAAAAAGTTAAAAAGGGTACAATTATGTGATACAGCAGAGAAGAACCTATGAGGACTATTTTTCATTTTATTTTTTACCTAATGGAATGATGTCCTGAAGTATAGTCCAATTTTCCAAATTTTTGTGTTTTGTACCCGTGCTTCTCCATGATATCCATCCATGTTGTATAATTTGGATCTAGGCCCTTAAAGTTATTCCAAGATTCAGTTAAGTGAGTGAAGAGGCCACTCCACATTGCTGGGGGGGGAAAGAAGAAATTGGGATCAGTGCAAGCTTAAAAATTTGCGTTAACTATTAAGACAATTACTGCAAGAGAGAATAGTCTACTAGTTTAGAGCTCATGCTCTGGAATAAAACTTATCTGCATTCGGTGCTTCACCTAACATTTCTAATTACCTCATCATTTATCAAGGGGCAACTCTGCAAGGAGTTACTATTTCCATTTTACAGGCGAGTCTCTAAGGCTTATAGGTTGTTACTTACGGTAAATACAGCTGGAATTAAATATAAGGCCTGTCTAATTCTAGATTCTTCTTTCAATCACGAAAATAATCACTAAGTAATTTATGATTCATTATCTCATTTTCTACAACTATTTATTCAATAAATCCTTCAAATATTAAAAGACCTAAAGAGAAAAATAGACAGCAATACAATAGTGCTGAGGTACCGCAATACCCCACTTTCAACAATAGAAAATCAATAAGGAAACACTGGACTTAAACTACCTGTTATACCAGATAGACTTAACAGACATTTAAATAACATTCCATCCAAAAGCAATAGAAAAAGTTTATCATTTTCAAGTACACATGGAACATTTCAGGATAGATCATATCTGAGGCTACAAAACAAGTCTTAATATATTTAAGAAGATTGAAATCAAATCAAGCAATTTTCTGTCTACAATGAAGAAAACTGGAAAATTCATAAAAATGAGGAAATTAAACATGTTATGGAACAACCAATGGGTCAAAAAAAATCAAAAGAGAAGTCAAAATGTATCTTGAAACTATCGAAAACGGAAACATTCCAAAATTAGCCAAAGCTGGCTTGGCTCAGTGGTAGAGTGTAGGTCTGCGGACTGAAAGGTCCCGGGTTCAATTTCGGTCAAAGGCATGTACATTGGTTGTGGGCACATCCCCGGTAGGCAGCTGGTTGATGTTTCTCTCTCATCGACGTTTCTAGCTATCTTTCTCCCTTCCTCTCTGTAAAAAATCAATAAAAAAACATTAATGGGATGCATAAAAAGCAGTTCTAAGAAGGAAGTTCATAGTGATGAACACTTACATTAAGGTAAAAGAAAGAGCTTAAATGAACAGCAATTGAATATTTTTAAGAAATAGAAAAAAAGCCCTAAGTTAGTAAGAGAAAGGAAATAACAAAGATCAGAGTTTAAAAAAATGAAAGAGAATGGAAAGACTGATAAAACTATGAGTTGGTTTTAAAAAGATAAACAAAATAAACATTTAGACTTTCTTAGAAAAAGAAAGGACTGAAATAAATACAATTAGAAATTAAAGGTAGATGTTACATCTGATACCACACAAATACAAAGGATTATAAGAGACTACAATGAAGTTATATGCCAAGAAATTTGATAACCCAGAAGAAATGGAAAAATTCCTAGAAATATACAATCAAACAATACTGAATCATGAAGAAATAGAAAATCCGAACAGACCAATTATGAGTAAGGAAATTGACTCAGTAATATAAAACCTCACAACAAAGAAAAGTCCAGGACCAAAACTTAAAATGAGAATACCAGTCATTTTCAAACTCTAAAAAAAAATTTAAAAAAAATAGAAGAGGGAACACTTCCAAACTCATTTTATAAGGCCAACACTACCCTCGTACTAAAACCATACAAGAACAATACAAAAAATATTACAGGCCAATATCCATGATGAACATAGATGCAAAAATTTTCAACAATATATTAGCAAACAGAATTCAACAGTACATTAAAAATATTATACACTATGATCAATTGGACTTTATTCCAGGAATGCAAAGATTAATTGTCAGAAAGAAAAATTAAGAAAAAAATACCACTTATAATTGTATCAAAAAGAATAAAATACCTAGGAATAAATTTAACCAAGGAGGTAAAAGATATGTACACTAAAAACTGCAAGATATGGTTTAAAGAAATTGAAGAAGACACAAATAAATGGAAAGATAATATGTGCTCATGGACTGAAACAATTACTATTCATATAATGTCCATACTATCCCAAACAACTTACAGATTCAATGCGATACCTATAACAATTCCAATGGTATTTTTCACAAAAATAGAATAAACAGTTCTAAAATTTGTATGCAACCAAATACGACCCCGAATAGCCACAGCAATCTTGAGAAAGAAGAACAAAGAGGCATTATACTTCCTGATTTCAAACTATATTACAAATCTATAATCATCAAACTAGTACATTATTGTTATAGAACAGACACATAGATCAATGAAACAAAATAGATAGCCCAGAAATAAACCCATGCATATAAGGTCAATTAATTTAAGACAAAGGAGCCAAAAATATACAATGGGGAAAGGCTAGACTTTTCAATAAATGGTGTTGGGGAAAGTGAACTTTTATCTTTCACCATACACAAAAATCAACTCCCAATGGATTAAACACATGGACATAAAACCTGAAACCATGATATTTCTAGAAAACATAGTAGGTAAGGTCCTCAACACTGATCTTGACAATAAGTTTTTGGATTTAACACCAAAAGCAAAGGCAAGAAAAGCAGAAATAAATAAATGGGACTACATGAAATGAAAAGCTTCTGTTCAGCAAAGAAAACTATCAATAAAATGAAAAGGCAACCCATGGATTGGAAAAAATAATTTTGAAATAATCTGTTGAATAGGAGGTTAATATTCAGAAAATATAAAGACCTCATAAAACTCAACAGCAAAAAGCAAGAAACAAACAAACAAAAAACACTGATTACAGAATGGGCAGAGGATCTGAATAAACATTTTTCCAATGAAAACTTAGAAATGGCCAACAGATACATGAAAAGATTTTTCAATATTACTAATCATGATGGAAATGCAAATCAAAACTGCAAAGAGATATTACCTTGTGCCTGTTAGAATGGTTACTATCAAAAGACAAGAGATAACAGCATTGGCTAGGATATGGAGAAAAAAATACCCAGGAAAACCGTCATGCATGGTGATGGGAATCTAGACTGGTGAAACCACTATGGAAAATTGAGGAAGTTACTATGAATATTCCTAAAAAAAATTACACCAGAACAATCTTATAATCAATCCAATAATTACACTTCCGGGTATACATCTGGAGCAAATTAAGTCACCAGCTCTAAGAAATATCTGCACCCCCATGTTCACTGCATTATTTACAATAGCCAAGATAGAAACAACCTAAGTGTCCATCAAGAAATGAATAAAATCAATGTGATGTGATATTTACCTATCATCTACCTAATACTCAGCTATAAAAAATCAGGAAATCCTGGCTTTTGCAACAATGGATGCACTTTGAGGGCATTATAGTAAATGAAGTAAGTTAAAGTACTGAATACTGTACTATCTCACATATATGTGGAATCTAAAAAGAACCAAATTCAACTGCCTGTGATTACCAGAAGTGGGGTTGAGGAGGGCGGGGGAGAGGGAGGAGGGGAGAAAAGGGAGTGAAAACATGTAAATTTTTAGTTAAATACATTCTGGAAATGTAAAAAAGTTAACAAAACTATTTTTTAATATACCTGGCCCTTCATCATTGAAATATAATTTATAATATAGTTCAAGATTCCTTTAATCATTGGTGATTATATAGTTGATAGTACTGAAACTTGTGACTCAAATCACAGAGAATATCATGCTGGGAACTTATAGACAAACACAAATTGTTGAATGCTATTTATGAGTTCCAAAGCAACCAATCATATATTAGAATGAGGAAAACAACCATCAGAGAAGAGACAGAATATATAAGAATGGCAGTTTTTTCCCCGTTTCTGTTATTCATGGCTTAATGTCACGGAAACAAGTTTTGCCTTTAAAACTATACCTATTTGTTAAATTACTATAATAAAATGATTACATTGGGATAGAAGTTAATTGAGCCTGAAGAGGAGTAATCTGAAATAACATAGAAAACTTCAGATAAACCTGATTTATGACAGATTCTAACTACTTTATGGTATACTCTGAATTCCCTTCCCAACTCCTTGTACTCTTACCGAAAAACTTCCTTGAAAATATAACTCTTTCAGGAAATATTCATATTTCCTGATTGCTTGGTCAAAAGATTCTTAGTCACTCAATCATTAAGAAATGAAATAGTAACACATGAACTAAACATCATTTTTAATGATAAAAATTCCTATTCTGGAAAAATAAATTAGAAAATCTAACAACCCCAATACCTAATACATACCTTAAAACCCTTATCACATAAAAATTTTTAATTAAATGCCAAATATTACTTGTTATGCTACTTCTGGGAATAATCTTTTAAATTGTAAAATTGTCTTCAGTGTGTGGCTACTTTCTTTCATTAATATTAAGCATGTTCATACCTGCACGTGATGGGCAACAGATTGGAGAATTTGTGTAGGCATTCAAAAAGGAAGTGCCATGTGCTTTCATGAAGTTGATAAAAGGAAGTTTCACTACCTGACTTCCTGGATAAAATGTTAGCCTTCCATCCTGGAATGAAGAAATTTAATTAACACTGATTGCATCACGAAAAAAGAAAATTGTTTCCTTTAATTTTAACCTTAAAACTTATAAACATCAAAGGACTTCAATATGACTCTAAAATCCTCAACAGATAAAAACAAGTATAATGATATCAGTATCTGGCTCAAAATCTAGAGGATTCAATTCAGTGTTCCACTTAAATTCATTAGAATAGAGTAAGTAAATTAACGGGACTTTCTGAAAAGTTCTTTTGCAGGATGATGGACGGATCGAACCAATGTTTATTGAGTATTTACAGTGTGCCAGGATCTATGAAAGATCTGGAGATACAATCTAGAGATAAAACAGAGTCCCTTTCAAGTTTAATCTAGTGGGGGAAGCTAAAGTATACTGGTAAATAAAATATGAATAATTACAAATTGTGGTATGTGCTTTGAAAAAAACCCTGAGATACACAATACCAAGGAAGACCTGCTTCAGAGAGAGTGGACAGGGAAGGCTACTCTGGTAAGTATGAGACCTAAATAACGAGAAGGACCCAGTCAGCGTTGGAAGTTTCTCGGTATGTTGTGATGCACCACCTCCATTTCCTTTTAGAAACAAAGGATTGCCTCTGCTGAAGAAAGTTACCTTGCCCAAGATCATGCCCCATTCTGGGAGCAGCCCATAAGTAATGGCCATCCAACATGAGGGTGCAAAGGGCTGGGGCCTCACCCCACTGGAATCAGTTCTGAGGTATCATACTAGTTTGAGAACTACTCATAAGGTCAACCCAAGCCTGTATGTCTACAGCAACAAAAACCAACCTCTCTCTCTGTACAATCCTGCGTCCTTCCTTTCCCTCTGATCCCTAATGAACTCTTACGTGTTACTCTCCAATACTGCCTGTTCCGTAAGTTTAGATAACCATAGAGACTAATTTAGTAATATTCTCAACACATCCTATGGGTGTATCCAGATGATGTAACTTTACTCATCATGGGTCAGTCTAGGAGATCAAGAAAGGCAATACAACAATGGTGATTAAAAGCACTCTAGTACCAGCCATGCTTAACACCAACTATCTATGTGACCACACTAACTCCCAGTGATAATGAACTAATGTTATAATTAGTAACCAAACATTTGTCCAGGCATTAGTTTTAAAATCATGGAATAATACTAAGTATTATTGATAGTAATATTCTTTTGGTTGGTGCTTGAGGAAAGTTTCAAAAACTGTTCAAGTTTAGGATTCAACAACAACAACACACACACAATTTCCCTGGAATATCATCAGGGAGTGAATCAAACTGAATCAACTAATGAACTTAAATCAGCACTGACAGGATTATCAGATACGTGGGCAATAAACAACAAAACACGTTAATTTCCTTCACTTCTCACCCAAACACAAATTCCTGCAAACTTGTGGTGAACTGGGGAATGACCGCTGGAAAACTAACAAGCTTTTCTGGAGATGCAGAATGTTATTAAATCAAACGTGGTTATACACTGACCGTTCATTAAGAGTGGTAACATAATTTAATGAATCCAGGCTAGCAATAAAATATCAAAAGATCTGCAAAGACGCTATCAGAGCACATTTCATTCAGTATTGTTTTATATGTATTGTATGCCTATCTATGTGGTGTACTGTACGAGTGTGCATCCGGGGCCTCAAGATAAAATGCACTTCTTACTTTTCTTCAGGGTAAAACAAGTTTGCAAGTTTCCCAAGTTTGCAAGTTTCTGCTCCCCAAAGCCTGCAGCACAGGAAAGGCTGTGGGCGGGTAGCGGATCGGGGACGGGTGCACCGCCCCTCCGTCCCCTCTCGGTACTTACAAAGGAGTCGCTCACCACTAACACCACGTTAGGCGCCTCGGGCCGCTCCCGAGCAGCTCCCCGCCCCTTCCCGCTGGTCCCGGGAGCTGGAGCTGCCAGCGCCGAGGCTGCGACCACCGACACGCACAGCAGCAGCATCGCAGAGAGAAGTTGGCAGCCGGGTTTCTGGGCGCCCGGCCCGCTTCCTCCTGCAGGGAAGAGGTGGGCGGGGATCGCAGCTGGGTTTCCTCCCTGCGCGTCCCCCGCAGAACTACAACTCCCATCAGGCTCAGAGTGAGCACATGCGCACTGGTGGGCTCCTCCGCCCTAACTCCTGCGAAGACCTTTTAATCAAATACGGAGCAACCCAAGAGCTGGTCACTTCCAGTCACGTGGGCCATCCTGGGGGCGGAAACGCGCATGCGCCGGGACTCCAGCCTAGTTTGTAGGAGGAGCGTCTGACCCAGGTGGGTTAGGGTCGCTGTCGCTTTTGCAAAAGTTGGGCTCGGTAGGTGGTTGAAATGGTTGCCATGAAAACGTGGAGGAGAAAGGGTCGGGGGGCCGAGGGTGCTAGTTCTGCGCGGAACAAGCGCGGCGGAGTTGTGAGCGGGGCCGTGAAGCGGGAGGTGATGAGGTGGCGGCGCGCCTGTCACTGACGTGGGATCGGGGCTCTTTGGGAGGGAGGCCTCTGGCCGGACCCCCGCGGGTGCGATGTGGATACCGGGGGGGCCCCCTCAAGTCCACTCCCCCAGGGAGGTTTGCAGTCTGCCTCGTCTCATTCCTGCCTTTGCCGGTGCCGCCAGGATTTAATGTAGTCGGGTGGGGAGAGGAGCGGGGCCCGGGAGGTAAGCTTCAGGTTCCCGGCAGGGAAAAGCTTGGGTGCATCCTGCTCTCAGGGTGCACAGGAGAGAAGCGAGCAGCAGGCTCTCGGAGGAAGAAGTGTGGTTCTGTGTGACATGAGCGATTGGTTGACGTAAATTCAGAACCCATTGTTTCTGCTGCGGAAGAATCCCAGGCCCTTCTTGACTGTTGAAGTTCTTTGGGAAAAATCTGGAAGAAACGGATTTCCGTCCCAGTGCCAAATTCCTGATTTCACTGTCATAGTTACAGGTATATAATGTGTATGTCATGTTGATCGTATCAATATGACAGGGAAAGGAGGGGTTGCAGTACTTAGTTAACGTAAAACCAACTCTTAATACTAATATCTGACTGTTGTTTGCACAAAATAATTGTAGTAAGGGACAAACCTTATTTAATATGTAACACTTATTCCGTTCTGAGGATTATGCTAAACATTTATGGAGCATTTACTGTGTGGCAAGTACGTTTACATGGAATATTTCCCGTCACCCTCACTTTCACCATTTTGCAAAGAGAAATGGACAGGTTTAAATGACTTGCCCAAGATTTCCCAGGGAGCTAGTCTGAGTAGGACTTGAATCTGATCTTCACTCACTGCTGTACTCCATCTCTAGTTAATTACAAAATTTCATGGCATTCTCCTGAGCTTACTCACTTTTAGTGAAGCAGAATTATTAACCAAGCAGCATGCCAAAGATCTGTGGTGAGTACAGATATATACACAATAGTCTCGGTTCACAAGGAACGCTAAGGGGAAAAAAAAAAAAAAGTGAAATAATATTACAACATAGAAGGTGATATAGGTATGTTCTTTCATGAACAGGATGTGTTTAAAAAATTTTTCTGAGTTAATTTGGAATGTTGGACACATTTTACCATAGGAACAGTGTTGGCTGACATTTAATAAAAAATGTCCTTAATCTATGGCCCATTACTGATTCTGTGAACTGTATTTACTCTCCCTGATCTTGTTTTCATAGAACATGCATTCTGAATTCCCAGTCAGGGTGGCAGGAATACACCTTTTTTTTTCCTTTCTTTAAAATATGTTTTTAATTGACTTTAGAGAGAGAGAGAGAGGAAGGGAGAGGGAGATAGAAACATTGATGACAGAGAAACATCAACTTGCTGTCTTGTAGATATCAAGTCTACAATCCGGGCATGCACCCTGACCGGGAATTGATCTGGTGACTTGGTTCATGGGTCCATGCTCAACCACTGAGCCACACCAGCCGGGCGGAATACATATTTTTCCTCCTTTTTCTTCCCTTGAGAATGCTAGTGGGGGCAAGTGTTGAATTGGTCTGGAGTGAGATGAGTATTTTCGGTCCCCAGACACATACACTGAAGACTCTTAAGAGGCTTCTAGTCTAACTTCTCACCTGACATTCAATTTGTCCTCCGTTGTTACCGCCCGTGGGTTGTCTCGTCTGTGCTTTTTCATTCCCAGTTGTGGGAAACACACTTCCTGGAGCAGCATTCCACATCTGTACTGGTCTGATTATTAGAAGTTCTTATTTTGAGCTGAAGTCAGCCTTTCTCTACTTTTAACCATACATGCATCCATTTCTCTTCACTTTCCATGAGTAATCTCTCCTTTTAAACTACCCTTCTCACCTTTCCCCACCTTTCCTCCCACCCCAACACCTTTCCCAGTTCCTTCAACTAGTTATTTTATGATTTCAGGTTTCTTCTTTATTTTCATCACTCTCTACACATAGAGCATTTTGCTAATTGTACCCTACTTTATCAGAAAAGGAACTTTTGAGATGTGAGTGTGCATCTCTCTGTGTGTACGTGTATGTATATGTGTGTTTCGATGAGGGAAGGGGCTGCATTACATATCTAAGTCATCAGTTAAAGTGAGGGAGGGAGGGAATGTCTGGCCCTGGGACCATTTAAGGCCCAGGGAATCATTTGGTCTGGCCTTGCCCAAGTATTAGGGGTGAGTTAATTAAATGTTTGACCAAATGTAGCAGGCTAATTTTTAAGTTGATAATTTTGTATGGCCCACAAATGATGTGATGAATCTCCAAATGGCCCTTGGCAGAAAAAAGATTCCTCACCCCTGATTAAAGATTTGTTGGTTAGGAATTGCTTGCTTTAGTGGAATACTTAACTGTGCAGTTCATAAAAGTCTTCAGTTGAAAGTCTTGGTGTAGATTTTAGTTTTTTATACTTCTTTTAATGTCCAGTTAGTGATGGTGGATTCAATTTACTATTGTCTTCATCTGCAGCGATTCTATGAAGGTTTGTTGAATATCACAATGTGACAGATATTAGGAACTAAATAACTGGTGTAAATAGTCTTTGCTCCTAAGAAACTTCCAGGCTAATTGTGGGAAGTGCACGCGCGCGCACACACACACACTTGTAAATTTAATAACAGTACAAAAGGTATCAAAAAAGGTACAGTTAATGACTATGCTGACAGCTCTGGACAGAGGGCATGGGTCATGGAGGGATTGAGCAACAAAGAGAAAAAAGAGGAAGAAAGAAAAAAGTTGTTAGTTGCCAAACAAATCAAAACTCAAAACCACAAATCCCAATTGTACTTTGGAGAATACTAGATTGCTTCACAATGTTAATTGTTGTTCATTGAAATAAATGTTTCACAGTAACACAAGTTGTAGACTTGCTGGTTTGGGTCTTTAGGACTTCTCAGAGCCCTTAAAATGCTAAAATGCACGTGGCTTTCAAAGAGTGACATATATAATGTGCACTGTTCACAAAATTACTAGTCTATATATTAACACCTTTAAGCAGTTAATATTTCTTGGAATACATTTTTGGAAATGTTGGTATAGTTAAATTACAACATTTGGACTATTGTAAGATTCACCTCAGAAGACTTTATGCTTGACACTTGAATTACATGTAGCGTTCGAGTAAACAAGCAAATGTGGACAGGCTGAATGGGACGGTAAAGATGTAGAGGTGGAAGCTCTGGAGCTGGTGAAAAAAGTAATGTGAGCGAATGTTGAAAAGAAGATTCTTCCTTCCCACTTTAGCAAATGGAGAACTACTGCTTTGGGGGAATTGAAAACTACATGTTTTTGAGTAGGCTCTGAAAGGGAAGATCGTAGTACTCAAGAGGTGTTGGATATGTAAGGAACTCCTTACATCATTGTAATTATGTACATTACATCAAGGTACCTTACCTTTATTTAAGGACTTTTTGTCCTCCTTTTTATGAGCCTAACTTTCATATTTTAATAATTTAGATGGATAACAGTTAAGGAACAATCTGAAACTCCATGCAGAAAGAAGATAGAGCTAGTGATAATAGGTAAAAGGTAAGTGCTTAGAATGTTCAATAATAGGTAATTGGACACTACTTTTATTAAATTGTTTTTACTCATTCCTTCTATAAGAAAAGTCATCACAAAATACTTTCAGACTTTCATTACATTTAATACATTTAAAGGTATCAATTTTGCTTTTCTGTAATTACTTTCATTGTCATTATTATCACTATTATTTGTATATGTTATTATTTTTGCTTTGCAGCTTTGTAGCTGCATAACTGAATGTAGCTTAAGGTTCCATAGCTTTAAGTCAGGTGTATAGGATATATTATTCCACCTATCTATATTTATTAGTTTTGAGGTATATCATTTTCTATTTGGCATGGTTGTCACTTTCTAACTTTTTAAAAGTGAAGTTGTTGCTACTTTTTATGCTTAGTATGTTTTTGTTTTTTTTTTTAAATATATATTTTATTGATTTTGTACAGAAAGGAAGGGAGAGAGATAGAGAGTCAGAAACATCGATAAGAGTCATCGATCAGCTGCCTCTTGCACACCCCCCACCGGGGATATGCCTGCAAACAAGGTACATGCCCTTGACCGGAATCGAACCCGGGACCTTTCAGTCCCCAAGCCGACGCTCTATCCACTGAGCCAAACCGGTCCCGGCATATGCTTAGTATGTTGAGTTAAAATCTTTTCAGTTGGTAGAAAACTTTTATTGAGTGAAAATGTGCAAAATTAATGCTTTTATTTTAAAAAAAAGTTGAAATTGAGGAGAAAAAAGTAGAAGGAGAGGTATAATGGGAAAGAGTGCGGGGCTGAGGAAGAAAATTAGACACTTTTAAGAGAGCTAGATTTTTCTTTAACGTGTTGGAAATGCCCAGAATGGAGGGAAGTATCCCAAACAGAGGAGTATGGGATTACCTGGAATTCTTTTGGATAGTAGGTTTTTACTTTGTGACAGGAAATGGGTTTGATGGTACCTAGTAGGTGATTGGTGCTCAGTAAAGCTTTGTTTGGAAAATGAGTGGATGAGCCTCTCCCTTCTCCACCCTGCTTTCCCAAAAGAGGAAGATGTTTTCAGGTCTAGAAAGTAGTAGATTTTTTTTTTTTTTGTCTTTAAAAAAGTTACTTAAACACCTGAAACATAGATGTGTGTGTGTGTGTGTGTGTGTGTGTGTGTGTGTACACTGAGTGGCCAGATTATTATGATCTCTG
Source organism: Pipistrellus hanaki (assembly GCF_964339955.1). NCBI lineage: Eukaryota > Metazoa > Chordata > Mammalia > Chiroptera > Vespertilionidae > Pipistrellus > Pipistrellus hanaki. Next base: position 48,141,027 of record NC_140506.1, on the reverse strand, counting down.
AATGCATAATAATCTGACCACACACACACACACACACACACACACCCACACACACAGAGGCCCGGTGCATGAATTCGTGCATGGGTCCAGCTGGCCTGCCTGCTGGTCGAACTCCTGGTCAAGGGGACAATTCGCATATTAGCCTTTTATTATATAGGATATACACTGAGTGGCCAGATTATTTTGCGTTCAGAGATCATAATAATTTGGCCACTCAGTGTATATTTTAGATGAAGAGAGGGCCTCATTGCTGGCATATTATCCTAAATGCCAAATCAATAAAGAAGGAATAGGAAGAGAAGAAAGCAGGATTCCACCAAAGCAAGAATAATTGTATTTACATAAGTAATTGTAGCTACATATGGAGTCATATAGACATATGGAAGGGTATTGAACATTAGTATTGGTTACCAAGAGAAGAATGAAGTTTGTCTCGAGTGGTCTTGAAAAATAGCCTACTTAGAAGCACTTAACAGCTCTGTGTTTGCTGCTATCTTTAAGTCTACTCTGGTCTGACTAAGAAGGTCTTCTGTAATCTGGTGCTCTACTTTACATATCCACTCTCAAGTCCTGTCTTCTCCATCTGGTAGCTGTTAATTACTTCACACCCTACTTTTCTTTGATTTCCTGTTGCACTTGCAATCATTATTCCTAGTTTAGCATTTGATTCACTAATGACTCATATGCTTTAGGTCTTTCTTTTGACTTAGAGAGGCCTTCTTTGCTATTTCTTTTATGTCATATGCTATGTTTAGCTTGGGAGTGTTGGTGCTGGTTGGTTCTACCTTGTCAATGTTAGGTGATAGAAAAGATGATGGTATTTGTTCTGGAAAAGTTGTATTCTTCTGTTTGTTTTTGCTTGACGATATCTTAAAACTGTTTTTGTTCTTTTTTAACTTGAACTCTTGATTTTGTTACTGAATGTTTTATTTATTAGTTTAGATTAGATGTTATCATCATTGATGTTTTTTCTTTTTAGTTTGCATGTTTACCCACCAAAGATAACTTTGGAATGAAAAAAAACTTATTGTGAAATCAGCATTGAAATTTGTTGCCTGCTCCAATCAAGATTTGTAAACTACGGGGAAAAATCCTTCTGAAGTTTCCAGCTATAAATTTATACCAAGATAATTGCAAGTAAGAGGGCAGTTTCTAAAATAATAGTATATGAAATATATTGTTTACTTACATAATTATTGTAATTAGGTGAAAAGTCACTTTTATGTCAATTAAGGGAATTTGGTTCTGGCTGTAGATAACTTGATTTTATAATCTCTTAACTTTTATATTATTTTTAATCTAACATTCTTAAGTCAAAGGATTTTTTAAAATTCTGTAACTTCTTTGATCTTATGCTTCTACCTCAGCCTCTTTTGGATATAAAGGACAGCCTCTTTTGGATATAAAGGACTGTCATCAAGCCATCTGCCTGGTTCATTTTGCTGCCTTGAACATCTGCAGTCTATAACGACTTAACATTTGTTTTACCTTCCTGATGATAACAGAGTTCAGTGGAGTTGGCAAAAAAATACAAATGTTTCTTTTTTCAACATCAAATTGTAATTAAAGTTGACCTGTTTACTGGTAAATCAGAATAAGTTGTGAAATCTCAGATATGTTAGTTTACTTAAAATTAAGTACTGTGTCTTAAATGAAGAAATTAAATGAAGAAATGCTTTGTCTACCAATTGGTATCTTTTTATGACTGAAGTTCGTGTGCTTGCATATTCATCACCTTCATTTAAGTGTAAACATTGCATTTACTTCTTTCCAAAGATTACTGTATTACAAAGAATACTATATTACTATAATCCTAGGTAACCCTTACTATGAAGAAAGTTAATATCCTGACTTATATATTAAAGAGACTTAACTTAAAAACAGAATGCTCTCTCAAACGCTTACATCAGAATTATTGAAATTTGTATTAGTGTTCATACTCTGTGACTGGCTTATTCTACTCACTTGCTTAGTGTAGAATGGAATTGAAATCGGTATGTGTTTTAGGTCCTGGTCCATAGGATCATCTCTGTTTTAGCCTACTTTGTGGAGAGTGAATATAATTCAAATGCAGCTGAGCTTCAACAAATATTTATTAATGTGTACACTTTGTCAGTCAAAAATGCCTGCCTCTGAACATTATGTTCTGATGAGGTTGGGAAACAGATAATAAATAATATAATTAAGTAAAATATATAGTGTATAAAATATAAGTGTATAAGATGATGATAAATGCTTTGAAGAAAAACAAATGCATGGTTAGAGAGGAGGTTAAGGGAATATGGGGTGGTGGTGAGTGGGATAAGGCAGGGTTGACATTTTAAATAGGGTGGCCAGTGAAGTTTCACTGAGGAAGTGACATTTGAGGGAAAATCTGAAGAGGTGTGGGAATAAGCCGTGTGTATATGGAAGGGGGAAAGAGTGTTCCTGGTATAAGGGGTCACATGTGCCTTTTTCAGATGGTTAAGTTTGCTGGAGCTGTCATAGTTAGGCAGGTTATTATTGTACATTCAGTCAGGCTTTTTATTTTGACAGAATGTCTAGCAAGGAAGTGAAGACTGCCCTAAAAAGTGCTAGAGATGCAATCAGAAACAAAGAATACAAAGAAGCTTTGAAACATTGTAAGGTAACTGATATTTTGTTCTTCCACAATGAAAGTGTGTTACCTCTTTATAAGTGTTATCAGTTCATGATATGTGAACCATTTACTGTTTATATAGAACAAAGGTAATAAGGTTATTTAGTAGAATGGTTAGAGTGGTTATGCTATGATAAGCTGCTCTGTCACACTTAATTTTGTCTTTCTCTGTATTGGTAACTTATCAAAGCCAAGTTCTTAAAACCTGAATATCTCTTAGGTATCTTTTGATGTGTTTACTGTGGGACTGTACCATTCTTTAGTAGTGTGTTGACATTTTAATTCTATTTGGTTTGTGCATTCTAAAGTGCCTTTGTATTCTGATGGGAATGTTCCAGTCCAGAGGAGAAATTAAATGTGCAGGAGAGATAGAGGAAGTAGTAGGAATGAACTCCTTGGGAAGGTGAGAGAGGATGGTGTCCTGAGCTTACGAGGAGGTTCTTTGAAACTTCTTCCGTCTTAAAAGGAGGAAAAGTATATAGATGCAGACCCACACGCTGTCAAGGTTGGAAATTTAGGAATGGGAAGATGAGGATGATCTCCTCTGATGACTTTTATTTTCTTAGTGAAATATAAGGTGAGAGTGGAAGAGGAGTTGATAAGAGGTTTGAGACAAAATGGGTATAAAATAAATATTGTCAATAATATTGTGATCAATTTACACAGTGAATGATGATTACTAGATTTAGTGGGGTGATCACATTCTAAGGCATAAAAATGTCAAATTACAATATTGTACACCTAAGACTAATGTAACCAATATAAGATTGTATACCAATTATACTTAAATAAAAATCAATTTGGAAAAAAAGTGCTATGAAGTAGTTTTTATTCATAGTGGGAAAACAAACACATCATTTAACCCTAAATGATATGGAAAACAATTTTGTGAGTTAACTAGCACTGTAGAATGGTTGGGTGTTAAGAACAGTCTTGCCGAAACCGGTTTGGCTCAGTGGTAGAGCGTCGGTCTGCCTACTGAAAGGACCCAGGTTCGATTCTGGTCAGGGGCATGTATGTTGGTTGCGGACACATCCCCGGTGGGGAGTGTGCAAGAGGCAGCTGGTAGATGTTTCTCTCTCATTGATGTTTCTAGCTCTCTATCTCTCTCCCTTCCTCTCTGTAAAAAATCAATAAAATATATTAAAAAAAAAAAAAAAAAAAAGAACAATCTTAACCGTTCTATTAAATAACCTTACTACCTTTGTTATATGTAAACACTTCAGAATGCACAAACCAAAGGCAGGATGGTTGGGTGTTAAGAACAATCTTATTTCTTTTTATACCCAGTATTCTTAAGGGACAAGGGGACACATTTGGTGGAGACATCAGTATTATTTGGGCAGCTTTAAAAAATATATACCTCATATTTATGACCCCTTAAAATTACTGATCCCTCTCTAGCTGAGGAACTGAAGACCAGAGGTTGAATGACCTTTTAAAGATTGTCTAGTTAGTGGTAGATCCAGATTTTCTGACCTTCAGTTAGACTGTCTTTTGTTGTTTGTCCATTACTTCCAAAATTTAATGACCTGCTTTTTTAATTTTTTTAATCAGACAGTGTTAAAACAAGAGAAAAATAACTATAATGCGTGGGTATTTATTGGTGTTGCCGCAGCCGAGCTAGAACAACCTGATCAGGCCCAGGGTGCCTATAAGAAGGCGGCTGAACTAGAGCCAGACCAATTACTAGCTTGGCAGGTATGTAAAAATATTTTTCCTCATAAGAAAGAGTTGTTTTCTCATTTTGAAAATTACAGGTAATAGCTTTATTTTTTATAACAACAAACCTCCACTTAATTCCACATGAGAAAAAAATTGAAATTTATTGTTTTTTTAAAACTGAAGATTTCTTTTCAAAAAAGTGGTGCCAACAATGCTATTTACTCCTATTTAACAATCCATTGAATTATTTCCAAATGTGAGGAATGGAATTGAAACATTATTATGTACATCTCCTACTAATTATATATGCATATGAAAGATTTATAGAATATCCTCTGTTTATCTGAGAGAAAAGAAATGTATATTAATATGTTTTCTAAAAATAAAATAACATAGAAAATTTGCAATTCTTTATCTTTGAGTACAGATTAAATTCTTTTTTCTTATTTAATGGTTTCCAAATTTTCATATTTAATCACTTTGTTTCATATCTTAGTCACAGCTTAGAAGCTGTGATTAAAAGGAGGTGATAGGCTCTGGAGTACATGAACCCATTTGTTTTAGGTTTACATGAACAAGAGCATGAATGAGGGTATGTGATAACATGTTTATACAGGTGCTTGTTTTTATTATGTACCGATTGGTGTAGGACCGTGATCAGCACTTTGGCTCGCGAGCCACATGTAGCTCTTTGGCTCCTTGAGTGTGGCTCTTCCACAAAATACCATGGCCTGGGCGAGCCTATTTTGAAGAAGTGGCTTTAGAAGAAGTTTAAGTTTAAAAAATTTGGCTCTCGCCAAAACCAGTTTGGCTCAGTGGATAGAGCGTTGGCCTGCAGACTGAAAGGTCCCAGGTTCAATTCCGTTCAAGGGCATGTACCTTGGTTGCGGGTACATCCCCAGTAGGGGGTGTGCAGGAGGCAGCTGATCAATGTTTCTAACTCTCTATCCCTCTCCCTTCCTCTCTGTAAAAAATCAATAAAATATATTTTTTTAAAATTTGGTTCTCAAAAGAAATTTCAATCGTTGTACTGTTGATATTTGGCTCTGTTGACAAATGAGTTTGCCAACCACTGGTATAGGATATCTTATCTTTATTGAAACAAAAATGACAATTTCTACAGACTACTTGGATTTTGTATTTATTTCACCATGTAAAAGTAGTGTTATATGGTAATGTGTTAGAAATTAAAATTGTATAATAACTATTAAAATATATTTTTTGTTGTGAAACATTTCAAATATATTTTTCAAAGAAAAGACAGTGGTATGAGTCCTTCTATGCCCATCCTCTAGCTTCAATAAAAATCTCAATTTTTAAAAATCTAAACTTGCACCTACTCTCTTCAACTCCAAATTATTTGTAGGTAAATCCCAGGCATATTTCATTTATTAATTATAATTATCTTTATTATGAATAGCCTTTATAGATTCTCACTTTAGCAAAATAAATGCAAGAACATTATATGTTTTTAGAAGAATAATCTCTACTACTTCCTCTTTTAGGGGTTAGCAAGCCTATATGAGAAATGTAATCAGATAAATTCTAAGGATGACTTACCTGCTGTTTACCAAAAGCTCCTGGATCTTTATGAAAGGTAATCAATATGTGGGGAAAGGCCAGTTTCTTTAAAAGCATGAATTAGGAAAACTGGTTAAAATTATATAGAAATACTGTAATCATGTACTGGGAACTGGGAAACATTTTTCTTTCAGACTGTTATAACAGAATCTCCTGATTGTGATAAGAACAGAATAATAATACTAATAGAGGATTAACTAATTTGGGAACTTTGCTGTTATTTTCAGTCAGTGTAATTGAAGAATGTTTCTTAAAGCTTTTCTTTTTATGAGAATCTCATTTTATAAAATTTTACTGTACTATAAAAGCTGTAGGTTGTACTGATTTAAAATAGTAAATGACAGTATTGAGGTATTTACTTTTGGTGTTCTAAGCCTTCAATTGTTTTTATTAATTAGATTCAAAAGCTTTTTTTTTTTTTCTTTTTTTTCCTTCTAAGTGTTGACAAACAGAAGTGGTGTGATGTCTGTAAGAAACTTGTGGATCTGTATTACCAAGACAAGAAACACATAGAGGTTGGCTAATGATTTTCTGGGATAGTATATTTCTTTTTAATAAAACTATTTCTAGAAGAAAGCTTTCATTTAGCTTATGGAAAATTTTTAAAAATTGTTATATAGTGTGATATTAAAATAATTTAGAGGTCTAATATAAATTACAGTGATTTAAAAACTGTAAATTAGAATTCAAATTTTAGGTATTATTACTTCCAAAGCTTTTAGAAACTGCAGGAATTAATAAAATAAGTAAAAGCATTATCTGTAGAATATAGTGGCCTATTTGCTGTGTCTCTATGTCTGATGCTCTTATGATGATTGGGACATGTTGTCATTATTCCTGTATCTATTCTGGTAGCTCAGTAATATTTCTAATATGAGAACTATGTAAATTTACCCAATCAACTTATTTTTTATGGAGTTCATAATAGTTGGAGTTCTATTAAAGAATTAATGATTCTTTCTCATCGATGTTTCTGACTCTCTATCCCTCTCTCTTCCTTTCTGTATAAAATCAATAAAATATATTTTAAAAAAAGAAAAGTGCTTTATGTTAAACTAGATATTTTGTAAGTGTTTAATTTTAAATGTAGAGGCTCTTCCTGATAAATTCAGAATTATTGGCCTACAGTCTCATATTAAACTTACAAATAAAAGAAATAGAATAATAAAGATATTCCCAATTCTGGTTCAAAACCCATGTTTTTTTTAAGTCTTTTAAAATTATTTTCAATTAATTAGTATTCAAAATGCACTTATTCAAAGTTCTTTTGCTATTTTTATATATAAGCAGATAAATATTTTTATTTGCAAATTTTATTTCTTTATTTACATTTTTAGTACTTAAGATAAAATAACCATTTTAAATTTCCTCAATAGGTGGCTCGAACGTGGCACAAATTGATAAAGATGCGGCAAGAAGCAGGTGCAGACAAGCAGGAGCTTCATCAGCTGTGGGTGAAATTGACTCAGTTGCTGGCGGAGAGCACTGAGGATCAGAATAATGAGACCCAGCAATTGGTATTGACCTGTTTATTTCCTTAAATTTAGAAAATGCAAGTGTAATGATTTATTTATTTATTTATTTATTTATTTATGTTGTTGTTGTTGTTGTTGTTGTTGTTAATCTTCACCCAAAGATATTTTTTCTGATTTTTAGAGAGAGAGGAAGGGAGGGGAGAGAGGGATGAAGGGAGAAGGGAGAGAAGAGGGGAGAGAGAGAGAGGTGAGAAAGACACATCAATTGGTAGCCTCCTGCATGAGCCCATATCTGGCCAGATACGGAATCTGTAACCCTAGTAGTTGCCCGTGACCCTTGGTTGCAGGGGCTGACACTAACCATTGGGCACACCATCCAGGGCAAGGGTAATGATATATGTAGAATATAGAAAAGTACTTTATGCCGAAACCAGTTTGGCTCAGTGGATGGAGCGTCAGCCTGCAGACTTAGAGGTCCCAAGTTCGGTTCCGATCAGGGGTATGTACCTTGGTTGCGGGTACATCCCCAGTAGGGGGTGTGCAGGATGCAGCTGATTAATGATTCTTTCTCATCGATGTTTCTGACTCTCTATCCCTCTCTCTTCCTTTCTGTAAAAATTCAATAAAATATATTTTAAAAAAAGAAAAGTGCTTTATGTTAAACTAGATATTTTGTAAGTGTTTAATTTTAAATGTAGAGGCTCTTCCTGATAAATTCAGAATTATTGGCCTACAATCTCATATTAAGTCTGGACAGTGAAATTGGCATTTGGGGTATCAGAATTTTACTCCCTTATATTTATAGGAGGTATATTCAGTTATTTTTTCACTGTAGGAAAGAGACTATGAAATTGCTTTCACAAAATTGCTATAATTTCTAAAAAATTGTGTGTTAAAAGCATGTTATGAACTAAGAGTATTAAATCACTGAGATTTAAAAATATATATATATTTTACTGATTTTTTACAGAGAGGAAGAGAGAGGTATAGAGAGTTAGAGACATTGATGAGAGAGAAACATTGATCAGCTGCCTATCGCACACCCCCTACTGGGGATGTGCCCATAACCAGGGTACATGCCTTTGACAGGAATCAAACCTGGGACCTTTCAGTCTGCAGACTGATGCTCTATCCACTGAGCAAAACCTGATTCGGCTAAATCACTGAGATTTAACAATTCAACCAGAGTATTTTATTTAGAGAATTTATAAGTGCATTTTGAATACTAATTAATTGAAAATAATTTTAAAAGACTTAAAAAAAACATGGGTTTTGAACCAGAATTGGGAATATCTTTATTATTCTATTTCTTTTATTTGTAAGTTTAAAAATAAACTTAGTTTCTTGCCAGGACCGGTTTGGCTCAATGGATAGAGCCTCGGCTTGGGGACTGAAAGGTCCCGGGTTCGATTCCGGTCAAGGGCATGTACCTTGCTTTCGGGCATATCCCCAGTAGGGGGTGTGCAAGAGGCAGCTGATCGATGACTCTCTCTCATTGATGTTTCTAACTCTCTATATCTCTCCCTTCCTCTCTGTACAAAACCAATAAAATATATTAAAAAAATAAAAATAAATAAATAAATAAAAATAAACTTAGTTTCTTATAGTATGTAGCCATTCAGTGTACACGCTTTAAATTGAATTGAAATTTTAAATGTAAGCAATGATGGGCTCTATATAGGATGGGAAGCTCATTTCTTTGTATGTTATTTCTTTGTTTGCTCATTAATTTGATTTATTATTCAAAAAATGTTTATCAAGTAAAAACAAACAAACACAGAAAACAAAACAAAATGTTTCTTAAAAGCCTACTATGTCAGGTGAGTACCCTAAGAGCTGGGGATAAGAATGTGAGAATAAGTTTTGTAGTTGTTTGTGTGTTGGTTTATCTGTGTATAAATTTAGTTGTGGAAAAAATTGAGCAATGCAAAATTAGGTGATTTACCAACTTCTCTTAAATTCTATCTTTATATTATGACATCATTATTTTCCTTGAAATAGTATAGGTTATGAGAAAATCAAACATGTACCAAAATAAGTAAGATGTTTTTATGAATTATTTATACTACTAGAGGCCTGGTGCATGAAAATTCATGCACTGCAGGGGGGGCCCTCAGCCAGGCCTGCCCCCTCTCACAGTCCAGTAGCCTCAGGGGCAAGGGGCAACCCAGCGATCAGGGGAAGGTGATGCTCCCATCACACCTCTGCTGCTGCCACTGCCATCAGCACAAGCCTCAACTAGCCCTGGTTACCTGAGCTTCAGCCGGCCTTGAGTGGCTGGGCAGCTGCCATCTGAAGCTTGCCTGCACCTCGGGCCAACCCTAGGAGGTTGAGGGGCCTGGGGGACTCCACAGACAGGTGCATGGAGCAGCTGGACCTGCCTGGGGGCTGCCGTGCATGCCTGCTGCCCCGGTGGAGCTGAGGGGACTCGACGCCGCCATCTCTGAGGGTGTGGCAGTCAATTAGCATATTCCCTCATTGGCTTGGGTGCTGCCATCTTTGTGAGGGTGTGACAGGCAATTAGCATATTCTTTATTAGGTAGGATATCACTTTAAGAAAGAGAACTAATTATACTTATCCTAAATATTGGCTTTTAACTATTAAAAATACAATAATAGGACATTTGAGGGTTGTTATTTTCAACTTGAATGCTAATGATAACTGCTTTATTTGTGTTCAGAAACAAATGTATCATCTATTTTCCATGTGGATTATTTGCATTACCTTTTTTAATTTTATTAACCTTTGTCCTTGACTAAGTTAGTAAAACTTTATTTATATGGACTTTATAACATGATTTATAAAGAAAATTTGAGATAGTAAACTGTATTATGAGTTTACATTATAGAGGCATAGGAAATATTTTTAAAACTGTAGAACTTATGTAACCTAATGAATGGCATCTTTTAAAGTGCTTGCCTTGGATTCTCATATTTCTGTTCTGGCTCAAAACATTTAGAATTCTTCTTTTGGGATTTTTTTCAAAGTCAGTTAATGATTCTGTATAAAAATTACTTTATTATTGTATAGTGGTATTTTTGGTATTCTTTTACCAAAAGTATAACTTAACTTCATAAAACATATTTTAAGATTAAAAATTTGCTTTTATTAAAGATGTTCTAAAGAACATGCTGGTGATTTCAGAAGAGATGTTTTAAAAATAATCTGAGCAGTAGCAGTTACATTATCATATAAGACTATACTTCTCTGGCTGACTACTTTGTAGGGAACAGCAAACCTATAAGAATGTTTCCTTAAATTAATGTTGCCAATTTATAGTTATTTCTTATTAGTTCAGTGCAGTCCCCTGGCTAGTGGAGTTAGAATGTATTCCAAAACTTATAAATACATGTTTTTCCTCATTGAAATTATCAGGGCCATATCATAAAATGTATTTGCAGTTAGTTGAGTGTGTAGCTTGTGTGAGTCTTATACGTTGAACTGTTTTACATTGTCATTTAAATATGCTACAGATGATAGTTTTTTGTTTTTGTTTTGTTTATTTGTTTCAGCTTTTAACTGCTTTTGAGAATGCACTGGATTTATCAGATAAGATTCCTAGTGAAGACCATCAAGTACTGTATAGACATTTCATTCAGTGTTTATCCAAAGTGAGTTGATTTTTTTAAATCTCTAATGTGAGTTTTCTATTCTAAATAGGAAAATGTCCAGAAGTATATTTTATTGCTACTTAGTTAATTTTACTTTTATATTTTCAAGTTTCCTCATGAGACTGCTAGGTTGAAGGAGGCCTGTGAAGGAATGCTAAACATTTACCCCACTGTGCAGTATCCATTAGAAGTGCTTTGTTTGCATTTAATTGAATCAGGTAATTTCTTTTTTATTATAGTGTGTGTCCTAGAGGTGTTGTGTGATGTTACTATGGATAAAAAATGGTTTTAGTGTCTATCAGGTGTAAGGTATTATTTCAGTATTTCTGGACATAAAAAGAAGTTCAATGTAGTCTTTGTGCACATGGAAAGACTGATACATATAGGAAAGTATAGTGATGCAGAGGAACTATGAGTTGTTGATCAGTGAAGTCTTTTTGAAGGTGGAGATTAAAGAAGGTCTTGAATTTTTAATAGAAAGTAGATAAACAGGAGGTAAAATGTACTGTTAGTTAGAGGACAGCAAAGAGGAGAAGTCAGGGAGGAAGATTGGGAACCGCAGAACAACACAAAGAGTATTTCTCCAGAAAGGAGATTTGGAGCTGCTGATTAGGAAGCACTATCTTTTAAAATGAGAGTTATCCAATGGAACTTAGATTACAATAATGCAATCAGAAGTCTAGGAAGAATTGGTTAGCAGCTGTAAAAAAGAAGCAATCCAGGGACTTGACTGACTGCATTTAAGGGAGGAAGTGGAAGCATGTAAAGGGAAGGGAAGCTTTTAGAGGGGGAGGAGAAGCATTGCAGTAGTGTCACGTGGCAGGAGGGTTATAAGAAAGGGCTAGTTAACATTATGAACAATGAACTGAGGTCAAGAGGATGAGGCATGCTGAGACTTTCAGTGTAAAGAGTCTGCTTGTGAGTGTTTCGATAATAGGAAGCTTCGTTCCAAAATCACCCTGTTTCTTCAAATTTTCGTAGGAGTCCCATGGTGTTCCCAATATAAGTGGACTTATTGTGTTGCCTCTGGTACTCATCCCTCCACCCCTTTTTCTGCTGTAAAATTGCTGCTAAGGAAATAATGGCTATTTGGGTGGTGGGCACATGGTGCAATAGACAGATCTTGTAACATAGAAACGCACACCTGACACCTATATGGCCATGTTGACCAATGTGACCCTAATAAACTTAATAAAAAAAAGAGAAATTGATGGCTAATATTCACTCTTTTCTCTCTATGCCTGTTCAGCTATTAGTGGTTTGTAGCTTTTCTTCATATGCCAGAATTGAATGTTTTCTCAATTTGCACATTTATGCCTGTAATGTTGATTTGTCAAATAAATACTTATATTCCAAAAGCCAAAAAAAAAAAAAAAAAATAGAATAAATAAGATCAACAAATAGTCTGCGGACTTTTCCACCTAAATTCAGTATTTGACAAAGTTCTTTAATAAAGACATAGCAAAGGGATTATGCTGACTGATTAGAGAATGTGTTGATTTATGTGAAAAAAAATTCTTAAAGAGGCTTTGGGGTGGTTATTTTGTAGAATTGAAGGAAAGTTCTGTATACTGGCAAAGGGGAAGTGGTTGGGTGGATACACATATGGTACACCAAGGTAGAGTGCTTTTCCTGCTCAATATTTGGTTGTAAGAATCTGTGGAATGTAGCAGTTTAGGCTTAAGTTCATTCTAATGTAATCAGTATTCTGGAGTGGAAGTTTAAGTAGTTAATGCAGGACCGTAGGAATCTGCTTAATGTTTCCTTTTTTCTTTATATTGTTCCTCTAAACCAAACTTTCTGTGTATTAAGAACTTCTAAAAATCTCCATAGTACTTTAATATCTGTGGAACTTGCTACTTGATAGCAACAGTGAATCACTGACTTTTCTTCTACTGGGGACAAATATATTCATTCTTATTTGTCCTCCTTTGCATGTGGAAACATGAAGATTGATGTTCAAAATGACTCAGTTAATAAAGCTTCAATAACAAATAATGAATGGCTTTCACAGTTGTTATCTGATGAATGTTATTTCATGCTAAATGACCTTTTTGATTTATTTTATTTGCTTTATTGCTGAAATGGGGGAGAATGAGAAAGCTTGACTCTTTAGACTGAAGAGCTTAATATTTTGTGTTCTAGAAATATTAGAAAATCCAGGTGAAAATAAAGAAATGAATACATGCTGGTTTTTCCCTTCTAATTAGGTTTATTTAAAATAAAAATTCTATAGTAGTGATCATTTTTGGGGGGATGTGAGAAATAAATTAGTTATTTTAAAAAACTTTTTTTTTTGTAATAAACTTTAGGAAACAGAATTTTCATAGGTATTACTTAGTATCTATCCTGAAACTCTTCAGAGTAGCTTTACCCTTGGAGATTTAGTATTCACTAGCCCAAGTCTGGCTTGCCTTATTGAGAAATAAATATATTGTCAGTCTGTATTAAAGCCATTAAATCTGGAATCTTGGAATCTTTTAAATGTTAAAAGAGTAGATAAGTTAAATAAGTGATGTCCTATCAATTGTCATCCTCTACATTTATTTAACTAGTATTTTCTACAGGAATTAGTATAGAGGAGAGGAGGATTGAGGGTTGAAGCTGGAATATTCCTTGTCTCTTTTTTAATTCAATTTTATTTTATTTTCTTAAATTTATAGAAAGTAAAATGGATTTTTAAAATATACAACTTGATTCCTTGTCTCTCTATACAAGATCAGTTGTGATATTGCTGCCCATGGTTTTTGGGAGTACTATAGAGAATTCCTCTAAATATCATCTGCTCATATGTAAAGAATACCTTACCCGGGGCTAAACATGAATGTAATCCTTCCAAATCTCTTTTTGTTTCTATAATTGTGCTCCCAGATATTAACAAAGAGGGACATGTTAGGAAAGTTTGCCTTGTTTTAAAAATTTTTGGGTTCATCGTAGGCTTTTGGAAACTATTTTCAAGTACCCATCCACACTTTGCTTACCTGTGTGCATTTTGTGTGTGCGTGTGCGCACGTGTGCATTTTTGTACCCTAAATATGGATGGAAAGATGCACTTTATCCCAGGGTTTTCTCTAATAAGAACAGTTAGTTTAGCCAAGATAGTTTGTCATGAATTATGTTTTTGTGGAGTAAGAGAGTTTTGACTTAGATGGGTAGAAATTTAAGGTGAAATTTTAATAGCCATTTCACTTTCTTTATTAAGACAGCTTTTGAAATTTAAGTTATGTAGGTTTTGGTGCTTAGAAATTTGATATATGTATGCTAATAACTTTTTCTTTTAATACCAGGAATCCTTACTGATGAGGGACAACAGTATTGTTGTAGACTAGTGGAAATGGATTCAAAAAGTGGTCCAGGCCTCATTGGTTTAGGCATTAAAGCATTACAAGACAAAAAGTATGAAGATGCTGATAGGAACTTAAGAGAAGGTAAGCATACAGTGGATAGCTTGTAACATGAGGTACTAGTCAGTAGGTATTTATCTTTGGCCCTTTCTTTAAGGAATGTATATTTAAGGTAGGAATGAAAAACAATAAACTAACATACTGGCAGTATGCTTAAGTTTGAATTCCAACTCTGCCACTTACTAATTTCAAGACCTTGGGGAACTTAAACTCTCTGTGTCTTCATTTATAAAATAGGGATAATATCTCCAGCCTTAATTTAGATGAGATCGGGCGCGTTCAGGGTGGTATGGCCGTAGACTCCAGCCTTAATTCAAATTGAGATCTGAATGACAAATACAAGCCTGGTATTGGAAGGAGCATTTCAGGTAAAAAAAAAAAAATTAAATAGCTGAGGGTGGAGGAAAGCTGGGCGTCAGGAAACTGCTTATGGTTTGGCCAGATTTTCGAATGAAGTATAGGAGCAGGAAGGGGCAAGAATTGAGGCCTAAGAGGGGCTTATAAACCTTGTTAAGCACCTTAAGGGCAGTAGGGAAATATTCTCACCACAATGAAGAGGATGCAGTGATCTGGGATAAAGATGATGGAGGTGTGATTAGTCCGGTGGTAGAGAAATGGATAAGTGCCTGAAAACAGTGTGGCTTTGTGACTGATTAGATGTGAGAGATAAGGGAGAGGGGGGCGAGTCTGATTTGTTTTTTGTTTTGTTTTGTTTTCTTTTATTATTTATTGTTAATTCTCACTCCTGAATATTTTTCCAATAATTTTTAGAGAGAGGGAGGAAGTGGGGGAGATAGGTAAGTAGGTAGGAAAGTAAAAACATTGATGTGAGAAACATCGGTTTGTTGCCTCCTGCACAGTCCCGGACTGGAACAAGGGATGGAACCTGAAACCTAGGTACGTGCCCTTGACTGGGGATTGAACCCGAGACCCTTCCGTGAGTGGGCCAATGCTCTAACAATTGGGAAACATCAGTCAGGGTGGGAGGAGTCTGATTTGGTGAGTAGTTGGTGGTGCCATTCATCCCAGTAGTTATGGAAACTAGATTTTGTGCTTGCTTTTATCCTTTTAGGGTTAAAAGAAAGTCCTTTCTGCACAACTGGTTGGTATCATCTGGCAGAAGCCCAAGTCAAAATGCATAGACCTGTGGAAGCTGTTCTTTCATGCAATCAAGGTATTCTTGACATGTTTAAGTGCGGCCAACCCTATTTCTTTTCATCTTCCAGAAGAAAGATAGTGGTTTTAAAAAACAGGTATAGCCTGGTGTGTCCTAGGGCTTTCACTGGTTCTTGATTCCTCTGATGTAGATAAGGAAGGAAAGGCATCTTGGAGCCTATTTGAATGGCATGGGATAGAAAATCACAAAGTGATTCACTGCTGTGATGCAGCTGGAGGCCCAGCCTCTGTAGTTGAGAAATAGTTCACTCTGGTGCATTCTAATTCAGCTTATTTTCCTTCTAGTATCCTTAATTTACTTCTTATAGATGCATTGGCTAAGGGCTAACCTTTGGTATATAGCAGATAGGGGTAGCCATTGTTTGTTTCAGGATGTTCAGTTTTATCATGTTATGTGAATATAAAGGTTTTAAATTTAGATCTGTTTTAAATTCAGATATTTTCATATGGAGATTAGGGAAGAATTTATACTTAGCTTTAAATTATTCTTCATGTATATTGCTTTGGCAATTTATTCTTATTGTAATGATAATTTTTTATATGTCCCTTAAAAGAAAAAAATATGAAGTGATATGGTTGTCTTCATTCAGATGTCCTTAATTTTGTCAGCTCTGAAGAACATAGATAATGTTGGTACGTCTGGTGGCAGTCTTCATCAGAAGAATCTTTGTCTTCGTTTGAAAGCAGAGGCTTTGATTAAACTCCCAGATAATGAATCTGCAGAGGAAGCAATTTATACTCTTGACCAGGTAGATTTACCATAGAATTTTCCCCTTCAACTTACTTAGTTTCCAATCAATGAGGAATCAATCACTTTTTCCTTACTACAAGTATTTACTTACATGAGTATTGTGTTAAAGGTATGAATTCACTTTTGTAAATCATTCACGCAATTGGAAACTCTACAAGTTACACATGTGCTTTTTGTTTAAGTACTTAAATTTTTTTTATATGATACAATTTCTCTCTTTAATTCTTGCTCTTATTATTCTTTTCTCTTTTTTCCCTGTTAGATTATTACTTAATTATTACTAATTTGGGATTTAAAAATTTTTTCTTACAGAAAATATTTTGTCAGTTACTGTCAAGAATAATTAAAGAGACTAATAGATTCATGGTAGAGAATGTTTATTTATTGGTTTTACTTAATAAAACCAATAAATAATGAAATTGATTTTTTAATGTTTTTGGTTCAAGCAATTTATAATTCCCTGGCAAAAAACCTAACTAGTAAATTATGAATTATAACAACACAGTGTCTTTATTTAGTAAATATTTTTGTCAGATAAAAGCATTTTTTAATCTAAAATTAAAATTATTTTACTCAGTATATTGTAAAGTTTTGACTTTTATTTTTTTTTATTTTTTATTTTTTAATAAGTTTTTATTTTTCATATTATTACAAATGTTCCTTCCCCCCCCCCCCCACCATTGCTCTCCTCCACCAGGTTCCCACCCCACCCTCTGCCCTTTCCCCTCTCCCCATTGTCCTCATCCATAGGTGCACAGTTTATGTTCAGTCTCTTCCCACGCCCCCCTCTCCCCTTTTCCCCAAGAATCGTCAGTTCACTCCCCTTCCATACCTCTGATTCTATTATATTCAACAGTTAATATTGTTCATCAGATTTTTTTAATTTCCTTGGTTTTTAGATTCACTTGTTGATAATTACGTATTTGTTGTTCATAATTTTTATCTTTGTTTACTTTCTCTTCTGAAAGAACCCCCTTCAGCAATTCATATAATTCTGGTTTGGTGGTGATGAACTCCTTTAGCTTTTTTTTATTAGTGAAGCTCTTTATCTGGCCTTCGATTCTGAGTGATAGCTTTGCTGGGTAGCTTATTTTTGGCTGTAGGTTCTTGCTATTCATCACCTTGAATATTTCTTGCCATTCCCTTCTGGCCTGCATGGTTTCTGTTGAGAAGTCAGCTGACAATCGTATAGGTGCTCCTTTATAAGTTACTACCTTCTTTGCTCTTGCTTCTTTTAATATTCTCTCTTTATCTTTTGCTCTTGGAATTTTAATAATGATGTGTCTCGGTGTGGTCCTCTTTGGATTCCTTTTGTTTGGAGTTCTGTGCGCTTCCTGGACTTGTAAGTTCTTTCACCAGGTGGGGGAAGTTTTCTGTCCTATTTCTTTCAGTATGTTTTCGATATCTTGCTCTCTCTCATCTTCTGGAACCCCCATAATTCTGATGTTGGTTCGCTTGAAGTTGTCCCAGGGGTTTCTTACATTATCTTCAATTTTTTGGATTCTCTTGCCTTCTAGCTTCTGTGGAGGAGTGTCTTCTGGTTCTTTATGTTCCAAATCTTTGACTTGATTCTTGCGATCTTCCCTTCTGTTTTTAGGACTCTGTAGAATATTTTTTATTTCAGACAATGTATTCTTTATTTCTTGTTGATCCCTTATCATTTCTTGTTGACTCCTTATTAATTCTAGTTGATCTCTTTTCATATCCTCATAGGCCTTATCCATCTTTTCTAGGAAATTCTTGAAAAACCTTATAAGCGTAGATTTGAACTCTATATCCAGATGCTTTTTGTCCTCCATTTCTTTCGTTTGTGATCTATTTTGTTGTCGCATTTCGCAGTTACAGATGGGGCGGGGTTTCAGGGTGGAGCCTGCAGCTTTGGCTTCTGTCAGCCCCGCCCTATGCGGGTCCTTCAGTGCTCGCTGCCGGCGCCTCTGAGAGAAAGGTGCCCTCGATTTTCGCCTGCTGCCAAACAGTCTATGCTCTCCCACAATGAGCCCGGTATTGGGGTTCAGTTCAGTTGGAAGTGGAGTTGGAGGTGGCGTTCACAGCAGTCTGGAGCCCCAGTCTCCTTCCCGTCAGGGCAATCCCGCGGCACAGCCGACCGTCCCTTCTCTGGGGGCAGTGTGCGCGCCTCCGGGACCTCCTTTCTCCGCTACTCCGGGTCCCGCCTTACAGCCCGGCTCCCTATGGCTGAGCCTGGGTCCCCGGGGTCTGGCCCAGAACTGAGGTTCAGAGCAGTCAGGGGCCCAGCACAGTCGGAGTTTTATCTCCTTTCCGCTAGGGAACGCCCGCCAGGCACTCGGCCTCCCTCCTCTCCGGCTCCGTCCTCTTCGCGTGCGCCGTGTGTCTCCATACCTTAGGCTTTTACAGCTCCTCCGAGCTTCCTTCTGGTTTTCTCCTTGCTTCTTGTTGTAGGATTTCCAGTCAGTCGACTTTCCTGTAGTTCTGGGTAATGTCCATTTTATATTTTAGTTGTATTTTATTAAAATTGTTGTGTGCGGCTGCAGCTAGTTGCCTACCCGAGCAGCCATCTTGGATTCTCCAAAACACCAGTTTTCTAAAGTTTTGACTTTTAAAAAGTCATTTTTTTGGTATACTTTAAAGGGCTTTGCATTTATATTATTTCTTTAAAATTGGCACAATTGTTAGCATCCTTTAAGAACCAAGTCCTAATTTTCTTATTTTCTACTTGCCTTCTGACCAACTGTGTTTGTGTGCACGCTCTGTAGAGGTCTTTCCAGTATTATTTTGTTACAGGGAAAACAAAAAGTTCTTTGGAGAACTGGTAGAGTCTGAGATAGAGAATGTACAAGATGAGCTCAGAACATCTTATAATGCTAGAAAGCAAGGAAACAGGATCCAGGCACTGTGTCAGAAGAGCTCAGGAACTAGCATCATGGATTTTCAATGGCTGAAGAGTGGATGTTTTGAGTACAAGTAACTGCAGTGAATTGAAAGGCACAAAATATGTTTACATCCATGTGTTCATGATGATACAAAAATAAATAAATAAAGCATCCTTGAAGGACGCTAAGGGACCAATTTTAAAGAAAATTACAGTAGTTATCCTGCTTTCCCTATATGAACTGTTCCTAAGAATAATCAAATAGATAAAGAGAGAAAGGAAAATTTCTCTTTGTTGAGTAATCCACAAAGGAATGATAGAATGAGAAAAATAATCATCATTTTTGCAGTCTGTAATGAATGACTCTATCTAGTCATCAAGTATGGATGGCCACTAACATCACGAAAAGACAGACAAGTAGACATAACCAAGTGTAAGGCCATGTGAGGTATTCTTGCCAAAACATCAAACTTGAATCAGGTCAAGCTTCTAGACCAAATATACAGAAGAGACAAAGGGACAGGTCAATACCATGACAATATCTTATGCAAAAAAAAACATTACAAGAAGCTGACAAATGGCCCATATTTTTCAACAGTTAAATTGTAATGGAGGGGGAAAGAAAAAGAGAGATGGAAGGGTATCCTAGAGATTAAAAGAGACTTAAGAGACCTCTTAGCTACTTGAAATATCTGTACCTTGTTTAGATTTTGATTAAAATAAATAAATTACTCAAATGGACAATTGAGAACTTTAAATACTAATTATTTGCTGATGTTAATGATATATTGGTTTTGTTTAAATGTATATAATGGTTGAAGGATTATTTAAAAATGAACTTAATTTTTAGTTATAGATGCTGAAATAGCAGGTAAAAAGTTAAAATATGTGGAAACAATCTAAATAAGAATGTGGTGAAATGGGTGGAGGTATAGAGAAGAAAAGATTGGCTTTGAGTTAATTTTGAAGTTGGATGATGAGTACATGTGGTTTTATTATACTCTTCTCTAATTTTTTTATGTGTTGGAAGTTTTCTCTAATAAGTTTATAGAGAATGAAAATGTTAATAGTGATAGAATTCCAGACGTCTGTGTCTTTATTCTGTGTTTCTCTATGGTCATTCTTTAGTTAAAGCAAATATTGCTGCATACTATTGAAGGAGATTTGTAGCAATTCTTTGCAATTACTTTCTAGGTTTCTGATGCAAATAATATCCCAGGACTTTTGGTTCTCAAAAGCTTGGCCTATCTGAACAAAGGCTCATTAAATGAAGCTTCAAAGGTCGGTTTTTTTCATTCAAGGTGAGATTTTTTTAAGAAGTTATTTTTTATTTGGATATGGAATTGACAGATATCTACTTTATAGATTATGGAAGACGTTCTCTCTTCTCACCCTGACCTAGCTGAAGCTCATGCCCTGGAAGCCTTTATTCATTTTACCAAAAAGGACTATGTACAAGCAGAAAAATGGTAAGGATATATAGATTGCTTGTAGATCAAGTCATATCTTAGTTTTTTATATTTTTCAAAAATTCAAAATAAATGGGCTTGATAAAGATCTAGTTTTATATAAATTTGATCTTGTAAGCTTTATTAGTATTTTTAAGAAATGTATTTAGCATATAACACAGTAACTATAAACATTTCCATGATGAGTTTAAAATGTGATCAGCTGATTATCGTATTCAGTAAGTAACCAAACATAATGTTTGGTGTGAACACTTAGCACATTGGTAGTGCTAAAGGCCATTGTGCTTTTTAAAGTTCCTGTTACTAAAAACAAATCATGTTGCTTTTTTTCCCCCATTATAATCTGAATCCTGAAGTAGTGACTTGTTTCAAAATCAGCATCCTTGAATCATTCAAACTTTGATTGCTTCAACTAGGAGTCTGCTATATCACATAAATTTTAATATTTTTTACTTCCCCTTGGTGATTTAGTTTTCAGAGAGCTCTTGAGAAAGATGCTGAAGTTGCTGAATATCATTACCAACTTGGGTTAACATATTGGTTCATGGGTGAAGAAACAAGAAAAGATAAAACTAAAGCTCTTACCCACTTTTTAAAGGTAAAATAAGTGCTACTTTTAATTCTTAATTGAAATGAATTCATTATAAACCCATAAATAATAATTATATAAGTTGTGTACTTGAAATTACTACTGAACTGATTTTCATGTTTCATCTTTCACACATAAGGTTTTGTGAGAATGTTATATGGATTTTCAAGGAGAAAATTGAATCATAATAGTTATTTATTTAAAAATCATGTGTGATGGAAATAAGACACAATTATCTCTGAAAAACAGTTTTTAGGTAATTTGCAGTGTGATTTTATGTAACTCTAGATGTTAAAGTCTTTCTTATTTTGACTAATAAAAGCAGATAATTTAAATTTCACATTTCTTTTAACAAAGATAACATTTTTACTCTTATACTAAGCAGTGACGGCTAGTTTTCATGTCTGTTTTAAATCTTATATTAGAGGGTTTTGGCATATTTTTATATATATTTAATAAACCTATTCCTTTTTTATTTTTTAATCTGTGTATTTACATTTTGTGCTTTTAAAGGGACCCTTCCAAACAAATTTTAATATTCTGTTGTTATTAATTTTTAATTGGAAGGCTGCCAGACTGGATACATATATGGGCAAAGCTTTCTGCTACTTAGGTCATTATTACAGAGATGTAGCAGGAGATAAAAACAGAGCTCGTGGATGTTATAGGAAAGCTTTTGAATTGGATGATACTGATGCTGAATCTGGAGCTGCAGCTGTTGATTTAAGCGTGGAGCTTGAAGAGATGGTATGTCTAATAACAAGCACACTTTTATCTTTTGTTTTATGTGAAGTGTAGAAATAGAAACATTTTTATGTATGTATACTTACAATTATTTTTATTATATTTTGTAAATGCAGTATAAATTATTTTGTCACTGTTTGTAGAGTACATTTTTTTCCTTTGGCAGACATTAAAATCCTCATCATTTATTGTTGAAACTGTAGTTCAGTGTACACCAGTGTTAGTTTAAAAAACCAGAAGTGGTAAATGGAAATATATTTGAATACTTTACATAAGTGTTCTGTATTTTTATGATATTTGATATCTCTAATATTAGTCCTTTCTTCTTCTTAGGAAACTGCCTTAGCTATCCTAACAACAGTAACTCAGAAGGCAAGTGCTGGAACTGCCAAATGGGCTTGGCTTAGGCGAGGACTGTACTATTTGAAAGCTGGTCAACATTCTCAAGCAGTGGCTGAGTAAGGCACCTTACTGTATTTAAACTCTGTTAAACAGCCTAATGGTTTCTTAAACTCCATTTGTACCCCAAATAAACTTTACAGGTTAACTCACGCCAGGTTGTGTTTTGAGGGAAGAAATAATAAAATTTATTTAAGGTTCATTGATTCTTATTATCTTCAAGGCACTGGAGTTGCAAAAATGGATTAAATAATGTCCTGTTGCTAAGGAGATAGCCAATCTAGTGAAGTCTAATAGTATCATACATATAGTAGGTTCTCCATAGAAATTCAAGGAATGATGAAAGCTGAGGCTATTACCTTTGTTCTCCAAATGACATACATTGTTTTCGGGCAGTGGAGACATCAGCAGCTTGAAGGGCATTTGGAGCAGCTCATTTTTAGTCATTTTGGTTTGAAATACACTTAAGGGTAAATAAAGAATGTATATTTGAATAAAGATAAAGCTGCTTCTGATTTATGTTAATATCTATAATATAGGCATTTAAAATATTTTCTGGAAATGGAATTTAATCAGAAATTTTAAGCATTATCCCTGTTTTCTAACTGTGATTATTTCTGTTTTGGTAGGATTGGCGTGGTTTGGAGATGAGGCATACTGAGATATATAGCTATTCTGGTAGGATAGGATGAAAATTTTCCAGGTAGTCAAAAAAAGAAATTCTGATTAGCACTTCTTAAAAAAAATTAGTTTATTCTTACTTATTTTGAATTTGTAATAAAATTTCTTAATATTAAGAAATATTCAAAGCTATAAAGGAACAGATATACCTGCTTTAAATAGCACTTTTACAAATAGAAGGAAGCATGGATATGTGTGATTCAGTTGAATTATTTTATATTTTTCCTTTCAGATGTGGAAGTAGTTCTATTACTTTTAGTTCTCTTACTGTTTCTTGAAATTTTAGTTTACAGGCAGCATTAAGGGCAGACCCAAAGGACTTCAATTGTTGGGAATCATTAGGAGAGGCATACTTAAGCAGAGGTGGCTATACTACAGCCTTGAAATCCTTCACAAAAGCCAGTGAGCTGAACCCAGAATCCACATACAGTGTGTTTAAGGTGGCAGCAATACAGCAAATCCTAGGCAAATATAAGGAAGCTGTAGCTCAATACCAGCTGATCATTAAAACGAAAGAAGATTATGTACCTGCTTTGAAAGGTAATTTTTTAAATAGCTCCTTTGATTTTTGTGATTCAAAAGTACAAAATCCATGAGTGAATTTCCTAAATGTATTTAGTAACTTGTAAAAAGGACTTCTTGCCTGGCTGGTGTGACTCAGTGGTTGAACTTTGACCCATGACCCAGGAGGTCACTTTTTGATTTCCTGTCAGGGCACAGACCTGGGTTATGGGCTTGATCTCCAGTAGGGGGCATGCAGGAGACAGCCAGTCAGTGATTCTCTCTCTTCATTGCTGTTTCCATCTCTCTATTCCCTTCCTCAATAAAATCAATAAAAAAATATTTAAAAGAAAAAAATAAGAGCCTGGCCTGCGTGGCTCAGTGATTGAGCATCGACCTATGAACCAGGAGGTCATGGTTCGATTCGCGGGCAAGGGTGGGCACATAGTCAGGGTTGTGGGCTTGATCCCCAGTGTGCGGCATGCAGGAGGCCACCGGTCAATGATTCTTTCTCATCATTGATGTTTCTTTTTTTTTTAAATATATTTTATTGATTTTTTTAGAGAGGAAGGGAGAGAGAGAGAGAGAGCCAGAAACATCGATGAGAGAGAAACATTGACCAGCTGCCTCTTGCACACCCCCTACTGGGGATGTGCCCGCAGCCAAGGTACATGCCCTTGACCAGAATCGAACCCAGGACCTTTCAGTCCATAGACCGATGCTCTACCACTGAGCCAAACCGGTTTCGGCTCATCATTGATGTTTCTATCTCTCTCTCTTACCTTCCTCTCTGAAGTCAATAATATATATATTGATATCAAAAAACAGAAAGAAAAAAGGACTTCCTTAGTCAACAGTTAGCATTCAGTATGAACCTCTGATAGTATTGCTTGTTATATAGATTTGACTTGTTTTATAACAGTCAGTAAATAGTAATATGATAGAGATTTAACCTTTAGACAAATATGATAGATAATGGATATAAAATGGATTTCTAAAACAAGAGTTTTCTATTATATCCTCAGTAGGTTAATAGATTTTAGTTATTTTGTAAATTATAGAAGCTCATTTTTTCAATTTTTAAAAAATTTTAGAGGCAATTTGTATTATTTTTGTAAGTATCTAAATCAATTTCTCCATAGATTACTTTAGTAAAAGTAAAAGATCATCATTCATATCTAATCAAATTTTTATTATAACTAATCAAAATCATGATATATGCTTTTCTCTACTTCCTTTTCCTTTTTAAAGAAACAGTTGAGATTTAAATCAGAAATAGTGTTGGGAATCATCAGGAGAGGCATACTTAAGCTAAGGTAGCCATACAACAGCCTTGAAAATGTTTGAAGTGACATGAAATTTAAGCCTTGAAAACCTTTTTCCTAATTTTTTAAAACTCAAGGAGAACTGACATTAATTAAATGTTTACTAAGCACTTGAGGAAATTGCTATTTCATTTAATCTTTATAGTATAGTTATATAGTTTTGAATATTTAAAAAAAATAAGATTTTGTTTTATAATATTAATAAGTAATAAAATGATAGAGCATTTAGGTAATATCCCCATTTTCAAAACTGATGTTTTAAGAGGTAACTTACCCAAAGTCAAGGGAATTCTTGGGTTCCATATGTAGTTTTTATTTTTCTAGTACCTGTTCACTCCAGTAAAGCCCTGCCATTTGAATTCCTTACTAAATATATGCAAGACCATGCTTTAAAATAATTTTTATAAAATACTATTCAGTTTTTTTTTCTAGAACGTGTCTTTAATATGCTAAGTATACTTTTTACATGTTTTAACAACTTCAAACTTACCTGGTTTTAGGTTTGGGTGAATGCCATCTCATGATGGCAAAAGCAGCTCTAGTCGATTATCTTGATGGGAAAGCTGTTGACTACATAGAAAAAGCACTGGAATATTTTACTTGGTTAGTATTATTATTATTATTATTAGTCATTGTGTTTATTTTCTTATTATAATAAAGCCAAATTTAGAATAAATTCTATTTAGAATAAACATTCTATTTGTATTTTGTTAGATATAGTGTCCATTATTCAGAATATCAAGCAAAGAATAACAGACAAACCAATTCTACAATATGTTGTAATATATATTGTATTAATTTAGCACTGGGGAACAGGTATAATTTCTTGCTCTCAAGTAGGTGACATGCTGGACACATAGGGGAAGGTGGGAAGGAAGAAACAGTGGAGCAGCAGCTCTGATAACCCTGGGTTAGTGTTCTTTCAGGAGGCCTGGGGATGTATCTAAAATTGGAATGAGCAGAAAATAGGGCTTCAGGTGCACCCTGTGCTTTCTTTCAGTGGTAAGAGCTTATTTTAGGCCTACTGATTGGGCCAGAGGTAAAGAGAAATGAATAATCTGATAGCTCCTGGAGAGAATCTGTGTAGGAAAAAAATGTGACTAATAACAAGAAAGGAATCAGAGAAATTTGAATAAATCTGATGTTTTGTTGAACTGAGCTGGGTAGAAGCGTTATTTGTGGTAAATGGCTTTAAAAGATCTACAAGTTAGACAAACATTTGAAGACTTTTGGTCTTCAACATCTTTCTGTGTGTCCCCTCCTTTCATTTCCTACTTGCCTTCTCTGTTCCCTCTTGATTTGGTTGCTCCAGGATTGCTTTGCTTTGAATATGAACCAAATATGAAATGAAAACTTTAGCCTTTTTCTCCCACTGATTTTTATTGCTACCTTTGAAGTCTCACATGATATAGCTCTTTCCAAAGACGAGGGTATTGTGAAGAAGGCACACTTTGTTGGAACTATATTTAAGAGTACATGGCGAACCTTTGAATGGTGATACTTGAGCTA
This sequence comes from Pipistrellus hanaki, assembly GCF_964339955.1. Lineage (NCBI taxonomy): Eukaryota > Metazoa > Chordata > Mammalia > Chiroptera > Vespertilionidae > Pipistrellus > Pipistrellus hanaki. The sequence continues at coordinate 48,114,660 of NC_140506.1, read as the reverse complement.
AAAATACTGCCTTTCTTAGCTTGGGAAATTTTGTTCTGGGAAGCATGTAGCACGCACATCCAATTAAAAGGCGGTATTAAAACTTTTAAAATGATAACCCCACCCTGGCTGGCGTGCTCAGTGATTAGAGTGTCCCTTTGGGTCCTGGGTTCAATTCCTGTCAAGAGCATATACCTGGGTTGCAGGTTCCTCACCCTGGTTGGCAGGAGGCAACCAGTTGATGTTGCTTTCCCACATTAGTGTTTCTCCTCTCTTCATTCCCTTTCATTCTCTCTAAAATCAATGGGGGGAAAATCCTCCAAAGAGTATTAGTAAAAATCAGTGATAATCCCAAAATTTATATTTACTTCTGTATTTAAAAATTCACATTACCACAATTCTTACGTAAGTGTGATAGAAGTTATTTCATTTCTCAGATATTTTTTATTGAACTTAAAAGGAGATAAGTATATAGACTGTCAAAATTGTTTTTCTTTGTATCTATTTTCTTTTTTCATATTGTCAATTTTAGAAATTACGCTAAGTTATTTAGGCAAAGGAACTAGAAATAGTGTTGTCCTTCTTCCTGGTCATCGCAGGGGTTTTCAGGGATAACTGCAATAATTTTTCCAACTTCCCTGGAAGATACTTGAAAATGATTTTTTGGCTGGACTCCATGAATAGGAAAGGCTATGAAAAATGTTCCATCTGCTTGTCCATCTGCCAATAATATAGTTGTTTGTGATAGCTTATTATCAAAATTTGGCTTAACTGAAATTGCTGTGCTTTATTTATAAGATCTCAAAAAGAGAAAAATGAAATGTATAGCTGAGATTTTTTCTCTTTCTAAAAAGAACTTCCCTTTATCATCATAATTAATACTGCTATTTACTTTTTTGAGCTTGTCCATTCAGTAAATATGGGTTTTCACATTTTTTATGTTTTGATTTTTGGAATTGGTCTCAGAGAGTAAAAGTCCTTTGGACTACCAAATATATTTGGTATGTTATACATTTACTAGGCTTTTTTTTTTTTAAAGCAAAAACTTGAATTTATAATAATCCACTGTAAAACAAGAGTGTTAACAGCTTTACTGCTTGGTTATTAAGCAAACAAACAAACACAAAGAGCATAGTTTTTAAAAAGTCAATATTAAAAGAAATTGGTTCTGAAAGAATTAGTCATTTATTTATGTGATTTCTGCTACTTCTAACAAAAATAATGAAGAGTACCAAAAAAATATTTGTAAAGTTTCTGGTTCTTAACTTAAAACAATCAATTCTTTGCCTGGCCGATGTGGCTCAGCTCAATTGAGCATCATACACCAAGAGGTCACAGGTTCAATTCTGATCAGAGCATCTGCCCAGGTTGTGGGCTTGATTCCCACTGGAGAGCCAATCAATGTTCCATGTTTCTATCTTTTCCTTTCTCTCTCAAAAAAAAAAAAAAAAAAAAAAAATCAATAAAGACATTTAAAAAAATACACGAAACAATCAGTTCCTTCTCTTTCCTCTCCCCTTCTTCTTCCTATTAGGGAGGTGGTAAGGTATAATTCAGTTAGAAGGAATTTAGTAAATCATTCGCTGAACTTAATTAAGGAAGTAGATTTTAATCAGGATTGTATGTATAATTTTTCTGTTTTAATTGTATAATAAGTAATAATGAGGGAGGTAGTCTATACTTTTGAAAATTGGAAAGAATTACGCTTTTTTTTTTTCTTTTTTTTTTTCAGGGCTCTGCAGCATCGAGCTGATGTGTCTTGCCTTTGGAAGCTAGTTGGGGATGCTTGTACCAGTCTGCATGCTGTCTCAGCATCTAAAGTGAATGTTAATGTTTTAGGAGTCCTTCTAGGCCAGAAAGAAGGAAAACAAGTATTGAAGAAAAATGAGCTCCTCCATCTTGGAGGAAGGTAATTTACAAAGATTGCCAGATAATGACATTCAAATTGAATAAGGATATGATAACAAAACTTAACATCCACTTTTACATTTCCATAGGTGTTACGGGCGTGCATTAAAACTGATGTCTACATCTAATATGTGGTGTGACCTTGGAATTAATTATTATCGTCAAGCACAACATCTAGCAGAAACTGGCAACAACATGAATGATCTTAAAGACTTGTTGGAGAAATCATTACATGTATGGTTTTGAGAAATTTTTCATAAACTTAAAAAAATGAAGTGCTTTTCTGACAAATTTTATTGATAAAGGAAATAACTTTAGTGTTTTTACATTAACCATATTTATCTTGATATATGTACTGACATTCAAAGAGTTAAAAAAAATAATCTAACTTTATTTTTCAGTGTCTGAAAAAGGCAGTGAGACTCAACAGTAAAAGCCACTTATACTGGAATGCTCTTGGTGTGGTTTCATGTTATAGTGGTAAGAATTGAATAACACTTCAGTAATTTTAGAAGATTGCTCATTTCAGGTAAAAATGTTCAGTTTCATTAAATTCTGTATTTTTTAGGTATTAAAAATTATGCCCTTGCTCAACATTGTTTCATCAAATCAATCCAGTCAGAGCAAATTGTGAGTGTTCTATGTGTCTATCAATGAAAAAAGACTTTTTGAAATTTAGTGTGAATAATTTTCTGAGACTTCCATAGAGACAAGACCTAATTTTTATACATATATATATTTTAGAATCCTGTTGCATGGACCAACTTGGGAGTGTTATATCTTGCAAATGAAAAAATTGAGGTAACTGTGCTGACTGCTTTGTCATATTAAAAGTAAAGAACATTTTCTGTACCTGATTTCTTCATAATAACACAATTTCTTGTGGAGAAATAACTTCATACATTGTTATCTATCCAGTATGCTCTCTAATATGCTAGATAATTAATGATATTCAGTTTATGTTATTGAATAATGAATGTAAGATTTATTTTCCTTTCTATACCACTCAAGAAATTTATGGTTTTATAATTCTTTTGGTTTTTCATTTAGAGATTAAAACAATTCTATGAATTATTTGGGTGGTTTTTTTTGTTTTTTTGTTTTTATATCTATACATGTAAGGGGAGTCCCATGTAGGTGGTATTGAGGGTAGGGTGATGAAATAAGGGAGATGATTAGTACTCTCTAGCAGCTTAAATTTAACATTTTTGGGGTGATTTATATTTGGCTTTATCTGATGTTAATCCCTTTATAATCCAAATGCAATTTGTCATACTCAAACAGAGAATTGGGCATATGTTTGTAGGTGATGTTTAGAAGTTTCTATAAATCCACAGATAACATCTTTACTGTTTTGTTTCAGCCAGCATACCAAAACTCACCGTTTTAAAGTAGTGTTAGTAATATTCTTAGGAATACATTAAGTCACAGCAGAGATTGCTTTAGAAGATTGTAAATATAACAAAGAAAAATATTAATGTGGATCTTCGTATATATGAAAAAATTTATTTTTAAATTTAAACAAAGTAAGATCTTAATAAACCATGGATGTGGTTTTATGATAACATGATGCATTTGCCCATTAGTTTACTTTTTTGGAGGAAAAATAAGTCTTGTTTCCTGCCACACATAGATTATTGAGAAAGTGATAGGAAGCAGCATATAATGTTATTTTTTTGTAGCAGGAAAAAAGAATGACATGCAACTTAATGTGCCCAACTACAGTATCTTTAAAATCTCCTGACTTCTTAGCACAGATCATGTCAGCCACTCTTGTTGTCTAGTAGCAGTTATATATCTCAGACTTTGTTGGTTGTTGGAAGACTTTGTCTTCCTCCCAGCTAAGCTCAAAAAGAGGGGAATAGATACAGCCTTACTTACTTTCTTCAAACCTAGCAAATAGATGGGTAATTCGTTAAAAGTTCTACCAAATGTAAGGTGAACATCTATATGCCCTTTCATTGGGACCAGAACCCCTAACCCTGTAGAAAAATCTGTTGTACCCCAGGAATGCTCTGGTGGAGCACTGATTTAAGTGTTGCTAATTGTGTTTAAGCAATCATATACGTTGATAAGTCTCAGTTTTCTTATTCTCTCTATGATTTTTAAACATAGACAATTTAATATTAAATATATAAAATGACTTGATATGTTATTTTTTGTTTTTGTTTCCTAGCAAGCTCATGAAGCTTTCAAAACAGCTCAGTCCCTTGATCCATCTTATTTAATGTGCTGGATTGGACAAGTAAGATAACATTTAGTTATTAATAATCCTATTGACATAAATAACCTATTAATATAAGTGGTATAAATAACCTATTAATATAAGTGATAATAAGAATAACAGGTTCTTTGTATACATTATTTCAGTTAAACTTTCATCAGTTCTTTGAGTTGGTGGTAGTTGTTAAACTTTTTATAGATGTGGAATTGAAGCTCAGAGATCCTAACTAAGTATAGTGCCCAAAGTCCTACAGCTTGTAATGATTAAGCATTGATTTGGGAGGCTTTTAACCCCATCGGTCTGACATTATTATGCTTAAAGAATAAACCAAGAGCTATGTTTACTCCTGCCCCAAATGAAAATCTACAATATCATTTTGATTGTTTTCTCGTTTTCTGAAAAGTTTTTATAATTTTATTTGAACTTGTTTGTATAAGTCTGTTAACCCCTCTCCCCCCAAATTTAGATTTTTTTTGTACTGCCAAATAGATATCAAGATACTTGGTTAGTGATATGAGTCTGTCACTGATTATTTTTTTCATTTTTTTTAACCTTAAAAAAATTGCTGGATTCAATGTTCTCACCTGAAAAAGAAGGGGATTAGAAAGGGTAGCCTCTAAATCCTGTGTAGTTGAGAAATTAGTAATTGGTTTTTTTTTGTTTTGTTTTGTTTTTTTGTTTTGTTTTGTTTTGTTCAGAGAATAGTAGAGGCATCACCAATATCAGAAAATTATTAATCTAAATTATTATTAATAATTTTTATTGTACTTTTAACTCTTGGGTCTAATTCTAGCTAATTGGTGAAGAAACCAAGTTAGCAAGGCAAACTTCCTGTTCCCTTAACTGTGGTAGCATGTGGGAGCAATGGCATTACTATACTAATCTCTATATAAGTTATTAGACACAAGGGCTAAAGAATTTTCATTTCTACCTGTTCCAAATGTCTCAGTGCTCTAGGTTGATTCATCTTAGATGTTGTCAGAAAAACATATTTTTCAGATATTTTAGTTCTTAAAAATAATTTATTTCAGGAAATAATAGTAAATTTAATTAAAATAGTAATAATAGAATTGAGATTTAATGCTAATTTTTAATAATATTAGTAATAAATGATTAAAAAACCCTGATTTCTTTAAAAGATAGTCTTGAAAGTAATTCTAACTTATTACATAGTCTCATAAAGTCAATAGCACAGGTATACTATTTAAAATTCTGAGGCGGTTTTAAAAACAAACATATTGTGACTCTACCCCATATCTCTGGAAACTAGGGGAGAGGACCTTCTTTTAAAAAAGTTACACAAGTGAATCCGAGCTGACCCTGTGATTAAGAATCCTATTCCAGACAAATACCAGTATGAATCAATCAAGGGTGAGAGGGGAGGGAGGAGGTTGCAGATGGCATTCTGAAAGCATTTGTCTGCTTAAGGTCCAATTTAATAAGTCATTCTTGTCCTCTGAGCCATGGGAATATGGTAGACAAGACTGAACTAGAAATTAAATTTGCTTTTAAGCACAGCTTTTAAACGTTTGCTTTTTCCAGTTTCATTGATGATAATGATGATGATGGTGATGATTTGATGATGATGATGATGATGATTACTCCTTTTAAACATGTTAGGAACCTCTTTTTCTTCATAGGCTCTTATTGCAGAGACAGTTGGAAGTTACGACACCATGGATCTTTTCAGGCACACCACAGAACTCAGTATGCACGTAAGAATTTGAGCATTCTTCTTAGGATTCACTAATGAGAAAAGTATTATCTTTGTTGAGAAAATGGATACTTAGTGGTATCAGATGTTAATGACAGCACTTCTCTCTCCTCTTTATTCTTTCTCAAAAGCAGATAAGCTATCTTTAATTAAAGACATCAAGATCTGATGAAATGACATTGGTATTCAGTAGGTACAGTAGTAGTCTTGTAGAGTAGAGACTCTAGAAAAAATAAATATAAGATGAGTACTAACTCAGTTGATATTCCTAGATTATTTATGAAAGTGTTTTACGATTCTTTTGATTGGTAATTATTACTTTGACCTATGGGAATGGTGCTGAAAAGCAGCAAACTAAGCCATCAGGCGGGACTCTGTTGTCTGCACTTAATTTATCCCATTTGATTCTTCTGCTTAGGGTTGAAGCAAGACTTAAATATGTTCTTAGCTGTATTATTTCATAGTGACCCTGTAAAGGTACTTAACAGTTAACTTAAAACTAAGGTGTGCTATTTATTGTATTGAAGTGCATTGTTTCATTTCTTCATTTTGTATTGATATATTTATTACTCTATGTCCACTTGTTAACTTTGGCTTTTTTAAAGACTGAGGGAGCAATGGGTTATGCATACTGGGTCTGTACTACATTGCAAGATAAAAGCAACAGAGAAACAGACCTGTACCAGTACAACATCCTCCAGATGAATGCTATCCCAGCAGCACAGGTTGTTTTGAGTAAATACATAGGTAAGGCACCTGTTATATGATGACAAGATATTTTAATAACTGTTGAAATAATTTAATGAATTTTTAAAATTAGTTAATTATAAATTAAATATTAGTGTTCCTTAAGCCATGAATTTGCCTTTTCTAACCCAGTGGCCAAGCAGTCTACTTTTTAAACTTTAATAAAGACTTTGAAGAGGGATGAAACGTTAGCTAGTGATTCAAGATAAAAGTGATTTCCATGTTGTACTGGAAACATTTTGGAGCCTAAAGGGCCCGAGTTGCTGCTATTCTAGCTCTGCCATTTACTTTAGCTACAGTCTTAGGCCAAGTATTTTACTTTTCTTAACTTCTTTTAACCTTGGAAAGTAGAGATAACAGCACCTGGGTTGTAGAGATGTGAGAATTAAATGAGATAATGTGCTTTAAGTTTCAAACCCAGTGCCTTTAACCTCCCACTTTAATACCTGATTTTTCTTTAAGATACTGGAAAAATACGTTTAGGCCTAGGAAAAGGATAGAATGGTGAAGTTTTATTAACCATCTATTATAATAATTTCCTTTCCATAATAAAACTACTATTGAATTTTAATCTCCCCTCTATCATTTAGTAGCCATAATAAAACCCTGAGCATGTTACCAAATTGAATTTTAGTTAAACCCTACAAAATGTGCAGAGTAACTGACATACTTTACATGCTCAAGAAATGTTAGTTTTGCTAGTATTTTTTTTTTAAATCTTTTGACAAAATTCGAATAATGAAACAAGGCATTTAAGCAGGAATATTGGCAGTTGAATAACAAAGAGTCAAATAAATTGTGAAAAGCTGAAGAGAAAATGCCTCATCATAGATATTGAATGGTTATAATATCCATTGAGCCTGGGGCACTTGAGAAGAATGCTATTATTTTAAAGTCAGCACTTTGGGGCATTCACATGTTATTGGTATGCTAAAACGAATGAATCTAATGAATACCTAGAGCCTCTGTGAAAGCATATGATCAGAAATTTCATTGATAGGTTTCCTTACAGAATGGGTAATATTTATGAAGGATTTAAATCTAGAGTTTTCTGCGAAATTCAGATTACTAGAGCAACAAACAAATCATTTCCTGAGAGTTTTACACAGTTACATTTTTAACTCCATAGTGGAGTCATAATGATAACATATTCACTTAACAAATTCAACTACATGTGCTTAGCCATAAATGAATAAATTAGGAGAGAAAAGAGGGAGAGTACAGTATCTCCATCTGTCCTGCTGGGTGCTTCAGGACGAGCAGATGAAAGGCACGCTCTCCTTTTATTCAGTTTGACTCTATTTTGGTGCCCCTCTCCTTGTGTGATAACTTGAGGATTTTTCAAGAATAACTTGACTGTGATTTTCACCTTATGCTTTGATGTTAGAATCTAAACATCATATAATGTAATATGATTTGCCAGGGCTGACCAGCAGCCCCTGAACAGCAGATGAACAGATTGCTTCAACACAGTTTCACTGTGAAAGAGAGGGCTAAGGTATGGCCTGGCCAAAGGGACTAGGCAGCCTCAATTTCCTGCCTTGTTAGCCTTTTATTGCGGTTTTTATCTTTAGACTAGAGGCCCGATGCATGAAATTTATGCAAGAGTAGGCATTCCTTCCTCCAGCTGCCTGCATTGGCTTCCCTCTGGCACCCGGGACCCAGGCTTCCCTCACAGCCCTGGCTTCATCCGGAAGGTTGTCCGGAAGGATGTGCAGTCTAATTAGCATATTATGTTTTTATTATTATAGATACAATCAGTAAGGTGAGCAATCTTGGGAGGACACATGTGTTTACATTGTCCTCTAGGTAAGGGTATCCAGGGATTAAGGATAAGGATTCCAGTGAGCACCTGGGGGTCTGCATGTGCACAGACTTGTTTGGAAAAGTTAAGGAGTAATTAGGGGTCCCACCTTCTGCACTCCCTTAAGTCTGTATTTCAGTAAACAGGGCAGGTGGCCTTCCACACACTTCCCCTTTATCAGAATATCCTTCTTATAAACTTTCCAATCAAGTCTTGTGTGCTCTCCAACAATGATTATACCTTATGCTTTATGTTAAAATATAACCATCACATAAGCTATGATATGATTACACTATATTTTGTTAAATAACTTAAGGGATTTGAAGGCCTTCTTAATATAGCTTTTAATTAGATGTTTTCTTTGTACATCATCAGATGCATGATCTTTTTTGACATGAAAATTTCAAAATACTGCATTGGCAATACCAAAGTCATCATCTGTTTCTAGTGTATGGTATTGAGTTATTTTTTAAAAACATACATAAAATTGGAACACAACCCCTAAGAAAAATTAATCCCAGGAAGGTTCACATGATTGGCTGAAGAACTTAATTTTCCTTATAAATCAAATGCATAGTTTTAACATGAGGTACATTTTCAAGTTATTATATCATTAGGGATAAAAATGGTTAAACTTTAAAACATTTAAAGTTTAACTATAAATGTTACTGAATAATTTGGAAGAATTATAATTTGTAGTAACTATAAATGTTACTGAAAAATGTGGAAGAATTATGAAATAATTTACTGGCATTTTATAGTCAAGATAATCAGACTGCTATTCTTAATGCCAAAGATTTCAAGAGCTAATCTGTTGTTTAAAATATTTAAAAATTGAAAATAAAATTGATATCTTACAAACACAACTATTATGTACATGTAAAGAACAGGTATTTTTTGATTTCCAGAAAGAATTCCAAACTATGCTCCAGCTCTAACAATGTTGAGTTATTTGAATGAACATCTACAGCTAAAAAAGGAAGCAGCAGAAGCACTTCACAGGTAAACTTTGCCTTTAACCGAGATGCCATCCTTATATGTTAGTGGCCTTTTTTTATTTAGTCTCACTCTCATAAAGAAGGTACTAAATAATAGTTTTAATTTTTTCCTAATATTTATTATTATTACATCTATGAGGGTGAAAATACGCAATTTAAATTTTGAGCTATATTTTGGTTTTTGTTTCTTAACCTCAGAGAGAGAGAGACAGAGACACTTAGGGGGGGGAGAGAAAAGGAACACCAAACTAAAAAACCCTCAGATTCTGTTTTAGAAAAATCCATCCCTTTAGACTGTGTCTAGCTTTATTAAATACATGTATTTATTCAGAGAAGGAATCAGAACATTATTTATTGTTTGAGCCACTTTAGTCTATATTTACCCATCAGTAAATGTTTGTTGAACTGCTGTGAATCAAGCAGTGTCCTTGGCTCTGGCAGCTAGCAGTGAGCTAAAGCAGACACAGGCCCCTTTTTCATGGAGCTCCTATTCAGGTCAGGGAGACACATGATAGGCTAGTAGGTCATCTGTGATGGTAATAATTGCTAAGAAAGAAAATCAAAGCAGAGAACCAGAAATTACAGAGGCAGGCAGTGAATTTGAGGTAGGTTTTAAGAAGGTGGGTTTAATAAAGAGGCAAATGAGGCCTGGCCTTAATGAAGCCATTTGGTTGTCAGGACAAGAAAACTCCAGGCAGAAGAAACAATAAGAGCAAGTACTCTGAGTCAGGGGTGCACTTGGCATGTCGAAGAAACAAGGACATGTGTTCAAGTGCAGTGACCAGACAGGACAGTAGGAAAGGAAATAAACAAAGTTTGATTCTCTGCAAATTATTTGATTCTTGAATAAGAAAATAACTTGATCTTGTGAGGACCAGATGAAAAGTTAAAAGACCTGGTTGCTGAACTTCTGAGGTGCCCCCAATCTAAATAAATAGATTTTTAGAAGAAGTCGTGTTAGATTTAAAAGAAGTAATTGAGGTTTCCTAAATACTTTGCCATTTTTTAATGGATCTCTCTGTAGTGCAAAGAAGTAATCGCTAGATGGTACTGAAGGTTATATAATGAAGTTATTTTTCCAGGTGTAAGTGAAGAGGATTATGAAAAACCACAATTATATTTCTTTCCCTGTCACAATAAACTTACCAGTAAGCAAACAGTATAAATATGATAGAATACAACAGTGAGCAGGATTTTTAAACACAAAACTAGAAATCTTAAGAGTGCTCACTACATTTTGGGGTACATATTATAATCACACATTATGAATCTGATACTGGTTATACCGTTAGCCTAAAATGGCAACTCCAAAGTCACTTGGGTATGTACCACTCCTTCATTACTGTGGTTTTTGCCTTAAACAAGTTTTTGAGGCTTGAAACTACAAGTTAGGTATTAAATCTAACCAGAAATATAGTTTTTAATATAGTACTGTCTCTACAATACTCTCTCCTAGACTTCTCTGGCTAATTTTTGTTTTTCATGTAAATCAGGGGGAGTAGAAGCTTTTCTTGAGTGTTTCTTCCTGGTTAATCCTTTGTAAACAGAAAATAAAATAAAATATTACTAAGTATTTCATTCCTTTAGTTGTTAAACATTTCCCTGCTTGCCCAAAGGGGACTGTTCAGGAGAAGGTAAAAAATCCGGGCTGTTAGCATGTTGGTGAATTAATTCAAGCCTCTGAGGACTCCTTGTAACACTTTCCTTTCTTTGAAGTCAGTATTGCTCACATATGTTTCTGTATATAACCATTAAAGGCACATGAAAGCATTTCCTGACTTCCTAACTCAAACTACTATTATATAAATATTTTAGAGTGTTTCTATATAGTTCTAATATGTCAGAAATTAAGACATCAACATAGTTGTTTTCCCATCCTTAGATTAAAATTTTTGGAATATTTAAAACTGTTCCTTAACCTGAGAGAAAGAGAGAGAAAGGGAGAGAAAGAAAGAAATGATTTCACTTATAAGATTTACTTTGCTAAAGTAATTTTCCTGGCAATCTAAAATCTTAAGTATTAAGTATTCTTTTGTGGTACCAGTTTAATAAAGTGTGAATAGGTGTTATAACTTAGCATTAAAGAAATAGTGGAATTAAACAAAAGCAAAAATCTGTAGATTCAATTAATGAAGAAGGGTGAAAAAATGCTATTGCATATAAATAACTTAAAATGCCTTTTTTTTTTTTTTTAGGGCAATTTTGTTGTTACAGAATGCAGAAGACCAAATTAGTTATCATGATGCAATTAGAAATTATGGCAGATTGTTATGGTAAGCATGTTTTTCCCCCATTAATTCTGTGACCTACTTGATATTTCTGGTGAAAGCTATGGAACTAGTGAGGTGATGCAAGTTTCTAGAGTAGTGGGCTGGTGACATTCCCCCAGGATACACAATTCCCACAAAGGCAGGCTGTGTTAATGGTTTCCTGTCCCTGGACAATACCTCACCCCAGTGTGCTTTATGAGGAGCAGGTTTAGAACTGATGGCTGTGGACTACAGAAGAGAACATTTGGAAGAGAGGCAGTTGCTGTCTCTAAAGTAAAAGCCTAATTAATTGGAAGAATTGGATTAATTCTGATTTCCTGTATATTTTTAAACAATTGATGGACATTAGGAATTCAGAAACATTCTGAATTCTTTTGAAATAGTCCATAAAAATTTCTGAGTGTGTGCATTTGGTGAATGGAGAGCCACATAGCTTCCTTCAGATTCTCAAAGACTTCTTCCTTCAAAAGATATATATTTTTTAAAAGATTAAAAATGAACCAGTTTAGAAGTATTGTCCTTAGAAGAGTAAGAGTTCAGAAACATTGTTTTTTCTGCTTTGTCAGAAAGACACTTTCATGAGAAAGAGACAAAGCATATGGGGTTTTATGGAACTAAGGAGAAAGCATGGAATCACTGAGTACCCTTACAAACAACTTTTCTTAGAAATAATAAAAAGGTGCTTATTACACTTTGAAAAAAAAAATGAACCAGTTGTTTTAGAGGACAGAACTAGGACCACAGAATAGGTGTTATGGGGTAAGGTTTTAGTTGAGGCTAAGGAAGCATTCCTCAAGTTGAGAGCTGCCCCCAAATTGAATGTATTTATTCATAAACAGTCTAAAGTAGCACTCTTACCTTTATCAAAATATTTATCAAATTTGACTTTATTGATTTTAAAATTCTTCCACCTTTGTAAAAATTTTATGAAAAGATTTCCAATAACACATTAAAAATAGATTATGGCTTCTGGTTATAGTGATGGATACTAAGTAAGAATATCAAATATAGAATTTCTATTCCAGGTGATGGCAGTTTCTCTTCATTTTATATAAGCAAAAAAAGTTATTTTCTGTTATTAAGAAGTATTACATTTAGTATCAGATAAAACAGATTTTTTACTTGTATACCTATTAAGTACAGAAAAGAGCATGTATAGTTTTATTTATGGAATTTTAATGTTTCTTTCTATGTGCTCTCCAAACAGTGTATACAAAGGCTAGATTTGATTCTGACTAAGGAATTTTTTTACTTATTAGGCTTGTCCAAGGTTCTAGAGCTCCATACTTATAGGAATAGTATTTAATGTATTAAACTTAAAAATACATTAAAATTGAAATTATTTTTTATAATTTTGGATTTTAATTCGTTTGTTTTTTAAAAATACTTTGCACTTTAGAAAACTAATCATATTCACATATTATTTAAAGGAAGCAAAGTGTAAAGTTAAATCCCCTTAGTAAGTCCCATGTGAAATAAGTGATATGCTTTTTATGTTAAGTCCTTTCTACAGTTTTAACTCTGATAGATGAAGTCAAGTCATTAGAAGAAATGTGGTATAATAATATCTCTATATTTTGATGATGTAAGCCAGAATTATTTTTTATGTTAAAAGTAAGTTTTGTTTTGTTTCTTAGTTCCATTGGTGAATATGATAAAGCTATCCAGGCTTTTAAGTCAACACCCCTTGAAGAGTTAGAAGACATCATAGGTTTTGCACTGGCTTTATTTATGAAGGGTCTGTATAAAGAGAGCAGTAAAGGTGAGTATGTTGCTTAAAGCTGAAGATCACATCTTACTTTTCCAGGGTTCAGAGGAATTTGATCACAATGACCTACGTAAAGAAAGATGTAATATTGAGCTGGGGGTACAGGTTGCAATGTTTATAAACATCTGCTTAGGAGTCAGAACAATACTAGGAACTTTTTATCTGTTTGTCAGTTAGAAGGTTATTATGAGGAATAGTCCTTATAGCAGTGTTATTAGCTGTGTTTTATTTTCATTATTTAGACAAGGAAACTGAGCCCCAAGATCACTTATGGTTGACATGAGTGAGCATTTGAAAGCAGGTCTTTACTACTTTACAGTGCTTAAAAGTAAATTTCTGATAGATGAAGATTTCAACCATTGTTAATAATAGTATATTTTGGTTTCTGCAAAGGTGCTAATTGAGTGCATTTTCACATATATGGGCCGAACCTCTGTATGTGAAGCTCATTGTAAAGATCTATTTGGAGTCGCTGGTCTGCACATGGAGTTTGGTGCTATCTCTGTGGCTGCCGGCCTTTACTTGTTTTGAAGATGGTGACTAAGACCCCTCTCAATATTCTGAAGATAGAAATTAGAGACATCATATAATAATCCCAATGTTAGCCCAGAATCACGTTGGAACAGCTAAACCAGTTAGATTATTACACATTTTTTATTTCATCTGCTTGAAAACAAGAGAACAACAAGATGTAGTTTAAGTTAGATCTTTTGAAAAATAGAATTAGGAAAGGAAAAATCTGATAGATTTTCAATCAGGATTTCTTTTATATTGTTTTCCTTTGTTTCCAACCCTATATAACAGCCTATGAGAGAGCCTTGTCTGTTGTTGAATCAGAGCAAGACAAAGCCCATATATTGACAGCTATGGCAATAACGGAGTATAAACAAGGAAAAATGGATGTAGCCAAGACATTGCTGTTTAAATGGTATGTGTGGTTGACGTAAAGAGTTGATTTAACATGACTAAATACTTAAATAATGGTTTCAAATTTGGAGCCATGTAAAATGAAGATCACAATGCTCTAGGAACTGTTTGGTGAACAAAAGAGATTAGACCCACCTGGTTCTGAACTGATGGTCACCGGTGGAACTAGAGATCATGGCTTAATTCTTAGTCCTGGATCCATCCAGTCCTTCAAAATCATCCTGTGCACTGTTCGTTTGTTTGTTTGTTTACTTACTCATTTACTTCTTCATTTTTTAAAGGAGTAATTTATCACCTGATCTAGTAGAATCTTAAAATTTAATGAAGCCAGTTGTAACTGTCTTGTTTTTTACCGCTTGCATCCCCAAAGAGATTTTTTTCCTTTTTCAAGTTAAAGTTGAGTCTTTAAAAAAAAAAAAATGCTACCAATATAACTTGTATCTATTTCTATATTTTGGGCATAAGTTAAAAATAACAGCCAATAATATATATGGTTATTCATATAGTATTTTTTGACTTCGGATTTTTTTTAGAAAGTTAATTTAATTTTTTCAAAAACAATAGGTAATTAAGATATGCTATTAGACAGTGGTTATCAACTAAGTGCTTTATTGGCATTTTTAGTGGTACAAATACTCATAGTACAGAATGGTTTCCCCATTGCAGGAAGAGTACATCTCTCTCTCCCACCCATTAAATGCTAAGGACACTCCTTAATCATTGTAAAAACCCAGAATTATCTCTCTGCGTTATTTTGAAATGTTTTAAATATTTCTATTATATTTTAATAAACTGTTTAAAAAGTTTTAGATGTTCTCTTTTTTTTATAGTACAATGTTCATAATTATTATTAGAAATATTTATTTTTTTCTAAAACTTAGATATAATGACCAAAAAATAAATTTGGCTATTGCTGCTCTGTGAAAGGCCAGATAGTCAGGGAAATTACTGTTACAAGAAGCCAAACAGTTTGTTCTTATATTTATCTCAAAGCTGGGCTTAGTTTACTGAATAATTAAGTAAATTGCTTTTCTTACTAGATGTTAAATATGTTGTAATAGATAGTTACAGACTACTGTATTCATAACTAATCAGCAATTTTAAAATGTATTTATAGCTCTGTCTTAAAGGAGCCAACCATAGAGAGCCTTCAAGCTCTGTGTGCCTTGGGATTGGCAATGCAGGATGCTACACTGTCAAAAGCGGCACTTAACGAGTTACTGAAGCACGTCAAACAGAAAGACAGTGATTATCAGAGGTGCCTTCTTACTTCAGCGATTTATGCACTGCAAGGCCGCAGTGTGGCAGTGCAGAGACAGGCATCTAAAGCTGTTCACAGGTAAATTCTGTGCTTGTAAACTTGGGGTTGAATTATACTTGATGAAGTGGTCTCTGACATTTGCATCTTAATAGGAATATAAAACGAGGTGATAAGCATATGCCAAAATGTGTTGTTGTTGTTTTTATGAAATTGCCCATAAAATCATATTATTTCATCTATGAAGATTTTTTTTAATTCAGTTAATAGAGAGAAAGAGAACAGAAATTTTGTATTTCCAAACTTTTAGTATGTAATCCCTTACTAATTCTCAAGTATGTGATGTTGTCAGGTTGTTATATGATAACTGTCCATTTTAATGGCTTTAAGAATATTTTGGCCACATACGCATTCATTAAGGTATGCAAAGTTTGGAGTATAGAAACCTGTTCTCACTAGCAGCAGTGGTATTTATCTTCAGCAGTAAAGTTTTATATTATGAATATGTTTTCCTTCCATAGTTCTCATCTCTTTGTCCTTTCTTTGAACACATATATTACATTTCCTTAACCTTTCTTAATTAGATCTTATAGCTTTGTAATCATCACATTGCTAATATTTTTTCTTATTTTCGTAAGGATTGTTGTATAAAAGAGATATAAAATATGTTTTCTAAAAATTAACACACACGGGCAATCATATGAAACTAGAGGCCCAGTGCACAAAATCGGAGTGGGGGCTGAGGGGGTAGGGTCCCGCAGCCCTGCCTGCACTCTCTCGCAATCCAAGACCCCTCAGGGGATGTTCAACTGCCAGTTTAGGTCCGATCCCACAGGAATCCCTGCAGGATCGGGCCTAAAAAGGCAGTCAGACATCTTTCTTGCAATCTTGGACCACTGACTCCTAATCGCTCACCTGCTTGCCTGCCTGATTGCCCCTAACCACTTGCCTGCCTGCCTGATCCCCGTAACTGCCTTTGCCTCGGCCCACCGCCCCAGCTTCGTCTGAAAGGTCATCTGGAAGGGCATCCAGAATGACATCTGGAGGTCTTTTGGTTCTCCGGTCTAATTAGCATGTTACAATTGTATTATTATAGATGGTTTTAGCTGTCTAAAAGATTTTAAGCTTAGGTACTAGATAAAATGCTGGTTGCTTGGACATTTTGTGATTAAAGTAACTCCCTTCTCTAAGCCCTTTGTTTTTTATGATCTCTGTAGTAACCCATCTGATCCTGCTCTTTGGTCTCTGTTGTCCCGAGTGGTTGCTCAGTATGCACAACGAAATGCAAAGGTGAGTAACGTTCTAAATTCTGGCAAAAAGATTAAGTAACCTGTGATGTTGTAAATATTATAATTTTAAAGTATTAGCATAATTCTGAAAAAAATTAACTAATGTAGCAAGGGAGTTCTGTTATTTAACCATAATTTCCAATAGTTACTCAAAAAGAGTACATTGAGTTCCTTCCATGTACTTATGTACTGCTGTAGGTGTTTTGGACGATGCAGAGAATTAGATGGGCTTTTGAAGGCAGACATTTTAAATGACTATGTGATAAGATTATGCTTATAATGTTGCCACTTAATAAGCATTAGCTATTGTGTTTTGAACCCCCAAAGATAAATTTATTTAAAAGTTTTCTTAAATATAAGAATACAAAAACTAGAACACTGCCAATGTTTAAAAAATGTTAATCTAAACAGGATTATCTTCTATTTGTTTTATATTGACATTTTAAAATCAATGTTATATACAGGGTATTACATACTATACTTTAATTTATAAAAGCCAGATATTTTTCAGGAGTCTATGAAGTATTTTGTTAACTTCTATGGTTGATATGAGCTTTCATTGTTTATTTAACTAGTTGGTAAACGTAATGATAGTAGCTAATATGTTTTGAACACTTACTACATCTAAAACGTTCAATATCTGAAGTCTGTGTGGGCCTGTTCGTTTGTTGTTCCTACTGGCTTTTGCACACAGTGGCTTTGTTTACTTGATTGTGTATACTTGAAAATAATTTGCAGCCTAGGATTAAGGTACCTTTCTATAGATAGAAATTGCACTTATTTTCTGCCAGGTGCTTGAGAGCTCCACCCATCTGGAACCACCTTACACAAAGTTGAGAACTTGAGGTTGTGGGACCAACTAGGCTACTCTGTGCCTGGATTTCAGTGTCATTTGAAATCTGGTTTACTTCTGATCCAGCTTCATCTGAGGGATCTCAGCTTATGTTTTATATAGGTTTCCTAATACTCCCCCTTTTTATGTGAGTACTGGGCTTTAATTTTTGTCCCACGAGTCCTTCAAAATGAAAATTCATATTTGTTAGGATCTGCAAATGGCAGAAGACCATCATTATTAGACACTAAAAGGAATTAGTTATTATGTTCCAGCTACTGTGCTAGTCATTTTTATGTAGTTTGTCATTGAATCCCAACAACCATATGAAGTAGGTCCAATGAATGTCCATTGTATAAAGGAGGACACTGAAACATAGAGATTAAATAATTTGTGCAAAATCACATTTAGTGGCTATGGTAATGTGTAATCCCAAATATAACTTCTGAATCCTCTCCTCTGCTGTGTTGTCATTCTTGTTTTTAATCCATCTTGTATTTGTTTTATGTTGACATTTTAAAAAGTTTAGTTTTAGCATTTTAAAAAAATATATTTTATTGATTTTTCACAGAGAGGAAGGGAGAGGGATAGAAAGCTAGAAACATCAACGAGATAGATACATCGACCAGCAGCCTCCTGCACACCCCACATCGGGGATGTGCCCGTAACCAATGTGCATGCCCTTGACCGGAATCAAACCTGGGACCTTTCAGTCCACAAGTTGATGCTCTATCCACTGAGCCAAACCAGTTTCAGCTAGTTTTAGCATTCTTTATGTGTTAAAATACTGTTTTAAAAATATTTCTGTTCCTTACTGGTTTAGCTCAGTGGATAGAGTGTCTGCCTGTGGACTGAAGGGACCCAGGTTCCATTTCGGTCAAGGGCACGTACCCTGGTTGCAGGCACATCCCCAGTTGGGGGTGTGTAGGAGGCACCTGATTGATGTTTCTCTCTCATCGATGTTTCTCTCTATCCCTCTCCCTTCCTCTCTGTAAAAAATTAATAAATATATTAAAAAAAACATTTCTGATACACTTACACACTTCTGATATTAAGTGAAGATTATAGTATACTTCTGACTTAAAAAGAAACATCCTTATTTTTTTCCAGGTAAAATATGTAACTGAATTTTTAAAAATGAAGGATTTCATATCAACTTTATGAAAACTATTACGCATATGTTTGTTTAATGTATTTTTATTGATTTCAGAGAGGAAAGGTGAGGGACAGAGAGAGAAAAAAACATTAATGATGAGAGAGAATCATTAATTGGCTGCCTCTTGCATGCCTTGCACTGGGGATAGAGCCCACAACCTGGGCATGTGCCCTGACCTGGAGTTGAACCGAAACCTCCTGGTTTATAGGTGGACTCTCAACCACTGAGCCATGCTGACCTGGCTGCATATGTTTTTCTCATTTTAGTATTGAGTTGATTATTGAAGCAGTGATGAGCTTCATTAACTTTATTTCTCTGAACTTTATTCATTTTACTAGGGAATATAGACGTTTTTAAAATACTATATTTTTGTGGAGAAACCATGTTAGTTAATCTTATAATAGGTTTTGTGGTCTCTCACCCCCATTTTCTTTTTTTCTCTTTCAGTCTTTCTTTTACAGTCTTTTATATTGTTAGAAAATGTGCATGTTTATTTGGTACTGTGTAAAATCATATAAGTTTTAGATCTTTAATGAGCAGAGTTGAAATAATTATATTTAAAAAAAAAAGGAATTTTAAAATAAAAATATTAAACTGGTCTTTTAAAACAGTAATAATAAGTTGATACTTAAGGAGTTTAGAAGTTGTGAATGCGATAAAACCGAACCTTTCACATGCTTTAATAGAGATTTTTATCAGTTTTATTTAAAAAATTAATTCTTTTTTATTATAGGGAGGTGCTGTAGCAGGAAATGTGGCTCATATTGTGGACTCAAATCATGGAAAGGTTAGTTTGTCCTAGTAAAGGAAATGTTGTACTTGCTAAATAATATATTTGTTGAAAGAATAATTCTTCATTATATTTAATAAAATCATACTTTTAGTCACATTGAATGCAGGTAGCTTTGAAGAGAATTGGTTTATACCTTTCTTTTCTCTTGTTAGAAGGCATTACTGTACACTGCAGTAAATCAGTTGGCTATGGGAAGCAGTTCAGCAGAAGATGAAAAAAATATTGCACTAAAGACCATTCAGAAGGCAGCTCTCCTTTCCCCAGGTGAATATAATACAACCCACTTCATTAATTAGAATTCTATTCATCTTTCTTTTGTGATTTATAGGAGCAAAGTTTTTATTTTTATGAAATAAGACAAGGAAATTTTAAGAA
Organism: Pipistrellus hanaki; assembly: GCF_964339955.1. Classification (NCBI taxonomy): domain Eukaryota; kingdom Metazoa; phylum Chordata; class Mammalia; order Chiroptera; family Vespertilionidae; genus Pipistrellus; species Pipistrellus hanaki. The sequence continues at coordinate 48,094,618 of NC_140506.1, read as the reverse complement.
AATATTTGAAGATTTTGCATATAAATATTTAACTATCTACATTTGGCTAGTGGTAACTAAGAGGTAATCAATTATTGAAGCAGGCTCAAGAGAATGTTTGCTTGAAGTTGGTTTATTATCTGTTCTTAAAAATCTGAATTATACTAGGGGCCCAGTGCACGAATTTGTTCCTGAAAGGAACTTTGTGCTGTGAGGTGGTGGGCACAGGGATGGGTTTCAGCTCATCCTCTGTGCGCCCACCCTGCCCCTCTTGCTATGGCCCTTGGTCCCTTGTTGGCTGGCAGCCCCGCACCCGCCACCACCTCTCCCACGGTCCGCCCTGCAGTGGCACCTGCTGACAGCATGGAGAAATTAGGGCTGGTGCCAGCAGTGGGTGCAAGCAGCAGCCGCTGCCCCAATCACCCCTCAGGAACAGGGGGAGGTGGAGAACCCTCAGGGGTGATTGGGGCCAGCAGTTGCCACTCACATCCACTGATGGTGTTGAGTGATCGGGACTGGTGCCGGACACTGGCAGCAGGTGTGATTGCTGGCTGCAGCGCCTGCAGCAGGAGCGAGAGGCAGCTGCCGGCCATGATCATCTCTCAGGAGCAGGGGAGGTGGAGAAGCCCTGAGGGGAGATTGGGGCCAGCAGCCACTGCTCATACCTGCTGACAGCACCAAGCAATTGGGGCCAGTATGAGCAGTGAGTGCAGTAGGGCTGGTGCCAGCAGCAGGTGCAAGTGCAGGGCGGGACCGTGGCAGCAGGGGTGAAGAATTTTCAGTAACCACCAGAGGCTCACCCCGATGACAGCGACCAGCGCCCCGCCTTGGTCTGGCACCACCACTCACCTGCTCCACCATCCCACCATGGCTGACAGCTGCCGTGATCCGTTCTCTGCCACTTGCTGCTGATGCCTGCCATGTTCCATGTGCACCCCCGGTGGTCAGGTCACATCATAGCGATCAATTGTTCACTTGTTTGGTTGTTCCACTGTTCAGTCTATTTGCATATTAGGGCTTTATATATATATTCAAGAGGTAATATTATTTTCATTTTCTATCAGGCTTTAATAAGGTTTACTTATAGCTAATAAATTATTTAATTGATATATTTAGTTATTTTATGTGTAGTTACCTCCTTGAAGATTGGAAGTATATCTTCTGTGGTTTAAAATGCCAAAATGCTAGCTAACCTCACCCACGCTAGCTCTAAGTTCTAACCAGCTGTGCCATGAACACCCCATCTATCACAAAAGGTACTAAGGAACTGCATTGGACTGCATCAGCATTCTTCCACTACCGCTAGAAGACTAGAATGTGTAGGGTTATGAGATATATTTTTATATGTTATTTTTAATATGAAATGTAGCATTAAACAATTTATTGCCTTAGAGCACTTCAAACAGTCATTAGATCAGAATGCTATTGCTTTTGGGTAGGGACTGATGGGAAGCAATTATACAAAGAATAGGTTCAATGTTATCTTCATAATACATTGTAAAAATTCTAACTAAACTCCAAATATTTAATATTTCAGAGGTTTTTATAAAATAAACAGGCCAGTATCTTATTGTTTATTATGTCGTTTGTTTTTGAAATAATCAGAACGAAAGGAGATCCTAAACATTTGAGTTTATTTATATTACACATTGGGTATATTTCTGATTTTTGGAGGTGTTATCAAGCAAGTGTTAGATAGAATTACTCACAGTAATTTTTACTGTGGATCCACAGTTATAGAAGATCTTTTAGCCTTTGATTGTATTAAATGGCATAAACTTTAGAAAGGTAAGATTGCCTAAATAAGATCCTCCCTAATGATGTTTTCTGATTTTCCTATATTACCTAGAGAAATATGTACCCAAGGAAGGAGAGTCATCATATAAGGTGCTTAAAATAGGGACTGAGTAATAAAGATGAGTACTGTTTGAGATATATCCTTGGAGTCCAATGAAAGTGAATATAATTGTAGTTATATATAGTAACTCTCCACCTTCTTATTAGATATTTAGGTGAAAAAAATACAAGGGATCTTTTCAGAACTTTAAATATAATCCCAAGAATTTATAATTAAATGGAAGGAAATCCAGATTTTTTGCTAGATTACTGCTTTTGTGATATTAAGAGGTATTTTTTAGCAAATTATATATTAAAAATATATAATATTTATATTATTTGTTTCCTTGGGAATTTTAGTTGCTGATTATCTATGAAAGAGTTAATGAAAACAGCAATTCTTTTGATTTATGATAGAAGAAATATCTAGCAACTAATATCTATTTGCTCCACCAAAATCTAAATACTAGAAAGCCCTAAAGGACTCTGTTTTTCAGTATCTTAGTAAATCAATATTCAGAAATTGAGTCCACTTCAGCTGATAGTACTGTAAACCTGATAGTATGTTCAGTTGCCTTTTTTATAGAAAAATGAGTCCCAAAGGAAAAACTGCCACATAATTGTCAATGTTAGACCTAAACTCAAAACTAATACTCAGCCACATTATAAATCCTAAGGAATGGTCCCCATTTCAGTATTCTGGAATTTGAATATGTCTTACCTTATTTAAAATAAGGTAGTTACTTGCCCTCATCCCCCGCCCCCAGTGTCTTGAGTCTGTTGGTTGTGCTTGTATGCATGCATACAAGTCCTTCCTTTGATCTCTTACGGAGGGGGGGGAGGGGGGGAGAGGCTGGAGGAGAGGGAGAGACATAGGTACTACTATTTGTAATACCTTAGATAATAATTTTTTTTTTAAAGAAGGTAGTTGTTATCTGAGACAGAAATTATTTTGTAATATGGAGATAAGTAATTTTTTACAACAGTTTTTGATCTGTATAAGATTTCTAATGTTTCTTGTACTATTAGCAGTAATACTAATAATCTATAAATGAAATAGATACAGATTTCAGACATTTGATAGGAAACATGCTAAATGGGGCAGTTAGATATGAAAAAATACAAAACTAAAGCTAAAAGATATGCTTAAATTCCTGTATTGTTAATTAGCATCCCCTTGTGGAAATTTTAAATTATTTATTTGCTTTTCAAGAGTCTCAAGACTAAAACATTAACCAGTGAATTGAACTGCAAAATGTTCTTTATAAAATAAAAATAAAAATAAAACAAATTTTAAAAACCTAAGTTCCAAGTCCTCTTCTAGCTTCTTTTTTCACAGCTACTTTTGTTACAAAGAGGAGGTTATACTCATAATCCCTTTCTAGGTATTATTACCTCTTTAACCTGCTTCTGTCAGTCTTTCCCCTAATGCCATGAAGATTCTATCAAGATGTGAAGGAAGGAAGAAAGATCAAATGAATGAAAAGATATATAATACTAAATTGTTTCCCTTGGAATGATAAAGCGTCTTTCATGCTTGGCTGTTAGAACATAGGTAAATTGTAATTGCCTTGAGCTTTTCTTTTGGCTCAAACTTTTCTTAAAAACTGAGAAATTGTTACCTTGCTTTATTTATGACCAAGCCTTTAGAACGGACTGATTGATGAAATTGCATGCTTGTATGAGACTTGTTCAATTGAAGTGAATATAATTGACCTTTCCACAGTAGCATAGCAGTCTAGGCAACTGAACTAGCCTTGGAAGAAAAGCTTAATAAGATATTTCTCATTTTCTGACATGTTTGATAACAATGGCAAATGTTGAAGGATGAATATAGTAATGCATCTTCTGAAAATAAGTATAATTTAATTTTCTTTTAAGAAAATGGAATTTTTCTAGATAAAAATAATTTTTGTGTGTGCTTGTAAACTATCATTTTTGGTAGTTTTTTAGAAATATGTTAATGTTAAAAAGGCCTCTAACTATTTCCTATGTTTAGGTGATCCTGCTATCTGGGCTGGGCTAATGGCAGCTTGTTATGCTGATGATAAGCTGGCTCTAGTGAACAACACCCAGCCAAAAAGGATGGATTTGTATTTGGCACTGTTATCTGCTGTTTCTGCTTCAAGTAAGTTTAAAACAGCATTTTGTAATGATAAATTTAAGATAAAGTATGGTTCTCAAAAGAATGTCTCCAAGAGGTAGTGGAACAATTAGTTCTACACTAAAGGCTGTATGGTCTTATCTAACAAAGTCTTATTGTGATCCTTATTAGCAACTATTTCCTTCTCTGTGAACATAGATAAATTGCAGAAAACGTAACACTGACGTTTTTTATTTATAGTTAAAGACAAAGAATTCTTCAAAAGTTACAACGAATCTCTGGAAAAGTGGTCTCTCTCCCAAGCTGTCACTGGTCTAGTAGATACAGGAAGAATATCAGAAGCTGAAGCCCTTTGCACAAAGGTATTGTTATGAAATTGAGCATTGCGTTTTATAGATTCTTATCCTAGTTAGAAAATAACTTCAGATAGAGTGCATGTCATGTAAAGAGCACACAGTAGTGGTGGTGATGGTGGTGGTGGTGGTGGAGGTGGTGATGATAATAATAGCCCCTAACATTTATTATTGATAGCTCCCAACATTTATTGAGTATTTACCACAAGCCAGTCACTACATTTAGTAGTTGGTATTTGAATTTCACAACAATCCTTTGGCAAAGGTATTTATAATTATCCCCAATTTTACAAATGGAAAAACTAGGGCTTAGAGTATAGTTTTTACATTTCTGAATAATAGGCTCTGTGAGTAAATTCTTAGCACCTTACTTAGCACATTGTAAAGGCTCAATAAATAATTACTGAGTGAATAAATCAGTTTTATAAATCTACTCAGAAATAATTTAATGGGTTAGGAGAGTTTTAAGCATCACTTTTCCTAAAAATATTATGTTTCATAAATGTTTCCCAGAGAGATTGTGTTGTCTTACTAGAATTTTTTTTACAAGAGCAATACAAATTTTTCAAAGGAAGAAGAATGGGTCTTTGAAGATCTCTTTGGCCCTTGAATTCTTAGAAAAGCGGAGTAATAAACTTTCTCTTTTACTTAAGAAATTCCATCTCTGTTCAGTACAGGTTAGTATTTTATAGTGCGAGTTTAGTAATCATAAATTGGCAGTTGGCTATGCTCTATCTGACAGAATAAGAGATACTTTTATGAACCTTTCCTGTCATTTTGTTGTTTCAGTACCTTACTTAAAAAAAACAAAAACAATAAAGTACATTTTAGAAATAAATATATTTAAGACTATGACCTCATTAGTAAAAAAACAAAACAAAAACAAAAACAGAAAGAAACATGTTATTGAGATACAAGCTATAAAAGAAGAAATATTTAAAGCAACAGTGGAAGGATTTGGGTAGAGAACTTTCTTTAACTTCTTCCATATGTCTATATGGAAGGAGACACATATACATGTGTACAATACATTTATGTATGTATGTACATGCCTGGTAAATGGGTCATTTCTCTTACTCCCAATGTTATGAAGTCTGTGCCTGAAGGAAGGACATGCAATGAATACCTAGAGGTTCAAGAAGGACAAAAATTACACCTCTTTTTTTACATAGGATTGTTTCTTCCAGTAAGGCATAGTGTTAGCCTTCACTGTTTATTTTATATATTCTTAGTTCTGCCATTTACATTCAGAACTTAAAGTTCTTAAAATATCACCTGAAAATAAACCAAGTGAAGGTAACATAAATATATAATACATTACTTATATATTATAATAATACAATAGCATTATTGATTTTAAAGATTATTTATATGTAGAGTTTGATATTCCCAAGATGTTCAGTGTTTATTTTGCTTTTTCAGTTGGTTATAATTTTAGTAAGAAAAGGTCAAATTTAGATTCTCCTCCCACCCCCAACATGGGGAATAGCCTAATTGCCTATTACATTTAACATTTTAACCTATTTTATGTATTTTTGTCTGGGGTTTACATTTAGAATTTAAAAAGTAACCCTGACCAGCCAGCTGTTATCTTACTTTTGAGACAAGTGCAGTGTAAACCACTCCTGGAATCACAGAAGCCTCTCCCGGATGCTGTCCTTGAAGAGCTGCACAAAGCTGTTATGTCCAACTCAACCTCCGTTCCTGCATGGCAGGTACAGCCTCTCCTTTCTTACAATGAGCACTGAATTAAAATACTCTGAATTAGCTGAGGTCAGGGATATGCTCCATTTTTACTTGTCTTGCCTTTGAACTCACCATAAGTCTCTCATTTTCAAGATTTAAAGGGTGCTGTGATTAAAGGAACTAAAGAAGTTGAATACTAATTTTGGATCTATTGCTATAATACTTTAAAGCTTTCTTAGTTGTTGGTTATAAGTTTTATTAATTTAAAATAATGCTGAAAATACTATCTTTGCCTTGGGGTTGATGTAAGAGAATTAAAGAAGTATTTCAAACATTTTTATAATAAGGTTACTATAATGATCTTTAATTCTGCCTCTAGAGGGCATATGTACTCTTTCCTTAGCTACTTTACAATTCACTCATGTCCAAGATTTCAGTGCTAATTTAGTGCTTTTAGAAATATTTTCAGGAATGATGTTTGGATCCACAGATTGTCTGCCCTTTTAGCTGGCTCTGGTTATTCACAATGACAAATACACAGTGATGAGTATATGCTTTATTCTTACTGATTTTAAAATACAAAAAGCACAAACTTACTTTATTCAATGGATTCCATTTCCCTCTGAGAGGAAGCTTCAAAAGGACTTTTTTAATGTAAATTTTATAGAAGTTTATTTTACTACAATAGTTTTGTATTCTGATCTCTTGTTATATGAACTTTTTCATGTCCCTGCTTATTTAATGGCATTTTGTGCCTTATTAGATGGCATTTTTTTATGCTACCTAAGTCTCCTCTTTAATCCTTGAAGAAAAATGGTGCTTCTTTTCTTCTCTTAGAGTAAGTTTGCCATATGAGAGTTAAGATACCTTAGTTAAGGTCAACTGGATATTGATGATCTCACTCATATTCTTTCTCAAAGGTAAAAATACCATGTCAAATAAAGAGATAGTGTGTGTGTATTATCATATAATTTACAAAGAATGAAGTGTAAACAATATTTAAAATACTTCAAGTGGAAGGAAGGGAAAAAGAGAGAGAAACTTCTATGTGAGAGAGAAACATTGATTGGTTGCCTCCAGCATGGCCCTAGGGGATTGAGCCTAAAACCAAGGTTCATGCCCTTGATTGGAATCAAACCCAAGGCCCTTCAGTCGATGGGCTGACACTCTTCACTGAGCAAACTGGCTAGGGCTGTTCTACCTATATCAAGAGACAGAGCATTTCCATCAACCTGCCCGCCTTTCCCATGCCTCACTTTTGGTCTCCCCCATTTCAAAGCAAGAAAAGGGCCTACTATTCTAACACTTTTATCTAGTTTTGTCTGTTTTTTAATTTCATATAAATGGAGCATTCTTTTGTATATGGTTACTTTCATTCAACATCATATTTAGGAAATTAATTTGGTTGTTTCATGTGCCTATAGGTTTTTTTTAAATTTCATTTTATGAATATACTATAATATATATTCCTTTTACTATTGACATTTGGATTATTTCCAACTTTTGGCTATTCTGATTAATACTGGCTGTGTCCATTCTTGGATGCATCTTTTTGGATCATAAAGTATAGGTATGCTCCTTTTACATATTGCTGGGGTCCGTTTGTCAATACGTTTGTTTAGAATTTTTGTCCTTCTATTCATAAGAGTGTTTGCCTTTTAATTTTTCATTCTCTTAAGGTTCTTGCAAAGAATATGTATTCTGCAGTTACTGAATATAGTCTTCTAAGTATTGCATTTAATCAAGCTGGTTCATTATATTTAAACTAGAGGCCTGGTGCATGGATTCATGTACCAGTGGGGTCCCTCAGCCTGCCCTGTGGTGATCAGGCCAAAACTGGCTCTCCCACAATCCCCCAAGTGGTCCTGGATTGTAAGAGGGTGTAGGCTAGGTCGAGGGACCCCACCGGTGCACGATTGGGGTCAGGGAGGGACCCATCTCGCCCAGTCCTGATTTGGACCTAATGGGGCCGGCTGGCCAGGTAAGGACCACAGGAGGTTGGCCAGCTGGGGAGGGACTGTGGGAGGGCTCCAGGGCATGTCCAGCCCATCTCACCCAGTCCCGATTGGCTGGACCCCTGCAGCAACCTAATCTACTGGTCAGAGCGTCTGACCCCTGGAGGTCAGTGTGCGCCATAGCGACCAGTCAAACAAACGGTTGGACATTTAGCATGTTGGGCTTTTATTATATAGGATATTCTGTACCTTTACTAATTTTTGTCTTTTTAAAAAAATTATTGTTGAGATAGGTGTGTTCAATTCTCCAACTATGATTAAGAATTTGTCTATTTTTCCTTTTATTTCTGTCAATTTTTGTTTCATAAATTCTGTATTATTAGGTGTATACAAATGTAGGAGTGTTATTTCTTCCTGTTGAATGCTATTCCCTCTCTTAACCTGGGATTTTTGGTTTTGGGACACAAAACTTAGCAATAATTTTAAAAAACGCAGCTTCATCAAATTTTATTGAATTTCTTGTAAGTAGAATATCACAACCTTTTGGGTGCTTCTTTTTTCTGTTTCCCAGTGGTTGGCGCACATCTATCAGTCTCAAGGAATGATGGGTGCCGCAGAGATGTGTTATAGGAAGAGTCTGCAAGTTGCATCCCAGCAGGGCAGTTGGAGTGGGAAGCTGTCGAGTCTGTTGAGGCTAGCACTGCTCGCATTAGAAGTCTGCATGGTAAGGCCATGTTGTAATTGTGATCATGAAAATTGATTCTTTTATTTTTCTTTCAGGTGAAAGTGTTTTCTATTACGATATCCTAGTGCGTTCCCACCCTTTTTCCCCAAAAGTAAGACAGTGTCTTATATTAATTTTTGCTCCCAAAGATGCGCTAGGTCTATTTTCAGGGGATGTCTTATTTTTCCATGAAGAAGAATATGGTACACATTTATTGTTAAATGAAAATAAAGGAAATTTATTACCTGTATACGGGATGGTAGTACGGTAGTTGTCAATACAAACCAGACAAACTGTGAATCCTACAGTATCAAGAATTTACTCATTTATTCAGTGACAATCATGTCATCATCTGGAACATCATCATAACAATCCAATTCCTGAATTTCCTGGTGAATTTCTTGTGACTCCATTTTTTTTCAGAATCAGTGGACCAAATCTCTCATGTTTAGCAATAGCACTGTCTTTAAATGAGTACTTCTTGTCAAGGTAGCCTGCTCGCAGTGCATTTGCAATGCAACTGTCACTGATTTTCTCCCATGAATTCTTCACCCAAGTCACAACTTCTTGCAGTTTAGGTTTCACAAAGTTTCCACGCTGATTTCTCTCCATTCTATTTTCAATGTAGTCATTAATTTCCATGTGCAAATTGTCTTTGAATGGCTTGTTTATTGCAATATCAAGAGTCTGGAGATAGGCCGTCATTCATGCGGGAATCATTATCTGATCTATTTTTCTTTCATGAAGAAATATCTTCATGTCTTTAGCGTGGTGAGTGCTGGCTGCATCCCAGACTAGCAGACCTCTTTGGCTCCCTCGAATAACAAGCGGCAGCATTAAATCGTCCCACTTCCTTATAACTGCTTGTGTGGCCCAGGCTTTTTCAGCTTCAAGGATAAAAACGCCCACTGAGACAAGGAAGGAAGGGTTGTCAGAGAAAGGGAGGCTTTGAAGTCTGGCCTTTGAGGTTTTGGAGGCACATGTCTAAGAGCACACAGACAGGTATCTTACACCTTCCTCAGAAGCCATGTCCCTCCATCTGCTGTGGGAGTGCAGAGAAAGAGTTGCTAGGGTTTTGGGAAGTGACTGCATGCTCTGGGAGAGAGGAAATGGCAGTGAGTGAATCTCAGAGGTGGGTAGGAGTATATGTCCAGGTATAGGAGGCTGTGAAGGAGCAGCATGGGACCAGCTGTACGCCTGGAGTTTTCTCAGAGCCAGGAATGAGTGATGCCAAGTATGAGAGTAGAGTGGAGTTCTCGTCGATCCTGTCCAGTAGGACGACCTAGAGGAGGGATGAGATCTCAGGAGAAAGGAAGCTAGAAGTTTCCAGATTGTAAAGATGTGAAAAGATTAAGTGGAATAACATACATTTACCTGTCAGTGGAACTTCAGATTAGCAGGACTGTTTCATGGGGTTGCACAGGGCTCCATACTTGGTTTAATTTTTATGTTCTACTCTTGCCTTCTTGAAATTCTTAATCATTTTTTAACAAAAGGCCCTGCTTTTTTATTTTGCACTGGGCCCTAGAGGTTACATAACTGTCCTGCAGGTAAGAAACTGCTCATGAAGTTGGGAATCTCTGATAAAGCCAAGAAAGTCTGGATGAGACAAGGCTTTAATTATTTGTTAGGCCTAGAGAGCTAAACATCTTACAGTAACACCAGTCAAATGCAGACTTCTGGTATTTTAGTATATGGGCCTGAAACCACAATTAGCAAGAAAAGGTGGGAGCTTTGGGAAGATGAACAAGCAATCTACTGCTGCCTGTAACCATATCCTAGCTGGGTGCTGAGGAAATGGGAGTGAGATGCAAATATTATCTTTACTAGTAAATGAAGATTGAAGTATTAAAGGGAAGAGGACATTCTAATTAAGACCGTATTTATAAATCAGTGTAAGAAAAATGACTGCAGGAATTATGGGACCTACTGAAATTTATATCTAGGAACAGAGGAAAAATCTTCCTTATATAATAAATTCTAAAGACATAATGGGAGACAAGAATAAGTACAATCATATTGCTTAGCATACCTTATGTAATAATCTTTGGGCTAACTTTACAGAATACTTTATATACAGTCTTGGAATGTATAGGGTATATTATAAAAACAGCCAGTGGATTTGTGGGTTTTTTTTGAAAAAAAAATTATTCAGAATAATTACATTAGTGTGGGTTTTGACTTATTTATTTATTTATTTATTTATTTATTTTGTCAAGTGTACACAAAGTCTCATTGCTTCTGTCTTTATAGATGATGCCTCACAACCTTGTTCTTTATTTTCAAATTCATTATCTTTATAGCTTCCTCTTCCTTAATTACACAAATTACTATTGCCTGCACTACCCTCAAAGTTTATTGCTCTTCTTTTATTATTTAGTTTTTTAAATGTATTATGCATTCACTCATTTTAACTTTATTAAAATCTGTATTCTAGCTACCTATAATTATGAAATCTTGATTACAATTTGAGTTTTTAATGAAAGTTTTTAAACGCATTTTTCTTCCTGCATAATTCAGTAGTGTGTTCAAGTATTTCATTTCAGTCTTTCCTCTCACCTTATATAATTTTTGAAATGTGGAACTTTATATTTATCACTTATTAAATTTAGTTTCGTGCATTTGTTGACCATAGGCTTAGTAAGTGATAGATTTTATTCACCTATGTAATAGAATAGTGCATTTTCTCTTAACAATTATTTTATCATTTTTAAGTGATATCTCCTGGTTGAAACTTTCCTTTATTCCATTCTACTCCGTTATGTGGCTCCTTAAGGGCAGGGATCAGATCTCAGTCGTTTTGTAGAATTATGCTCCCGATAGTATTTACACGGCAACTTGGACAAGTAGGCATTCAATAAGTTAGAGATGAATTGCATTCTTTTAAGATAAACATGTCAAAAGCTTTGATTTGATATTTGTCTTATATTTTTACAGGCCAACATTTCAAATGATCACTGGCCATCCTTGGTTCAGGAAGCTACAACTGAGGCCTTGAAGCTTTGCTTTTGTCCGCTGGCTATCCTTTTACAAGCTTTGCTACAGTTCAACCGCAAAATGGGGGCAAGGTGTGAAGAATCTTTGTTAACTTTTTTTCCCTTGGAAATATTTCTTTTAATCCTTCTGGAAGCAAAGAAAGATTTAGAATGAGTTTAACAACTTTGTCATTATTCATATATTTGCATCTACTTTAGAAAGGCTGTTTCTAGTAACCCAGTAAGGGAGAAAATAAGTTTTACATTTGTTTTTTAAACATAGTTCGGTCCACACATACAGAATATGAGATTTGGCATGACAGTATTTCAAGTGAAGAAGGCCTGGGAATTTGTTCTTTACTGTCTTAGGTTGAGCCACTTGTGTAATGTGGATGCTAGAAACAAAACTGAAAAGACCCAAGTTCAAGGCTGATTGAGATAAGTTTTGTAAGGCAGTACACCATGAAAAAGATAATACATATTGAAAAGGCGCAGAGACATAAATAATGTGAATTTTATATCTAGAAAATCAAAAAGTTTTTCAGATTTAAAAAAATGTAACAATCTTTTTATTGGAGGGTGGGGATGGGGTTCGAAATAAAGTTTTAAAAAGTTACTTAGCCCAGCCAGTGTTGCTCAGTGGTTGAGTGGCAACCCATGAACCAAGAGGTTCCCAAGATTCCTTATCAAGGCACAAGCCCAGTTTTCCAGTAGGAGGCAGCCGATCGATGTTTTCCTCTTATCAACATTTTCATCTCTCTATCTCTCACCCTTCCTCTCTTTCTAAAAAATCAATAAACATATTTTAAAAATAAGAAACAGTAATATTAAAAGAAAAGAAAAAACTTCAAAGTGATATGGATGATAAATCAGGCAAGAATGTTTTAAAATCCTAAGAATAATGCCGAAACCGGTTTGGCTCAGTGGATAGAGCGTCGGCCTACAGACTGAAAGGTCCCAGGTTCAGTTCTGGTCAAGGGCATGTACCTTGGTTGCAGGCACATCCCCAGTGGAGGGTGTGCAGGAGGCAGCTGACCAATGTTTCTCTCTCATCCATGTTTCTAACTCTCTATCCCTCTCTCTTCCTCTCTGTAAAAAATCAAAATCCTAAGAATAGTGTCTAGCTCTAATCTATATCACACATAACCCAAGGCAGCCATGGGTTTAGAAGCATACACTATTGGCACAGAATAGGAAGTATAGACATAGAGCTTAATGCATATAGATATATGGCAGAGACATTGAACCTCACAGAATAGGATTGAAGGAAGAATCAAGAAATAAGGCTAATCAGCAATTTCATCACCATTTATTAATATTTATTTATAGCCAATTTTTATATAACTGATTTTACCAAAAATGTTTTAAGCTAGATTTGATTGTGCTCAGTGTGGGTTACTTAAAGGGCCTTAACCCCCTTTCCCTTGTAATCTTTGTTAGTACCTCTCATAACTTTTATTGCCACTAAAATCATCCCAGATAAACATACAGTCTACGAAAACAGTGTGCTCACTATGTGGTTTCTATGTAAGAACATCCTCAAGACAAATTCTTTAGCTCCTGGTTCAAACCAGGGCTGCTTAGAAGTCCTCCTGTTCAGCAGTTCTGAGTTACCACTGTTTCTTCTACCAGTACAGAAGTCTTTGGAGTCATAGTAAATTAGGAAAGAAAAAATTAGAACACAGCTGTAAATCTGTTGTTATGTGGGTTCCCACATTGTACACATCCTGAAAAACATAAACTAAAAGCCTGATAGTATACATTTAGGCTCTAGTATAGAGGTTGAGTATTTTTTCTTATTCCACTCTACACTATGTATAATTTATTTATCTTCTGCCTATTTAAAAAAAATATCAGAGGTAGAACACTCAGAAGTGCTCAGAAAATGGTGATCTTTTCTTTATTCTATTTGGAATGAGCCTTAATGGGAATAATAACAGCAATCTGCCTTATAAGGTTATAAATATTAAATGAGACCATATATGTAAAACATTAGACATACTGTACATAGTATATAATAATCACTGTATAAATGTTAACCATTATTAACTTTATGTTATAAGTATAAGAGATTCATAATTAGCAACTGGTCTGCAAAAGAATAAAAAGATAATGTGTGTGAGAGACTAGTATATGAAATATTTTCTATTAATGTATATGCTTTGGACTAAATGTGAATATCTTTTTCCCCAGAGAGACACGGCGACTTTTGGAGAGACTGGTATATCAGCCTGGCTATCCCAAATCTATTGTATCAACTGCACGTTGGTACCTACTGAGGCACTTACATGCCAAAAATGATGGCGAGCTCATTGATGTAAGGCACTGATTTTACTCAGAATATATCATGGATTTTTGTTGGAAGAGGGGCGAGGGTTTCTGTCCTCTGCATTGTAGGATTTTGGCAGCATCCCTAACCACTCTAACTATTGCATCCTAGAAGCACTGTCCTCTTTCCTCCTTCCAACTTGTGACAACCAAGATTGTCTTCTAGACAGGCCAAGTATGCCTGAACTGAAATTATCCCTGTCTGAGAACTACTGATTTAACCTGTAGGAAGTATATCCTCCTCATGTGATATGTAGCAGAAGAGAAGATAGACAGTTGTGCTCGGTGCTGGTTGTGGTGTTTCTTGTGATCATTACTGTGGAAGCAAATAAGTAGACAAGATACATTCAGAAGCAGCAAAATTTAGTAGTATGAATATATTTAGAAAAATTATTTTACTACACCTTGTTTTTTCTATAAAATGCATGGAACAATTTCTACTCTACTTCTTAGGGGATGACTCTGGTCTCTAAATATGTAAACATATGCATATATCTACAATTCTTTTTAAAAATATAGTTTATATAATACATACATGTATTGCATTCAGATTCTGAGAACTTCAGCCAGCAATTTTTAAAACACAATAAAAATTAACGAAAAGCTTATAAAAATATCTACAGCATTTGAAATACTACTTGCCATTTATTTATTTATTTATTTATTTAAAATATATATTTTATTGATTTTTTTTTTTTTACAGAGAGGAAAGGAGAGGGATAGAGAGTTAGAAACATCGATGAGAGAGAAACATTGATTCAGCTGCCTCTTGCACACTCCCTACCGGGGATGTGCCCACAACCAAGGTATATGCCCTTGACCAGAATCGAAATGGGATCCTTGAGTTCGCAGGCCGAAGCTTTATCTACTGAGCCAAACCGGTTAAGGCAATACTGTTTGCATTTTAGTGAAACATACAATATTAAAGAAATATTAATGAAAACAATGTTAGGATGAAGGCATTATAATCAAACATATTGCAAACCAGAAAGGAAGAACTTGTATAAATCTTGGGGGACAGTTCACCATGCATGCGTCTGTTGCATTTCTAAACATCCTACCAGCTGAGGGTCTGACTGCCCTTTGTTCCAGGCTATCTTTTCAAGGGTGTATGTGTAGTGACAGCCTTGGGAGACAGAGATGTGTCTCCCTCCAGAGCAAAGGATAAGCCTGCTTACTGCCTGTTATAAAAGACTCAAGTCTCCTGGGCTTAGGGCTCCCCTCTTGTCACACACCACAGAATGTATGGGGGAAGTTATATGTCCATTCAGGTCACCCCCGTGAGACTTGGAGGGCAAGGAGAACAGATGCAAATATGTTGATGCTCATGTTGTTGGCTGAATCATGAGTAACGCCATGGCCAGCTAACTTACTGCCTTGCGAGTAGAGCAAAATCTCAGTCTCTTCATTTGTTTGAAAATGAACAACCAAAAACTGTTAATAGTAGAATGATCAACTGAAATTAAGTCTATTTTGTGGAATTGCTGAAAATCATCGAAAGGTTCTTGATAGAACCTAAGCTGTGGCTTTAAAGGAGAGCAATGTCGTTTGTACAGTTTGTTTGTTTTTTTCATAAAATGGCCTTTGGGGGCTAAGTATTTAGAGGTGACAGCATTGTAAACAAAGCTGCCAAACATAACCTTTAATTTTATAGAGTGCTGACAGTGGTAACAATCAAAATGTTGGCATTTATATGAAGTAAGCATTTGAATAAATTGTGCTTATCACTGATGTTTGCTCTGGTTGAATAATTTGTTTCAGCAAAAATGACTGAAAGATTGTATACAATCACATTTTTTGTGTAATTTAATATGGCCTGCTGCTCTTAGGCATATTTTGCTTCTATGAATCTAAATATAGATATTGTTAATGAACAAAATACTAATGTTCCTGTTTGTGATTTCCTACAGGTGCTGATAAACGATGCCAAAACTCATGGAGATACAAGAGCACTGGACCTGAATCAAAAACTGTCCTCATAATGACAATGTATTTTTTATATAAAGCAAGCAAAGAAAAGCTGTTAGAGCGAAATAATGAATCAGTACTCTTCCCCAAAGCAACATTTTTAAAACTATGTGTTATTGATTGCTTTTTTTAAAAAATATAAAGATGTTTAAGTTCTTAAACTAAGGCTGTCATTTTCCACGAACTGTAATGTAACTTTAATCTGAAAAACAGCTTTGATTTGAGAAGTATATAATAAGAGGAAAAACCATGATTCCCTTAGTTATTCAACCGTTATTTGTAAAGCATTATTTTTTCCATTTTGCATGGTGCACAATAGGATTTTTTGTGTGATCCCTTATAATAAAGCCTTAATAGTCGTTTTCTAAATAATATGCAAAAGCAAATTAGCACAATGAAGACTTTAGTTTCTTTTATGGATTTTTAGAGTCCAGCTCATCATAAAATCCAAATAATCTTATGATCTATTTTATTAGTAGTTGACCTCGATAAAGCATGATACAAGTGTTGGTGAGTCTTAAATTGCTAATGGACATGTTTATATAATTCAAGACATTCAGGTGTATGACTGCATTTTTAAAAAAATGAATGGAAATTTTGGAATATAATGCTGACAATTGATCATGTAATTCCTTCAATTATGATGAAAATACTTGAATTTTCTGAAATAAAAAAATATAGTGTCATTTTCTTTATACTATCAATATCAGATATAATTTTTAAATTTTAAATTTTTGAAAGCACATTTACTTATTTTATTTCAATTTTTCAAAAAGCCATTTATATATTTTTGAAAAAACTGTATGTCACTTACTTTGAATTAATGTTTTAAAATGTTTTTAGACATTTACATATATTATTTATTGTACAAAAATGTGTGGTTGTATTTTATGTATGTAGTTTTTCCATGCCAGCACCTTCACAATGCTAATTTGTGAGATAAGTTGATAAATTTCTATAATTAAATTTTACTTTGGAGGTTAATCTGTTGAACTACTTTTAATTTGATGAACTCCCAACTTTGGCTGAATATTTCATTATTCAGACCAGTGCAATAAGAATATTTAAGGATGGGGCCTAAGTCTCTGCATTGTAAGGGTGTGCCTGAGAGATTTGTATGCCCATTCAGGTTTATGTACCACTAGATTAATCCAATGATGATTCTCCCATTTATTTCTTCTCCTCACACATGTCAAACTGATTCTGTGCTTTAGCAGCCTGAGTTGTAGACTTAGCCCAGTTGTGCTGTGAGATGCCAGTGCAGCCAGTGCCCGAGCCCTCCTGCTCCCTCCCTCAGGGCAGCTCTCAGCCTTTACCTCCGGGGCAGGCTGTCCTCCTCTGCTTAAATGCTTGGGACTCAGTTCTAGGTCTCCATCCGCTTCCAGGGGATCACTTCACAAGGGAACTTTATCTGTAGTGTGGAGTGGTTAGCCTTAGCTCCCAGCCTACAATCAGAGTAACTCTGTTTCCTTGTTTTGGCCTTCAGGGGCCTCAGATCCAGGTTTTTCTAAAAGGCAAGACTGGAAAAATAACTTTACCCTACTATCTCGGGTGATGCTTTTTGACATAGATGTACACACATCCTCTTCTTGTTTATTGCCTTTTCAAATTACTGTCCAGTGACTCTGAACCTTAAATCACTATAATTTTTACAGACCTTACTTCATGCAGACCTGTGCTAAATGTTTTAAACATTGCCATTTAAGCCTAGTTAGCAAAGGAGAGGGGTGCTAAGCAGTATGCTTAAAACAGAGGAAATTTCCAGTGAATCAGTGCTATTAGATTCTAGGAATTTTAAAATCTTTCTTGGTTTTGAAAGACCTTGCCCTCCAATTAATCCCTATGGAGGCATTCTCATAACAGCTCATGGGTGTGCATTTGTTTCTGAGGATTTTTTGTTGGTGTTGTGAATACTTAAAAGCCTCTAAGTCCTAGGTGATATAATATAGGCATAAAGACTAGCTAGATCGCTGGGAGTAGGATTGGTTTTGGGTTGCAGGGGTCAGTTGTTCAGCACCATTCGCACGCCTCCATGTTGGCACCTCCCACTTGAAGTCCATCTCTGAAGGTTTCCTTGTGGATGGAGTGCATTACTCTCGGAGAGGCCGCTGGGAGTTGGATATTCATGGTTTTTACCTTGCCCATTTCCAGTCAATGGCCATAATGTTTCATCAGCTGTTAGCCTCCCTTCTCAGAGACAAGGGAAAGAAGTGCTTTTAACGTAGAAGGATAGTTCCTCATTTTAATTTTGTTCCAGGAGAAATCTATATTTTGCAATTTCTGCTTTGCTCCACTCCTTGAATTATTTCTTCTCATATACAGTAAAAGGACCTTTTCAACTCAAATATGTTTAGATACTGATCTTAATCAGAGTTGGACAAAGAGTACCATGGAACTTGTCTTTCCCATAAAACTCAAAAGCTTTATTACTAGAGGCCCTATGCACAAAATTTGTGCATGAGTAGGCCTTCAGAGTCCTGGCTGCCTCAGCTCTCGCAGCCCTGGCTTCATGCAGAAGGATGTCCAGACGGTCATTTCCCTGTTCAGCAGTCCAGTCGATTTGCTTATTATGCTTTTATTATTATAGATCATTAATCAGTACAGTTTATCAGGAGCAATAGCTGCTAGGTATCAGACAATGCAGTAGATGCTGTGTATATATTTAGAGAAACAATATAGCAGAATGTTCATCAGTCAGAGTACTTGTCTGAATTGCTAAATTCAAATCCTGGCTCCATCTCCTACTAGCAGTGAAACCTTGCATAATTACCTAATGTCTCTGTGTCTCTAACATCTGTCTGGAGTATTAAATTAGTTCATTCAGTGTTTAGAAATAGCTCAATAAATGTTTTCTTAATTCTTCCAATAATGTATAAGGTAGGTATTTTTATCCCCACATATTTTTAATCCTCATCCAAGGATTTTTTTTTTTTAATTGATTTTAGAAAGAGAGGAAGGGAGGAGGGGAGAGAGAGAGAAACATTGATGTGAGAGAGAAACATCAGCTGTTTCCTGCATTCAACCCAACTTGGGACCAAACCCACAACCTAGGTATGTGCCCTGACTGAGAATCAAACCCACAACCTTTTGGGGTATGGGATGATGCTCTAACCAACTAAGTCACCCAACCAGTTTCCCCTTTTTAAGATGAGGAAACTAAGACTCTGAAGTTAAAGAAGATAAAGTCACAGACAGTGAGTGGGTGGCCCTGGTTTTAAATTCAAGTCTTTTATACCTCAAGTTTCTTCCAAAACTTGCAAGCACAGAAGTTTAGCTTATTTTTCTGTTTTCTCAGTTTGTCTACTGAACTGTAAAAGAAAACCCGGTTTATGACATATTGCTGCGCATTCAATTTTTACTCACACCATTTATCATGTGTAAATACCTTCTGAAAATGAAGTAACAGAATTCTGCCAAGGATGGAGAGGATGTTATGGAAATTTAGTCCATGGAGTTATAAAATTTCATGACTTTGTATTCATAGCTGGGTAGGGGCCAAAACAGCCTAATATTTTCCCTGGCAATCGTCCTGTTTCTCCCAGGAGGGCTTGTTACCTTCTCTTTGTGGAAGGAGATGCACTTGTTTTATGGCTGTGGAAGGAGATGCACTTGTTTTATACTCAGGAAGGTATTACAACCATTGCCTGCAGAGTTGTGTGGTTTACCCAACTTTTCAAGTTTACAGGGTCAGTAGGTTTTAAAGTATCACGGATAGAACTCCAAGTTGATTGTTGGCATCATCAGGCAGCAGAAACTCCCACAGGAGCCTGAAACCCTCAGATGACACTGCTCCCCCTTCAGTGCTGCCTACATGTTCTCACCTGGGGGCTTCACGGCTCCTCTGCCGCCTGTCCTTTCAGTGTTTGGTGCCCCCAGAATTCTTCCCGAGTCTCGGTTGTTCACTGAAGTCTTTATGTCCCCTTCCTTCACCCAACCCCAGACAATCCCTTCCCCACCCATCACTCCAACAACCATTTCTGTGCTAAATCCTCAGCTCAGATTTTTCATGCTCTTGGTGTTTATCTCTCACTCACCACTAGACATACCCACTTAGACACCCCCTAGATACTTCAAAATCAATTCGTTTGGAACTGAGCTCACTATCCTCTTCTTCCTGTATCATCTCCCTCCTTTCCCACCAGATTTGCTTCTCCCAATGTCAGTAATATTTCTTCACAGTACAACAAGAGAGATCTCTCTAAAATGCAAATCTGATGTCATCCTATTGGAAATCCTTTAAAGTCTCGTCTGCGCTCTGAAGATAAAGCCCACGTTCTTCAACACGAGTTATAAGGCCTGTTGTGATAGACACCCCACCCTCACCTCCAACTACCACAGCCCTCTCTTTCACTGTCTACTTCCCCATTCTTCTTCCCCAACCTTCACCACACACACTTCACCCTCTGACACACACAGGGTACTCCCCCAACATTGTGTATACACTTTAATAGCTGATAGCTCAGTTTTGAAAATGACAAGTATTTTAATAGACACCACCTTTACAATTATTCCAAGGGTGTGTGTACAGGTTTGGGGACATTTCTGGCATGTGTGCCGTTGTCTTGGTCACCAGGTCTTTGCTCAGGCTGCTCCACCCAAGCCCCCACGTCTACCAATATCTAGCACCTTTCCCTTGGCTAATGCCTAATTATACTGCTTAGAGCTTTCCAGTTAGATCCTTTTCTTATGCCAAATGGCTCTTATAAGTGTTCGCATTATACCCTTTATGTGACCACATATCTGCAAGCAAAGGTCCCATTCCTTGCCAAGGTTACGAAAACCTTTGGGGTTAGAAATTACTCCTTGTTCTAGTGCAGAACATGAATAGTTTTGTTATCAATTTCACTAATACCAGGCTATACATTAAACATATCTAGAAGTTATACATGATTTAATTTTATAGGAAACTAATGTTTTTGAAGTGCTTTTAAATATAGCATCCAGATTAAATCTTGTTGGATGTTTTTCATGGAAATTGCTGTAGTCTATTTTTTTTTAAATGAGTTAGCTCTTAGTTGCTCATAATTCTGATACGTATTGAGTACAATGAATCAATATTACCTGCTATAAATATTGGGATTGCTAGAAAACAAAAATCTTTGGGTCAGAAGTTGCAAACTGACAACCCACGGACTGTATCTGCTCACAGACATTCCCTCATAGTCTAGAGACTATAATTATCCCTCAATACCCTCAGGGTGGGAAAGGGAGGATTGGATCCAGGACCACCCTCCCAGCCCTATAGCCCTGAGGTTACTAAAATTCAAGGATACTCAAGTCCCTTAAATAAAATGGTATAGTATTTACATGTAACCTATATTTGCATATAGACTACAGTAGGGTATGCCTACACATTACTTCATTCTCATGGATTCAGCATAGTAATTGGTGCATGGAACATTCCAGTTTTGCTCTTTTGGAACATTTTGGGAAATTTCTTTTGTGGGGGCAGAGGGAGCTATTTCTACCCATAGTTTTGTTGAATCCACCAATGCAAAACCTATGGATATGGAGGGCCAACTGTTGTTAATGTTTATAAATGGAGAGGTTTCATATTGTCAGGGGCAAGCTCTTCTGGGTGCGGGAAACTGAAAGAACACGCAGGTACAAGCAGGCAAATGGGACATGCTTCATTATAAGCAAAGCAGCCGGCAATAGGCTGGTCAGTGGCAACTTATACACAAGCTCACAACAAGCTCTAACAAAAGAGTCTTTGTGCCATATACAGAAAGGCACACCTGCACAGTGTATGGCTTTGCTGGGTCCTTGCTTTTGCACCTGCGTATAGCAAATTAGCCTTGAACATCCTGACTAGGGTTTCCATGCTCAGAGAGGCCTGGAGCACTCTAGACAAGGCTCCCACATCTATAAAACCCAGATTTCTGGTTTCTCTTGAAAAATGAAATTTTGGGCAAGAATGGATTATGTATATGCTCATAATGAATATGAACTGCATAGTGGCTATTCTTTTTAGGCAGGGCAAGTGGTCTCCAATTTGACACAATTCTTGACATTCTTTAATTTGTTACACCTGCCCTAGTTCACTCAGTTACATTATGTAGATTGCTCTTTTTTTTATTTGTAGGTAAATAAAAATGCATGTATGTAAAAAATCATTAATTTTTAAATTAATGAAAACCTCATACAGCTTCTTTGCTTTATTGGATTTTTTAAAACATTCATCTCCTTTAAAAAGGTGGTAAGAAATACAGAGACAAAGGAAGCAATAAACATCAGATATTAACTTTCTTCTTCTCAAGTTTCATCAACAAACCATTCCATTGGCTGGTGAAAAAGAAGACTGGAAAGTTTCACACTTCCTGGAGATCAACTATCTTACGGTGTAATTTCTTTAGGTCTTTATGTACTTTACGTATCTCTAAATCCATCTTTGCTTTCTGTATTTGTTGGAGGGAGCTGAGAGAGTCATGAATTGATTTAAATCCTGGAAGAAAATATGAGTTTACTTAAATAATGCATTGGAACTTTTGTTTTTTTACAGAAGTTGTTAATCAGCAGTCCATAACTGATCATCTTTTAATTCAAAGCACATTACATTTTATTAAGTCCAGTCTAAAAATGTGTAACCATTTCTTGTATGTCATGAAGATGCATTAACAATAGTGTTTTAACTTGTATCTGCTTCATTGTGGAATTTTAATTCAATTCCTTTGTTTTCTTCCCCCCAAATATGTTGCAGAATGAAATGATTATTTCAAGAGAGAAGTTTAAAATAGTTTTCTTTCTGTACAATTTGACAAGAGTGATCTCTCTCTTTTTTTATTCTTGTTACCAAATTGAAGGTGAAGACCTTTGAAATCTCAGATGAGATTTTAAACTTTCTCTGACATCAACTTGTTTGAGGGACCTAAAGAGTGGCCACCGTTGCTGCACACTCCCCCCTCCCCTCTCCTCCACTCCCCGCCCTGAGCACTTTGTAGCTCCTTATTAAAGTCAAATTTCTCATGGCCATTACCTACCAGATATCAAGCTTCTTAGGTATAGCCCATTTCTTTTTTGTTTTTTAAATATATATTTTTGATTTTTTACAGAGAGGAAGGGAGAGGGACAGAGAATTAGAAACATCGATGAGAGGAAAACATCAATCAGCTGCGTCCTGCACACCTCCTACTGGGGATGTGCCTGCAACTAAGGTACATGCTCTTGACCGCAGGTACATGCTCTTTCAGTCTGCAGGCCAGTGCTCTATCCACTGAGCCAAACCAGTGAGCGTTAGAACATTTCCTATTCACCGGAGCCTTTCACATAGCTACTTCTCAACACATTTTTATTAAAGGCATAAAGGAGCAAACTGTTAATTTGGAGTTAATTTCTAAACTCCTACTTATTAACATGCAAAGATTGCAAACACTTAGATTGCAAACCCCTCTTGAGCTCATGCTGTGGTTCTACTACTGGAATGAATAAAATTAAACCTTTGGTAGTTAAGTAGGAAGCAGAGCCCTAAAGAAGAGTGTTATGTCTGGGACATGATTTCTGACCAGATAATTCATTATTTTGATTTGGCAGTGGGAGTTGGAGATAGAGGTGGCGAGGGTCAGATTTCCAGACAGAGAATTTCACTTCTATGCCAGCCACATCTGGCAGAATGAGAACATGGTGGTTTTCTACGATACCTTCAAGGCACCTCTAGGCAGAATCAACATTAGGTAGACTTGGCATGCACTTTTCTGAAATCTAGAGGACAGAAAATGAGTGGTGCTTTCTATAACAAAAGGAAACTTCTGGATCCTGGTAATTCCCTCAGAATTGTGGCTGGAGGCAGATGGCTGCTCCACAGCACCTATCCACACCCTTCGCTTTGACAAATTAGATGAGCCTTTCAAATTAATCCTTTTTGATGTTAGCTCAGCTCGACACTGCTGCCTCCTTAAGAAGAAAGACAGCCATTATTCTGGACTCTGTCCATTGATCTTCCCTACTTATGTCTAAATGTCAGGGCTCTGGTCTGACATCTGTCCAGGCTTATTACCTGCAAGTTCAATGCGAGGCATTGGATTTAGGCATCTTGTGTTATGATATACCCACAAGCCACGTCTTGATGATCCCCAAGGACCTTCCAGGTCCAACAATTCTCCGAGTCTCTGATTTTAGAGAGTAAAAAACAAAACAAAAACTTCAACCTGTATACCTTCTCATAGTATGTTGGCATTCTATGGGACATTTAAGAAAGTCGGGTTAATACAAAAGGATGTCACTAATGACAGGATCAATTGCCAGCCATTAGCACAACACAGAAAACGGAGGGGTTGGCTAGGAAAGGGCTGTTGTTCTTAACTTAATCAAAGGCACGGCTCACCTGATTGATATTCATTCTGCATTTTCTCTAACTCATCCCAGATGTGCTGTTCCAGTTGGCTCATCTTTTTATACAGTTTGTTTTCTATGTGCTTAACTTTGCTTAGTTCTGCATCCTGTTTGTGTATGTTAAGGAAATTCTCTAATTTGCTTGAAAGCTGCAATAATTTTTCTTCCATTTTCTTTTCAGAATTTTCCTAGAAAAGATGACACACGATAAAATGGCAGACAAGAAAAGCTATGCGGCTTCGTAGTTCAGATTAGAGAATGTTTTTAACAAAGTCATTTTTCCATGTTAAACATGAACATGTGAACAAAGTTCCCTTGTATCTAAAACTGTGTTCCCAAGTGTAAGAGTTCATCCCTTTGTTTGGCCTGGTTCGTTCGTAGTTTCTGCAATTCCCTGTGTTATGGAGGAAAAGGAAAGAAAGGGCTGTGGCCTTGCTGAGACGCCTGGACGGTTTGGAATTTCAGTCTGGTGTTAAGGGATAGCCAAGGAAGGCATTTTAGATTCTGCTCGAGGTGCTCCTGGGACCTGTTCCTCAGTGTTAGAGGCCTTATTCCTGAGCTTCAGTTCTCCCGTGGCTAGTGATTCTCCACCTGGCTGTCAGTTAGAATCACCTGGACCATACGCTGCCCCCGCCCTCTACTCTGGTTTAATTGGTCCCTGATGGAGCCCCCCATGGATCCAGGTTAAGAGTGCTCCAGGTGGTTCTAACGTGCAGCAGCCAGAGGCTAATTAGCTTCTCTGCTCCTCCCCTCCGCCCCCAGGGAATGTGGGAGCAGGACGGTGGACCCCTTTGGTTCACCTGCCCACGGAGGGCGGAGTCCAGAGCTTCTGCCTGCAGGTGATCCTGTGGCCCAGTGCCACCCAGAGCTGGTGGAGGCCTCTGCCTGACTCAGGTAGGACAGCCAGGGCCCACCGGGCTGCAGGAGCGGCCGCCCACAGCTCATGGGCCTGGTCAGGGATAAAGCTGTAATGCTTCTCTCTCTCTCCTTGCCTCTATCGGTTACTTACAAACCTGGGGGGTGAGGGCGGGGGAGGTGGCAGGAACCCTATTTACAGTGTTGCCTACATCCCTTCTAGCCAAGTTCCAGAAGGGCCTGACTTGAAGGGCCTGCAAGGCAGGCGGCCGCTGAGGACCGGCAGGCAGCAGCCCCGCTAGGGGAGGAAGGGCTCCTTACCAGTTTCTCCTGCAGGAGCTGCAGACACGAGCTCATTTGGCCCACCTGGTCTTTCTCGTATTTGATGTGCTGGCTCTCTGACTTCTTTTGATTTTTCTCCACTTCCTCATACAGATTATTGGAAAGTGAATTCAGTCTAAGGAAAACATTTTGTTTTATATTAGTAAGTAAATGTTAGTACTGAAGAAAATCCTTAGGTGGTTGCTTTGTTTTCAGATGATGAGGGTCAGTGTGTGTAGTGAGTACTACGGGGTGATGTGTGGCCTGGGGAGCACACGGTGGATGCCGTCCTCAGGGTGCTCAGCCCAGCTGCTGCCACCCCCCCTCCACGTGCCCTCACACACCTGCCCGGGAGACAAACTCTTGGCACCAGGCAGGGTCCTCCCGGAGCCCTGGGCGCATGCGTGTGTCTGGAAGCAACGCTTTGCTAAGGCACCTGGTCTGGGGAGCAGCAGGGGTTGCCAACTTCTGTAAAGGGTTACAGCTAATATCTCAGGCGTTTTGGTCGGTCTCTTTTGCAACCACTGAGCTCTTGCTGCTGCCATTGCAGCCAGAAAGCAGCCACGGATGACATAAACCAGCGTGGCTTATTTGTAAAAAAATATATATTAACAAAGGAGCATGGTTGTCGTCTAACTTTGTATGTGCTGAAATCTAAATGTCTTATTCTCTTCACATGTCATTAAGTGTAATATTTTATTTAAAATTTACTAGGAAGTGCTGGAAACAGTCTCAGCTGTGGGCACATTGGCTGAGGGAACTGCTCCTCCATGCGGGCCACCAGGAGGCCGAGAGGAGCCGGCCAGACAGGCCCTGCATTGTTTAAGTGGGCAGAGAAAAGGCGGAGGTGGGAAGGGGGAGGGAGAAGGAACAGAGCCCCAAGGACTTTGGGGAAGCAGAGTGTTCCTTGGTTTGTCTTTTCTGTCTCTGGTGAAATCTTCAGTAAAGTGCCCACTGCCATCCGTGGGTCTCGGAGTGGATTCTTTCGGGGCAGGGTAGCGGGAGGGCTTGAAGTGGTGCTGAGTTACTCCTGGGGGTTGGAATCCTATGTCATCAATTTGAAAAGTCACTGTGGAGTGGCTGAGGGTGTGAGCAGAAGGGGAGCCACATCTGGAATGACTAAGAAACCCGGGACTGAGAAGAGGTGGGATGAGAGATGGGGACGGGCGAGTGGTGTCTGTATGTGACTTGCTCTTGGTGAGATGGCCATTTCAAATTCCCGTTTAGACTAGGGGAAATATTAGATGGGCAGGAATAATGCATGTTGACATTGGAAATATTCATATTTCTGTGGCTTGAAATAAGTAACCTTAATGTCTTTAGGAAAAAATGTACACAGATAACTTAGTGTGTAATATTTATCGCTGGAAACTGCTTAAAACATGCTGGACATTTAACACATGTATATGCCTCTCTGGCTTTCCTGAAAAAGACACCTTAGAGCCTAAGTCCCATAAGGGCGAGAATTTTACTTTGTTCGTGGCTGTGAACAATGGCTAGAATATAGAAATACAGAGTTGCTAAATAAATGAACAAATGAGCAATTTTTTTCCCCTCACTCAATACCTTTTATCAGGGCTGTTCACAAATAAATCATAGACTTGCCAAGCTATTTAAAGATCTCTTTGATTTTGATCTTTCCTTCCCATTTCTGTTGGAAATATTAATAAATAGTTACGGTTAAGGAGGGGTGGTAAATCCTCAGGTAACCCAGGTGTTACCTTTACAATTGAGAATTCAGCCTTCACTGCTCACCTTTAGTGTGAAAATAAAATGAAAGCATTTACTCTCATCACGGACACAGTATTAAAATCCCTCTGAAAACCAATGTGCCCAAGTAATATCTCTGGAAGGGCATGTCAGTAATTGAAATTCTGAAATTTAAATTAAGCCATAAAGAATGAATCACTACTTATGATCCTTTCATGACAAGGTTTTGCCTGCAATTGGAGACTCATTTTCCTGGTAACAATCAGAAGTCAGACTCTGTCGATAGTTTACAAAAGGATTATTTCAATAGCATTCTCCTTGAAAGACAAAAAGGATTAAGTATAAGTTTATGTACATCTCTTTCTTTCCTTAGATTTTCCATAACATAACAGACATGCTTTACCATGTGAAAATGACTGTTCTGTAATTGTAGAACTTACAGTTAAAGTCTTGACAATACCAAGTCTATGCATTTGTTTCATTGACCAAATACTTTTTAAAAAAGAAAATAATTATCTTTATTGTTTGAAAGTATTACAGACGTCCCCCTTTTCCCCCACTGACCCTTTCTAGCCCGAACCTGCGTCCCCACCCCAGGCCTTCACCACACTATTGTCTGTGTCCATGGGTTATGCATATACTAGTATGCACACAAGTTCTTTGGTTGATCTCTTCCCACCCATCCCTACCTTCTCTCTGAGGTTGGGCGGTCTGTTCAGTGTTTCTTTATCTCTGGATCTGTTTTTGTTCATCAGTTTATGTTCATTATATCCCACATAATGCGTGAGATCCTGTGATATTTATCTTTATCTTACTGGCTTATTTTGCTTAGCATAATAAGGTCCATCCATGGACCCCAGGTCCATTCATGCTGTTACAAATGTCTTTTTTTTTTATAGCAGCGTAGTATTCCATTGTGTAGATGTACCACAGTTTTCTAATCCACTCATCTGCTGATGGGCACTAAAGCTGTTTCCAAATCTTAGCTATGGTGAATTGTGCCACTATGATTGGTGTTTCTGGTTTCTTGGTATATATATATTCCCAGAAGTGGGATTACTGGGTCAAATGGGATTACTTTTTAATTTAAAAATGGTGGAGAAAGTTTAAATAAAAGAGTCAATTGTGTACTTTACTCATTAGAACTGATAAATATTTGCCTAGGGAAAAATCTGGTTTATAAACTCACTATAACCTACAGTAATACTAATGAAATTTTAAAACTTCATTATTTCAAGTGAGAAATTCAAGTTTACACTATTACAAAAACTGCTGACATTCAGATTTAACTACTTAGATTATTTGTCTATAAGCCAGTTTCCCACAAGACTAAAGACAAGAGTACATAGCATCACCAATATAGCAGGAAGCCCTAGATCCAAACACTGCCTCTCCCCCTCTTTCCTATTTGTTAACACACTTCATCTCTTTAAGCCAGTCTTCCATTTCAGATTATAAGTCCCATTCTCCCCCAGTAAAATCAATTCTTAAACTGTACTTCTAGAAATGGTTTACTTTTCTACTTTTCTTTGGACATTTCTTTTTATCTTAATTCAAAGCTAAAGGAATTAGATGAAGCACCACACAGATATTTATTGAGCATTATCATGTGCTAGGTCTTAAGAACATAATATGCTTTTTTGGAGTATGAATGGAGTGGGTGTTTTCCCTTTACTCAAGACATTTTCTCCTCTGAGCTTTAGTTATAAGTACTGTTCCTAGGACACATTTCCCAATTTAACATCTCTAAAATTGTGAGGTGTCTTAAAGTTAGGTGTAGTGTGGTTTAATTGTTAGCTTCATGTCACAGAGGTGCAAAAATATATGGTACATCTTATAGTCAGTGACACTTAGATTTCTTAAAATATGGTAGAGATGGGGCAGGAAAATGGAGCAAGCTGACTATTATGAAAATACTAGATTATTAGATTTGGTCAAGGCATTAAATCCAAGTGATTCGAGATAGACAGGAAAAAGAACAAGAGTAGGGGCAGGGGTTTGCAAGGCATCAGTGGAGTGACCAGAATGCTCCTGAGTCCCAGAGTCCCAGAAAATGTGGCCATTTAAACAAGCTAAGATTTGAGGATATGGAGGCCAGAAATTTGAATATTTGTGGATTCTTGTCTCCTTTACTGCTTTCACCATTACACAGGGGAAAAGCTCAATTTACAAGTAGAGGATCTTAGAAAAAATTTTTAGAAAAGTCTTTAAAATGCTCTTTTAATCAAAGTATATATTATTATTTTTTTTTACAGAGAAGAAGGGAGAGGGATAAAGAGTCAAAAACATCTATGAGAGAGAAACATGGATCAGCTGCCTCCTGCACAGCTCCTATTGAGGATGTGCCCTACAGTCCACAGGCTGATGCTCCAACTACTGAGCCAAACTGGTTAGGGCTCAAAGTTGTCTTAAAAATTAACTGATAATCACGTGCAATAGATGTCTATTCAATAGTGCTTTATGTTGAGGCATTTTAATACACAATTGGTGATAAGTTAAAATTTCTCTATAGAAAAGATCTGAGTGAGTATGTCAATTCAGTTGAGATATGCAAACAAAAATGATAAAATTAGTATCTTTTTATTATGAATATTGCATAAGCTACTTTAGTGATTATATTCTCTGTATCAGTTTTATTGCTTTATTTATTGACCAGATTTATATTTGGGGTAGGTTTTTATTTAATGCCAATGCTTTCATTAGGCAAAAACGCTTTAGAATGGATTTAACAAAATTAAATATCTTCCATTTACTTACTTGAACTCCAAAAGGTTCATTTCAAGGCGGTAATCCCCTTGGATCGTCTTTAAATTTGAGGTTTGTTCAGAATTGGAAGCCTCTATCTTTCCTAAGAGCTGCATTACCTAATGAAAGGACAAAAAGGAACTTTTTGGGTGTGTGAACAAAACCACTAGCCCTTACATTAATCATACTTCATTCCTAAAAGAGCCAGGAAGCAGACTTGAGTCTAAAACACATTTTCACTTGAAAATGATTTTTCCCTGCAAAGGAATAATTCAATAATTATATAACCATCTTCAGGGAAAGAAAAATGGAGTATTCATTCTGCTGTCTTAAATATACTAGTGATCTTAAATGACTTTTCTTGACTCTTTACTGGTCAAATTAGTACAATATAAATAAGGATATAGAAAGATATGAAAAATAAAAAGTTTATAGATTTACATACCAATCTGACTTGCAAACATTTATTCTTTCCCAGTGCCCCCTGAACATTAGCAATAACCAACCACACGTGGCTATAAAGAAACTTTCAAATTATTCCAAAAGTAGAAAAAGCACAGACATTAACTCTAAACTGTACCGCACTGAAACTAGAACTGAATAAATAAAAAGAAGCAAAGTTCTAATCATCTGAATGAAAACCCCCACTTAATTATGTTGTTTAATTCCAGTGTTTCACACGAAAATGTGCCTCTCAGATCTCCTATTATAAGGAGCATAATTGGCCAAGGACCTTGACTGCTGAGCCTAAAACTCATCACCATGTTCGCTTCCCACTGGCTGCTCCAGCCAATGCCTGAGTAGAAACCTGATGAAACTTCATTAACATAGAGTTTCAGTGTAAGGCCTTCCTTCCCCGTCTTTTTTTTCACAGAAGTCAGACTGTATTGCAGTCTGATGTCCTGCTCTATCTCCTCCAGCTCCCTCCCCATTTCCCTTCAGTTTCTTTTCCCTCTCAATAAACTTCTTGCACATGTACTTCTTTATTACTATTTACTTCTCACAGGACTAACACAAGTGTCAAAGGATAAATCAACGCTGCAGTTGTAATTTAGGAAAGAATAATGAGAACATTGCATATCAAAAGGACACAGGACATCTGTAGAGGTAAATGTATGATATTAAAAGTTTCCGTAATTATACAAGGCAGAATGAAGCTATTTAAACTAATTGTTCAGTCCACAAAATTAAAAAGAGAATAATAAACCTCACCAAAGGGAAGCTGGAGGAAGAAAGGGACACATTGTGGAAGGCAGAATGGCTCACAAAGGCATCCATGCCCTCTCTGTGGATCCTGAGACTGTGTTATGTTAGATGGCCAAAGGGAATTACAGCTGTGGTTAAGGTTGCAGACCTTGAAATAGGTAGACGATACTGTCTCACCTAAGTGGCCCAACCTAGTCACCTGAGCCCCTTAAAAGCAAATAACTTTCTCTACTTGGTGTCAGAGATTTAAGTGTGAGATGAATTTGATCTGCTATTGCTGGAGAAAGGTCTGCCTGAAGGCAAGAGGGCATGACAGACCTATAGCTCCAGCCCAGGCTAAAGTTTTCCCCATTCATTTCCAAAGGCCCTGCCCAAGAGAACTACTGATATAAGAGTACAAGATTCTGTCCCTGCTCTCCAGGTCCAAAAAGGGGAGCGGAGATAAGCACAACGATCCTGGACATCAGTGTATATAACAAGGGATGCCTTCCTTCAGCAGGTGGGTAGCTGGGCCTTTGCTAGCAGCAGGAACCACAATCAAAAGGGCTCACAGAAATGGCCTGCAGAACAGGTCTTATTCCTAGGAAGTTGGGGAAAGCCTCAGTTGGGATGGCACCATCTTGGGTGGGAAGACAGAAGGCAGTGGGCAGACCACTCTCACGACATTTCTGCCACAGCTCCAAGTGGTTCTCCAGATGTTCCCCAGGACTGGCAGTCAGGAAGGGGATGTGTTGTGTTTCACACGATCAGACACTGTTCGCCATTAGCACCTGGTGGGCCTGACAGACAGAGGGCATTCAGGTCAAAGTTGAGGCCAGGAGGCTTCTCCCCAGCCAGCTGTTTTGGAGGATGGCCCAAATCCTGTAGCTGCTACGTAAGGTCCAGCACCATCTCAAAACGAGTCTTCTGGAGGTCTCTGCTTCAGACTGCTCAAGTATCTTGCCCATAACACGGTACTGTTCCTGATATTTTCCAAACAGCTCTGAAGGTCGGGATTCCCGGTGACTCTGCAACCACTCGGGACACTTTTCTGTGATCTCCTTCCGGGATGGGTACAGCACATCCTTGGACAGTGGGCTCTGCATGATACTCTGCATCATGGGGAGGCTGCCTCCTTCACCATCCCCTGCCTGCGTGCCCAGCCCTTCCGTGGCGTGGTCAGCAGCTCCTCTTCTGACAGGCCTGAGCTCTGCAGATCAGTGGCATTTTGGGCCAGTCCACGAAGTGTCTCCTTTAGGCAAGAAGTGAATTCTTGCTGGGAAGTTACATCTCTAGTCTTCCAGCAGCCAGTGAGCTTTTCGAGCTGCTCCACCAGGTGGGGCTCTTCCTCAGCCAACCCCTTCATTGCCTTTTCGAACTCTGCAGCGGCCTGGGGAGCCAGCTCAATCAATAGTTCCTGGAAAAACTGCTCTGGGGAGGGAAGAGGGCATCTTTGGCAGCGTCTCCTGGCGACCTCTTCTGGGGCCCTGAAGCATCAGGGTGGTAGGGGGAGTCTGGGGAGGTTCAGGCCTTATCGAAATCACCCAGAGCACTTTCCAGAAGCTCATCCAATTCCTGGCCCGCGTAGGCTCCAACCCCACCGTCCCCCAAGATTTTCAAATAAAATATCAGCAAACAGTATCCAGCAGCAGAATAAAAAATATAACCAAGTGCAATTTATTTTTTAAAAAGTAAAGATGGTTTAATAATAGGAAATATATTAACCTGAATAATTATGCTAGTAAAACTGAGGAGAAACCTCATATTATTATCTCCACAAATGCTGAAGCCATTAACAACATAATTTTTTATTAAAAAATAAACCATCTTAATAAAATGGGAATAGTTGTGTATTAAGCATGTTTATAGAGAAAATTTACTTCCCCTTCATAAAGGAAACAGGAGTAATTTCTCTTAAAATCAGGAACAAAAACAGTAAGCCTCCTTCCTCCCCCACACACACACACTCTATTAATATTATACTGGAGTTATTAATAAAAGCAGTTAGGAAAGGAGGGGAAATTATTTGTATGAAAATAGAAAAAGATGAGGTAATTTTCTTTAAAAATTATATGATCGTGTGCCTGGAAAAACAAAAAACAATTGAAAAATTACTAATATCAAGAAGAGAATTCACTAAATTAGTGGATAATAAAATCAATATATCCTTCAAATATAAAACTAACAAGTCAGAAGATATAATGAAATCACATTACAATAAACTAAATAAACAAAACCTTGAAATATATTTAAGAAAAAATGATACCAAAATCATATGAGAAAAATTTGAAACCCCTCCTGATGGGTATAAGAGCAAACTTGAACAAATGGGAAACATTCTATGATTTTAGATAAAATACTCAGCATTATGACTGTCAATGCTGAAGTTAATTTATAAATTTATTATAATTCAATAAAATTACAGCAAAGTGTATTTGTTAATTATTTGCTGGAATTAGGTTTTTAAAATCATGTGCAAAAACAATTATCACTCAGAAAAAGGAAAAAAGAAAGCAATGGAAGAGACTAGCCCAATCAGACATTAAAAATGCTATAAGGTTTTAATAATTAAAATAATAAAGACACATCCTATGCAAGGAAAAATCCAAATGGACCAAGTATTTAAATGCAAACAATAAAACATTGAAAATGCTAGAAGAAAATATGAGCAATCCTTTCAAGCCTTTGTGTAGGGAAACTCTTTCTGTGACTTGAAATTCCAGAAAACACAATAGATAAGATGGATAAATTCAGCTACAAATAGAGATCATATGCATGTCAAAAGACAACAAACTGGGGAAAAATATATTTATAATCTCTTAGAAATTGAGAAGAAAACTAGGTCAATGTTGTGGGGTCAAACCCTGGGTTCAAAAATAAGACCACCGGAGGCTGATTAATTAATTTAGAAAAGCAGGCAAGGATTTATTGACTGGCCAGGACAGCCACAAGAGCACCACATGCAGGTAGACTCCAAATGACTGCACCGTTTCAAGGATAGGCAATTCCTTTTAAAGGTTTAAACCGCAAGAATTTTCCTTTTGTTCCTAAAAGCCTAAAGACTAAATTCTAAAGACTGGGGACAGCCCGCAGGGTCGGTTCCAGTCACATCCTGCTAGACATTGGAATGTGGCCCTATCTTGCCCATAATACAAAAGCAGAACTAAAGGTTATCTATAGTTTCTACCCCTGAAGCTACTGAGTCAGTGGGAGTCAATCTCCTGTAACTACCCTATTGTTTAAGCAAGTAATCGAAGGTCGAAGTCAGATAGCA
The DNA here is from genome assembly GCF_964339955.1 of Pipistrellus hanaki. Taxonomy (NCBI): domain Eukaryota; kingdom Metazoa; phylum Chordata; class Mammalia; order Chiroptera; family Vespertilionidae; genus Pipistrellus; species Pipistrellus hanaki. The sequence goes on along the minus strand of NC_140506.1, from coordinate 48,060,292 downwards.
AGGTTAAAACTCCAACAGCAGTTTTTACCAAAGTATGGTTGCCGCTATATTTCAATCAATAGGGAAATGGATAAAAGACACAAACAGATTGCTTACTGAAAAAAATAGACAAATGGCTCTTAAATATATGAAAAGATGCTCAATCTCATTCATAATAAGGCCAATTAAAACAAAGAGATGCTCTCTTTTTCCTATAAGAATGGCAAAATCGAAAAGTCAAACAATAGTCATTGGTGAGGCAATGGAGATAATAGAACATTTTAAATATATATATTTTATTGATTTTTTACAGAGAGGAAAGGAGAGTGATAGAGAGCTAGAAACATGGATGAGAGAGAAACTCGACCAGCTGCCTCCTGCACCCCTGTTGTGCCTGCAACCAAGGTACATGCCCTTGACTGGATTCGAACCTGGGACCTTTCAGTCTGCAGGCCGAAGCTCTATCCACTGAGCCAAACTGGTTTCAGCTAGAACATTTTACTTATTGCTGGTGGGTGTGCAACATGGTAAAATTCCTGCAGGGAACAAGATCTTTCAAAATAGCAAGCACATGTACCTTTCACCCAGCAATCTCACTTCTGATATTTATCTTGCAAACATACTTACATATACACACAATGCCTTAAGTGCCAGGTTAAGTGCATTGTTTCAAAATATTGAAAAGAACCAAATGTCCCTGATGAGAGTGAAATGAACTAGTATATACAAAGGAAGAGTATGCACTTGTTTACAAAGAATGAGTAAGCTCTCCATGTCCTGATGGTGGACCTCCAAGATATATTTGTTCAGGGGAGAAAAGAGATAGATGCATTGTAATATTTATAACATGCTATCTCGTGTGTAATAAAGGGGGAAATAAGAATGTGTATTTGCATTTGCTTGTATCTGCATAAAGGCATATTGAGAGGATCCACAACAGATTGGTAGAAATGATTACCTATGAGAGGCATGAAAGAATGTGATAATTGGTGACAGAGGTAAGAGTGAAAATTCTCAGGATACATTACCTTATATGGTTTTGATTTTTGGACCACATGTATGCATTACCTAAGTTTTATGCAAATATGTTTTATTGACTTTTTACAGAGGGAAAGGGGGAAGGATATAAAGTTAGAAATATCAATGAGAGAGAAACAATAATCAGCTGCCTCCTGCACACCCCCTACTGGGGATGTGCCCGCAACCAAGGTATATGCCCTTGACCGGAATTGAACCTGGGACCTTTCAGTCCACAGGCTGACGCTCTATCCACTGAGCCAAACCAGTTTCAGCTGCATTACCTGTTTTAAAAAAACAACTAAGGAGAGAAACTACAGGCCAATGTCATTTCACTTTTGAACTTAGATACAGAATCAAATACTACACAGGGAATGCATAGATTTTATTACAGAAATGCAAGAATGTGTTTTATTGTAGTATTGGGAAATGTAATGACACTGCACATGAGAAGGCCATAAAAGTAAACAAACCCAAACTAAAAAACAATCAATGTGGTGGTTTACACATTTGTTGATGTCTAAACGGCATTTGGTAAAATTAAATGTTCAGTCTTAATCAAAACAAAGTGGGATTGATGGATACTTTCTTAACATGGTTAAAAATATATCAAATCAACAGCTAACAGCAAAAATCTTTCCAATATAATCAGGAACCAAATAAGTTTGCCTTCTATGACAACTTTTATTTAATGATGCTCTAGAAGTTCTGGTCAAACCTTAAGAAAAAAAAGTAATTAGGTATTAAATCAGAAAACCAGAGATAAATTTGTCATATTTGTTGTTAACAGAATTGAGTTCCTTAAGAAATGAAGAGAGTACACAAAAAGCTATTAGAAATAATGAGATGGGTGTATAAGAGGGTGGACCAGCAGAGCCCCAGGGGACTGGAGTAAACTTGGACATAATCCTAATGCTGCGTACTCCTGTGAACCTTCGGCTCTTAACAAACAGAAGCAAATAAGCAAATAGTCAAACACCAAGCTTTCATCACCGCCAGTTTCCAAAAAACTCCCACTTCGTTCTGCTCAAACAGCTTTAGAAGAGATGTGCTTGTTTCAAATCAGGCATGTGGGGCACAGAGACTTTGCACTGGCTCTTTTAGTCAAACCACTAACTGCACGAGAAAGGGGAGAGACATTTTAGGCAGAAACAAACAAGATAGAGGCCGTGCAGTACTGGAACGGGACCTCCTTGCAGGTAGTTCCGTATAACTGGGTATAAAAGGTGAGCCAGGAGGCACAGAGGGTGAACTGAAGAGATGAGCAGGGGTCAGTGTAGGGATGGTCTTTAACATCTATGTCAGTGATCTCATATATTATTTTGTAAGAGATAATAACCATTGTAGGAATGTAACATAATCAACTCATATTTATGTTGAGACTTGAATAATAATAGCTGCCATGGGAAATTCTTTTGTTTATAGTTCTCAGTTCTACAGTCTTTGAGGGGAACCCAGAGCGGAAGGAATCAAATGGCGTATTTGATGGGGGATACGGTGACACATAGGTGACTCTCATTAAATGCTTGTTGATTGAACTGACAGTACTCATGGTGTGTGGGCATGAGCTGTCATATTTAAACACTTTGGAAGTAAAGAGTTCTTTTGAACAATTACCACTTGACTGAGCATTCTGATAAACTATAATGATCTTTGGGCAGTAACACGTAATATAAGAATTCTATCATTTTTAGTTACCTTTATATCCAAGTTCTTAGAAACATTTTCTAGGGAAGATATGAGCTCGTGAATCGTATTTTCAAGTTGCCGGTACTCGTGTCTGATGAAATGAATGTCTCCAGAAAGCTTCACAATGCTGGCGTCACATCTGGTGGCAAGATGGACATTGGTCATTTTAAATACTACAGTAGGATCTGTGCATTCATTTGATGGCAAAAGTTCTAAACTTCTTTGAATAATGAGTTGGTAAATATAGGAGCATAAATAGGACTCTTCTTAATTTTCCTCTTCTCTTTCTGATGAGAGAGAAAGCAGGCTGGATAATAATACTCAGGGCCAAACCAGAGAACTGAGTTCGAATAGATGAAGACATTGGAGTTAACTGGGGAGAAATTTTAGATTTTTTTCAGCCTATTGTTAACTCAGCCATAGGAGTTCCACACAAGGAAGAAAGATAGAAATTCTGTAAGTCAAATTTTGAATATATTATATATATATGTCAATTTTAGTTAAATATTATATTGAATTTTAATTTATTGTAAGAAAAGGTAACTAGTAAAAAATTTAAAAATTCATGCATGGGTATGGTCCTTAGGCCTGCTGGCAATCAGGGTTGATCTGTAACCAGCAGGGCAATGGGGGGAAGGGGTTACGGGGAAGGGATGGTCTCCTGCTGACACCCGTCTTGGCTGGCCTGGGGCCTGCAGGCTGGGGGCAGCTACTGCATTGAACATCTTCCCCCTGGTGGTCAGTTCATGTCATAGCAACTGGTCGTCCCTCTGGGACAACTTCAAGTGTACCAACATCTGAATTATGGGGGTGCCAGAAGAAAAGAGAGAACAAGATGCCTTTTGTTAGATTTTACATGTAATTCTTATATATTTTAAATGTTTAATCAGAATTTAATACCTTTGGGGATTTTATATGTGGTTATGAGGGTCTGTCTTTGGATGTTGGCATTTGGACACTGAGGGCTGTAAAGACAAGAATTGACCTAGACATTCTGTATAAGGGCGCTTTTCTGTAACCTAGGATCTCTCACAAGGAAGCATGAGGTTTTCAAATTCTATGACACACAACTATCATCTCATAAGATTAGCTTAATATAAAGACAGTACCTTGTTTGGCACAACATGGAACTTATTTGGGAATGAGAATTCAGTGGCCAGGAACCGACTGCTAAACATTAATTAGTTAAAGTGCTGCTTCTCACCTGGCTACTCTTCCTCGAAGGTCTCCGACTCCTTGGAGGTGTCTGCTGTTCAGCTCCTGTACTGCAAAATTAGTTCCTGTAGCCGTCTGGTCTCGGACTCTTATTTGGTTTTCTAAAACCTGTAAGTTTGAATCAAAATTCCTATTAATTTCTCTTCACACATGATAAGAAAATATTGTTTAAAGCAGAGGTTAAACAATTGAATGCATTTCTCGTTAGGCTGATAGTGACAGTCCAATTTCAGAGAGAAGCGATCCCTGCATTATCTCACGGATACAGAGATGGCTTGATTCCGGCCGATGGTTGCCCAGAGGGAATGGTGGTTTCACAGTGTTTAAACAGAAGCCAGAACTCCAGATTTTATGTTAAGTCTCCCAGTGTTCAAATATTGACGTGTTACTCAGACTTGGCCTGCCCTCAGTCATGTCTTCATTATGGCATGGTGTTCTGAAGTGGAGCTGACTGCTTTATACCACCATGTTGGAGGTCCCAAGAACAGAATTTTTGAAAAAATTTTGCACTAATAATATAAATATTAATTTAATCATTGAAAAAATTTTGCTTGCCCATAGAAAATAAAATGGTGTCATTTATACAAATTCCAGTGTAAAGTCAGGATATATAAAAAATAATTTATATCTAGTCAGAAAACCGAGTGTGGGACTTTGGAAAACAAATTTGTGGTGTGGAAAAACATCCAAGTTTAGTTGCTGTGTATGACCAAGGCCTGAACTATATTTAAACTTATATTTATGCATTTTCTGAGGAAAAGAAGACATTTTGTAGCAAACAAATTATGGAAATTTCAAATTCCATATACAGAATCGTAGGCTGGCAGATCAAGACAATTTGAGAGCAAATAAAGCTTTAATTAAAAACAAAAAAGTGTTGAAAACACTAGCTAGAATTTTTTATTTTTTGGTTTTATTTGTTTTTGCATGTGTGTTGATGTTGTAGTCTGGGTTGCTATACATATAAAAATACCACAAGCTGGGTAGCTCACGGTTCTTGAGGTTGGAAGTCCAAGATCATGGTGCCAGCATGGCCAGGTTCTGGTGAGCGCCCTCTTCTGGGTTGCAGACTGCCAACTCCCTAGGGAGCTGTGTGGCATCTCTCTCTAATGAGGATACTAATCCCACTCACCAACATTCCACCCCACAGCCTAAGCATGTCCCCAAGGCCCACGTCCTAAGACCACCACAGTGGACATTAGGATTTCAAAATATGAATTTTGGGGACACAAACATTCAGATCATAACAATAGGTGTTATACTTTGTTTTGGTAGAGAACAGTGATGAAAGGGAACTTGCCCTACTAAATTTTATAAAATAAAGGTAAGTAAATCAGTGTAGCTACAGAGATATGTATAGCTAAATAGATAAATGGAATTAAGTAGTTGGTAAATTTAAGAAATAAATAGGCTATATATGAGATTCACAACTCAGTGGGGAAGGAATTTCACAAATGGTATTGGGTTCTCTGGTAACTTATTTGGAAAACAATCCATTTAGATCCTTATGTCATACATCAATGTAGATTTTAGAAAAAATATGTTATAAATAAATAAAATTTTAAACCATAAAAATGACAGATAATAGAGGAGATTATTTCACCTTTGAATAAAGAGTTTTCTATTTTTAAAAACAATGAGAGCAACCACAAAACCAAATATTGGAATGTTTAATTTTATAAAAAGATTATGAAACATAAATATAATTAAGATAAAAACAAACTGGATAAACATTTATAACAACTGTCACTGCTGAAGGTTTCAGTGCTGTGCTACAATCAGCATGCACCTGTTTGCGAGAGTCAACCGCATTTACCTCTCCTCATCTTTGTGCTCAGTAACATACTGTTGGTATTCAAAATCAACCATAGAGTATTTACACCATACAAACAGGCAAACACTGCAAATCATATTTTTATCATCCAGAAAAAATTGATTGCAGATTGTTAAACACTTACTAATGTACCACTGGTTGTTATTCTTAATTAATAATAAAAAAGCACATCAAGTCGATAAGAATGAAAAAGCACTAACTTCTCCCCCAAATAAATTGACTAAAGACATTAACAGATTATTGACAGAGAAAATGCAAATAATTATGTCACTTTTAAGAAATGAAAGAAAGATTTCATTTCTATTCCATCATATTAGCAAAGATTGAAACAATAAATATCAAGGCTGGCATCAGCACAGTGAAGAAAGCACGGTCATATAATGCCAATGGAAGTATAAATAATGATAAGCTTTCTGGAAACCAACTTAGAAAAATGCATCAAAAGTTTTCACAGTGTTCATCCCTGGTAATTCTATTCTAAGAATATATAGTATAGAAATAATCCGAATGCCAACACATATCTATGCACAAATATATTTCAATATTAGGAGAATAATTAGGCAAGCCGTGGTGTATGTAACATGCAAAGAGCTTTTAATGATATGTAAAAGAGTTTATGACATAATTATATATTTAAGATTGTGCTTATAAAAGTATTCTCAGCTTACTGAATGAAATGTCTGGAAAGACTAGAGGGAGATACATCTGAGTGTAGAGATGAAAATTTGTTGCTAGAATTGTGAGAAATTTTTTTCCCCAGGTATTAAATTTTTTCTCTTAAACTTTCAAAATAATTACAATGAACAAGTATTACTTTTTTAAGTTGGAGAAAAACACAATAAAGCAATGTTACACATAAAATTATTTTCTTGAGTTAAAAATTTTAAGTTAATTAAAAAACTTAAAACAAGTTCATTTTAAAACATAATTAGCTGGCAGGTTAAAAAATAAATAACTTGATTTTTTAAAGGAACAAGCAACTTAACGGCTGCAATTATGGTTAATTATAAAATTTTTCCATTCATAATTAGATCTATCTTGCTGGCTAATTTGCAAAAAAAAAAAAAAAAGAGTTTAGATTCTATTAAAATACTTGAATAGCATTCATTCCTCTAAAGATGCTTATTAATTGATAGTTATTTACTAAAGATAGCCTAATAATTTCTTCTTCATAATGTTTTAAAATAATACATATTTTTATTGATTTTAGAGAGGAATGAAGAGGGAAAGAGAGATAGAACACTAATGATGAGAGAGAGTCATTAATCTGCTGCCTCCTGCACACCCCCACTGGGGATTAAACCTGAAATCTAGGAATCTGCCCAAAGCAGAAATCAAATAGAGACCTGGTTCACAGGTCAACACTCAACCACTGAGCCATGAAGGCTGGGTTCATCTTCATAATATTTTAACTATATTGTCTTCATTCTTTAAAACATTTTCTAATTCAGTTTTCCGCACAATCAGAGCAGTCCTCCTCATTTTTCCTATATATGCCAAACCTTTAATAGGATTGTAAATATTTTGAGATTTCATAATTTTTGGAAAATGTTTCAGCTTTGTCTTTTTTCAGAGCTAATCTAAAATGGTTATTATAGAAAAAGGAGCTCTTAGTGAAACTTCTCGAGATTTGTTAACATTTATTCTCTTAATGCTAAGATTTTATATTGGGGTATAATTAATATGTATTAAAATGTACAAATCAAAGTGTACATAGGAAGATAATTTGATGGATATGATTCATCAAATAATTTTGATGAATATAATCAACTATGTAACAGCTACAGTACTCAGATCAAAATATAGAATATCCTAGAAGCATTTTGATATTTCTGAGAATGCTGTTCTCTTTCCAATCACAGAGAAGTTTTGACTGCTGAGTTGGGATCTTACATTAGTACTTACCTGATTTTCTCATCATCTCAAAGGCACTGTTTCTCTTGTCACTTTCATGACACTTTATTATGACTGGGAACAGCTTTCAGGGACTTTACAAGTGGCATTGATTTTTAGGCCCTCAGGTCAATTCAGTATATGCTCAGCACCAATAAAGTGCCTTTTAAAAGTTCACTACATTTTTTTAAATTCCTATACTTCCTCAAGTGCATTATGGGGTTTTCCACACCAAAGATTAAAAGTAAATTAATAAATACAGTATTCTTAGTCTTAAATACAGTGTCATAAGGAAGTCATTGATAGGTCAATCTAATTTTTTTTTTTAGCCCATTTACTTTGATAAAAGGACATATGGGAGGGAATTATCAATTTTATGATAATTCCACACAGTTTGGCCAGCTTTCTAAATTGTATTCTATGAAACCCTTGTCTGGAAGTTGCTACCCCAGATTAGTCAAGCCCATCAGCACTTTAAAAATAAGGCTGAAATATCTGTAGTTAAAACCTGTCTATCATGGTTTAACCCACGCATTTTCTTTTTTGATTAGAAACTCTAGTTTACCTTTAGTAGCTTAACCATCATTCATTCATCCATTCATCCATTCAGGAGATATTTATAGTGCTGACTACCTACCAGCACTCTCATTATCTGGTGTGGGATTTAGCAATGGACAAAACAAAGTCCCTGCCTCATGGACATTATATTTTAAAAGGGGGAAAAGCAACAATAAACAAATATAGATTGTGTGAGTTTGCAATAAGTGCTATGGATAAAAAAAATGGAGGGCTTCACTTCTGACCACTCAGGAAACTATTCACTCTAATTCTGACCCCATGGTCTCTCCTTGGCATTTTCAGGTGTGAGTTTCCCACTCTGTGAAATAAATGGCTTTGCTTCAAATCTCCTTCCTGCTGTTTTCAGTGGAGTTCTGCAAACAAAGTCACATGTGATAGCATCTTTCATATTTCCAGTGATCAGATTGTCTCCCCCTAGTGACTAATGTCAATCACACTCCCCTGAGATCCAATTTTAATGAAGAATCAGCCAAAGGTGTCTTCCACTCAACTTACAATAACACTCAATTCCAGTAAAGCCTGGGAGACAAAAACGGGCTAAGAACTGTCCCTCTGTTAACTCTGAGTAACCTCAAAAAGTTCTGCTTCTGCCCTGCTGGCATGGCTCAGTGATTGAGCGTCGAGCTATTAACCAGGAGGTCACAGTTTGATTCCTAGTTAGGGCACATGCCTGGGTTGCAGGCTTGATCCCCAGTGTGGGGTGTGCAGGAGGCAGCCAATCAATGATTCTTTCTCATCATTGATAGCCCTCCCTCCCTCCCTCCCTCCCTCCTTCCCTCTCATCCTTCCTCTCTGAAATCAATAAAAATATATTAAAAAAAATAACAGAGAGCTTAAGGGAGATTGTGACTATTGTGGGGCGGGGAGGGAGGATTGGGTGTTATTTCATAGCATGTCAAGGAAATCCTTTCTGATAAGGAGATATTTGAGCAGGGACCTGAAGGGAGTGAAGAACATTTCTTTGGAATTTTGAGGGGAAGATGATCAAGCCAGAGTGAATAAGTAGCAAGTGCAAATGCCACGAAGCCAGTGTGTTTGGTATGTTCTAGGAAGAGCAGGGAGGCAATATGGACAGAGTGAAGGAGAGAGCAGTGGGAGATGGGGTCAGAGAGATTTTGGGGGTCAGATTGTAATAGGCCTATGAACCAGTGATAACAATACACTATAAAAACCTCTATTTGAAATGACTGCATTCATATAATCTTGGAGATTTATACTAAGATAAATATCTTAGCATAATGTTTGACATAATGTTAAAAACAGTTGTTTTTGTTGTCCCATAGATGTTTAACAAACATTTTTCAAGTATAATTTCTTTTACTTTTTGGCATAAATGAGCAGTTGTAATATTGAACTGTTTTCCTCAAAGGTGATTAAATTGTCATCACTTAAACAATAGCAACTCGTTTCTATAGCTGAAAAAATGGCATTGGTGGTTGATAGTCTTTGATAAGCAATGATGCCAACATATGGGAAATAAAGAACTACCTCAATGTTTTGGCTGAGATTTTTGACGATGCTGGTGATGGTCTGGATATGGTTTTCCAGCAACTTCCTGGCAAACAGCTCCTCTTTTCGAAAGCCTTGGGTCCCCTGAAGACAAGCAGAGATGTCCTCTTTGATGCGAAAAGCTTGCTCAAGGAGGAAAGCTATGGTGTGTTCCTGGTTGTTCAGCTTGTCTTCTATCTGACTTCGCTGGATGTTTGGAATGACAGGAAGGAAAGAATGATCCCTGGTCAGGAAAGGGAAACAACACAGGGCCGTTACAAGAATGAACATGGAGGAGCCAGCACCAGTACTCTGTGTGCTCACGTTTGCATTTTCTCACCTGTGAGAAGTCTGGCAGGACTTGAGCACCTGCATGGTTAGAATCTTGGTTCATATCTCATCTAAAAAGCAGTTCTGACCTACTTCTTGATTTTGTAGCATGCATTTTTCATGTTTCAAGCAGGAATTATTCTATATCTTACCTATTATTCTAACAAGCCAAGTTGAATCCACATAAATTTAATACTTGTTAATTCTGTATTGTGAACAGGGCTGCCTCCTTATGGCTATAAGAAATGAGAGCTCAAAGGCAAAGATTAACACATGAGTCAGTTCAATGAAGAGTAAGAGGAAAAGACAAAAGCTAGGGCTATATGGTCTTCACTTATTCATTTAACAAATACTTATTGAGCACTTATCCTGTGCCAGACTATCTCAGAACAACTTTGGGATCATCCCGGCTCCAGAGCTCTGGGATCAGCTGATACTTCCTTGCATCACATCACATCATTTTTCTTTCTTCTCAATTGTTCCCCTCCCTTCACTTGCACAGGCATGCATCCCAGAGCTCTCCATAGTAAACCAATCTCTGTCTCCGAGCCAGTTTCCTGGGCAGCCCAACCTCAGATGCCTGAGACAGATGTAGTTGTAAGTGGATAAAATGGGGAAGAGGAGCCATGGTGGTACTGCTTTTGCTTCTCCCCTTATGGCCTTGGGACAAATTTCAGACTCTAAGATCAGGCAAGGCAGAGACCTGGGTTGGTAAGAAGCTGAAACAATAACAACCACCAATTTGGGGAACAACTGACCTTGGGCAGTTTTCTCTACACTGCTCTACCTCCACATGCCCCAAGGTAGGAAAGCACCTGCTCACTGGAGCTGACAGTCCTCCACTGGAGACAACATCTAGCTGAAATCCCTGGGAGCAAATGAACTCCCAGGCCAAAAGAACAGGACATTGGAGGATCATAGTCTTTTAAAAAGCTGGCCGACAATGAAACAAGCTACTGGACAGCAGATTCCTACAGAAGATAAATAAATACATACAATAAGAAATTGTACAAAAGCTAATGAATTATTAAGAGAAAAGATAAGGGAAGATATTAGCAAAATAAAAACAAAAAACTAGAAAACATAAAAAGCAAGCCAGTAGAAATATTAGGCATGAAAAATATAATAAGTAAAGAGAAATTAAACATGGGATAAAGGCAACAGAGGGATTAGCTGAAAAATAAACTAGAGATTTGGGAGATCAGATGAAGGAAATGTATGAGGCAGAAAAAGGAATGGTCACACAGTTTGGAAATAGCAAGGTCAAAATTTGAAACTCATGTCTGTCTGACTCCATAATCCAATGTTAACCTTAACTCTCACGTTCCTATCTTTCTAGGAGATAATCAGCAGCAGCAGGGGACACAATTTGATTAACACCTACTCGCGCGCCCTAATAGAGTGGTAGCAGAATGACAAACAGTGTTCCCAAGCTCCAGATCCACTCTTTTTTTACTTCTTCCTTTCTTGGTCTTAGCCACTATTATCTCCGCTACTTTCCCTCCTAACAAAGACTGCTGCCTCCACACAGCAGCTAACGGGGTCTTTCTTAAAGTGCAAATGACAGCACTTGCCTACGTAAAACCCTCTGGTAGCTTACCCATTCTCTGAGAATACAATCTTTGCCTGCCTTTCCAACCTCATCTCCTCCCACTCTTCCCTCCATTCCCTTTCATTCAACACACAGGCCCTCTTCCTGTTCCTCGAACAACAAGCTAGGTCCACGCTCAGAGATCTGGCACCTGCTGTTTCTTCTGCTTGGAAAGCTTTTCTCTGCAGTCCCTCCTGGCTGCCTCCTCATTGTTTAGGTCTTACCTCCAATGCCCGCCTCCTGAGACAAGCCTTCGCCTCAGTCAGTTTCTATTGTAATATCCCATCTCCTCCTCTCCATAGCATTTGTCATCACCCAAACTTACCTTCTTTACTTGTTTGTGTTTATATTCTTACCTCCGTTACTAGAATGAAAGTTCCCTTTGCGCAGGTACGCTAACTTGTTCCACCACACTGAAAAGAGTGCCTGACACATAGTAGGTGGTCAGTGAGTATTTGTTGACTGACTGACTTCTATAGCTGGACTGTTTGTTCACTTAAGGCTCAGTTGTTGGAAAATTGGAGGAAAAAATGGTTTCATAAGACCACAGGTTCTAAGAGCTTCAAGGATTACAGTTTCTTCTCTTAAGCAGCATAAAATGCCCTTGCCTGGGTGAGAGTCTTCTTCCCTACCACTTGCACATCTGAGCAACAAAGAAGGATTTGCTAAGTGGTTTCATTAATCAGATTTGACTCAAAATGTTCTTCTGGAAAATCACCAAATGGAGCCTTGTCTAGATAAAATCCTAGCGTGCTGACAGTGCTACCCCGGATGTCTGAGTCACAGGCCGAGGGAGGAGGATGTAGGGCCCGGCTGATGGTGACACATAGCTTAGTGGTGGACTGCAAATTTGCTCATTATTTTTCTTGAGCGAGTGCTTCTTTCTCGCCTCTAGACAACGTGCAGCCTGAATTTGCCAGTGAAAGGGAATCTGATCTTCAGTCTTCAGTTCTATACAGAGACTTGTAAATTATGCTGCATTCCTATCATTTAGATTTCCTCTGAGGAATTCCCAGTGTGGCAGACACTGCAGGTTACCTCGCCACTAGTCATCCTTCCCTTCTGCCTGATTTGCTTCATCCTCCTGCCCCCTGTGTCTTTCAGGGGAGGCAAGCTAATCATGGAGGTCCTGTTGTTCTGGGCTGGGATGTAGCTGATTTAGGGAGGAGTATGTGAAGCAACTCTAGCCAGTGAGACTCCAGAAGAAGCCTGCCGTAGGGCCTCTGGGTAATGTTTCTTTGCCTTCAGGAAGAGACACACAGGAGGAACCTGTCCTTCTCTTTGCTGGATGTTGTCATGTCTGTGCTGGATAACAGGGACTCTTAAAGCCACTTGGTCATGAGGGAAAGAGGATGGCAGGGAGGAAGGATAGAAAACACTTGGGTTCTTGGTGATGTTGCTAAATCTTTAAAATAATCAAACTCTAGATTTTTTTTTTAATGTGAACTAAACAATGTCCTTACATTTAAGCATTTTGGTTGGAATTTGTTTGTTTGATGTGTTTTTTATTTTATTTTATGTGCAGCTGAAAACACTGTATCTATATCAATAATTTACCAATAACAATTTCAGTTGCAATAGAAATATATCAGTCAGAATTTACTGAATGTCTACTCTAGTCCATACAAAATATACAATACTTTCATCCCCCAAGGAAATTAGTCTAATTCAGTGTTTCTTACAAAGAAACTTGAATTAATATTATGGAGGTGGGGAAGGGAGGGATGTTGATAAAATGCAGATTCATTGGCTCCACCATAGACCTACTAAATCATAATCTTGTGGGTGTGAAAGGGGGAGTAAGAATATGCATTTTAAATAAGCACTACGTGCCCTGGCCAGGTTGGAGAATTGTCCCATATACCAAAAGGTTGCTGGTTCAATCCCTGGTTGGGCACATGCAGGAGGTAACTAATGTTTCTCTCTCATATCCATATTTCTCTCCTCTCCCCCTTCCTCTCACTCTAAAAATCAATAAAAACACATCCTCAAGTGAGGATTTAAAAGATAAATAAGTTTTTAGGTGATCCTGATGTATTCTAAAGACTGATCAGCACTGGTGTAAGGCTGGTCATGTTAATCAGTAATAATAAAAGGCAAGGTATATAATAAATTGCTGATGTGTGAAAGATGGAATATGAGCTCTCAAGTTATATGGATACTAGAGGCCCAGTGCACCCACTCACAGTCTGGGACCCCTCGGAGGATACCCACCTGCTGGCTTAGGCCTGCTCCCTGGGGGATTGAGCCTAAGCTGGCAGTCAGACATCCCTCTGGCAGGATGGGAGCCCTCAGGGTATGTCCAACTAATGGCTTAGTCGGACATCCTTAGCGCTGCCTTGAAGAGGCTCCTGCCATCACTGCTGTGTCAGCCAGCAATGAGCTGGCTTCTGGCTGAGTGGCACTCCCCCTGTGAGAGTGCACTGACCACCAGAGGGTAGCTCCTGCATTGAGAGTCTGCCCCCTGGTGGTCAGTGTGCGTCATAGTGACAAGTTGTTCCCAGTTGTTCGCCATTAGGGTCAATTTACATATTACCCTTTCATTATATAGGATTCAGAAGCAGCCTGGCATGTTGGAAGGCAAGATAGATGGAAGGTAGAATATAGATTCTACCACTTACCAATCAAGTGTTTCAGTTATTGTACTTCATCTTAAACCAGGGCCAACAGAGCCTACTTCACTATATAGTTATAAATTCTGAGATGACATGTGAGAAGCATGTGCCACACAGCTGCTCTGCTGTCCAGGGTTATGAGGGACCCATGTGCACTCATTGTTCCAGTGTTCTGGTGGCTGGCTAGAAAGTGATAAAGAGGCAGACCTAGGGCAGTAGACGGGTCAGTGAAATAAGGCATGCCAGTCTGTGGTCCTGCCTGTCATGGCTGGTTCAACGTTGTTGCTACTGGGCTCCCGGAAGGAAGCCGCTAAGGAGGACACACCTAGTGCTGTGTAAATGTGTTTGCCTGAAATCATGAGGACATTAAGTGACATATAAATTCTGGACTGTGGTTATTTTTTTCCTTAAATTTTTTATTATAAAGTTATCTTACATTTAATTGGAGGGTGTTCCTTTTTGAAATTTCTTTTTATACCTAAGATTTACTATTAGTTGGAGCGTTATTACTACTTACTAATGATCCTTAATGAAGCATTTAATGATGCTCTGTTTAGTTCTATCTACATGATTTCTACAAGAGGAACACAGAGCTTATATTTCCCCCTATTTCCATTTACCAGAAGAAAAGAGAAAGTTGTTTTCCAGTCAGTTTTTTCTAAATCAACAACTGAAAGCACAGGTGGGTGAAGTCTTCATTTTCTCAGAGAGATTTCTAATGATTGTCCAAATCATCAGGTCACCAAAAGGTTAAAGCTGAGGCCTTTTGCTGTAGCACAATGTGGCCACCATGATTCTTTTCCAAATAAAAGCCATTCACTGCTTCATTCCTTCATATACATGCTACTCAGTGGGACTCAAATGTAACTTTAACTGTGAAAGGAAATTTAACTGAATATTCCAGACGAGTCCAGATGGAGTTACTAACCACAGGAGGAAGAATTCCTGGGGGACTTTCAGAGAGAGAGAGAGAGAGAGAGAGAGAGAGAGAGAGAGAGAGGGAGAGGGAGAGAGAGAGAGATATTTGGGAATTACATAAATCATTGATGATGCAGCTGGCAACTGAATCCGCACAGATTTTCCACAAACTCTGAATTCTGTTTCTCTGCAGTTTGGTGTGACTTGCACGAGCTGTGCTGTTGCTGGCAGATGCGCCGGTGCATATAGCCTCTCGGTTCTCTGCCTGTTCTGTTCTTGCGAATAGAGAACTAAATTTACTTAGAAGATTCTGAGAACCATTTTGGCAACCCAAAATTCTCAAAATACAAAAATTTGAAAATTTAACCCCTTTTTCCAGAACACAAAAGGCCATGATAATTTAAGAAAATTTTCATTTTTGTGAGATTTAATATATGACTAGTTAACATGAGTAGTGCAGAGTCCTGCCATATATGTCTATATAGTATAAATCTCTATCTATCTATCTATCTATCAATTAATCATCTATCTATCTAGAGAGAGTGTGTTCCCCAAAATGTATACACACTTAGCAGCTGATAGCTCATTTGATGTTTGTTTCTTTTCAGATTTAACCCATTGGAATGAATAATGATTCAAAGTGTGTATACATTTCTTGGGACACTGTGTGTGTGTGTGTGTGTGTGTGTGTGTGTAGTGAAATTTTACAGAACATTTTGATGCCTTACACAAATAATTTAAATGTGTTCGTGTGTGTTTGTAGCAATGAAGTTGAAAATATATTTTATAAAGTTTCTCCATTGCTTATTTATAACCCCCTGGCAGATGGATTTTGGCTGCTACAGCAGCCTCCATTGCTTAGTTTTACAGAAGGATGAATGCTCTAGGGAAGTGAGGGAAGCAATTTGTGTTTCTGTGGGTGAAGTCTGGGAGGAAGTAGACCAAGGCCAGTAGGGTTAGGCCAGCACTGGGGTCTGCATGGAGGGGCTTGGGAAGGAGAGGACTCCAAACAGTGGCCAGGCCAGGAGGAGACTGGAAAAGGAGACTGATGGGGGGTGTTTTATGGAGGAAAGTTGTCTGAGACGAACTCCTCTTGTTCAGTACATTAAAAGTATAAAATTACAGAATTAATGATGTACCTATTGTGATTTCTTATGGAGGCTAGCAGGTGAGAGCTAATTGCTTTCAAAGAAGGATATGATATTGCAAAACGAAACCTGAAAGATCTCCAAGCTAACATGACTTATCCCATAGAAAGCTCAGACATCAGCGTTTTGTCTTCCTTTCTTGTGTACTGTAATGTGAAATATCCATCTCCATCATGTAGCAACAAAAGCAATCCATCACGGTCTAATAAAATATCTGCCATGGTACTAAGGCCTTGAAGATGTATACTTTCCAGACCCTGAATGCCATATTCTACCAGAAAGAGAAATCATTAATCATTGATTCTTTTGCCCATTTGACTTACTGATAGTTTTATGTATCTAAGGTTAAATTCCATTCTTTGGATGTCAGCCGCACCTTTATCTTCCCAAAACGTACTACTGAGGGAATACCTGAGGTACGAATTGTCTAAAGCCCAGTGCAGACAGCTCCTCATTACAAAGCAATTTCATTTCCCTCATCAAGATAGCATCGTAGTTCAAGTTTATACTTCTCTTTTAATTCCAGTCCTCTTCACCTCATTGATGTTTTGGCCACGCTATAGGAATTTCCTGCTTTAGAAACTTTGCTCTTCCTTAAAATGTCCACATGGCCAACTTCCTCATCTGGTCTCTACTCACATGTCAACTTCTCAATGAGGCCTACCCTTGTCAGACTTTCTACAATGTGTGTCCCTTCTTCCTGCTAGAACAGAAGTTCCGTGAGGGCAGGGATCTTTGTCTCTTCTGTTCACTGATGGCTCTCCAAGTGCCCAGCATAGTGCCTGCCACTTAGTAGATACTCGGTAAATATTTGTTAAGTGAATAAATGGTGATAACCAATTTTTGAAGACCAAAGAATCTTAGTGACAGAAGAGACCTTATCAATTATTTGATTCAATAGTATGAAATGTTTCAAGGAGTGTCGGTTGAAGAAAAAATTATGGATGGAATTTGTTTTACATTCAAAATTAAATCCCATGGGCAAATAATGTATGTTCTTAAATCTTAGCCATTTACTTTACTACACAAAAGAATATTTATGAGAAACTGTGGGCAGAGCTGAGAAATAGAAAGTAGAAGGATCTTTCTAATCCACATCCTGGAAAGGAATAGGATCGAAAGGCTTATCTTTCTCAGATGGTTTAATGCAGTCTCTTTTAAATGCAGGAACTAGTTTGGATGAACGAAAGATCTTTTTCAACCCCTTTAATCTCTAACTGAATCATTAAATACAGTAAGTAGGTGAAACTAGTTATAATTTACAGACTTACTTGTCAGCATATTCAACTAAATCTGTAGAGTTCTTGGTTGACATTTTGAATGGAGATAATCTTACCTAAAACAAAGGTCGTGGCTTTAAAATGCACCATTGGGAAATTCCTATCTATCTTATCCTTAACATAAACTTTTAAATTTTAAACAAAACAAAAACTGTAGATCATGGACCATCATCCCAGTTAATCTTGCACAGACCCCTTATGTATTGGTAGAGACTAAACCTAAAGTCAAGTTCTGGGAAGACATCAGGGCGAGGCAGTGGGCAGAGAACTACTGGAGGATGGCAGCCCACTGCCTCGCCCTCCTGTAGCTCCCTACGCTCCTTCCCCCCGCCCCCCCCCCCCAATAGCTTGCTGCCCTGCCCCTCCTGTAGCTCTCCACCGCTCACTTGTAGCTAGCTGCCCCACCCTTCCGCTGATCTGTGATCCGGTCATTGATACGTAGTCGGTCATTACGTTTCATGGCATAACAACCATTTGCATATTACATCTTTATTATATAAGATAATTTTTAAATGAAATATCTAGTGATTATTGGATGAGTTGCTAAAAAAAAGTCCTTACAGAGTGAATTATTCCTGACATGTTGAATTCCAAGGGAAATCAGCTAATTTTCTTAAAAAAAAAACAAAACCCAAAACTAGAAAACTAGTCTATCAGGGTAGTTTATTTTCTACTAAAGCTAGAAGCCAGTTTATTATAGCCAATGAGAAATGAAAGTCAGAGCACAGATGCCCAGCCAGAGTGGCTCAGGACTTGAGCATTGACCTATGACCTGGTGGTCACAGTTCGATTCCCAGTCAGGGCACATGCCTGGAGTTGCAGGCTCAATCTCCAGTGTGGGGCATGCAGAAGGCCACCAATTAATGATTCTCATCACTGATATTTCTCTCTGTCTCTCCCTTTCCTCTCTCTGAAATAAATTAAAACATATATTTTTTAAGTCAGACACAGTTATGTACATAACTTTCTAGTACTAAACATAGTTGACCATATGAATGCTTAGCTATTTTTAAAAAATGGCATCACTAGAAAGTTCTATGTGCATAGAACTTTCATAGAAAGTTCATAATTTTGTAGCATTTATAGGAAGAAAGAGGATCAAAATGTACTCACTGTGTTTGCATATGCTATGAAACTGTTTTGAACTCTAATGCTCTTTTATTTTAAGTTTAAGAACAGGACACATTTTTATCTTCATTTTAATAACCTGTCACTGAACTAGATTCAATAGGAGAGAAGAGTGGAATCCCATTTCATTTTAAAACTTAAACAAAATATGTCCCTAGGATATTTTTTCTTGCTTTATGTTATTGTATAATGCGATGGTGAGCAGAATATGTTGAGACCCACATACAGAAATTGTTCATTTTGCAAATGCTTAAGGAATTACCACTTCTTAATTTAAGGCCTAAGGAACTTAATTGGAAATCTAGCTCCTCCAGTGAAACTTAAGGAAAAAAGTCTACCAAGGAAGCTAACAACAGAAAGACTCTCCTGACCTAACCTGACCTGGCCTAGTCTGGCCTGGCCTGGCAAGCAGAACAGGCTTTAGACCCTCCCCCCATTGCTGAGTAGGGTCTGCAGTGGGTCTGCTGCTCTGTAGCCTGGTCTTTCCCTATAGAAGGAATA
This sequence comes from Pipistrellus hanaki, assembly GCF_964339955.1. Lineage (NCBI taxonomy): Eukaryota > Metazoa > Chordata > Mammalia > Chiroptera > Vespertilionidae > Pipistrellus > Pipistrellus hanaki. The sequence continues at coordinate 48,041,087 of NC_140506.1, read as the reverse complement.
TAATGATCCAGTGGGTGCCCAGGTTCATATTGTGCAAACCACCCTCATGCCCCAGAGACCACGACTGGCCCGCTCCTGTCCTTGTTTTCACCCCAGTTTTCTGCTGGAACAGTGCTGATCCTGTTCCTCACTTACTAATACCAGCTGTTTACTGCTCACCTCTCCAGGCTGCCCCTGGCCTCTGGGAGTCTGTTTGTGGCATTTCCTCAGTAACTGGCTGGTCCCTATAAGTGTGGCACCCAGTCGCTCTTTGTGTTTGTGAAATGAGAGAGTAATGACTGTTTTGTCCAAGGACACTAAATTACTGGGTTATTGTCTTTTTTCCTTCTCAAGGGAAACAATTGGCTACATATGTTTTATTTTTATTTTATTAATTTTTAGTCTTATTTGGAATACCATAGGTAGCATCCTCTTAACACACCTACAAGTCATAAACTTTTAAACATATGTTAAACTTGATCAAGGAGGAAATTTTTAAGAATGTAGAAAAATGAAAGATGCAGGAAAAATCTTTTCACTTATAATTCTGATTTGAGAAAAAGTCATTAATATTATTGGATATATATTTCCTCTTTCTGTGCTATTTTTTATATGTCTAACACAGTAAATTTAATAACTTTGCTAATTTCATGTAGGAGTTTCTGTTTCAGCTCGGTTTCATCCCTATTCCTACAATCTAGAATGTTATTACATAAAAATTCTCACAAACAACTTAATGCTTATTATGGGAATTTTTACATACATCAGTTTTCACTTGTTTCAGAATACCGGAAAACATTGTGGTCCTTTATGGTTAATTGCCTATAAAATAACGTCCATATGTCATGTGATTTTATCAAAAGAATAACAGTTATTTTAAGTAACTGAAATCCTTCTTTATTGCAGAAAAAATTTAAGATGATTATTTTTATAGGTGATGAATCTGAGGAGCAGAGAAGTAATGGACTTATTCAAGGTTATATGGGTAATGATAATTATATTATAGCTATTGACTGAGTCCTTCCTACATGCTAAGCTCTTTACCTTAGTGGCCCATTCAAACCCTACTTCTTTGAATGACAGGCTTAATTAGCCCATTTCACAGAAAAAGAAACAGAGAGGTTAAGTCATTACCGAAAGTCATACAGCTAGTGTGTGCTACAGTCACTAGATAAAAAATATCAGTGTTTGACATGAAGCTGCACCTGCTAGTCAGGTGACACGGGGATGAAAAAGAAAGTCTGAAAACACTTCATTTTTTGAATGTTCTTTTTCATTAATGGGGAAGCTATGACAAGTACCAATAAGAGAAACATTCCATTTAGCTGACCTCTTTTTCATGTTATAGATGCCATCTATACCTTGACTTTATCATAGTTTCTTTTGTATCTTACTAAAAAATAATTTTGTTAATTTTTAGCATACATATTAAATGTCAGTCCAATGAATGTATTCAAAAATTGAGCCCCTTTTGCTTTTTTAACTTGTGTTGGCATTTGCCACTTTGTCAAAGCAGAAAAAAACAACAAACCAACAGGAAATGTGGGTAGAGTGAAAACAAAAACAACTTTTCCAGGATTCCTTAGAAGTCTCTAAGCAATGCTGAGCTTTAAAGAAGGTGAACAAAATATTCTATCTTTAATAAGACTAGCTAAAAGTACTTACTTTGTTTTCCTGATCACTGGCTGAGCCAGGAAGGGGGCCATCAGGTTCATCTGGCTGTTCCTCCTCAGTCAGGGAGACACTTTTGTTTATATCTGTATCTAGGCAACCAGAATGCTGAGTCAGATCAGGAACTATGGCACATGAATTTCTGCAGTGGTAATTTTTAAAAACTGTATTATTGTACATATGGCAATGGTTAAAGAGAGCCTTCCAATTTGGCTTATATTCCCCTTTTCCCTGCTTACCTACCTCAATAGCACCACCCCAAGGCCCTCCACTCACACCTATAGTCAGCTAGAAGAGCTTATTGTCTCAGGTACTTCTTTGGGATTTATTACCTTGTTTATATATAATATGAAATATTAGTCAGATAGTAAAGTATGAGAAATTCAGAGACCTTGAGTAATCCATGAGATAAATACCTGAACTCATGATGCTTGATTTCCTGGCTTTATTTTTTATTGATCTGATCTTTCTGAAGGGAAACAGAGACTTTAAAATTTTTTCTTTCTTTGAAAGCCAGAGTACTAAGGAATATTGATTGAATCCTGACTAAAGTCTTTCTATTTCTGGAGTATTTTCCAGGGTGGCTCAGCAGCATTGTGACTGCAGGAAGAATCTGTGATGTCAATGGGGTTGGCCCTCACACTTAAAGTCCGTAAATTTCGGAACTTGATGTGTCTTCCTTAATGCTCATTGTCATAAAAATCACTGGGTCCTTTACTTCTTTGTCTCATTAGATGGGATGTGGCCATTTAAAAACTGATATGTCATACTCTCCTACTGATTTCACCTTCATAGTTTAGTAAAAGAATAGTTTCCATCAAAATAGACAAAGAAAATTGGTAGTTACAAAATAGTCATAGGGTGTAAAGTTCAGCATAAGGAATAATCAATAATGTAATAATTAGGTATGATGCCAAGTGGGTACTTGAATTATCAGGGATGGGGGGATCACTTTGTAAATTACATAACTATCTAACTACTATGTACACCTGAAAATAATATAAAACACTTTTGAATATTCACTGTAACTGAAAAATAAAACAAATAATGAGCTAGAGAGGTTAAAGAAAAAAAAAGTAGACAAAGAAAATGAATTACTATAGTACTTCCAAATTTTCCTCTAGTATGCTAGTTAAAAGGAAGTTAACACTTCTAGGCCAGGAGGGGAAGTTTCTAAAAGAACGCAGGAATGACAGGTGAGCCTGGACAGGGCTTTAAAGAAATTAAAATATTAAAGGGCATTGTATGGAAAATTTTGTTCAGTTCTTTGACAAAAAAAAAAAAAAAAGATTTGAATTATTTCAGCTCTGGAATATTTTCTTTAAATTATATTATTGTCTGAGTTACTTTTTAAATTATGGTGCTCTGTTTGCCTTGCTCTGAGAATATATGGTGTTTAGGATGATGAATTACAAACTTTTATTCCACAGATAAATACCACCCATAGGTTTTGGCTTCAATAGTATGTCTTCTAGTGCTAAACTAGGCCCTTAAAACTTAAGAGATATAGTATTTTATAATTCTTGAAGCAGTCCAAAAGGCTCATTTAATCATTCTGATAATAATTTAATCAAGTGTCAAAGGAGACTGAACACTTGTGACAGAGGACAGGTGGCTGTGGATACCAAGGTAAAGAGTGAGACCTTGACTCCTGGTATTTACTTTGGGCAAGATTACCTCTTCAAGTTTCAGCTTTCTCATCTGTAAGGTGAAGTAGTAACAGTGACCTCATAAGGTGGTTGATAGGATTAAGGGCAATAATACACTTAAAGTTCTCAGCTGAGTACCAGGCCAGGAATCCACTAAGCTGGATCTATTATTAG